>NC_135847.1:11675000-12355000 GCF_029677425.1 Wolffia australiana
TATACCCACCCCTCTGGATATAGTGCACGATCGTCCAGGACGGAGACACTAGACAGTTATAGACGGTTTTCACCCGTCCCACGCCCCATTTTATTTGGGTCATCCGAAAAAACCGTCCCATCCAGGAACCTTCTTATCGGGAAACGGGCCCACCCCTTGCATCCAATTTCCTCAGGCACCGGAAATGGAAAACGATAGATGTCCTGATTCATAGAAGTTTTAAACTTTGAGAAAAAAATCATAAAATGAAATTTTAGTACATTCGCTCTGCATTCAGTCCAATGCATGTGGACGGGATGGTTTACTCGTCCCCAAGCGAAAAAACCATCTTGTCCTCCGGATGATGAATTTCCGTCTTGCTCGACATCCGAGGCGTTGGACAGGTCGGTTTTTTGACCGAGGATAGTGCACTATTATCTGACATCATGTCATTGTCATTGTCACTGTCGTCAAGTAGGATGACATTGACTGACATGATAATTTAACTTAAATTTAACAAAAAATGATGGTGGGCTTTGATGAATGGGCTAATTCCGTCAACGGTCTTATGTTTTAAAATCGTCAACCGTCTAAATTTGCATTCAAACAATGCAAAATTCCAGGACCTTCTCCTTCAGTTCAGAACACTTGATGAAGCTTAAGCGAATGGTGGCGGCAGAAGGTGGTTGCGGCGACGGCAAATTGACCGCAGGCTGCACATCCTTTGAGGCCTTGTCGGCGCTGGTCTGGCAGGCGAGGGTGGCAGCGCTTTGCCTCAACCCAGCCCAGCAGACTAAGCTACTCTTCGCCGTCGACGTGCGACGACGGGTGGTGCCGCCGCTGCCACCGAGGTACTTTGGGAACGCCATTGTGCTGACGTATGCGATGAGCACTGCCGGCGAGCTCGTGAGCGGCTCATTATCACAGGCAGTGACCATGATCCAGACGGCGATCTCTAGGGTCAACGACAGCTTTGTCAGGTCAGCCATTGACTTTTTTGAGTTGACCCGAGCAAAGCCATCTCTGGTGGGTACACTCCTGGTGACGGCCTGGTCAAAGCTGGCATTCCATGTGGCGGATTTTGGTTGGGGCCCACCGCAGCAGGTCGGTCCGGCTGCCCTACCTGAGAAGGAAGTAGTCTTATTCCTCCCTCATGGTAGAGAGAGAAACAAGGTCAACGTCCTGCTCGGACTGCCCGCTTCTGCCATGGCTGCCTTCGAAGGCCACCTTGAGCCCTATATGAATACTTAATCACACCCTTGGACCGATCCTAGCCATTGATTTGACTTCACCTTCTTTGCTCCGAGGGAGGATGATTGGACTAACAGGTCACATCAGAAATAAGATTTTCCAGCACCCATTTTTCGAAATTTTAAGAAAATTAGGGCTTTGTTGTCATATATATATCGCACTACAATAAATTAAACAGTCCAATCACGATACTAATCCGGGGTCTCCTCCGTATAACATGCAATTTAACGCGATAGTAACAGTGCCGACGTCATTGATTGAAGGAATAATTAATAAAAAAGTAAGATCGAAAGTCACAATGGGGTTACGGAGATGAGGTAAAATTTGAAAATTTCAGATGCTCAATAAAGAAAATTTGAAGTACAATTAATTGGTGCAGACTGCCACCGTTGAATAGGAGACTATGCGTAGGAGACGAGCAGACCAGAACGAATCCGCAGTGATACTGATACGAATACATGTAGGCGACCGCCGGCGAGGATGGCGGTTGGGAAGCCATGTCATCGCTCTCTAGTCTCTAGAGAGAGAGATGGAGAAGATAGAACGAAGAGAGATACATGGATCGATAGTTTACATGCGGTAGATATACAGACAAGCTGATGGATGAGTGATAACGAGCTCTATTATCGTGTGAATATAGTAGAAGAATAATAGATGGGTAAATGTGTGTCCGTGTAGGTGAGATAGATAGATAAAGAGATAAAGATAGATTGAGAGATTGAAAGTTTGCTAGATAAATAGATAGGAAGATAGACAGACAGAGGTAGGTAGATATATGGATAAACAGACAGATAGAAAGATAGATGGATAGACGTACATAGATAAATAGAATGAAAGATATACGGACAGACATAGACAGAGGGAGGTAGAACGACAGAGAAAGAGATTGAGATAGAGAGATAGATAGATGGACAGAAATGGAAAATAGAAGGAAATATTGAAAGATAGAAAGATAGAGAGATAGATAGTCAGATAGGTACATAGATAGATAGGTAGAAAGACACACATAGAAAGATAGAGAATAGAGAAACAGAGAGATAGATAGATAGACAGAAATGGATAGAAGGATAGAAAAACAGAAAGAAATATTGAAAGATAGAAAGATAGATAGTCAGATAGACGCATAGATTGATAGAAAGACATCGATAGAGAGATAGAGAAATAAAGAGATAGACGGGTCGAGAGATAGAGAGATAGATGTATAGAGACGTAGATAGATCTAGAGAGAAAGATTGTGAGATAGAGAGACAGAAAGATCTAGAGAGATAGATCGACAGATAGAAGAGAGACACAGAGGGAGAGAGAGAGGGAGAAGATGCGAGAAGACGTTAAGAGATCCCACACGACAGAGACAGAGAAATAGAGAGATAGATGAACAGTGAGGTAGATAGATCTTGAGAGAAAGATCGTGAGATAGAGAGATTGATACAAAGATCTAGAGAGATACATCGACAAATAGAAGAGAGACAGAGAGGGAGAAGATGCGAGAGGACGTTAAGAGATCCCACACGACAGGGAGATGAGGTGACTCAAGACCTTAGACAACTGTAGGATGACGCAATCCTCTGACCCGTTTCTCAGTTTTTCACTCCGCAAGCCACCCTCTTCTGCTCTTATAAATACTCCCCCATACACGCTCTACCCAAACATCATCATCATCAATACATCATCATGGAGAGAGCGGTGGAGGAGATGGCAGCGGAGAGCCCGGTGGTGATATTTGGGCTTAGCGGGTGTTGTATGTGTCACGCTGTGAAGAAGCTCTTCTGTGGAATGGGAGTTAGTCCGGCAGTTCACGAACTGAGAGAAGACGACCCTCTCGCAAAGGAGATAGCGGCGGCGCTAATCAGGATGACCGGCGGTGCCGCCGCGGCCGGCGGCCCCGTCGTCTTCATCGGCGGAAAGCTCGTCGGCGCCATGGACAGAGTCATGGCGGCCCACATAAGAGGCTCTCTCGTTCCTCTTCTGAAAGACGCTGGCGCTCTCTGGCTGTGAAACGTCAGGCTTGTATTTGTGTTTCGAGGGATGAATAGAAATAGAGAGATGGATAGATATATATAGAGAGAGATACATAGAGAGATAGATAAATGTGACATGTCTCTCGCTCTTCTTAAACTTCTCGTGTAAGTCTGTGTCTCTTGCGTTCTCTCTCTTATGTACAGGAAGCTTTTTGTGAAATCTGGAGGATCGTGAAGGAAATTGAGAGCTATTGAGATAGATAGATGTAGATATATATGTATAGTTATAGATTGAGAGAGAGAGAGAGAGAGTTACAAGAGAACTTTCAGAAGAGCCAGAGACATGTCACAGCATCTCCCTCTCTTTACATATATATATATATCTCTCTCTCCACATCTATCCATCTCTCTATTTCTATTCATCCCTCGAAACACAAACACAAGCAGGCCGTTCACAGCTTTCACTACCTTATGTACAGGAAGCTTTTTTTGTGAAATCTGAAGGATCGTGAAGGAAATCGAGAGCTATTGACATAGAGAGATAGATGTAGATATATATGAACCTAATATATATATATATATATATAGATAGAGAGAGATGCTGTGAAATGTATCTGCCTCTTCTGAAAGTTCTCTTGTAAGTCTCTGTCTCTTGCTTTATCTGCCTTATGCAGAGGAAGCTTTTTGTGAAATCTGAAGGATGGCGAAGGAAATTAAGAGCTATGAAGAGAGAGAGAGATAGATAGAGAGATGCCGTGGCATGTCTGTGGCTCTTCTGAAAGTTCTCGCGTAAGTCTTTGTCTCTTGCTTTCTTTATCTGATGTACAGGAAGCTTTTTGTGAAGTCTGAAGGATGAAGGAAATTGAGAGCTAGTGAGAGAGATAGATAGACAGAGGTATATATATAGAGAGAGAGATGCTGTGTCATGTCTCTGGCTCTTCTGAACGCATTTCGTGAAATCTGAAGGATGGTAAAGGAAATTGAGATCTATATCGAGAGAGATAGAGGAGAGAGATATATCCCATCGCTCGCGCTCGTCAGGAAATTAGCATGTAACTCAGTGTCTCTCTCTTTCGCAATCTTGATGTAAAGGAAGGTGTATCCGAAATCTGAAAGACGGCGAAATAATAGAGAGATCTGGCTCTTCAGAAAATTTTCATTGTAACTCTCTACATCTGTCGTTCTCTACCTTATGAACAGGGAGCTCTTTTTTGAGAAATATGAAAATAGTGAGAGAGAGAGAGAGAGAGAGAGAGAGAGAGAGAGAGAGCTGGAGAGAGATGAAGAAAGGGATAGACTTCTCCATATCCTTAGCTGTACTGAAAAATCCCTTTTAACTCTATTTCTCTCTGTTTCTTTATCTTACGTACACCCTCGCTCTTTCCAAAGTGTGAAAGACGGTGAAAGAAATAGAGAGACAGATAGCTAGAGAGAGATAAAGAGGGAGTTAGACTATCCCAACACCCTCAGCCAAATCTTATGAAACTCTCGCTCTCTCTCCCTCTATCAATTTTATGAATAGGAAACTCTTCACAAAATCTTAAATACAGAGGAAATCTCTCTTTCTTGCATCGAGTGAAAGCCTCTGATCATCTCTCTCTCTCTCGTCAGGAATTCTATGGATCTCTCTCTACCTCTTGTCTCTCACTCCATACGTCATCTCTGTGTCAGAGGCACGGTATATACATCGATAGATGGATAGATAGATATATTATATAATATACATAGATATAGAGAGAGAGTTTGACTTGGTGAGGTGCCAGATGTCATCGATGTGACATAGGTCATGGATGACATATAACCCTATTTCTTTCTGGACCATAGTGACGTAAGTTCCGTCATGGATTCATGGGTTGAAAGGCCCACCTGGTTCAGTCCGCCATCCTGACATAGACGTTGACAACAGCCTAAAGACGGGGATCTTCTGACACATACTTTCTTTGTTTCTATCTCTTCTGCAATACTACGCAGGAGAGTGTCCAATAGACAACGGACCTCCTCCCCTCTCTCTCTATTTCTCTCTATCTCCCTCCCTCTCTCTTTCTCTCTCTCTCTCTCTCTCTCTCTCTCTCTCTCTCTCTCTCTCTCTCTCTCTCTACAGCTATTTCTCTGTGGCCCCCAAAATACTTATCCAACAATAAGATGCAAGCCATTTAAATAGGTTCTAGGTTATGAAGTATGATGTGAGATGGGAACTTTGTGAGCTGGATAGGGTTTACCTTCCCCATTTAGGGTTAGGACCAGCTCAGCAAGAGAGTCAAATGTACTCATGCAGAAATCAAAAATAAAAATGAATAGCCATTGTAAATAGCTCTCTCTCTCCCTGTTTCTCTGAGGCCCTCCAAATACTTATCCAAAAATTAGATGCAAGCCATTTAAATAGGTTCTAGGCTATGAAATTTGATGTGAGATGGGAACTTTGTGAGGTTGATACGGTTTATCTTCCCTTGATAGAGTATTATGTCCATTTATGGTTTGGATCTGCTAAGCCAGAGTGTCTAATGGACTCATGAAGAAATAAAAAATAAAAAATAAAAATTAACAGCCACTGTAAAATAGCTCTCTCCCTGTTACTCTGAGGACCCTCTAATGCTTATCCAACGATAAGATCTAATTCAATTAAATAGGTTCTAGGCTCTGAAGTATGATATGAGATGGGAACTTTGTGAGGTGGACATGGTTTATCTTCCCTTGATGCAGTACTATGCCCATTTAGGGTTAGGATCAGCTCAGCAAGAGTATCTAATTCACTCATGAAGGAAATAAAAATGAAAACGAATAACCAAAGTAAAATAACTTTCATTCATGCTATCTCCAGCTCACTGAGAGCATTCATATAGTGAGTTCTACTTGAGAAAACAGAATTTCAGCAGAAATAGGTGTTTTGTAGAATGCATTTTGGACAGAATGCCATGGGATGATTATAAATGAATTGATATTCAATTAATTTATCATTATAATGATATTTGGGTCATAGGTTTTAACCTAAACTATCAGATTTATATTTTCATATAAATATCACCCATTTTTAGGAATCCATGTGAGCCAAACCAAGCCCCTTTCTTATCTTCTATGCATTCGAATCATTCCATTAGTGAGTCATGATATTGAGGAGATCGACTAGATCTTGAATAAGAGTTGGAGAAGAAGAATAAGAGATCCATCGTCACACTGATCCCATGGACACATCTAGAGATTTAACATATGAATGCCATGAAGAAACTGTATTCAGGAGAAGGTAAAGGGCATAATTAGTTACCCAATAGGTAATTTCATTATCTCTTGTTATGTAGAATATTTATATATATATTAATTACTTATATGTTGCATAAAAAAATGTTGCCCAAGAAAGCAATTATGCATAGTGCTTTAAGTGGTTGATGCTGTGGTCTGATGGGCCGCAATGCCTTAGTCCTAGCATAATGCACAGCTGACCTGTCTTGACATACAACCAAAAATAGAAACATATATAAAATAACATAAAACATTTAATGATGGATAATTTTTTTATGTGTCACATATATGATTTCAATTCAGCAAGATGTTCTGAGCACATTGGCAAATAGATTTTCCCAAGCCATCTCAAGTTCAAACCTTGGGTCATGTTATGTTAATTGAACCATGTAACCTGAAAATCAATACCACATTCCATATCTCATTGAGATTTCAATAATACTAGTTATATTAAATGTTTATAAAATAAATCATACTATGGAAACTTACCTTTAATCAAGTATTTTAAATATTCCATTTGTAAGATATTCCAGAAGGAAATTGAAACTTACAAATAGAATAACACTATCATCTATTTCTTATGTGATAATGATGGTTGATATGGTAACAAATATGTGAAGACAGTAAGGACATATATTGTGTGCTCTTTGTGTAAATATTTCATTTAATTGAAACGTATGAATCCCTAGATGGTAATCTGTCTTGCTATGAACTAGGTGTATTCATAGAATAGTTCACTTGGGTCCTTAGAATTTAGACACCATGGATATTTTTAGGATGAAATTTTTTACTTTAACTATTAGATTTGTGTTCTTAATCATAGGACTTCAACAAGTCTACAAAGGTGATTGTGTAGTTAAGATGGGATAATCAACATTCAATATGCTAGAAGATAGACTCTTGTGTGAGCGATCTCTATGGATGTTTTCATTTAAGATGAAAAGGATGGGTGAGAGAGGATCTCCCTGCCTTGTACCATGCATAGTAGTGATGAATCAATCGGAGTTTCCATTCATTAAGAGAGAAAAAAAATCCCTCGAATACAAAGCATCTCAACACTTGGGTAAGGAACGTCCAATGGATTCTATCCAAGGCCTACTCCACATTGAGTTAGAGGATGATATTTGATCCAAGAATGCGGCAATCTATTGACTGTGTGAGTTAATATACTGGCACAATACTGTCATGGATATGCTGACCTTTGACAAAACTGCATTTCTCAAGAGAGAAGATTTTATCACAAAAAATCCCTTTTTGGTTGGTGGTGGCTTTAGATAAATTTTTTTGCCATGCCTAACAATTGATGGGTCAAAAATCTTGAAAATAAACTAGGTTATGAACTTCTGGGACTAATGCAAGAAAAGTGAATTTCCAGCTTCTTGGAAAGAATTTTGCTTATGAATATTTCCTTGATACAAAGCTGGTGCCAATGATATGCAAAGGAAATATAAAGAATTGTTTTCATAATCCATGGGGGGCTTAGTCCTATTGAGGGAGAAAACCACATACTCAATCTTTAATCAAGAAGGAATGACACTGATGGTCGTACTTTCCTGATCTGTCACCAGGTGTGAGGTAGAGGATAATATATCCTTGTTCATCACCATCTATTAAGAGGCAAGTAGGCTAATGAAGTAATCAACTAGACCCTGATTATATATCTCTAATAAGGATACATAATTAGTAGGTTGATAATTGGTGGCTAATTATCAATAGATTTAGCAATAAAATTGTAAGGTGGTAAATTGATAAGTCCTAGGGGTCCAAATCATGAAATTATGTAAATGCCTAATTTTAAAAGACTTTTATGTTAAGTCAAATTAATAGATCTTGTGATATGTTATTCATTTGTACTTTTTGGCTTGGATTCATGTCGTAAAACTTTCCATGTGGTCACCCCACCGGAATTGCTCCCACAACAGTACACTTCACTATAGAGTTCCCTCCTCAAAGTATCCACTTTGTCATGTGAGCAGATAAGTGTGTGCTTAATAGTAGCTTAGTTTATACCTTTTGTAAATAGTTGGTAGTAATTTGTTCAATTCATGCATCCTGAATTCCTTTTCAGGTTCCTTGAATTGCATGAATCTTCTTTTTCTCATTTGTCTAGACAGCTTCTACCATGGTTCGTGGACTCGCGGTTCTCTAATTCATCTTATTAGGCGTTTGATAGACTTTATGCACTATATTATCAAATATAAGCACTGTGTACCATTTACAGATAATCTTTAAATATTCATGCATACTCATCTTATGGCCCTGCCCAGTGTGTCTCCTTGGTGCTTGACCTTCAACCTGAATTCCTAAAGTCAACTTCATGAATTCCCGTGTTGCTTCCTATTATGTTAGAAAATGCCTTTGTCTCAGATGACCTTCCATTCTCATCACTGCCACACTTATTTTAAGTATGCACTCTTGTTATCAATTTTGAGAGGATTAAAGTTATTTTTGTATTAATATTCTGATTCTGTGAATTTTTTGATATTTTATGGAAATTTTTGACATCATATTCTTCAATAATTACTTTTTGAAAGTTGGAGCATATTCTTAGTGAATTTTCGGACATTATATTCAGGAAGAAATTAATTTTTGAAGACATAAATATACATTCTAAATATTTTTAAACCTCATATTTAATTTAAATAGGATTTATTTTAGATTTTCAATCTTAATATCACCCTCCGTCATGTGTCGCCATTTGATTGGATCAAACTACATTTTTCCTGCAATGATTAGCACATCTTATAATTTCTAAAATCTGTTATTATGGAATTTTTAATTGTGACATAACAACCAATGATTGGCCGACACAATGAGATTTTAAATCCGTAAATGACGTGGAATAATAGGAAAAACAAGTTATTTAAATAGGAATAAATGTGTGCCAAGACTGAGAATAAAATTCTTATTTGGATGTGTTTCTTGAAGTGGGGAAGTCACTGAAATTGTTTGCATGCGTGGAGATACTCAATTGGATAAAATGAAGGAGAAGTGCGACATGACTCTCAAATCCGTGCGGCCATGCCATTCCTTAAATTTGATACTAACACTCATCAGCATGTCAGGAATGAATTTATGGAAAAAATAAAATGTGTTTACAAGGCACGTTGTGGTATGAAGATGTGGTGTGCTATGATGTGTCACATCGTCATACAACGATTGTGATTCCCTTCCCTTTTTCATACGAGAATGAGACACATCACTGCATCATTTAATAAAAGGAAAATGTATTTTTTTCTTTTTCTTACATGTAGGACACATGACACTCACAGAGTTTCCACTCACAAACAAGGGGAATAGGCCAATGAAAAGGATGAAATAACACCGTCATTGATGAGGAGAGAGGAAATGTAATCAAACAGATGATCCAACTTTAGAGTTGATATGTGATGATCCAAAAGGCTGATTGAACTGAATATTTGAGGGTATCTTTGTTTCATCCACTTTTTCTGACCATACCCTCGTTTAAAAATTGAGTCGTAGATCATCCTTAAACTTGATTCTTAGATTTGTGTGTTGATTGACAGAGAGTAGAATTTTGAGATTCATCAAGCTCATTATTGTCACCATCACCTATGTACTATACTCACGGTAATTTTATTAGTTGTTATCATATTCTTATTTTAACTTTTCCTCATCTCTTGTCCCAAAAATTTGATGTAATACCCTTTATCTCATTAATCACTATTTAAACAATATTACATCATTAATTATCATTCCTTATGGAGACGAATATACTTGTAAGTAGCTGTATTTACTTCTTTGATTAAACTGAAAAGAAACAACGAATAATTAAAAACCTAATTTAGTGTTCATCGTCAAGCTTAAAACTCACAATAAGCTATAATGTTTTAAAGCAAGGGGGCTTCAACTTCTTCCAAATCTGTTATTAAATAGAAATCATGGTCTCACTGACTCCTTCACTTTAATTCGAATTGATCCATTACCAAGGTTTCTAAATCTGGATCTGAATGTTCCTCATCTCAATAAGAACCCATTTGTTCTAATAATCAATATGATACTTACTTAAAAATCCACATTTTTATCTCAAGGTAATAAAATCACTTTGTGTCAATTCAAGTATTCAATCATGATAATGAAACTTAAATAAATGTATCCAACCCTCACCAACTATGCGGTATGCTCTCACATCCATTCCCTCTATACTACTTGGTGTTGGGTTCTAGAGGCCTTGACATGGATGAAGACAAGATTTCACTCGATGGAAGGCACATAACATAATCATAACAAAATCTTTAAAATCATAGAAATGAAGTACCTTTGCACGGATTGCATCCGTGATTTCTTGGATTCTAGAGCGAGATGAGTCAAGCTGGTCAAATATGCAGTCTTTAGACTTATCCACGCAATCCTCGACATGTTGAATCTCTCTTGATGAGCCTCGTTCAATCACTGTCATCATTGTTACGTCATCCCGATAGCATTGGAGATGGAGAGGAGTTTTGGGGAGAAGGGAGAAGAAGGGGAAAGGACCCTGAACAATTCAGGCTTTGGTGAATATGGTCTAGGGCCTTCCCCTATTTATACTAAGTGGGTATTTAAAAGCCCCCAAAACTTAAGTATATGTTATGACGTCCAAAAGACCATTTGTGTGTGACCCTCTAGGCCCATGTATTAGTCTAGTTAATGACTCTAGTGACCCAATAACCTTTCTTGGAATTCTAAATTAATTACTATATCATTATATAGATTAATTAACATTGGATCAATTTAACCGAATCAATAGGTTGAGTCTCCAACACATGGGATGCCAAGTTACACCTGGTGCTCTAGAATATATAGAGGAGTGTTTATCAACTCACTCATGAAATCTGTTCGTCATCGGTTACCGTGTATGTATAATCCCTCATCAACTTGATGCTCCTAGGATAAATTAGGGTACGGTCAACTATCAAATCCAAATTGGTCATTCAAAATAGTACTGATGCATTATGAAATCATTGGAGAACTCTCTCTAATATTTCGCTGCCTTGGCCAAGGACTTCATCGCATCGTCTTCCATGAGCTGTCACCTCTTACCCCGAGGGTGGATGATCCCATGTTAATCACTCAATTATCTTTGTGAACTTCTTGATGCACTTAAACTAAGACCGTTTAGAATCCCATGATTAGAGACTCGTTGGCCATAGTCAAAGTACAACCATCCGTCCACAAGACATCTTTGGTGTCACAGGTCTAAGGACCACTTACACAACCGTGACGTGAATCAACCTGATTGACAGTTCGGTATAATACCATTTAGGGATTTTTACGGATCAATTCAGTGAACTCTTTCTACTAAATACCACCCACTATCCATCCTTGGTGTCTCCACACCAATGGCTATGAGACCGGCCATACTCATCATATGAGCAAGGCTAGATATTGTTATTGTATTCGGATACTTTGATGTCCTTCTCGTGTATCCATCAAATAAGAATGTTTAGAACACATGCTTAAAGACTAGTGATCTCCATATTACGATCTCATCATAATTCACTAAGTTAGATCATGTATTCATGGACTTCATTATAAGCATGGCACATGGATTATAATTAATATGTACTTTTAATGAATATTGAATTAGATGGGGAATATGTGATTGGCTTGTCGGTCATATATATTTACATCACTTGGCAGTATGTTCCTGTCGAGAGACTCAGCCTGCCAACTCTTCATACATGTCAGACTCTTGCAATCGGCGACCCCCATGAGCGGTGCATCACGTGGAGTGCTGGGAGTTGGAGTGAATGGTATCCCCCCTAGACATTGTAGCCTTCTTGGATCTCCAAGATGATACCTGACGAGCAGGAACATAACACCTGCCCCATGCATTGCCAACTCTGAGGGACACGAACAAGCTGCTGATGCCTAAGGTCTCCACTAAAGCATGCAGCGGTATCACAAGTGAATTTTTCCTTTATGTCATGGACGTGGGTGAGTGGGTTCTGTGTGTAATTGGAATACTTACTCACACTCCACCCCTATAATTTGATCTAAACACTCAACCTTACATATTAAATCTCCCCAAGATGGCATCCAGGGCACGACTGGATTGGTCTACAAGCACAACCCTTGGGTTGGTTGTACTCTACATCATGTTTTTTGCCAAAAAAAGATGTATCTGAACCTGTCTTTTGAAAAGGGAATTTCAAATTCTAGTAAAGTGGGAGACAAAAATAATTGAAAAATGTAGTCCCGGGGTTTTTTCTGGTTTATTTAAGGATTTTTTATTAGTTTTGGAGTTTGAAATAATTACAAAATTTCCCCTCAAGAAGAGAAAGTTTGGGTTTCATCACAGAACTTGCCGAAGCGCCGCCGTTGACATCATCTACGCTGCTGGCATCGCCGCCTGCAGGCCTCCCACGCCGTCGCAAGCTGCAGCTGGCCTGCCACCCGTGGTTGTAGCCAATCACACCAGCAACCTGCCAAGTTCGTCGGCCGCGGTAACAACAGCCGAGACTCGTGACTGTAGCCGCAACCCGTGGTCGCCATTGGTCACAGCCGCAAACCACGACCGCAGCTGTAAGCCGCGGCTGCAACAGTCACATACGCAGCTGGCCACTACCGTAAACCGCGACTACACCAACGGCGTGCCAGGACCGCAGTTAGTCGCAGCCACAGCCACAGCAGCTGCTGTCCACAGCCGACCGCCACCAGCTGCGACTGGAAGCTGCCAGGTCAACGAACGCCACTAGAAGCTGCAGTCGCCATCGCCAGAAGTCTCAGTCGCAGCTTCAGGCCCACCCTCAAACACAACCGCCGCCATGTCCCATAGAAGTGCCTACCATCGCGCTCGGCGCCACACCTACCCTCGCCAATATGTCTTCACTGCACTCGCCACCGAGCTTGTCGCAGTGCCTCCATGCCCCGCCTACATTTGTCGTCATGCTTGATTATCGCGCCACCGTGCTTACATGCGCTGCCACACCTACCTGCGCCCGTTGCACCTACCTGCTCCACCACATTTTCCTGTGTCACCATGCCTTCCTATGCCACCCATGCATACCTGTGCTTGCCACCGTCTTCGCCATCACGCTTGTTATCGAGCTCGTTGACGTGCCTTCCTGCGCCATGCCTACAGTCACTGTCGCGCCTACATGCGCCATCACACCTTCCTGTGTCGCCGCCATCACATCTACCCACACCAAAATAAAGGTGTAGCTAAGTCATTTAGACACTTATCTGACATGGAAAGTCATGGTGTCCTTAAGAATGAGCTTAAATGTTTCATAAAGATAAACTTTCATGAGCAACTCAAACTTAGAGCCTCCAAATTTGTGTTCGGGACATTGCAGAGTATTAATTAATACATTCATTAATAACTCACAAAAATTCAAATGCAAGATTCAATCCAAATATATTAAACATGTTCATCTTATTTAAAAACGTTATTATCTTCTATTTTTGTATTTACACTCAAAACATGTGACCAAAGAGAACTTCCAAAATCACAAATGCCCAAGGCCCCTTTGTTAATTAACTAACCTTCGAGATAAACGTTATAAATTAACTAAGAAATCAATATTCTACTATAACTGAAAAATATGCATTTTCTTTGGACCTAGTAAATATATTAGAAATGTTTCATAATACATGAAAAAACCAAGATTTCCTCCTCTTTATTACTTCCAATCTCCTGATAAGTATAAAAGCCAACATCTTATTCCTTTGAACCTCCCCTTCCAAAAGAATTATGAGACGAAGAAGATGAGTTACTATCTTGAACTAGAGGCCTCCCTTGATTGTTTATCCTTCAAGATAAGAAAAATTAATAAAATAAGAAAACTACAGTCCATATTTACAACAAATACATCTGCTATGGAGAATGAATCTTTTTATAAAAGTCTTTATAACCCGAAGAAGAATGAAGAGGCCAAAGAAGAAATAAGAAGAAGATGATGATGAAGAAGAAGAAGAAGAAGATGAAGGTGAAGATGAAGATGAAGACGAAGACAAAGAAAAAGATGAAGACGACGACGAAGACGAAGAAGAAGAAGAAGAAGAAGAACAACAACAACAACAACAACAACAACAACAACAACAACAAAAAACAAAAACAACAACAACAACAACAACAAGACTAAGAAGATGAAGAAGAAGAAGAAGAATAAGACGAAGAAGAAGAGCTACTATCTTGAAGTAGACCTCTCCCCTCCATTGATTGACCATCCTTGAAGATAAACAGAATTTATTAAATACATATTAATAAAATCCCACCTCAACCTCTTCCTCTTCTCCTTCCTCCCCACGAGAAGAAGAAGAAGAAGAAGAAGAGCTATTATCTTCAAAACTAGACCCCTCCCCTCTTTTGATATTATCATTCAAGATAAACAGCACTTATCAAATACTTATAAATAAAATCCAAACCTCAACCTCTTCCTCTGCTCCATCCACTCAACCAGAAGAGGAGGAAGAAAGAAATATAAGAAAGAAGAAGATGATCAATTATCTTAAAAACTAGACCCCTCCCCTCTTTTGGGATTATCATTCAAGATAAACAGCACTTATTAAATACCTTTAAATAAAAACCAAACCTCAACCTCTTCCTCTGCTCCTTCCACTCAACCAGAAGAAGAAGAAAGAAATAATAATAATAAGAGCTTTTATCTTGAAAACGAGATCCCTTTCCCTAGGGTTGGGAAGTTCATGTTTCGTCGTCAAACGAACATAAAAAAAATTGTGTTCGTGTTCGTTTCGTTCATGTTCATTCTCACACGAACAAGAACATGACATGCAGCTGGAACCTTTGATTTTAATAAATGAAATAACTCGCTATTTAAGTTAATCTTAGGGTTCGCCCAACCAATATCCCTTCGTCATCTGGTATCGGACAACCAATATCCGATGTCCGAGAATAAGTGGGACGATGCTGGATATCGGATATCAGACAATATCCGTCTCTGAGGGTTAGACGGATATCGGTACCAGATACCGTAGGTGAAGGGACGCGACGGATACCGGATATCGGAAACCGATATCCGGATATCAGAAACCGATATCCGGATATCAGAAACCGATATCCGGATATCAGAAACCGATATCCGGATATCAGAAACCGATATCCGCTTATTTTTTCTCATTCCACTGCAATCCCATATGGGAAAATTCTAAATTCTTTTGGAGTTTACATTTGCCTCAGCCGTCATATATGTAAATCTTATTGCGCGCACCCATGGATGCTACGTATTGAATAGATTAGATATGTCCTTTTCAAGTATTGTTGTCATATGTCGAAATTCATATGTCTAAAATGCAGCATATATGTGAGCCTTAATTAATGTTAGAACGAAATTAATATAACGTAATGTTAAGAAAATAAAACTGCGTAATATAATTAATATTTTTAATGGATAATAGAAATAGTTAGTAAGAGGAATAATAAATGTGACGATTTAATAATAAGGGGAGAATGTAAGATATTAGTGGAATGGGTTATTCCAGACTTACAATTAATGTTTTAACGAAATTAATATTAATGTATTTTTAAGAAAATAAAATTGCACAATATAATTAATACTTTTAATAGATAATAGAATTAGCTAGTAAGAGGAATAATAAATCTGACGGTTTAATCATAAGGGGAGAGTGTAAGATATTAGTGGAAAGGTTATTTTAGACTTAGAATTAATGTATTAACGAAATTAATATAACGTAATTTTAAGAAACTAAAACTGCATAATATAATTAATACTTTTAATAGATAATAGAACTAGTCAGTAAGAGGAATAATAAATCTGACGGTTTAATAATAAGGGGAGACTGTAAAATATTTGTGGAAGTGTTTTTTTAGACTTAAAATTAATTTTTTAACAAATCTAATATAATGAAATTTTAAGAAAATAAAATTACATAATGTAACTAATACCTTTAATAGATAATAGAAATAGTTAGTAAGAGGAATAATAAAACTGACGATTTAATAATAAGGGGAGAGTGTAAGATATTAGTGGAATGGGTTATTTTAGACTTCCAACTAATGTCTTAACGAAATTAATCTTAATGTATTTTTAAGAAAATAAAACTGC
Organism: Wolffia australiana; assembly: GCF_029677425.1. Classification (NCBI taxonomy): domain Eukaryota; kingdom Viridiplantae; phylum Streptophyta; class Magnoliopsida; order Alismatales; family Araceae; genus Wolffia; species Wolffia australiana. The sequence continues at coordinate 11,691,451 of NC_135847.1, forward strand.
AGAATATAATTAATACCTTTAATAGATAACAGAAATAGTTAGTGAGAGGAATAATAAATCTGACGGTTTAATAATAAGGGGGGAGTGTAAGATATTAGTGGAATGGGTTATTTTAGACTTACAATTAATGTCTTAATGAAATTAATACCAATGTATTTTTAAGAAAATAAAGATGCAGAATATAATTAATACTTTTATAGATAATAAAAATAGTTAGTTTGAGGAATAATAAATCTGACGGTTTATTAGTAAGGGGAGACTATAAGATATTAGTGGAATGGGTTATTTTAGACTTACAATTAATGTATTAATGAAATTAAGATTATGGAATTTTTGGAAAATAAAAGTGCACAAAATAATTAGTACTTTGAATAGATAATAGTAGTAGTTAGTAAGAGGAATAATAAATCAGACGGTTTAATAATAAGGGAGAGTGTAATAAGTAATGAAGTGCAGTTTTGAATTAAGTGTTTTACTTGGACAGTTAAATGTGAATTTTTTAATTTTTGAAAATTCACGAACCTTTTCGGAAAATGTTGGAAAAATATTTAATAAACTCTCCCCCACGTTTTGGTGCTTTTACATGGTTGGTGGAACCAATATTTATAATACTAAAAAAAGTGCACATCTATTTAGGACACATGAACAAGTACGACATGTGTTTGATTAGGTGCGAATTTTTAATTTGGTGAAAGTCAACATTTTTTCACGAGAGTGTTGCAAAACTCAATAGAAAAATATATAAAAGTATATACGTGAACAAGTCTTAATGTTTAACAAAATTCACTACATATTTAGGACATCGGTGCAAAGTCCTAAACAAAGGAGGCCATGTCAAAAACACGCTCTTCCCCTAGGCATTAGACTACGGCTTTGTCAGAGGTTTGTACTTACTTGGTTGTCACCTGCATAGCAAAAGTTAAGAAATAAAAAGCAATGGTTACGTAAAAAATGGGAAACATGTAGTTCATGAACTTGATGTGTACCTCTAGCACATGCGACCACACCATCTTTCTCATCATCGCCATCCAAATCCAGCTCAACGTCAGTGTACCATCGTTTGTTGTCCGCACGGAGCCAACACTTCACAGTGATTAGTGTTTTGATGCTTATTGGCGACAGGCGTGATCTCTTGTACGTGACAATAGCGTTACCCATCGAGAACATGCACTCGGCAGGAGCGCTTGTCGCACATATGGACAACAGCTCCCTCGTAACTACAGCAAGTAAAGGGAAATGCTTCACCCCTGTGCTGGCCCACCAGGATAGTGGAGTGAACACTCCCTCATCAGGCACGACCTCCATCAAGTATTGGTTGAACTTGTCCCACGCCAACCTTGTTGCCGCACGTGCCGGTTGGACTTTCCACATAATGCTCTAAAGCCAAGTGTCCAACTCTTTACCTCTTGCGGATCCCTCTTCAGCGTCTTCTCTCGGTCCACACGGCGACAAGCCACATGTTAACAATGACCGTACGTATGCAATGGTTGCCTCTCGAACGCCTGGCCGGAGCATTGCCCCTTTGTGGAATGGATCCATTAATGCCGCGGCGGTGATTGCCTCATTCGTCCACACGATCTCGGCGTACTGTGCAAGCTTCCAATGCATCGCCTTACACGCTTGTGCCATTTTGGAACGATCTGTTTCATGCACTTGTCATACGCCTATGAAGAAATTGCCATCTTCAATTTGCTCGACCACTTCCTCCATGTGTTCTTTGAGGCCGTCTATGAGGTATAGTACGCCACATATCGCTGGCGTCACTGTCTTGAAAACATGGTCGGTGGATACGGTGAACGACCAAGGATGCGACAAGACTCTTTCACTAACTCCCACTCATCCTTCGACATCTTTGTCGTCATTCCCTTCTGGCCAAAAGCCTTCGACACTTCATCAATTACATCCCACTTCTTCACAGCGGCTGCTAGCTTAGCATAAGTGCTGCTCCATCGGGTCGGACAATCTAAGATGACCATGTTGGAGTCCTCAACTTTGGGGTTGTCTTCACATGCCATCTCATAAAGTTCTCTCCATTGCGTAGAGCTTCGAATAATGCGCACCAGTGTCCGCACCTTTGCAACTGCATCACCCAAGCATAACGGCCGGCGTGCTCTGTTATGGTTGTCGGATGCTGATAAGATATCTCCAAGCTCATTGTCCTGGTCGCAGTCGTAGTGCTCTGCTGTCCTCATCACGTCGCCCTCTTCGGGCTCCATAGCTTGGGCCGAAGGAATGTCGAAGCTTTTTATTGCCGATTGAATGACAATGTTCAGAATGTGCGCGACACATGGGACGTGCCTTCTGGCGCTAAAGGTCGGGTTAACAATCTTTATCTTCCTCGCCATCAAGGCCAACATCCTCTTGTTTGCCGTGGCATTGTCAGTAGTCACGGCGTAGACCTGCATAAATAGCGGTCAAATGTAAGGTCACAAATTTAGTTAATAAGATAAAGTTTGTCGTTGCATACTAACCTTCGGTCGCAGACAAAATTCTTCTAGAGGCTGGAGAACGATGGCCGTCATGTTTTCTCCATCGTGCTTGCCGACAATTTCTCTGATGGCAAGAACCCGCTCCCGGTACACCCATTTATCGTCCACCCAATGGACAGTGATGCCCAATAGTCCAGTACCATTCTCGGCGGTCTACACATCTACGGTGAGTGAGACGCGGTCCATGTTCTCCCATAGCTTCTTCACATCTTGTTTCATGCGACCATGCATTTGGATGGTCCATTGCTTAATGACCTTCACACTTAAAGGATCCAAGTCAAGAAGTGTCGCATAACACCACATCTCCTTGAAGGCAACATTCTGAACAATGCTCCACAGTGAATCAGTCATGCATATGAACCGTGCAATGACATTCTTTGTTTCCTATGGCGTATGCCCCCTCATCGGCCCTCGTTGGCCTAGCTCTCCCTTCTGTCTGCTTTGCAATCTGTCCAATATACGTGGCTGATTAGGGTCTTCTGATACCTCATCCTTAAGCTCCACGTGACAAGCCGGATGGCAAGCTTTGAAATGTCGCCAAAATACATTGATGCTTTTGTCAGCCTGCCGCTTTATTGCTTTTCTCTTATTGTGTGGGTTCATCTTCTGGCATAGTAAGCATGCGTAGTACCCATCTTCCATGTGTTCAAAGTAGTCAATGATGACTGAACGATTTGAACGAGGGTGACTATGTACGCCACGAGAAGTTCCCGCGTCTGTACGTTCAGGACCTATAGCTCCCGACCCAGATCTGTCTTGGGTTGGGCCACTGCCTTCGGGTGGGTTCATGTTTCTGAAGGCATAATTTGGTAAGCAATGATTGAATACAGCGGCATCGCATGATGCCGAACTATGTTTTAAACTTTGAAGCAAGTAACGGATATAATGAATAAAACCAATAAATAAACAACAGTGAGGTAGAATGATAGAAGCGTGGAACTCAATGCGAGAGAATGACGGATGGGTGAATTTAAGAGGAGATATTTAGAGTTAGTGAGTAAAAGAGAGGGAGAGATAGAACAGTAAAGTAGAAAGCAGCAGATTGTGAGAGCGAGCGAGGGGAGAGATAGAATCATATTTTAAGAGAAAATGAGAGAGGGTGGGTCACAATCATAGAGTAAGGGAGAATGAGAGAGAGAGAAGAGAGGGGAGGATGAGAATTGGGGAGTAGTAGAGGGTGGGAGAAGAGAGGGAGAGATAGAACAGTATGTTAAAAATCAGCAGATTGTGAGAGAGAGCGAGGGAGAGAGATAGAATCATATTTTTAAGAGAAAATGAGAGAGGGAGGGTCAGAATTATGAAGTTAGAATTGGAGGAAGAGAAGAGAGGATAGATTTTAACGTGGATAAATTTTTTGCACAAGTATAAGATATGGAGTCCAAGTGAATAGGATAAAATGAAGAAGACAAAACTATACTAAAGAAAGCACATTGCAATGCAATAGTAGACAACCAGATAAATGGAGAGATTATTGCAGAACGAGAAAGCTTCTAAAGGCATTGTAATTTCCGAAGCAAAGACACTAAAATAAAAAGGGTCCATCAAAAAATTTTCCTATTAGGAAAGGACGATGGTCCATATTTCTGGAAAAAATCATCCAGCAAAGTAGTTTTGAATAATTTTCTGCAAGAAAAACTCAACAACATGCAAATAAAAAACGAATATAAATAAGAATGAGCGTCATGGACAAATTGCTACTAACTTTGCACAATTATGGTCTCCCAATATCAGTTCCAGTATATGCTTGCACCTCGCTCAGATATATGAATCACGTACATGCAAAGTACACACTCTTAAGCTACAGATTCTCAAAGGATATCCATTATAATTCTATACAAAATCATGAAATTTACACATAAATCACATGATGTTTGCTAAAACATTCGCACAAACACACAATGTTACAAGAGATCAATAAAATACACACTCTTAAGTTAATTTCTCATTCTTCTTTTTACTTGTATTAATATTCGTTACATCCGCAGTTCATAAATTGTAAAGGGACCTGGAAGTTACTTGAAGAGTTAAAGAAAAAGATTGTTGTTCCATGCAACAATTTCTTAAGAGATCAGTGTAATGTCCGTCCAATTGATATGGAAGCAGCTTCAGACAAGTTAATATGCATTTTTTTGAGTGTTAGAGAGAGGCCTGGAAGCCGTGGACCCTTTTTATTTTTGTGAGTGCTAGAGAGAGATGATTTTTTTGATACTCAGATGTGATGATATTTTCGTCTCATGATGAAAAAATCGTCTGCGTCCACGTCTCGTAGAGAACGAAGAAGAGAAAAGAAGAGCTCAGAAGAACGAAGAATAAGGAAGAAGAGCTCAGAAGAATGAAGAAGAACGAAGAGGGAAGAAGAACGAAGAAGGAAGAAGAAGGCTGGCCATGGCGGAGGAGTTCAAAACCCTAGAAATTGTGCAGAAGGACGAAGAATAATAATAATAATAATAAGGAGAAGAAGAATAAGAAGAAGAAGAAGAGCTAATATCTTGCAAACTAGACCCCGTTCCCCTCTTTTGATACTATTATTCAAGATAAACAGCACTTATTAAATACCTTTATACAAAACCCAACTTCTTTCCCTACCTCTTGCTCTTCCTCTCAACTAGAAGAAGAAAAAGAAGAAGAAAGTAGAAGAAAGACGAAGAAAAAGAACTATTATCTCGAACTAGACCCCACCCCTCTTTTGATATTATCATTCAAGATAAAACATCACTTATCAAATACCTATAAATAAAACCCAACCTCTTCCTCTTTCCCTCCCTCCCACCAACCAGAAGCAAAAGAAGAAGAAGAGGAAAGAAGCAGAAGAAGAAGAGGAAGAAGAGCTACTATCTTAAAGTAGAACCCTCCCCTCTAGACATGGTTGTTTTGTTCTCTTAGTTTTAATCGAACAAAAAAATTGCACAGGGCCTTGTTCTTTGTTCTGTTTTTTTCTCTCAAGAACAAACAAAATTCGCTCATTCGCACAAAACTAGAACGAATGTCGCACAAAGGGAACAAAAGAACCGCATAGGGGTCTGTGCGATGTTCTGTTCGAATTGTTTTTTGTTCTGTTTGGAAAACCGAACAGAACGAACAAGTTTTTTTATCTTTGAAAATGCTTTCATTGTTCCCTTACATATTTTTTGATTTCACAATGGACGAGACTGAAAAGTTCTTTTTAAAACTATCCATCAGCAAGGGACTCCAAGGGTGATATGATATAAGGCCAAATCTATGAAAAATGCGGGTCCAGAAAGGAAGCACAGCCAAAGGACATCCCAATTCGGACTGCTTAAGGCTCAGGAGAGAGTGTCCAAAAGGTTATGGAATGTTAGACTTATGAGCACTACTTGCATCCCTTCCTCCCTTGCAGATGATCTTCCCTGCACGGACGGTGGCTTCACCTATCATCAAGAGTTAATGATCTTTCAGCCTCTCTATTTTCTCTCTGCTTCTCTCATCTATCTCTCTTTGTGTTCAGTCAGAGACTCGTTGAGATACTTTCAGCTCATAATTGAAGGTTTACTTTGGGAGAAAGTATATTGTCATTAATAGATCCATCCAGGGTCTTATGAGAGGTTCAAACAGCAGAGGTAGACTGATTGACATGGTATCAAGATCATGATGGTGACAGCCAGAGTACATCTCTCTTCCTCGCTGTTGCATAGAATCTTCCCCACCATTTTCTTCCACATCACTTATAGACCCAATTAGGAACCAAGGGCGGCAGGACTCAAAGAAAGAGGGGGCACTTTACATTTAGCTGGAAGACTGGACCGGCACGAGTTCAAGATTGCGTGAGTCTATGCATTCAGAAAAAAATGATTCTCAGATAACGGTCACTGAAAGTAAAGGCATTATTCAGATGATTATTCCAGGCATTCCTGAATCCCTGAAGTATGATAACTTCAACTTTATCCATTGGAGTCAGAGTATAGAACTCATTCTCAACACGAGAATACTGAGTAACCACCTTACAAAGATGATTGATTTTAACGATCCAAATTTCAAAATATGGAAGCAGGACAATGACAACATGTGTATGTGCATTTGTGGGAGGACACAAATTCATGAAGTTTCTGACACTGGGACAAAATGTGCGAATCACAAGACCTATGTCCAAGTTACTAGTGTCCACTTTACTAAGGCCACAAGTCTTCTACAAGGTGAGAAATTAGTGATGGAATATGTATGTGAATTACAGAACATCTGGAGGGAGATTGACCTTAACAACTAGTTGAAAATTCAGTATACAATGAAGCAAACTTTCTATAAGTTTCTTATGGGACACAATATGGAGTATGAACCATTAAGGAGCCAAATTCTCAATCAGGAATGAACAAAACAAACAGAACGAACAATTCGCACAAAACGAACAGAACGAACAATTCGCACAATATTGAACAAAACGAACAGAACGAACAATTCGCACAATATCGAACAAAGCGAACAGAACGAACAGAACGAACAATTCACACAATATCGAAAAGCGAACAGAACGAACAATTCGCACAATATCGAACAAAATGAACAGACGAACAATTAGCACAAATTCGAACAAAACGAACAGAACGAACAATTCGCACAATATCGAACAAGACGAACAGAACGAACAATTCGCACAAATTCGAACAAAATGAACAGAACTAACAATTCGCACAAATGCGAACAAAATGAACAAAACGATTGAGCGAACAATTCACAGAACAGAACGACCATGTCTACAGTCCCCTCATGATTGACCATCCTTGAAGATAAACATTACTTCATAAATACCAATAAATAAAACCCAACCTCTCCTTCTTCCACCTTCCTCTTTCTCTTCCCTTTCCTCTCGACCAGAAGAACGAAGAAGGAAGAAGGTCGGCCATGGCGGAGTTCAAAACCCTAGAAATCGTGCAGAAGGACGAATCCAAGGCCGTCTTCCACATCTACCTCAATCGCCCCGACCAGAGGAACGCCCTAACCCTAGATTTCTTCTCCGAGCTCCCCGCCGCCCTCTCCCTCCTCGACTTCCACCGCGGCGCCTCCGCCATCGTCCTCTCCGCCCGCGGCCCCCACTTCTGCGCCGGCCTCGACCTCTCCGCCTTCCGCTCCCTCTCCACCGCCGCCGGCGCCGCCGCCGACGACCCCGCCCGCCGCCGCGAACTCCTCCGCCGCCAGATCCTCTCCCTCCAATCCGCCATCTCCGCCGTCCAATCCTGCCGCCGCCCCGTCATCGCCGCCGTCCACGGCGCCTGCCTCGGCGCCGGCCTCGACCTCGTCTCCGCCTGCGACCTCCGCTACTGCTCCTCCTCCTCCTTCTTCTCCTCCTTGGAAGTCGACCTGGCCATCGTCGCTGACCTCGGCTCGCTCCAGCGGCTGCCCGACATCGTCGGCGCCGGGCGCGCCGCCGAGATGGCCTTGACCGGGCGGCGGGTCACAGCAGCCGAGGCTATGGCGATGGGGCTCGTCTCCGCCGTCTTTGCCGATCCCCCCGCCATGGACGCTGCCGTCGACGGCATCGCCGCGGAGCTCGCGGCGAAGTCGCCACTCGCCGTGGCGGGGACGAAGGCGGTGCTGCGGCGGAGCCGGGATCTGACGGCGGAGCAGGGATTGGACTACGTGGCCACTTGGAACGCCGCCATGCTCGTCTCCCCCGACCTCGACGCGGCCGTCTCCACCCGGCCGGGGAACGCCGCCCGCCCAGACTTCGCCAAGCTGTGACTAGACATGGTCGTTCTGTTCTTTTGGTGCGAATTTGTGTGAATTGTTCGTTCGGTTCGGTTTTCCGAACAGAACAAAAATGAATTCGAACAGAACATCGAACAGAGCATCGAACAGACCCGTGTTCTGTTCTTTTGTTTGCTTTGTGCAAATTTTAGTCTAATTTTGTGCGAATATGCGAATTTGTGCGAATTTTGTTCGTTTTTGAAAAAGAAAAAGAACAACGAACAGAACAGAATGACCATGTCTAGCTCTGACGCGGGGCTCGGGAATACCTTTACCTGTGCCTAAACTTTGGTATGCTGGCGGCTGGGGAATGATGGTTTCGGTCTCGGTCTCGGGTTTTGGCAAGTACCTTTACCTGTACCTAAACTTTGGTACAGCCTCGTCTCGGGAATGGCAGTTTTGGTCTCGGTATTGGTTCTTGGCAAATACCTTTACCTATGCCTAAACTTCGGTACGGTCTCGTCTCGGGAATGGCGGTTTCAGTCTTGGTATCAGTTTTTGGCAAGTACCTTTACCTGTACCTAAACTTTGGTGCGGTCTTGGTTTTCGGTCAAAGATCGGTTTCGGTTTGGTATTACTTATGTATTTATGTCTCTTTTGTATTTTTGTATCTTTAATATGAGATTTCTTTTACGTTTCTTTGACCGAAAACCATAGGTATTCTGCTTGATTGCAGGGAATTGGGACCATAGGTACTCTGCTTATAGGTCCAAGGGTCAAGCCAGACTGGAACCAGAAGTCAATTATTTAATATTAATTTAATATTATTTATAAATTCTAAAAACATCTAATCTGGACACCATATATTTGACCATTTGTGGGCACCCACTTGATGTAGAGGATATTTAATATTATTATGAAACTTTTACTTTGACATTGACAAGTCAACCTGACCAGACCTAAACCGGTCCGGACCGGACCGAGACCAAACAAGAACGGACTGAAATTGAACCTAAGTTCAGGTAAGCCTTAGGTCTTTGCTAAAAACCAAGGCCAGACCGTGACCGTTGAATCCTACTTGTGAGGGCATCCTGCACTCAAATCTCAACTGACCTCATATATTGCAAATATTTTTCCCTCGTGAGTTTAGGTCCTGTTTTCAGTTTGGTTTGTTTGTGATACCAAAATTCCAGTAAACTCGTGATTCTCAAACTGACAGTATGGGTTTGGTCCGGTTTTATAGAATTTTGGTAAAAAATGGCAAACCCTACTCGCAGTGGAGGGCCTCGGAGGTAGGGAACATCACGGCCCAGATGAGGCGGAGGGGACATCATGATGATCAGTGATGGATGAAACTGTGATGTATAGTTTGTCACATCCCTGCTTAGGACGATGTGCCGTCATGTGGAACAGAATGTCATATAAGCAAATTTTACTTTACAGGTGTATCTAGCATGGTATCTCGCCTTCTCTCTCGGTCTCTTGTGCTCTCTCAATGAGGTTTCCGACGTATCAATCTTAATTTATACTCATTTCTAATTAATTTTTTGCAGAATATTATCATTGATAAATACTTTACCATCATGTCTCTTTTTTTCATCATATAAAAATCGGTCACCACCATCATCAGTGACAGCATCCTGACACATCACCTGTCTGGAACCAACATTCCGTCTTGCATCCATCACAACTCTGTCAGTGTGATGAATGACATAATGGATGATGTTTGTCGTTCCATACTCTATACAAATGACGAGACAGAAATGTGTTTTATGTTCAGGGATGAAGAAAGTGTTTCATCCACCAGATATAGGACAGGATGGTTTTTTTCATTCTAGGAAGAAGAAAACATCATATCAAGATTGCGGACCCCAGATAAGAAGGGGATTAATCCATATGCTGAAAAATTCCTCTTATCATATTTTCTCGAATTTTAGAACTTCTATGATTCAGAACTCCTATCGTTTTCTATGATTCAGAATTTTAGATGGGGCTGTTTGAGATGACCCAAAAAAAAAATGGGATGCAGAACAAGATGAAAGCCGTCCATCTTGGACGATTGGGCACCTTAACTGTAAGTAAGAGAGAGGCCAATAACAAAAGAAAGAAAAAAAAGGAAGTTGGCTGGTAGGATTTTATCTATCTATACAGAAAGAGAGAGGATCAGGAGAATATTCCGGCGGGCTTGGCGGGTTCGCCGGACTCCAAGTCCCAGGAGGAGGGCTTGTCGTGGCGAGGGAATATTCCAGCGGGCGATGGCGGAGCGGGCTCCGGCGGGAGGCGGAGGCGGAAGTCATTCTTGGAAGGGGGGATGGGGGAGAAGAAGACCTCCTTGAAATTCTCCACCATTCCCCTGTTGTAAGGGTTCTCGTGGCGGTCGTATCTGTATCTGAAGTTCTCATACGTGGTCTGTTGGAGAGAGAAAGTTAGAGTGAGAGAGAAAATTGGAGTGAGAAAGTTAGGGGGAGGATGTTAGAGAAAGAATCTTAGATACAGAGATGGAAGCCGGAGAGATGGAGAGAGAAACAGTATGAGTTGAAGAGAAAAGTAGAGGGAGAAAGTCAGAGGGATAGAGTTAGAATGAGAATTTTAGAACCAGAATAAGTTAGAGCGAGAGATTTAGGAGGGAGTCAGAGAGAGAAAGTAAGAGAATGGATGTTAGGAATTAAAGTAAATGTGAGAAAGCAAGCAATTATTCAAAAAAGTATGAGAAAGTTCAAAAGAGAGATGGAGAGAAAAAGTAAGATAATTTTGGAAAAAGAGATTGTCAGGAAGTTTGAGTAAGAAAGTAAGAAAATGTCAGAGAGTAATGTTAACATGAGAAAGTTAGACAAGGAGATGGAGAGATAAAGTTAGAGTGAGAAATTCAAGAAAAAGAAATCCAGAGGAAGTTTGACTAAAAAAGTTCAACTGAGAAAGTTAGGAAGAGAGATATAGAGAGAAAAGGTTAGAGACAGAAATTCAGAAAGAGACAGAGAGAAAGGGAGATAATTAGAGAGCGGGAAATTTAGAGTGAGAAATTCAGAAAAGAGAGAGAGAATAAGTTAGCTTGAGTGAGAAAGTCAGAGGATGCCAGAAAAATAAGTTAGCTTGAGAAAGGAGGAGATAGATATAGAAAAAGTTCGAGTGAGAAATTCAGAAAGAGAGGAAGTTTGAAAGAGCAAGAGACAGAGAGAGACAGACAGAGAGAAATCTTGAGACATAAATTTAGTGAGAAATATATATATAGAGAGAGAGAAGGGGGTGGAGAGGTGACCTGGTTGGTGGTGATGAGGTAGAAGTGGAAGACGGAGAGACCGCCGACGAACCAAACACAGACAAAGGTATAGACGATGAGGGCAACGGAGGCGGGGGACTTGGCCATGGCACGCCAGATAGAGGTCTCACGGGTGACCATGATTCTATGGAGGTAAACCCAACAGAATCCAAACACGTACAGGCACAGCAGCGTCGTCGAGAACACGAACATGTAGAAGAATCGGTAGTTCCTCTGCACCAATTAATCCGAATAAATGAGAGTTTTGATTAAACGTCTTCACCCAGCAATAAATCAAAAATCACCCATCAGTCAAAAAACCTATTAAGATTTTGAACCACAAGCCAAAACAACAATTACAAAATCTGCACCCACAAATAAAAACAAGACCATTAAAAATCAGCACCCACCAAACGGGGAGCCCATTGGAAATCCAATTGAAAATATGCACTTCTCGCACTCTGTTTTTCTTTAAAGAGAGTGAAAAACTTACCAAGCCGATGCACTGGCCGACCCAGGGGCAGTGGTGGTCAAAGCGCTGGACGCAATTGTTGCAAATGGAGCAGTGGGAACAGCGAGGGGGGCGGTAGAGCTTGCACGTGTCACAGTACTTGATCTTGACAGTGATCCCATTGACGACAACGTCCTTGACTCGAGGTATGCGAGGGGGTGGCGTCTGGCCATCAATAACATTGCCCACCTCCAGCTCAGGAGGGTGGGCATTGGGGGGGATGATGCCGGGGTCTCTACCAGAGGTAAGCAGGAGGAGGCACAAGTCCTACAAAGGGTGAGATGAATATGCATGTAAGTTGATTTTTTTTTTTTTGAAGAAATATGCATGTAAGTTGATAGAATGCCGATGAAAGAGATGTCAGGGGCATATGAAGCATTACTCACATATACGGTGAAAACTACAGCGACCACCATGATGGAGATGCCCGCATGGTGGGAGAAGTCATCCATGAGATTCTTGGCCACGAATCCACAGAAAACGCCAACCGGGGCGACAATGAGGAAGACAGTGAGGAACAGAGACCTCACATCTGGCCCAAATATGAACCTCCCCTGGAGGCAGAATCTCTGCAACCGATTCCATGATAGCAGCATTAGAAAAAAAGAAAAGAAAACGTATTGTTGAAAAACAAGGAATTCTTTCCTTTTGATTTTATTCAATTACTAATAATAAAAAAAGCTCAAGGAAAGCTGATTTATGAGAATGATGAGAACCACAATAAATGCAGATTACTCGTGAAGACTTGTTTTGTTTGAGGAGAAAGAGAAAACTGCACAACACGAAAATTTGGTTTGAAACCACGGTAAATAAGGCAACAAGAACAGATATTCTGCTAATCCATCGGACTGGAAAAGGGAGGCTTGTCTTTTTGTAACGTGATTCATCCAAAGCTGAAAGCTCGGGAAGAAATAGTTGATCATCCTCTGTCTCTCAGCATGCACTTGATGACACAAACAAAGTTACCAGAGAAGATGGACAAGAGGAAAGTCGATGAAGATATGACAAAAGGAGGCGATGGAGATAAGACAAAAAAAAATCAGGTTAATTAACTGAACATGACATTCGAAGGTCCTCTGACTGAAACGGGATAAACAACGTTAGTAGTAGGATTTATTTTTTTTGAATTAAAGTAGTAGGAATTATTATAATTTATTTTCATAGGATTCCAATCCATCACTGTGCAGAAAACCTCTAGTTAATTCAGGTTCCTCCCTCCAACCTGCACTGCTCTCTGACAGACTCTTCTTGGTCTCGGCTCTTGTTCTCGTAAGTCGTAGAGACAAAGGATCCCTTGATCTGAAGACTAAGACTCTTCAAGGGATCTTTGATTTTCTTGTCTCTCAATCTACCTGTAGCTTTCCTTGATTCGCCATCAATGTGTTGGTGATCAGCAACGACATCTGTCTTCCTCACTTACTGAAATTTACAGTGTTTTCAGGCGATTGGAACATGGCAACGCTTTTCAAATGGTATCTTCTGAGATTACCATTGCTTTTTGAACCATGTCATCATTATCCACCCTCCTCTTCTGCTGTCATGGTTTACAGCTGGCTATTTCCCCTTGGTTATGTGGTCTTTAGTGATCATTATCTGAGCGTTTGCCAGAAATATCTCTCACCATGGAGAACTTCATCCTGTCATGATCATGCGATTATCTCTGTTACAGATAACCATGGACTTTTTCTGCCGCTTTTTTCCTGTGACAATTCTAAGGCAACCGCCACAAACCTTCTGCACTCTCTGGCGGTTTTCTGACATGCCTGCGTTTAACATTTGTAGCAAACGTAGAAGAGGAGAGGACATGACTACATGCCATCATACACATCAATTAGTTTTACCCGGATGATAATGGCGAGCTCCCCATCGTCATTTTTCTATGTCTGTGAATTATTGACAGATGATGGTGACTAGTCGTCACCATTCTCCCGTCCCTTTCTCTTTCAGATGACAAGAGTCAATGTCGAGTCCTCATTGTCCTTGTCATTCTGGCCGCAGACAGGGACAATGGTGAATCGTCCTCATCATCTTCCCTCATAGATGATGAACTCGTCACTGTCGACAAACCCTTCCAACATTGCACTTTCAAATCTTCATATTTACAGAGCTAACTTCAGCAGCAGAGTCAATGCCTCATCAGCTAAGGGAATGATTATTTCTGCTGCCAGCCTTTGTGCTACCTGTTGTTTGATAAAGCACTCCCTCGGACGTATGAAAGCAAAAGAAGGAAGGTTGCCACGTCACGTGACAGCCTGGAGCCAAAAAGTCCAACCGAATAAAGACGTTACGGAGAAAAGTGAATAAAAGGAAGTTTTGGCCGAGGAGGGAGCGGGCGTTGAAGAAAACGGTTTTTGAGTCGACGTCGAGAGGAGCTCTCGAGGAGGATTTGTTGCTGATTCGGCTCGCTTCCGATCGCCAGGGTCGATACGACCTTGTGGGCGGATATCTTTGTGTTCTTGTTATTTCTTTGTTGTTGGAACATTTCAAGGTGGAAGTCCTCGTTTTATTTGATCACGATTCCTTCTTTCACGATCAACGTATTACTCGGCTATGTACACTGCGTTTGGAGATCTCGAGAACTTCTCCAGCCATATTTCATCAGTCCGTGTTCAGAATATTTCTCCAAATTCAAAGGTCATTATCAGCCTGTGCTACCTGTTGTTCTGCTTAAACAATTCCATCCAATTGGAAAATTCTGAAGCTCTTTTCGGCGCATGTACCTGGATATAACTGCCGCTCTCTATTTGCCAGTGCTCTCTATTTGCAACTGGAGTACCTCTCGAATTGGTCTTCAGTTGCAAGATTCCTTGCTGCAGTGGTTAATGGCATTTCCCTGCTGGAGGGACTCTTCTTCAAGCGACTTATATCCCCTTCTGCTCCCCTTCTGCCACGCCATCTGCCACTATTCATCCAGATCAACAATAACCGTTGATGCATTCCCATAGCTGGAATTCTCTGTACAGCATTGAAGACATGAAAAAAAATGCAGTAATAGTTCTTGTCACAGGATTTTTTTGCTGCTGGATTTCTCAATACAGAGCTGACTGCATGAAATAATTGCAGAGGCTATCTTCTGGATATTATCATCCACCACTCAGCCACTTTGCCTCCATGGGCTATACGATGTTGACTACATGATTTTTTTTGCAGCAAGGCTATATTTTGGATATAAACATCGGCCACTCTTCAGCCCCTTCGCCTCCGTGGACCATTTTTTGGGCCATTTGGGCCATCACTCCCTTGCTTCAGCTTATATGATTGTCTTATGGAGCTATTGAGCCCTTTCCTTGGCCACTTCGTTTCCATGATCTGTCAGATGGAGTTAATGGGACATCACCTTCTTATGGATTCCAGTGGTGCTTTAATGCATCCTTATTAAACTTTATCAGTATTCTTGGAGCTTTTCCGTCCAGTCCCCGATATGATTGCTGCGTCTATGAGAAGCGCCTACCAAGTAAGGAACCCAGCCCAAGAACCTCCCAATCCCGACTACTTAAGGCTCAGGAGGAGCATCCAAAGGGGTTACGGAGCTTCTGACTTGTAAGTTACTACCTGCCTTCCCTCTTGTTACCCCTGCTCAGCCGTGAATATCTGTCTATCTCATCCCTCGCAGATGATCAGCCCTGCGTGGACGGCGGCTTCTCCTCCCTCCAAGAAACAATGATCTTCCCGTCTCCCTCTTCTCTCTATTTCTCCCATCTCTCTTTCTCTATCTGTGTTAACACTGAGATTCTTTGAGATTAATTAGGCCAGTGGTTGGAGGTTTTTTTGTGGAAGATTACACTGTCATTGGTAGACCCAATCAGGGTTCTACCTTTTATGCTTTATTGAAATCTGGTGTTTAGTTCTGCCTACATTCTTATATCACAGTTGGGATTTCTTCCTCCATTCCGTTTTTGTGCTGCTTTGCTCTTGTCAAGACTCTTCACCAATCGGCCAAAGTTAATTTCTGCATCCCACTGTTAACATTCTTCACCAGAGACGTCATCCCTTGATCAGGTATCTTCTTCTGGAGATCTTACCACAGCATATCTTCTTCATGGGTGACATTTTCCTCTGATTGGGCATCCTCTTGTGGTGATCTTATCATGGCAATCATTATTCACAGGCGTTGATCAAGCATTTTCATCTGGCGATCTTCTCGCAGTGTCGATTCTTCACCGCTACCTCTCCATCGGTATTCTGGAGAGCTGATCTTTTTCTAATTTCTCCCATCTTCTATACTTCTTCCCTGTATCTCCGCCAAGTTGCAAATGGAATTCCATTCATCAGCAGGGGTATTATACTAATTTCCTTTCCTATGATTCTGGTAGAGTCAAATCCTTAAGAACCACTATGGAAATGGACTTACAGTGATTATCTGGACCTCAACGATCTTCATTAGCAACCAAAAGACCTTTGATTGCACTTGCTCCACTTCGTCGACTTTCTGTTCCTGTTCCATTTTCTGTTCATGTTCCTCCCTTATAATGGTAAGTTTCAAGAATTCTTACTGCCGCCCAATTAAAGGACTGTGAGACCGCTCGGTCAACACAAACTCACACATGTTGACCGAATAAATCCCACCCCCACGAACAAGCACTTGCCCCGCATTTCCATTTCTTTTCCCTTCTTTTATATTAAATCAAAGGGATGATAACAGATTTCTAGTTGACTTCTGTTTGTCCTCTTCTCTGTTCCATCTGTCCAACTATCAGTTCTGCGGGTTCCTCCCGTGGCCTTAGTGTATGCTCCCCAGTTCTTCTTTCACATCCTCGATCTTTCATTCACAAAAAAAAATTGATCAGAGAAAAATACCCAAAATAATAATTGGACATCAATACCTAGTCATGAACTGCCGAAGAAGTTTCTAACATAATATGTAAATCCAGAATAACAAGAACTTGCCCATCAGCAAGGGTTAACACAGTATGACAATACGGTAGTAACATATTGTGCTACTTCTCAACTCATGAGTCCAACTTCACAATGTCTTCTGGAAGCTGGTTTATTCTCCATTGTGTGTCCTGCACTTTTATTAGAAGGAAAAACCGCTACTTATATCCCAAAAAGATAAAATTCAATAGCATCAGTTTCAACTGTAGCATTCTGAACCTAGAGTCCAAGTATCAGAACCTAGACGCCATGACAAAAACAAAATTCAGTAGCATCAATTTCAACAGTAGCTTTCAGAGCTTAGAGTCCAAGTATCCCAGTGTGTTGAGCTCGAATTCTTGTTGGAAGTAAACTCGACTTATCGTGTACCAAATTTTTTATACGCAATTTCCAGCTGTTCATCGACGTTCAATGGAACATAATCAATCAAAAAAACTAACCCACGCAGTATCTGAAATCATGAACTCCTTCCAGATCGAGAAACAAAACATAGGTTCTATGTCTCACGATTCTGCCACCATGTGATATTTTTCCAGTTCTATCAGACCACAGAAATATTCAAAGAAATAAGACCACGACAAGATCAACGCGGGATACAACCTTAAAAACCATCAGTTATAAAGCTTCAACCAAACAACTAGTTGCCTTGAAAGGAGTGTCATGCCCAACCAATAGTATGTAAGAAACATCGAAAAAATATCAGTGTTTATTTGGTTTCGAAGCACTTCGATGTTTAGAAAATACCAGACAAAAATATAAAATATGGCATATTTGAAGGTGGAGACCAAGATTAAAAATTCTCCATTTTTAGCCCCGTGACTATAAGAAATAGGGAGGACGGAAAGTTAAAGACACCTCTACAGATTCACAAGAAAACGTTTATGTAACATGCTATCTCACAGACAAACATACCAATAAACAGCCGAAAAAATAATATGGAACGGTTTTGAACCAATAAAGATTCAAAGACCAGTTGATTCACGGAAATAAACCATTTTGCTAAGCTCTTAAAGTACTGCTCCAGATGTACGTTCGGATATGACCAATAGAAAACCGATGCATAAACTCACCAGAGCTAAAACCCAGATAAGTTCCATTAAACCGAAGCTAAAATAAGAAACTATTCCTTTTTTTTCACAATCGTTTTTGGTAATGATCCGGCCCCAAAAAATACCCAAAAAAATCAGCGGGTTCGAGAGACCTCACGCGTGAAGTTCCAATCAGCACGGTGAAATTCCACAAGGGAAATCGACGCCGGCGACGTAAATTTCCCCAAATCCTCAACGCAACAACCCGAGATTAAACGACTTTAGAACGAACCCTAAACCAAAAAAAAACGAAATACTCACATTATTCCCCTTCCACTCTTCATAAACCCTCTTTCGGTGAGCATCCTTGGCTCCGATTTCAGCCACTTGCAGAGATCCGGATGGAGGAGCCACCCGCATTCTTCCTCCCCACTTGTTCTCGATCAATCTTCGATCTAAAATCAACAATAAAAAACCCTAATCTAGGACGACGATAGCATCACCAAATCAAGATCATCGCCTACGACGATCTGCAACCGTCGGCCGCGATCGCCGAGATCGCTGCTCAGGTCCTGTAGAACACCTCTCTTTCTCTCTCTAGTTCCCTCTCTCTCTCTCTCTTTCTCTCTCTATTCTCTCTCTTTCTTATTGCGCTGGTTGACCAGCTATGATTACACGTGGCGGGGTTTGATTGGTGCATGTAGGCGATTCCAGTCAACGCTGTCTCTCCGCTTATTCGACCGGCACCATTCATTTCCGCGTTGACTTTTTGGCAAAACCAAGAATTTGGTGTTACCCCGCTAAATATTATACAATCTTGGGTCTCAAACTTTGCCAAATAATATGTTTTTTTATTGACAAAACACGATGCCGGGCACGAGCAACCCTCGGGTCGGTAGACTGATCCTGCAGTGCGTTGGATGCTTAATGTTTATAAGGTGATCATTTTTTTAAGGCGATTTTATATGTGTTAAGGTTTAATGTTTATAAGAGTTTGTCCGAGTGGAGTACGCGTGAATATCCAAATTTACGCACAGATGCCCACGGCAAAAATATAAGGCTAACAGCCATCTTGAATCAGTATGTCACTGATCAGGACGCATATGCCAGAAATAGATTCATATCCCCAAACGGTGTTGGTGACAAATTAATATGTTTTGCTTCATCATTATGTTGTAATCATCGCGGTTTAACCAATTTGTTTAATATGACACTGATTGCTAGTGGTTTAACCAATTTGTTTATCAATCGATGTTTCTGTTTTTTGTAATTGAATTATGTTAAAAACATGATAGAAAATGGAAGTCGAAGAGTGTAAGGTGGTGAAAATATTTTTTGGACCCATTATGTGGTTATGTTACTCTGAGTAGAATTGGCCTATATGAGATTGCTTTGATTTTTTTGGAGCATATCATGACTTTGAAATTAATTCTGGACTCTATTCTAAGTGTACTTTTGCTGCACCATGCTTTAAATCAAAGAGAAAGGTTGTGATAGAAGCTTACCCATCAAATTATGGTTTTCTTACAAGTCAACAGATAAATGGTAATAGAAAGTATGAGGAGTGGACATTATGTAGTATCACCTGAACTCCTTGTGTAATCCCGGGTTACTAGCACAAGTCTCCCATGCGATGAAGTCCATCAAAACCTACCTCTCTAACCATGAAGCCTTAGAACTTGACATTCATATTTGTACAATATTCAAAAAGGACATTAAAATATCTATCAGATGCAATAGCAATGTCTTCTCCATTGCAATGATGGCAATCGTTGATCCCGTATCCATTGATGTGGCGATGCAAAGGAGAGATTAGCTGGTATTTATTGAGAGTTAATTTACATAATATATAGGAATGTCTATGTAGTATTATATTCAAATGTCACCCCAGGTCAGTTCATGTTATTGTTCAATTAGTGGTCCTTGCAAATAAGACACCGAGGGCATGTCGTCGATGGACACTTAAGTTTTGACTGTGATCTGAGAGCCCCCAATAATGGCATTTGAAACAAGTGTACCACATATGCAAAAACACATCTATAATTGTGCTTGAATGATCAAGATGGGATCAATCACCATTGGTATAAAATGACACTAACTCAAGGAAGATGATGCAAATAAGTTATCAAGCAGGGTAGTGGAAATACTAGAGAATGAGTTATATGATAAATTTCTGATGCATCACTCCTAAATATGATGATCTGTTTGGGTTTGACACTCGATCATATCCTAGGCCTATATCGGAGTGTCACATTGACAAGGGGTTATTACTATGTAATTAAGTATTGATAGAACTATTCCCTAAAGGGATTTATGAACTCCGTTTACATTTTAGAGCACACGGTGTGCTTGCTACCTTGCGTATTGGCAACTATATCTCTCTTCGTCTCCATCCCTCCCTCTCAATTACTATCCCCATTAAATATAGGGGAGCTCACTTAATTGTGATGACGTGAGGACGTGAAGAGGCAATTGACACAAGTCATGGGTTTTCTTCTTATTGAATTATGGTTATGCTTCATAATCTCCAGTATTTGTTTACAGTTGATGGCACTTTTGGTTTTATTTATTCTTCACATGTTAATTGTCATTCTGCACACTGAAGTACACTATTTTACTTTGTCCCATTTTTCATAATTATTATTTATATTCCTTTTTGGTGCAGTCCATTGAGGAAACAATTATTCTGTGGATGTTTCAAATGTTTGCCATTGTCAGGTCCTAGGACCTACAAGAGAAAGAATTGTTTCACACCGAACAAACCCCCATCTTGAAGGAGATCCATATAATGTTTACTGTATCAAGAATAAAGACCTTAGATAATCTAGCTATCCCGATGCCTTAAAAAATAATTAAGGTTTCTTAAGCCCTTTTATAAAATATTTTTGAACAAATGCCAGAATGTCAGACATCGTACAGGACATGAGGTACTAGATAATAGAAATATAAAACTCATGCTGATACAATTAACACTATCCATGACACATCTAAGAAGGTTAAAATCACGCACTAAGACCATGAGTACTGTAAAATCAGTAGGCAAAACATATCAGGCTATTAAGGGATTTCTGCAAGTGCATGGCAAGGTATAGACTTTGGTTACTCAAAGATAAAAATTAAATTGGAAGCCATGCAATCCCTGAGTTGATAATTGAAACCTATTAGGAGCAACCTTGACAATGAATATCCCTTTCCATCTTCCCATAAATTGATGGCGAGGACGCCAACACATCATCGTCGAACGCGTCGCTTTGGTCAACCGGAGTCAACACGTCTGCTATGGACCCAACGGTGAAGTCAACCGAAGTCAACCCGCCACGGTCAACCAAAGTCAACATGCCGCAGCCGTCGACAAGCACATCTCCACCCGCGCACGTCCCTACGCGCGTCATGACACTACGCTAGAGGCAGATCCACAACTGCCCTTTGGCGTGACACAACGCACGTCTTTACTTTCTCGTCTCTAATTTCTCGTCATTTTCTCTTTCCTCCAAGGCCTATATATAGGCCATTGTTTTCAAGAAACATTAGGCAGTCATTATTCAAGAATTGAGTTTTTGTTTAACTCTTCTTGGAGGACTGCCTGGCCTCCCTATTCTCCCTCAACCCTAGCACCGTCGTCGTCGTCGCTGCCGCCGCCAATTTGCGTCGCCGGCCTTCCACCTCTTCCCCTCCCACTCTCTCTCTCTCTCTTCCCCCAGCCATGTAGCCGCTCACACACGCGGCGCGCCGACTGCCTGCCCGCGCCGAGCACGCGGCCACCCGCACACGCCGTGCACCAACCGCCCGCCCGCGCCGGGCACGCGGCCGCCCGCACACGCCGCGCGCCGTCCGCCTGCCCACGCCGCCATGCGGCCGCCACAGCGCACGCGCGCTGCCAACGCTGCCGCGCGACGCGAAGCGCCGCACACCGCGCGCCTGCCCGCCTGCCACGCCGCGGCGCGCCGTCGTGCACGCCGCGCGCTGACCACCTGCCCGCGCCGCGCACGCGACCGCCCGCACACGCCGCTTGCCGGCCACCAACGTTGTTGAGGCCGTCCAACGGTTCGTCGTCGACGTCGTCCAACGCTTCGAGCCGCGCGCGCTTCGCCTACGCCTGACTCTGCGACAATGACATCTACTCTCTACCAGGGCCGTTCAACACCCCGAACGCCCAGAATCTTCCTCGTCCAGTGGGCCGCTCAACGCCCAGATTCGCCCAGCCTCGTCACGATCGGAATTTCCCACATCCTCTTCACACACTACGGGCCAAGGTACGCCTGAACTCTTTGGTGTCAAAAGTGTTCTCCGTCCAGTGTTTTCTCGAGAAGTTTCCACTGCCGTCAGACTGAGATTTGGTTTGGATTTCCCCTTCTTCTCTCTCTTTCTCGAGTGTTTCTTCGCAATGCGAATTCGGATATTGATTTCGGTGCTTAGGCATCGTCGCGGTGGGGAAGAAAGTACTCCCGCCCTCGACAATGGTCGGAGCTGCACCACCAGTTTTTCATCAGTTTTAAAGTCCGAATCTGACTGCCTGTATTTCTGTGGCCGCGTGTATTTCATGAACACTGTCAAACGTGTTCATGAATATACATCAATTAATCAATTTTCACGCTGAATCACACTGTTAATTTACAATTCTCCCCTTAATGGCCGCTTGGTGACTAACAAAAAAATCATCAAATTGCTAATACTTTATATAATCACTGACAAATTATTTTGTCATGTATTCCTTACCTTGAACAGGTCAAACCCCGTTGAGTAAATTAAACTGTTGGAATGTAAAAAATAACTTGCCACGAGCCAGTGGTTTCATTGATATATATATAAATGTATATATAAATATTTAATCTGGGATTTTTTATTGACTTTTGACCAGAGAGGGAGAGAGAGGATTGGTCAACGCCAGGAGTCGATCATCCACGTGGGCGAATTGGTGACGTGGCAGCTCGTAGGTCAGTATAATAAAATACGATATTAGACTTCAATAAAACCTCAATAAAAGACCTCAGACTTCAAACCTAACGAAAAACTAACAAAGCATTTAATAAATCGTAAATATCTTAAACGCAGATAAAATAATATTTTTAAAAATAGTTTAATTGGATATTTCGACCATCTAACAACTTGGTCGTAGCAAAGGTCTAATTTGTGTTAAGAAAAGGTTAGAGTGTGAATTTGTCATGACAGGGGCATATCTGTAAATTAGTATTTATTTCCTGTGGGGTTTCTAAACGATCTTTGACGGGGCGAAAGAAGAAGAAGAGAAGAAGAGAAGAAGAATTGTAGAAATCTCTTCTTCTTCTTCTGCCAGATCGTTGAAATTGGAATCCTGATCGTCAGATTTACCGCCTGTTTATATCGCAATCTCTCTGAAATCGTATAAATTTGAATCTGCGGGGTTTCAGAGATAGATTGAATGAGAGATTGAGAGATCAAGAGAGATTGAAGCCGCGTTTTTTTGTATTCAATTTGTGATGGATCTCTTTGATAGCCTGTGTGTTGGCAAGGTTTGATTTTGACGAAGCGGAGATGAAGAGCTCGCTGAGGAAGTTGCGCGGGATCGCCGGGCACCACCGGTTAGATCCGAAGGAGAGGAAGGGGGGCGGGCATCCGCGTCTACAGTTTGACGAGCTGGCTCGGGCTAGCCAGGTTTGTTCGTGATTCCTTCTTTTATTTGGTTTTACTTTCCTTTCTTTGATAATCTCTGTTTGGAGAAAGAGGGAGTACGGGGAGAAATTTTTTCTGGTTCAATGGAATTTTTTTCTGTGAATTTAATTCGATTTTATTATTATTTCTGTATTCGGCCTAGATTTTTGACGAATTAAGAGCGCGTAAATCTTGATAGTTGAAGAACTTTAATCGGATTCAAGGTAATACGTCGAAATTTATCGGATCATGTGAAATTTCACTTACCCTTGAGAACGAATTAGGGAAATTTGAGAGCTTGATCAGTATTATTCCATTTCAGGAATGGATTCTATGCCTGCATTTGTTCTATCCGATCGGGTCACGAATTGGGTAGTATAACAGAGTATCTCGCAGTTTACCGTTGTCATATTATTGAAATTCTTCGGCAATATCACTGAGAACTTCCCAGAAAAACCTTGATCTCGAATAATAATTATTAATTGAAGTTATAAAGGCACTTCTCTTCTAGCTTTGAATAATATACTGACAAAAAAACAGAAAATTTATCCGGATTGATTATCCATTTTGTCCTCTCTGAAGAAGTCTCCGTCCTTTTCAGGATTTGCGAGACATGAAAAGCTGCTATGATGGCTTGCTCTCTGCAGCCGCTGCCACAGCAAACTGTGCTTATGGTATGGAAATCTCTCTCTCTCTCTCCAAACGACAGAAATCTATCTCTTCATGAAGATGAAGGTTGATGCTTTCAGCCATGTGAAACAGCCTTTCTATGCAAATTTCGTTTAAAATTTCCCTCCAATTTGTATTTATCTTTTGCAATTCCTGTCATTTCAGAATTTTCAGAGTCTCTCGGTGAGCTGGGCACAAGTCTTCTAAAGAGAACCGCTTTGAATGATGATGAAGATAGCGGTGAGTCATGAGAAGGCTTCGATCACCTTTATAATATGCTGAGCATGGAAAGACCATACATTGAAACTGAATACAAAATGTTTCCAGAACACTGTAGAAAATCGATGTCTGTGCTTAGGATCGAAAGATGTCGATGAATTCTATGTTATTTTTGGATATTTTATGGTCTATCCTCGAATTAGTGAGAGCCAGGGCTATGGGTCGGTGATGCATCGATCATGATGATAGAAAAGTAACCTTTGAAAACTTGATCAGTTGATAATGTTTGGCTCAATCATGATCAATGATGTTTTGGCATCAGATCATCTGTCATAAATCTGCATGCTCCTCGGCATATCAGGAACCCTTTCCATTTAATGGGCCAATCAGATCTGATCAGTCGGGTCTGCACAGCCTTCTTGATTTGATCGATTGACTCTACCTGATTTTGATAAGGGAGATCAAATAAATTGACTCAGTCAATCGGATCACGATCAAAGCCTTTGAATCGATCAAATCTTTTGATCCAAACCAATCTGATCTGATCTGATCGGATCTAGTTTGATTGTGGATCCCTAATCAGGACACAGTTGGGCACTGTTTGATAAAGCGACAATGCATTAAGATGCACGGAAATTTTCTTCTCTTATATCTAACTATCTTCAATACCCGTTTTACTTTTCTTATATCTACCTAAAAAGATAAAACGTACTTGTTCTAATTTTCAATTTGTGCAAGTAATTGAAAGTGCTCCTTTTTCTTGTTCTTCAATTTTAGGTAGAGTATTATTGATGCTGGGAAAGGTGCAATTTGAGCTTCAAAAATTGGTTGACATTTATGTAAGCGTTTTTTGCATGTCTAATAGAAATTCTGTTGAATCTCACGAAAATTATTTGCAAAGAAAAACGTATTTAAATTATTCAAATACTGACTAATGAGTCCCTTGCTTTCAATTTCAGCGCTCCCACGTTACTCTTACAATTTCAACTCCGTCCGAGTCACTTCTGAATGAACTTCGAACTGTAGAGGTTCGTCATGGTTATATATTAAACATTTTTTTAATTTAAGTCCTCTATGTTTTACTTACAGTATAGCAGGAAGGAAGTGCACTGAGGGGGTTGATTTAAGAAACGTTTTAGTGAATACACGTTGAATACTTTTTATACTTTTTATTTAAGTATTTAAATATATCAATTCTATTAATATTATTCCATTCATATTACTTTCATTTATAAATGTTATTTGCTTTCATCTCTAATTTGATTAATTTATTTATAAATATTAGTCTTGGATATATTTTTAAAAAATTGGTATTTTTATTTTACAAAAAAAAATTCCCTTTAATATATTCGAATAGAATTATTTTTCGTTCTTGTATAAAAAACTGATAGTATTGTTAAATACGTAATCTTATTACAGTTCTTAAGGAAGGAAGTAGATGTCGAGTAAACCGACATGAATATTTTCTTCATAAAAACTCTGGAGACTTGGTTTTCGTGTATATTATTCATTCGCAGACATTTTTGGTTCATTTTATGTGATTTTTGGATTAATCTTCATGGCTCGCCCCTCTGACAGGATATGAAGCGGCAGTGCGATGGAAAGAGGTGCTATTTTTGTGCAATTTCCGTAATTGTTTCTGTATAACCTTTAATTTGCTCTCCACTTTATGAAGAATTTCTTTTCTGGCAACGCGTAGATTGACGTATGAGCAAATGTTGAAAGCCTCCAGACAAAGCGGCAACGCTAAAAACTCAAAAGAAGGATTTTCACAGCAGCAACTCCACGAAGCGCGCGAAGATTTTGACGAGGAAGCTACTCTGTTTGTCTTCCGATTGAAATCTCTCAAGCAAGGCCAATCTCGCAGCCTTTTAACTCAAGCCGCTCGCCATCATTCTGCCCAGGTACATTTATTTGCCGATTAAATATCATTATAAAATTTACCCATTTTAAATTCTTATTGTCGTGCTCCTTTTGTTGGCGATAGCTGAATTTCTTTAGGAAGGGAATTAAGCTTCTGGAGGCGATAGAGCCGCATGTTATGATGGTGGCTGAAAATCAACACATAGATTACCAGTTCACTGGGCTGCAGGATTACGAAACAGGGGAGGATGGTGATGATAGTGGTCATGATGATGATACTGATGATGGTGTTGTAGACGGCTCTGATGCTTCCAATACTGGAGATTTGAGCTTTGACTATGGGGACACCAGCGATGCTCTCGAGGTAATCTAGTGCCTCTATCTGTGATATTTGCACATTTTTTGTCAATTTAAATTAATTATTTCAAATTAACGTAATTATTTTAATTTAATGAAGCCGAACCAAGCAGACCATGGGACCACCACCGAAGTCGCAAAGGCACTCGCTCAACTCGTAATTACGGATTTTTCAGCTTGATTATCAGTTGAATATAAAATTCCTTGAATTCCTCAAAGATGCACGGAAACTTAATTTCCTGGGATTTCACCCATGCAGGAAGAAGAAAGTCAGCCCAATCAAGCCTGGGCCAGGAGACCCCAACCAGGAAGCCAGTCAGCGCCCATCTTCCCAGACAAGAAGCCCGACCCAGCCGACGTCGTTGGAGTCAATCTCCAGCGCTCGTTGACGAGAAAAGTCAACGCCTACGTCCTGCCGACGCCGCTAGACTGCAACCTCTCCTCCAAGGCCTACTACCACAGCTCAGTGCCACTGGGCCCACTTGATGGCAACAGCACCTGGCCAGGTCAACTCAGTCAACCCGGTCAACCTGGTCAACCCATTCACGTACCCACTCCAAGCCCTCGGCTTGGCCCGCCGCCACTCCGAGACACTCGCTGGAGCCAGACCCTGACCCTGAACCCCGACCCGGCCCACTTCGAGGCGAAGAAGCTTAAGCGGCTGGCCTTCTCGGGCCCACTACCGAGCCCGCGATCCACCTTCGGCCCACCGCCGCCAGGCCAGACCCCAACCCAACTCCCCCGGCCGCCGGGTAGGGTCGGGGAGTTGCAGGAGCTGCCCCGCCCGCCACCTGAGCTCCTGGCCAGGCCTCACCCTGCCCGGCATTCGGCTCCTCTACTGGGCCGCGCCCGTGAACGACAAGTTCGGATACCCGCCACCAGCCCGATGGCGACGCCACTTCCAGAACCCACCATGGCCCGCAGCTTCTCTATTCCCTCGGTGGGCCCACGGGCCAGCTTCGAGGAGCCTGCCCAATTCGGCCAGCGTGTGTCGTCCCCCCCTCTCACGCCCATCTCCAGGGATAAAATTTTCCTCTAAGATTGTTGTAGAAAATGCTTCTGATTTTCTGCAAATTGAATTTTCTTGCTCATAAAAATATAAGTTTATTATTTTAACAAAACTGTACAGCAGGGAGAGAACTACAGTTGGAGAATGGAGGTGGAGATCTCCTTGCCTTTGGTGAGGTGGGCGGGGCCGAGGATGTGGGCAGGAACTACCTGGGCATCAGTCTTAACGGGCTTGGACCGGCGGCGGGACGGGGCCCACACAGGAGGCGGCGGGCCCACCCTGGCCGTCCTCGGGAAGGCAAACTCAGGGACATTCTTGGGGTCGAACACGGTGGACTCCAAGGATCTGTCTGGTGCTTGGATGAATGATACTTGACGGTTTTGCGATGGCGCAACGAACGACACGTGTTGGATTTGTGTTGGCGGACCTCGGTCAGCAGCTCTGATGCCGACGGCGCCGTCACGGTGTGGTGGCGGGAACTTCTCGCTCTTGCTCTTCACATTCATGTGTGCCATCAGCCGCAGCCGCTGGAAGGATGAAGACAGAAGAGAGGGATCATATATACAGATAGAAAGAGATATGTCAGAGATCAGTGATAGAGATATCATAGATTATGGATATAAATGGAAGAGATAGGCATCATAGATCACAGATAGAGATGGAAGAGAGATATCATAGAGTATAGGTAGAAATAGAACTGAGTGATCAAAGATACAGATAGAAGGGAGGGATCATAGATCATAGATAGAAGAGAGATGTCATAGATCATAGATAAAAATATAAGAGAGATCTCAGAGTTATGTCTCAGAGATCATGATAGAGATAGAGAAAAGCGAGTGAGAAGAAGCCGAGAAATTGTAATTATAGATAGAGGAGAGAGAGTGATAGAAATCGAGGGAGGATAGAGAGAAAAGAGATTGAGGAGATGGAGGAAGGAGAGAAATAAGAATTAGAGATAGAGGGAGGAGAGAAGAGAAGAGATTAAGGAGAAATGGAAAGAGAACTTAGACAAAAGAGAGAGACAGAGGGAGTGGAGATAGAGGGTGGAGAGAGAAAGATGAGAGATTGGAGATAGAGGAAGGAGAGAAAGACAAGAATAGGTGATAGAGGATGGAGAGAGAGACAAGATTTGGAGATAGAGAAAGGAGAGAGAGAGAGAGATTGGAGATAGAGAAAGAAGAGAGAGACTAGAACTAGAGTTAGAGGGAGAAGAGAGAGATAAGAGATTAGAGATTTAGGGAAAAGAGAGATATAAGAAATAAAGGGAAGAGAGAGAGAAAGAGATTGGAGATATAGGGAGGAGGAGAGAGATTATCATACGTCAATATTGATCTGCAATTCAGCATTGGCTTCGGGGGCGGGTCTGGCACGGCGGCGAGTGGGCTGTCGCGGTTTTCTAGAAGCTCCAACCTTGTCTTTGTTGCTGTTTATTTTCCTGAAAGATAGAAGGAAAATATAGATTGAGATGCATGTTTAGAGAGAGGAGGAGAGAGTATGAGAGAGAGATCCAGACCCTCTGGCGATTTCATCTCTTATCTTCATGTCAAGCTCTTTTGTAGGGGGATAGTGCGCCAAGCTCATAGTTTCACAGGCTTGTGGGCTCTCTCTGAAGAACTGCACCCAGAAGTAGAGAGAGAGGAAACAATGTGAAATAGAGATGGGGGAAGATAGAGAAATAGAGAGAGAATAGAGATTAATGGAGCCATAAAGAAGCATTAAACAATAAACAGTGAGAAAGAATATGGAAAGTATTAGATGGAGAGAATAGTGAGAGTGGGTGAAAGAATTGGAGAGAAGAGAGTGAATAGAGAGGGGAATAGAAACTTGCTGGGTTTTCGTAATTAGCCCATAACAACTGAAACTTGAATAAGATAACATCATACTCGGGTGAGATAAAAATAGAGTTAGAGACAGATCATAAGAGAGCGAAAGAGAGACAGAAGTAGGCAGAGAAAGAGAGGAGAGAGAGATAGAGATCAAAAGAGAGAATGAAAGCAAGAAGAAGTAGCAAGAAGTGGATATCATAAGTAGTCAGAATTTGGTTTTCTTTTTTCTGTAAAATGGAATCTCAGCTTCAACTGATTTAGGTAAAAATTACGTCAAGAAAAAAGGAGAGCGAAAAAGAATTCAGAGAGACACCAGAAGTAAGATACGAAGAGGAGAGAGAAAGAAATCTAAAAGAAACGAAAGAGATCTAAATTGGGCGAATGAAAGACATCATTAGAGAGAGAAAGAAATCTGAACTAAGCGAAAGAAAGACTGAAGTAGAGAGAGAGAAAGACATCTAAAGCGAGGGAAAGAAAGATGGAAGTTGAGAGAAAAAGAACTAAAGCTAAAGAGAAACAGTAGTAAAGAGAGAAGTAGATCTAAAGCTAGCAAATGAGAAACAGAAGCAGGGAGAGAGAGATCTAAAGATCACAAAAGGAGAATCAGAAGTAGAGAGAGAAAAGATCCAAACATAGGGAAAAAGATTAAAGCGAGGTGTAGAGATAAATGTGTTAGAGAGAGAGCTGAAGGCCTTACGTCGCTCTCAAGGGCAGATGCGGCGGTGCCCCGATCAGCGGGGTCTAGCGAGAGCAGTGTGTCGAGGAGAGTGATTGCCGCCGGTGGGAAACCAGCGAAAGCCTCCGCCGTGCTCCGCTGATAAGTCTGCTGTGTTTTGAACACTGACGACGCCTTTGGCAGCCTAAGCCTCCTCCAGTAGTCCCCTGGTGGCGACCCACACAACTTAAATATCCTGTGTAGCTGCTCCACCTTCAATTCCCATCATCATCATCATCAAATTATCACCATCAACATCATCAAATTATTACCATCAGCAACATCATCAAAATAAAATATTACCATCACAAGTTATCATTCAACTTATAATCATCAACATCATCACATTAAAATCATTTCCATCACAGATAATCATCAAAAACATAATCAAATTAAACTCATCATCAGTATCATCAAATTATCAGCATCGACATCATCATATTATTGTTTAATTATCATCTTCACCACCAGCGAGCATTTTGTGGGTTAGGTTAAATCTACAAGCATTAGTTACATAGTTTAGCAATCCAGTCTTTCTCTCTCCCTTTAGTTTAAAATGCGTACCCAGGAGACTAGAAGACTTCACTATGTAACCAAAAGCATAAAGAGTACAGGATTTTCCCCCATCCCCCTTCGCTATTTCCCACTTGTACACTCAAACTAGCCCTCAATTACCTTGAGCATCCTATCTGAATGATGATGGTATTGAGGAATTGATAGAAAAAATGGAAGCTTAAACTATATCTCCACTGCTTCAAGTGAGTTTACTTGGGTCTTGTATCACATCATACTCAACTTATCATCACCATCATCATCATCATCATCATTGTCATCATTATCAAATAATGAGAATGGAAGGAGGGAGCGGACCTCGGTGCGACCGGGGAGGATCGGGCGGTTGGCAAGGAGCTCGGCAAGGACGCAGCCGGCGCTCCAGAGATCGACGGAGTAGCCGTAGCTGGTGGCACCGAGGAGGAGCTCCGGGGGGCGGTACCAGAGGGTCACCACCCGGGTCGTCATGGGCCTGCGATCGCCCGGCCGCCGACGCTGCGCCAGGCCGAAATCTGCTATCTTCAGCACCCCCGCGTTGTTCACCAGCAAATTCGCGCCCTTCACGTCCCGGTGCATCACTCCCCGACTATGGCAGTGATCCAACCCAGCCAGTAACTGCTTCATGAATCCCTTAATCTGCACGTTCAACAATTTTCATGCAGACTAATGTTAGGATGACGGACGATGGATGACGAATTTCCAGATACCTAAAGTTCAGGGACACAGACGGGACGATGTTTTGTCCCGGGACGAAAAAATCGTCCCGTCCGAGGATATGGACGTATTTTGGGACGAAAATTCGTCCCGGGGACCACCGGGCGGGACAGTTTTGGTCCTGCGGGACGAAAAACCCGTCCGTCCGGAGGTCTCGGATGATGGACGGACGGATGTGGACGAAAAACTGCCGGATTCACATCCAAGGTTGAGATCTCGCCACATGGCCTGGTTCTGACAATTTGCATCAAGGTCCCTGTATTTTTTCATGCGTGCAAACTGACACCGCTCAGAATTAGTTGTACATATGTCCATTTGCATTCTCTCTCCTCTATAGTTCCATTAAAAAACTTAGAAAAATCTATATTAATATATTAAAAATATAAAATGGGTTTTTTTCGTCCAGGACGAATTTCAGGACGAAAATTTGTTCTGGGAGGACTGGACTGGACGAAAAACCGTCCCGGAATGATTGGACGGGACGGTTTTTTTACCATTGGACGAAAAACCGTCCCGTCCTTTGTCCCTGGACTTACTCTGGACGTCGGACGGGACGAAATTGGTCCCGTCCCGTCCATCGTCCACGTCCAGGACGATCCAGAACTATACAGATACCCGGCCAGTTGCTAGTTATGAAACACCTAATCTGCACGTTCACCAATTTTCATGCAGATTAACGATACGATGACGGTTAACGGATGACAACTATTCAGATACCCGGCCACTAAGTACTTCACTGAGCACTTAATCTGGACATTCAACAATTCTCATGGCTGGACGACGGATGACGACTATTCAGATGCCCGTATCATGGAAAGTCAAGAAGGGTTTTGTTCCGTTTTCCGTTCGTCATTCGTCCATGAACCTTTAGTCAGTCAAAGACTAAATAAGTAGGATCTTTCTTGGCACTCTTGGAAGATTAGGGACGGATGACGGGTTTGACGAACGGAACAGAACTGAACGGATCTTCAGTTCAGGTATCCGTTCCGTTCCGTTTGCCATCCGTCCATAAACCCTACTTGGCAGTCTGGTTCTCTTGATTTATGCCCAACAGAGTAAAGTAAAAGGAAAAGTGTATTTCCCTCTCTCTCTCTCTCTTTTTCTCTTTCTTCTGATTCTTACAGCAAAAGGTGGAACCTTTTCTGAATCTAGCGAGAGAGAGAGAAGCCGTAGAAAGATATGTAGATTCTTAGAGAGAGAAAGAGAGTGGAGGCAGAGAAGAAAGGTAAAAAGTCTGGGAGTCCTGTCCTGTTCTTTTTTTCTCCAGAAAAGCAAAGATTCTGACCCATTTAATGGTATCTAGAGAGAGAGAGAGAGATCATGTGACTGGAGATAGATAGAGACAATGGACATAAAGGGTGCTGCTCTAAAAAGAGATGGGTAGCTGCAAAGAGAAAGAGAGATACTGTAAATAGAGAGAGAGAGATGAGGTGGGTAATGAGAGGGCTAGAGAGAGAAGTGTGAAAGGATAAAGAAGATGAGAAAGAGAGTGCAAGAGAGTGTGCTAGTCTAAAAAGAGATAGGTAGCTGCAAGGAGAAAGAGATACAGTAGATAGAGAGATGAGATGGGTAATGAGAGGGCTAGAGAGAGGTGTTAAGGATAAAGAAGACGAGAAAGAGTAAGAGAGAAAGAGAGGAATGCTGGCCGAGTTAAGGTAGAGAGAGAAAGGGCAACAGGGCAAGAGGAAAAGAAAGGACAAGGGAGAGGGCGAGATATTCTAGGAAATAGTAAGTGAGCAGAAAGAGGGCTGAGTTAATTCAGTGGGAACAGGCCCGAGGAAAATAACTGGGAAGAGACAAGTGCGACAGACTGAAGCAGAGAGAGAGGGTGTGAAGAGAGAGACAGAGAGAGAGAAGAGAGATGTTGGGTTGGAAAAGAAAAAATGAGTAATGAGACGATAGAGGGTGAAAAGAGAGATGTTGGGTTGGAAAAGAAAAAATGAGTAATGAGACGATAGAGGGTGAGAAGAATGGGCAAAGAGAGATGGTATGAGAAAGAGTGTTCGAAAAGAGAGAAAAACAAATGAGGAGAGAGAGAGAAGAGAGAATGGGCAAGGAAGGAAAGAATGGCCGGCAACGCGAGAAAGGGGAGAGACTGACAGAAAGAGTCCCGCAAAGACAATAAGAGCGATAGAGAGAGAGAGAGAGAGGCTACCACTGACCATATAGCGATGGGGGAGATAGGAGGGAGATAGAGAGAGAATAGGGATAGGAGAGAGAAAGAAATAGAAGTTACCACGAGCTAATTAGCTAAAGGGAGATTGGAGAGAGAGAAAAGGGAGAGGTTGCCATTCACCAGAGAGAGAGTAGGCATAGGAGAGAGAAAGAGCGAGAGGCTACGACTACCAGAGATAGAGAGACAGGCGATAAACAGAGAGAGGAGAGGACCAGGAGTGAAAAGGAGAGGCTACGACTTACCAGAGAGAGAGAAAGCGATACATAGACAGAGGAGGGATAGGAGAGACAGGCGACAGAGAGAGAAGAGGGATAGAGGAGAAACAGAGAGGGAGAGAGGCCACAGACACAGAGAGAAGAGGTATAGGAGGGAAACAGAGAGAGAAAGAGAGGCGTTAGACAGAGAAAGGCCATAGACACAGAGAGAAGAGGGATAGAAGAGAAACAGAGAGAGAGAGAGAGGCCATAGACACAGAGAGAAGAGGGATAGGAGAGAAACAGAGAGAGAGAAGCGTTAGACAGAGAGAGAAGAGGGATAGGAGAGAAACAGAGAGAGAGAGAGGAGTTAGACAGAAAAGAGGGATAAGAGAGAAACAGAGAGAGAGAGGCCATAGACAGAAAGAAGAGGAATCGGAGAGAAACAGAGAGAGGTTACACTTTACCACAGAGAGAGAGAGAGAGGCGATAGACAGAGAGAGAAGAGGGATACGAGGGCGACAGAGAGAGGCGATAGACAGAGAGAGAAGAGGGATAGAAGAGAGACAGAGAGAGAAGAGGTATAAGAGAGAGACAGAAAGAGATGTTACCCTTTACCACAGAGAGATAGGAGGGATAGGCGAGAGATAGAGAGAGAAAGAGAAGGAAAGACAGGAGAGAGAGAGAGATAGATTGGGAAAGAGATAGAGAGAGAGGTAGGACTAACCAGAGGCAAGGAGAAGGAGAAATCGGGCGAGCAGAGGAGGCCGGCGAGATCGTGCTCCATGTACTCGAAAACGAGGTAGAGGCTGCTCGAGACGCGCGATATAACGAGCCCCTCGAGCTTGATCACGTTGGGATGCCCCTCCAACCTCCTCAGCAGCGTTATCTCCCTCGCCATGAACTTCACGCTCTCCGGCTCCACGCTGTCGAACCTCACCTTCTTCAGCGCCACCATCTTCCCCGTCTCCAAATCCCTCGCCTTGTACACGTTGCTGTACGTCCCCTGCCCAATCTGTCCCCCCTCCGTCACTTTCTAGAGCGAGAAACACCGCCACGATGCCACGGCGAAGAGAGAGAGATGGCGAGAGATGTATTTATGTAGAGAGAGAGATGTCATATCCACGTCTGGGTAGAGAAACTCGGGATGATTTTCACCTGTATCTAGAGACTTGGATGGAGAGGTCTCGTATCCACATCAAACTAGAGAAACTTGGGACGTTCCGGAGAGAGATGATAGAAAGATTTCTACCTTTATCTAGAGACTTAGAGAGAGAGAGAGAGAGATCTCAAATCTACATCAAACTACAGAATTTAGGATGTCACAGAGATGGATTGAATGATTTTTGCGTATATGAAAAGAGAGAGAGAGAGAGATCTCAAATCCACGTCTAACGACAGAAACTTGGGCTCTCAGAGAGAGCGATAGAGAGATCTCAAATCCACATCAAACTACAGAAACTAGGGCTGTCACAGAGCGAGATGAATAGAATGTTTTTTTACGAATATCAAGAGAGAGAGAGAACTCAAACCCACATCAAACAATAGAAATTTGGGTAGAATGATTTTTGACATAAATCAAGAAGTGGAGAGGGAGATCTCAAATCAAGGATTGCTTACAGAAACATGGGCTCTCATAGAGAGAGAGAGAGAGATCTCAAGTCCACATCAAACTACAGAAACTTGGTCTGTCACAGCAAGATGGATAGAAATGTTTTCGCCTATAACTAGAGATTTAGAGAGAGAGATCTCAAATGAAGGATTGCATACGGAAACATGGGCTTTCAAAGAGGGAGATGACGAGAGAAATAGGAAGATAGATAGAGAGAGAAAGAAAGAGATCTCAAATCAACGATTGTTCACGGTAACATGGGTTCTCAAACAGAGATAGAGAGAGGAAACCCAGATGAGAAAAACTGGCAATAGAGAGAGAGAAGAGGGCCGATCGAAAGATCAGAGAAATAAAACCAAAAAGGGTAAGATTTCCGGGAACAATGAGAAAATCTTCGCCAAGAGAGAGAGATTGATAAAGATCGACGAGAGATGAATAATCCAAGAACCGGCTGACAGATACGCGCGTAGATCTCCGCGGAAAACGACGACTTGAACGAGGAAGATAATCAGAGGATGATCAGATGATGATCACGACCGGGACGAGGACAGAGAGAATGTCGGAGGAGAAGAAAGACTAACCTTGGCGAGTTTCTGAAAAGAATCGGCTTTGCGTGGAACCCAGCCTTGAATCGCTTCCCCCGCCACCTCCGTCAGCCATGGCGGCCACTGCCCGGCGTTAACCTGCGCCGGCGGAGCAACGTACAGCGATCTCGCCACGGCGGGCGGCGCCGCCTTCTCTCTCCTCCCTCCTCTTCCTCTCTCTCCATCTCTCTTCGCAGGCTTCCCAAACGCGCAGCCCATTTCTCACTCTTCCATCGCCTCTCTCTCTCTACTTTCTCTCTCTTCCTCTGGTTGAAAACTGGGTAGTTTCAGACTTTCAGTTGCAGTGAAATACCGCCGAGATGGGGGACTCGGTCTCCTCTTTCTCTCTCTCTACCCTTTCTTTCTCTCTCTAGTCTCTACCCTTGTTTCTCTCTTTTCCCCTCGCTGAATGCTGGGTGATGGGTGTTCTCGGTTGCACTGATATACCTCCGAGATGGGGCTCGTTCTTCTTGTTTCTCTCTCTACCCCGTGTTTCTATCTCTACCCTGTTTCTCTCTCTTCCACCCGCTGAATGCTAGGTGATGGGTATTCTCGGTTGCACTTGCACTGATATACCGCCGAGATGGGGCTCGTTCTCCTGTTTCTCTCTCTAAAGGGTCATGGGTTTCTCTCTCTACCCTGTTCCTCTCTCTTCCTCTCGCCGAATACTGGGTATTTTCAGTTGCACTGAAATACCGCCGAGATGGGGGGCTCGGTCTTCTCTTTCTCTCTCTAGCTTGTTTCTCTCTCTACCCTGTTCCTCTCTCTGAAAACTGGGTACTTGCAGTCGCAGTGAAATACCACCGAGATGGGGAGCTCGATCTCCTCTTTATCTCTCTACACTTTGTTCCTTTCTCTCTCTTGTTTCTCTCTCTAACATGTTTCTCTCTCTTCCTCGGTCGCGAGGGCGATCCTCAAGGCCTGCCCTCTGCACGACGCCGTGTCCCCCGTGGATCTGCTAGTGGCAGAATATTGCACCAAATTACCCCTAAGATCGCCATAAATTACGGTAACTGCCATCCCCTCAGAAACACAGTCAACGCCATAATTTCTTCAAATCCCCTCCCTTTCTAAATGAATAATATTTAAATTTTCTGTTAACTGTCCCATTCCCATCCCCTTTTCTAAACTAATAATATTTTAATCTCAACTGAAGATTTTTCCCTCGGAAATTATTTAAATTTTATATTAACCGCCCGCTATCTATCTAGAAGGAATGGCAATTTCGTGATTTTTTTGAAAAATTAGGATTTAGATATGATAGTTACATAAGTCAGCCCCGACGTGTCAGTGGGGGATCAGGTGGTGTTGACACGTGTCAGAAAGTGGGTGTTACCATTAAATACCAGTACTATTCATATTTATTGCCAACTCCCACTACTTGCCCTCGTGGCAATTATTGCTGACTCAGCAGTATACCTGCCAACTCATATGATGACGTGGCAATGTAGGGTCCCACTGATGACTCCTTATCCCTGAACTTTAGTGTGTGAATGCATGACTTCAAACCGTATATAATAAGTATATACTATAATATATTACCTAATACATGCCCATATTATATATCTACTGATAAGTCCCTCACCTAGCCGATATGTGGGGCAGTGGAATTTTATTCCAAAGGAGAATTTCAGCTTTGTTAGGCTTTACTTTTAATTTTTAACTTAGGGTGGTTTAGTGATCTAGAATCATTTCCTCATGCGAGGTCTTCTGAATTTAAATAAATATGTTTTGTAAAATACCTGGATGTATTCATAAGGAAAAAAATATGACGATGAAAATGAATATTGTTTCTCATTCAACAATTCAAGAAAACCAATACTATTTTACTTGAAAATGTGATTTGATCACTTATTTGATGTTTTTGAATCACTCTGGGAAAATGATCTAGACATAGTACAAAATTTTAGAACAATACATAAACGTTTAAGCTTCAATGTTGGTCTAGTGTGCCGAAGAGCAATTCCATGCTTACTGTTCACCCAAGGCACATTGATAAATCCTAATGTTAATGCACATTTATGCTTCATAATCATGCACTTATACATTTTTTACAAAGACTGTTATAATTTAATGGGTTTCATTATAAATTTGCGTATAACTACATTATGTAATCCTTGATAAAATATTATGTGCATTAAACTAAGCCGATCTGAATTCCTAGAATTCAAGTGGAGTCTTAGTGATGTCTCCATAAAGTTGTCTTGAGTGCTAGATTTGACGATTAAAGCAAATGGAGCAAAGTTAGCTTTTTTGTTATTGGGCCAGTAATGGGGTCAAGGAATGGGCTAAAGAAGTACACACAAGTCAGCCATGTGATGGCCCAAGTCATGTTATAGAAGGAGAAATCAGAGGAGTTTCTAGAGGGGTATCCAAACCTTTTTGAGAAGAAGGCATGAGTCAAGGAAATCACGGAGGCTTAAATCAAGGGCATCAACGGATACGTGCTGAAGGAGTAAAAGAAAATCCAAAGCATTATGGAAGGTGAACCCAATATAGAAACTATTCCATTGAATAGGGCCATCCATTCAAAATTTCCTTTGATTTAGAGGGTGCCCCTTTCATCATTAAGTTTGTCATGGATGGGTACCTTTCAGTTATGGAATGGGGAAACCTACAAGAGGCAAGAGAACAAAACCTTTTGTCAAAAAATACCTTTTCCATAATATTCCTGATATTCACATGTGCCAAAGTAGTCTCTAGCATTGTGAAACAACATTTTGAGAGATCCACTATTGCTTAAGATTTTTTTGGTGATGAGCTTTATGAAGGTTGTTCGAGGGATTATGGAGCGTGTTCATACGTGATGATTGTTATGTTAATCCATGATTGAAAATTATGTGGCACTCCTAAACTTGCTTCTGAAAAAGTAAAAATTGAGACTATACTGATTTGCACTTATAAGCAGTAGATGAATTAAATAGTGTTTCTATTTTTGCACATCCATGAAAATGGCCATAAATAGATATGAGATTTCATAGTAAAGGAAATACAATTTGAATTGGATCTTTAAAGCTTAACTAAAAAATGTCAAAGATCAAATCACCTTGCAAAATATAATACGTGCCATTTTATTTCCTCGAATGAGTGGTCTTAAGCCTCACATATGTTTGACATCTATGCATATCCATGTCGTCCTCAGTATATCAGACCTGCTTGTCTTCTTCTTGATTAATATTTTTCATCAATCTATAAATATCTTCTTACTATTTTGATAACCTTGAGAGGGGAGTGCGGACTGGAAGGATGGTTTTTAAGGGGTGCCTAAGGAGAGACCAACATGGCTATTTCTCATCCGGGACTGTTGGTTGGTCTTTTTTGTTATGCTTAACATAGTTTTTCATAAAACCCTTACATTCTTCATATATTAGGTGAGATCCAATAAACCTCATGTATGTGATCCTGTCGACCCATTTACCACTCTCGATAATGAATCCATAATCTCAAAACTCTTTATTACTCATACACAACACATATATACCCAGTCTATCAATGAATTGATACTAGAACAATTTCAGCAATCGAATCTCCAACATGAGAGCTGCCAAGCTTCACCATGTGCTCTAGAATGCATAGAGAGTTATTATACTCTTTAGTGGAATCTTTCTGTCTTCAGTTATCATGTATGTATGATCCATCAACTGGATGACACTCTTGGAAGCACTAAATGTATGATTAACTACGAAATCATAATCAGTCATCCCAATTAAAACTGATGTCTTCAAAAATCATATTCAACATTTTCTCTATTTTTGCAAAGGAATTCATATGTGAGTTGACAAACCTCACCGTGTGCTCTATAAGATATAGAGAGTTCTTACTCCCTTTCATGGAATATTTATGCCTTCAGCTATCATGTATGTATAATCCATCAACTGGATGACACTCGTGGAAGCACTACATGTATGGTCAATTATAAAACCCTAATAAATCATCTCAATTAAAAATGATGTGGCCAAAAATAATATTTAGGATGTTTTCACTATTGTTTTCAAGGAATTCATCACCTTATACTCCTTGAATTGCATCATTCTACATCGAGGGAAATTGATGTCATCTTGGACTCTCAATCACATTTTTTTGGTCTTGTTAATGCATTTGAGTTAAGCACGCTTATACTCTTGTGTTTAGAAATTTGTAGGTCATAATAAACGTACAACCATCCATATCAAAGATGTCAATGGTCGTATGGCAGCCACAAAAATCATCCTCATTTTTATATTAATTTTATATATTGTTTGTGTTTAAAACAATCATAAATAGATATCATTAAGTCTTCAAATAATTTATCGCATTTTTAGGATGTTCAGATTTTCTGAAATTTGTGGTAATTTGACAGAATTTCTTGACATTAATTTCATAAATAAAATACTTTTATTGTAATTAAATATTTATAGGGTGTTATAATATTTTAGGAATGAAATTTAAGGAGTTTTCTGACATTAATTTAATAAATAAATTAAAATTTTGATTTGAATATATTAGTATTATACAGATATTTCTAGTTTTAAGATGTATTTTAAAATGACACTTCGAGTTTCCTAATTTTCTTGTCTTTTTTTAATTTGCTGTTATTAATTCATTGATAAAATAATTTAGTAAGTCATAAGAAATATTTTTTGAAGTTATTTTAATATTTTTGAATTTTTTTTGACTTCATGCCCTCATTGATTTTCATAAACACCTTCTCACGTTATTCATCTCTTTCTGACAAGCATAAAATGAATTACACACGAACTTTATATTTGACCAGTAAGTCATTTTTTTAGAAATTCGATGTTACATTTTGTTGTTTGCCCCGTTTAAAATAAAATAAAATAATAAGAATGAAATAAAATGATTATTAAAAAACAGAAAAAAAAAACAAGGTTTATTGTCTTGGAAGAGAGTTCAGTCATTTCTCTAAGTGATGTGTTGATCATTATTTTTGTTGTCCCTTTCTTAGGTGAACACACACTAATATTATCTGGCATCATCATCTTTCTCTACACCCTTCCGGTGTATTCTGCTAGTTTTGTCTATTCTTCAGAGCAAACCAAGTATTATTCATCTATCCATTAATCCTTTCCCACCCAATACTTTTTTTTGAGCCATCTACCATTATCTTCGTTTTTGACCCATTGTTAGATGGGTGCCTCATCACCCATGTTTCATGGATACACATTTGATATTCTGTGCTTATGTAAGAGGGGAATAATGTGTACTCCATATTTTAAGGTAGAAAGACGTAAGCAGGGACCCTAAACACTAAGTAGCCACCAAGAGTGAGAGAGTGATCTTGCTTACAGAAGGTAAGGCCCACCATTAGAATGACACCAGCAAGAAAATTCCAAGGCAATAGTATTGCACCCATTGAGAAGTAGGCCTTACTCTCATGATTTCCACCTCTTCCCTGACCACGAGGGCTCATTCTACGCCTTCTTGAAAGGACTATTGTCTGAATTATCCTAGGGAGTAATCATGATAAACATGTAATTGATATTTTAAACACTTCTTGCACATTTGTTCTACTGCTTCAAGGTGAATGAACAAACTATGAAGAATGTAACTGGAATTTCTAAGGGACTAGAAACCATTAAGTCGGAAAGTATTTGATAATCACACAAATAACATGGTACTTTTGATAGAAGTTTCTTGTATTTTATGAGTATTTTATCGATTTAAATGATCATTAAGGCTCAAAAATGAAGTTTATCATAATTTTAGAACGAAATTTAGATTTTTCTCCAATTCGGGATATTTTAATATAATTTTATAACATTAATTTCATGGAAAAAATAATTTTATAAACCATAAAATATATTTTCATATCTATTTAGATATTATAATGGGTTGTTATAACATGATATTCTGGTATTTTAAAGGAATTTTTTGGTTTTA
Source organism: Wolffia australiana (assembly GCF_029677425.1). Lineage (NCBI taxonomy): Eukaryota > Viridiplantae > Streptophyta > Magnoliopsida > Alismatales > Araceae > Wolffia > Wolffia australiana. The sequence continues at coordinate 11,733,245 of NC_135847.1, forward strand.
AATAATAAAAATAAGTTTACTAGTTTAAATATATGGAATTAATTATATATTTTAAGAGTTCAGAATATAATTTAATTTAATTAGTCAGGACATGTATCACAGTTTGATTTGTTCATTTTGCGGGCAATGATTAGCAACATTCTATCATTGTTGGGAATTAATGGTTTTTTTTGGCTAATTATTGGCAGAACCTAATGGTTATTGCATATTTTTCTATAACACTTTTTATCTAACCAAAAAAATAACAACCAATGAAAAAATGCATTTTTTCACAATAAGGCATTGACACATTTAAAATGCTAGGGACACATGACAAAATGAGAAGGGTCGGTGAAAATGAGTCAATTAAATGCATTGTTATTTTTTTCTCTTCTCTCTTTTTTGTATGTACTCATGGCCTTGTTTGATTGGGTGTGCCATTGTAAGCCTGGAAAATAACGCCAATGATTGACCATTTTGTTGACATTAATGAGGCATGTGATGGAGAGCGTCAGCCCGAGATCGTCGCCATGTCTATGAAGCCATCAACATCGTCTTCATCGACCTCTGAACCACATGTAAAGGGCCCATCATGGCCATATATAAGGCCATGATGAGCCCGACCAGATCCACTTCCAGGACTCACTTCCAGGACTCACCAAGCAGAAGAAGACAAGGAGGAGTAAGGAGAAGAGGAAGAAGGTGAAGGAAAAAGATGATCAATGACCCAAAATACTCTTCTAGACCCAGAAAAATATCTGCACCACCAAAGTAGGCCTTAGCCTCACTTGAGTGGATGAGAGACGTGGAGCTCAACATGTTCTTTAGTCATTCAAGATTCTCCTTCAACTTCTCCGACTCACCAATCTGGCCTGAAGAAATAGGCTTATTAAACTCAGCTGTAGGAGAATTTTAGGACTCACTTTTTCAGTTTGTGGATAAGTGGTTGTAAAAGCCAGCCCTTGTTGAGCTGGTTTCCCATGCAGTTTCTAGAACGTCTTGTGTATGTCACCACCAGTTGCTATAGTGGATGACAAATTATCCTTCTCATCCTCTTTCTTCACAGGGCCCTACTGAGTATTGAATTGGTTACCCTGCTGGCTGAAGTTGCTGCTCTTAGTCTTGATTAGGATGTGGGAGGGCTCCATCTTTCTTCTTAATCAAGAAGGCTGTAGCATATCCTTTTTCAGATTCCACCAGCATATGCAGCCTCATATCTTCCTCTAGAAAAATATTAATTACTTCAAGATTGGGAACTCTCTCCCTGTGTAAGATTTGACTCCTTAATGCCTCATACTCCATGTTGAGGCCCATATGAAACTTGTAGAAACAATCCTTCATCACATACTTCCACTCTTGTGGCTCATGATTATGAATTGGCCTATAATGATCAATCTCCCACCAGACGGCCATTAATTAAGTTGAATATTCCACAGGCCGTCTCCCTGCGCTCAGTTTGTAGCATGAGTAACCAAATTGTAGATTCGCCAATCATTACCTCATTTAGAGCTACTACTTCAAGGTGTCATGGTCCCCAATATCCCTTTTGCAGCCTTCAGGGAATCTTTCCCCGGCCATGCTGCACAGGATCCAAGCATGAACTAGTGAGTCTTCCCCCTTCCAAACTCCGCAGTTTGGATCTTTAAAATCAACCACCTTATTAAGGTGATCAAGTAGTTCAGTCCTTTGAGAATCAACTTGACATATTGACTCCAGTGACTTAGGTTGAAACCATCATACTTTAGTGACTCAAGGACCATTGGAAAATAAATCTGATGAGCTATCTCACAATTGTGGAGAGACACCACTCTTTGTGAGGGAACTTGACTTGCTCCAAAGCTCTCCATCATGTCTGCATTCACCATGATCAAACTCTCCTCGCACCAAGCAGGCTGAAGCCAATGCTGGTGTAATAAGAGGACACCATGTAGTAGAGCTTAGATACCATGTTAGGACCCTTCTTGATCCTGTCATCTTCCTGGGTAACACATGGAGCCTAGGGTTTGGAGGAAGAAGAAAAACAAAAGCCACTTCATTAACTTGGATTACTTCTATAATGACAGGTCAAGTAAAAAAATACATCCGTAATAGGCCAGGCCCAATAACCAACAGATACAATAAATACAAAAATAGAAATAGGAATACATAGAAAAGACATAAAAGACACATGTAAATAGGGCATCGGCTAACTTCATATATTGTTTAGAGCAGAAATATCTCTATGGAGAACTTCAAATTTATACCTAGTCACTTTATCTTTTCATTATGCAATAAGTTCATATTTAAATCAAAGACACTATATATTATGATATTAGAGCGTACATAAATTATGGCCATTATGATGATGTAAAGAGTCATTTGGGCATGCTATTCTAATTATGACCCTATACGCAGAAAAATTCTTCCAAACAGTTGTCTTAAAATATTTATGATTACCATTCTCATAATTACTTCTAGATTCATCACATTATGATTTAATTTGATTCAAAGTTTCTTGTGTTGTTGATTCTTTAGAAAGTGATAAATGTTTTATAAGTTATTTTCATGAGCATGAGGATAATCTCCAATATAAATTTCTTACTTAGTGTAGTCAACTCAATCCATCACACTTTTATCGTTCGATATCCGTCACAATTTCATCCCTATACCACACATAGGGATTGTCCATCTGATATCCGTCCGATATCCGGTATCGGACATTCGATATCTGATATCTGGAGAAAACAGGACGGTGTCTGATATCGGATATCGAATATCGAACGGTATCTGTCCCATAGGTGAAAATGGATATCGAAGCCGGATATCAAATGGGTAAGGACGAGATGGATATCGGATATAGGATTTTGATATCTGGATATTGGATCTGGTATCCGGATATTGATATCCGGCATCAAGAGAAAAATATCATTAATGATCATAACTTCAGATGATTTACATTAACAATGCCAAATATTTTTACTATATTAATACCTTGTTCATATATACATCATAACACTTTTGTTTTCTTCCATAAAGGACAACAAGATATCGATATCCAGTATCCTTCCAAATCCTATTGTTCCATATGGAAGAAAACAATGATTTTAGGGTGTATATATTTAACGATGTATTAATATATATTAAATAAATTAATAATACATGTAATATATATAATAAATTTATCTTTAATAAATTATTCCCTTGTATAATATATACAGCTCAAGATTATTTTTTTCTTCCATATGGGATAATCAGATTCAGAAACTCCAAATCTGATTATCCCATATGGAAGAAAATAAGAATTCTGAGCTGTATATATTAAACGAGCTTCTAAAACATTTGAAGAGTCCTCTGCTTACCTGCTGGCCGACAGATTTCTGCTTCAAACCATTGCACGGTGACAACGATGAGGTAAAAAATTTATTTTTAACAACCATACTATGTTGGATATCGAACTCCATCCTTTCCCTAAGGTAAGCAGAGGGCCAGCAGTGAAATCTGTTAACGCCATCCTTCCCCTAAGGTGGAGGCGGATGATGACATCAAGACTTATCATGATATTGGATATCAGTGCTGTAGCAACCGATATCCGATATCATGATCTGATATCCGGATATCAGAAAAAATGGATACCGGAAATAAAATTTCCGTTATCCGGTACAGCATCCATCCTGATACCGTAATCCGATACCAGTATTTGGACAAGGCGATCCCCAACCACACAAGAGACATGTGGGCTTCATACGTCCAAGTTAAAACTATGAATCAATGTATTTGTTTCCTAACTATTTCCCATGAAATGGGGACCCAAATAAAACATAAAAACCCTCAAATGAACTTTGAGATGCAACTCATTAGTTATGAACCTAACATGTGACCTTCCAATGGTGTAGTCCAAGCATACACATCACATTAAGTTTGGTTTGTTGTGATACCATTGGGTCCACTTTTTTGGGAGGAAACAATAAGGCTTGTAAATAGCACACATAAGACTGGGTCAAAAGAACAAGTAATGAGGCATCACCTGAGTCTATTCTTATCAAGTAATGATGCTTAACCTGACTCTATAGTTATTTAGTACTGAAGGTGCTAGTCAGGCTGAAACAATGGTTCGATGAGCAACCATAAGACCTGTAAAGCACGAGGGACCAAAATATGATCGGATATTGCAAAATGATACAAGTCCCATGAGATGGGTGCTCAATCTTTTCATTATGATTTGTTGGAATAAAACGAAACTCAAATAAATTCTGTTGATATACTCACCCCGACTAGGAAATATTAGTTTCTCCCTTCTGCATACATCTTAGTGTTATATAGATTGCCAAAATTTTCAATCATATCCCCTTGTTAGTAAATAGAAAATATACTTAAATAAGTTTGTTTATATGATTCCCAATCTCCTACACACAAAGAATCATCAGATAACCCATTATATGGGACGTTAGATGCACAATAATTAACTTGCACAAAATTTACAACTAGTTGAAGGTTCTAAAAATTTGGTCTATATATTATTGAATGTCTCCTTCTGATATGGTTCAATGTCAGAAGTTATCTTTGATGAAACATTGGCAATTGAGTTATTGTGAAGACATGGAACCTAAGGTCATTGACACAATATGATGAAGTCATTTGATGGCCATAGTATGTTCAAGTCTAATGTGGTCTCGAGATCTTCAACATAAGATGATGCACTTGAAATATAGTTTACCCATTAAATAACATTAACCTCATCAGTGAATTGCATATTCACAATTTAATTTTAATATTATTAATCTAGACATGAAAAACATTTAGGAAACTTTGGCTACATCTGTGAACATGCTCAATAGTGATTCGGGAACCCTTTGAAGAAAAAACCCTGAAATGTCTTGATCGGAATGATTGATGATAGGTGTACAATGACCTGTCTTTAGGAATGACAATAGGATGAAGCACACTAAGTTAACTTTTACATACAAGGATATACAAATGCTCTCAATTGGTATTTAAATGAGGTAGCTTGGAACAAGCTGAGTCTTGGAGATATTTCAGTTACAAATAAGCATACAAAAGGTGAGGAAAATTTGAATCTAGGAAACATTGCAAACGTTGCAATGATCACTGTAGGGATAGAAAACCTCAAGTTTCCCATAGGATATCTATTATCCTTAGACAATCAATATCATGTCCCTACCATAATAAAGACCATCATTTAATGTTTCCTAACTATTATAAGGAAAAAGATTGTCCATTTATTTTCAGAAATAAGATTATTGTTTAGGCACAGTTACTTTAAGGAAATATATCCATTGGATGTCTCTCACCATTCTCTCAAAGTTGATTTTCATGAGAAAAATAATAACTAAGTGGATACGAATTAACTTTATGAGATTAGAATGTTGGAAAACATACACAAGGATGTAAAGTACAAAAGGATGAAAACGTACATAAGAAATTCATTTTAATCACAATAAACTTGTGAATCATGCCTTATGTTATAAAACCCAAGTCTCCAGCATTCTTCAGTTTGGAATGGAGAATGTGCCAAGGAAATATTAAACCTGATATATTCTGGTGTACACAGCCCTAAGCCACATAAGAAAAGATGCCTATTCATACTTCTTTACTTTCATTAATCAATATTCAACATCCGTATGACTGTATAATGAAGTACATGTCTATAACCTTTGAGAAGTTCCATGAACTTATGAATGAAGTAGAGGATAAAATTTTAAATAAAATTAATAATATTTAATTTCAACGAGGACATAAATATTTGAGTACAGAATTCACATATTCCATGGAGGCTAATTCAATCCTTACTCAGTTGATGACACTACACACACCTAATATTAATATTTCATTGAAGAGGGGGGGGGGGTGACACACTATACTGAACATGGTGTGATCCACGAAGTGATACTCAAGATTGCTTGTATTTTGTTTGGGGATGTGTGTGTGAAGTTGTTGCACAATTATCTAACATGAATTTCACTCCATATGATTTATGAATGGAATAAATCAACATTAAATATGTTTTAAGTGTGGATGATGTAGCCCGCATAAAGAGATTTGACTCAAGTATGCTAGAGCCTACGATTTTGAAGTGTGTATTTATGGATTCCAAAATAGATTGATTCTATTTCTAACATAAACAGGAGTAAATGTGTTTTCTTGACAAAAGAAATTTCTTCCTAGAAGACATATATATTTTATGAGAAGATTGATGGGGGACCGTCCAGCTTCGAAGACCCCGTCTAACAAGTTCGTCAAGTGAGGGCTCACGCGCGAGACCCAAAATTCGGTCTTTATTTCATGCTATTAGCACAACTTTATGCATTTAAAGAGCTTAAAATAGGGTTGTTATCATATATTTACATAAATTTAATGTTTTCAAGTGATTTCTGATTTTTCCCTAATTTTCTGTTAATTTTATGAATCTCTGAGATTTATTTGAGCTTGAAATAATTATTTTTAAATGAAAATGGCAGGTTTAAAATTTAATTTTGAGCTTAATTATTATGGGGATGAAATACTGAATTTTATGGAATTTTCTAGAATTTATTTAGGATTTAATTGGATTTTTCGAGATTTATTTAAGTGAGAAATGAATTTTTAAAGAGGAAAATGATATATTTATAACGAGAAAATGAGTTTTAAAGCAATTTCTACTCTTCTAGGGGATTTTCGTAAATTTCAGTTGCAATTATGCCTCAAAAACAGTTACAGGGTTTTATTGAAATTATTAACCATTTTTAATGGTTTTTATGATATATCAGAGGAGAGAGAATCCGCAAGGGGCATATACACAATTATTTTTGGGCGTCGTTCAGCAGCAATTCCAAGCTTTCTAAAGGACTTTTCTGCAAAAAGGAGAATTTAAAATGCGCCCGCCAATGAGAGGACGACACGTCATGGCGTGTTAAAAAAAGAAATGAATAAATAAATGAATTTAAATCCAATGGCTTAAATTGGTTTAAAATTCATTTATTAATAACTTTTGATCCTGAAGTCCGATTGAGATGATTTTTTATGGATTTGCTCATATTGATCCCTCTTTCTATCTGTATAGTTGGATCATTTAGATAAAGCCTACATTGATAGATAAAAATTAATTACTAAACGGGGGTAAAATGGTGATTTTGACCATGTAACCTAAGTATAAAAGCTAAATTTCGAGAGGGGGAGCTCATTCTTGATGGTGCTCTATCACAACTGCAAGACAGAGGGGAGCCCCAGCTTGGATCAACCTATTTGGTACTTTTTCCTTCTTTGTATTTGAACTTTTGGTGTATTTTGGATGTTGTTAGTTGAATTTCTTAATCTTTCTTCTTGATCCCTGTCTGAACTTCTAAATCACTTGACTTGAGTGGAATGTACAAGCCCTGACTAGGATGTAGAGGAGAAATTGAGAGATTTCCTAGCTATTCCAAGTGCATATAAAAGAAAACTATAAAAAAACTTGTAAAAAGGGTTAACATTCTAGGATATTAAATTTTCGATTTCATTATCCAATAGAGTAGTTATTACTGAATTGTCAAACCTAAAGAACTAACCAAAACACGTCTAAATTTTCTTCTTAATCTCTCTAATTGAATTCTTTGATCCTTTCAATTGGATCAATTGATTCAACTTAGAGCTCCTTATTTCATCTACTCCTCCCATATCTTCTACCCCCCTTTCCAAATTTCTCATCTAATTAGGGCGATTTAATCTCTGTTGAAGATTAAATTAACCCCAATTAGGTTCAAATTATTCAAGAAGGACATCAATTGGATTCCTTACTAGCTTCCCTTGGACGACACTCGTACTTATCACTACACATCTTAAGTAGAGTTTTTATGAATTTAATTGTATAAGCTAAAATTGACAATGACAAGGGTTTAAAATTGCATAAAATTTACCCCTATTTTTGGCTTATCACGTAGCCTAATGGTCGTTGATGTCCGTCGATGACATATTTGTACTTCTTAGTGATTTCATCGTTGCCTCATTATCACTCGCATTACGTCCACATTAGTCGTCTCCACTACATGACATGACTGTCATCGCTCTCCCTGTGGTGTAACACGAGCAGTTCGATCCCGACGCCCGTCATATTACATCATATATATTGGGAGTAAAGAAGCCTTGGAACAAATTTCAGATCTAACATCCACACAATGTCATTGGGTGATGATTAATAGTCCCTAAAATTATTTAGATATACACATGAAAACTTGATTGTGTAGTAAAATATTGAAACAATATATATGAAAATTTAAATGTCAGATAAACCAAAAAGTCACATTTGCACAAATCTAATTCAAGATTTCTTGGTACCTTATATGAGCATCTTCAAGCTGTTTAGATGTCTGACCTTTTGATGTATCAACACAATCTTCAAAGCCTTGGATATTCTCTTTCTTTTCCTTTAATTATGCTACTCAAAATCTAATAAACTCTCCATCTAGTTGGTGGATATTATGTAGCTGTCAAGCCAATCACAGCACCATGTTTTTATTTAAGTTCATTGAATGAAATATTTTATTATTATTATTCATGTGTGATGTTTATAATGAAGTCCATGAATATGTGCAACAAGCTATTGTATTATGATCATATCATAATAAAAATATCATTAGCCTTTAAACATGCATTGTAGATTTGCCTATACCATGAATAGTCAAAATGGACATTGAATTATCTGGATAAAATAGCACTATATGATCTTACTTATCCAATAAGTATGGTTGAACCTATAGACACTAGTGCAGAGACATTGAGGATAGATGGTGGGCGATCTTTACAAAAAGATATCACTAAATTGATCCAAATAATCCCTGAATGTATTATACATAAACATCAATCAGATTGATTCATGTCACAGTTATATAAGTGATCCATTGAACTAAAACACTAGGACACCTTGTGGATGGATGACTGTGTTTTGACCATTGCTTATAAGTCTCTAACCATGGGATTCAAAAAGTAAAAAGAGTTAAAGAGATCAGTTACATCTCTGAGTATGGATATCTCCAAACAATGTTCACACATGATAAATTCACTCATAGTTTTGCAAAAAGCTGAGGGGGACAGCCTATTTCTCAATGGGTATGATACTATAATCCAATTGATGCTATCTCATTTTGTATCTATCTAGGCCAATCACTCACATGTTGTAACCTTCCTTCCACGTGAAGAATGATCATTCTTTCGTCTTGAACAAGGATATAATATCAAATGTGTATCAATGAAACATAGGTGGTGAGGCTTCCATCTTACTTTGCACAAATAAATATTGAAAATTTTAATGGCTCAAACGAATGGGCAATAATGAATAAGTGATCCCTGATGTATAAAAATTACTCATATATCTAACACAAATGGAAAATAATACACCAAAAGGGTCTAGTAAAAATGAGGTTACGAATAATTTTGAATTTTTTTATCATATGGAGTGTGTCCACATATGAATGGGATAATAAATGTATTTGATGAACACATAATTGAAAAAATATAAAAATATGATTCCATGAGAAGAATCCCTATCATATTTAGAATCCTCTCTCTACTCTCTCTTTCTGTCTATCTCTCTCTCTCTCAGAAAGGGGATGAATGAGACGTGGAATATTTATTAAGAAAAATTAAGTGTTCATCAAATGAATATACAGGACCAAATTCATCCCATCTGAGTATAAAAAATGAAATAGATTGAGAGAATGTGGATAAAAATAAAGAGAGAGATAATCAGGAAAAAATATCATGAAATAATGATATCACAAAGGAAAATAATTTAAAAAACTTTGAAGTAAGCATATCATAAGTATTTTTGGCTAATTTGGAAGATATGGGAACATATAGGAATAAGAAGCGATAGGAGAAATGGTCAAAGGTAGGCTTAGGAATTATTTCAACTCAACTCGAGCATAGATCAATGTTGAGGATGTTGGACGATGTAAGGAGAGTGTCAATCCTTGATAAAGGCTATGAGTACAGTGGCAATAACACATGTATGACATATTCTATTAAAATAATGACACTAAATTAGGGTTTATAAGGTTATTCATTTATTTTTACTCATTTTTGCCGTTCCATAATTAATTGGGCATATTGTGAAACTGATTAATGTTTGGGCTTAGAAAATCCTTATTTTGAATTGTGCTTATCCAACCCATGTGTCTCTTAAGTAGATGTACAACTTATTCCCCCTATCAGGTTTCGTATTCCTCACTATGTTCTAGACCTAATGGGTTGGATGCCTTTATCAATAACAATAGCTCCTAATGAGTGACACAAACTCTAGAATTCGATTTAGATAATTTATTTGCAGTTTCTTTGTCATAAGTTTGGGATATGTTGAGTGAAAAAGTGAGATGCGTCAAATCTAGACCTCAATATATATAACTTTTTTGCTGGTTCTTTGACATAATTTCTGGATATGGTGAACGAAAAAATGAGATGCCTCATTCTAATTGGTATTCTTAAGAGACCATTATTTTTGGCTTGTGAGGTGATGATTGATGTTATCCAGAGATAATTCATGCAGCATAAAATAGCAAATATTTTTAAAAATATTTTAAATAAATTAAAAAAACATGAGGAATAATTCACATTTTCACAAATCAGATATGCAATTTCTCAGTTCCTCAAGGAACTCGTGTTAAGCCATTCAAGTTTCCAACCTCTAGATGTATCTAAAATATCCTTAACATGTTAAATATCCACATCTTTATATTAATGAGCCCTTTTATTGATCCACCATCTCCAGTTTGCCATTCTGATTAAGAGGGGAGAGCACCCAAAGAGAGAAGGGATTATGAAACTCGGAACATGAAGAGCTGTTGCATAGGTGACTTTTGTTCAAAACTTTTTTCTTTTTATACTTAACATTTTTTTCTCAATTAGGTATATCCTATGATGTCTAATATGATCTTCGTGTATGAATCTCTAGAACTATGCATTAATCTATTTAATGACTCTAATGTCTCAATAAAGTTCACTCACCAACCTTATTAATTACTTATATCAACAAATAGATTGATTAATCAGGGATTGATTTAATCTAATTGACTGGTTGAGTTTCCAAGCCATCAGGTGACAAGCTACATCTGGGGCTTTGGAAGATAAAAAGGTATATAAACTCCCTCATGGAATTTTATTGTAAAGAGTTCGCAAATGCCCCTCATCCACTTGGTGCTCCTAAGATAACGTAGGATATTTTGATTTTTTAAATCCTAATGGTCCATCCCAATTATTACTGATGCGTTGGAAAATTATTGAAGAACTGTTGTCTGATATTCTACTACATTAGCCAAGTAATTTGATTTTGGACTATTTAAACTCTAGGCTCCATGAACTCCAATACTAACCCACATGGAACCTAACAAATTAAAAATTATATTTTTCACTAAACCTTGACAAAGCTAAAGGTATTCCTTGAAGAGTCAACTGATTTTTTAAAAAAATATATTAATTTTTTGAAAATGTCTGGGCACCCTCTACTTGAACAATGCATGATCCAATGAACAAGACATGTGGTGGAGATTTCTTATCTACTATATGATAAAAAAAATCATTTAAGGTGAAAGTAATGGAGTACAAACTTATTCTGTTAACCTCTCCTCAATTGCAATATTATACCTGGTGGCTCTACCATTAAGATCTATCCATTGGGCCCAACACAAAATAAAGATATGTTTAAATGTAATATTGAAGAGAAAATTATGAATCTCTATGGGAGAATCACCCTATATTGAAAAGCTCAAATATAGCTCTGAGTTCTCTGCAATACAAGAACTGAGTTGAATAACTTTTGTCATCCATATGTATGTTAGTGGGAGATCAAGTGAAGTGCTCAGTTATGGATTAGGAATCCAGATGACTGTATGTGATGCCTCTTTGTGAGGTTTCAGGATGCATGAGGATGTTAATACTTGTTTGCCCTTTCTTAATGGACATTGTCACATAAGTATGGTTATTTTGATCCTCGGAAATCCTCGATTTTTTTTCAATGTTTTGTTGTCCTTAACATTCATTTAAATGCTAAGACTATGTTACCTCCTATATGATGACCATACCTTCTTCCCCTTTATATTTATGGGAAGGGGTTCAAAATGCATTAAGTCTATTCTTAATGGTTTAAAATTATTGCTTTCAATAATTTTCATTCTCAATGGACACTTCTCATGAAGGACTATCAGATTCTTCCCTAAACTACCATTTACTAGATTCAAGTAATGTATTAGTAATTATGAATGTGGGCCCAAAGACTTGAAAAATAAGAGAATGACATGGTTATCAATTAATGAGAATTTATTTTGTACATTTAAATGGTCAATTCATCATTCTCTGTAGTTTAAAATTTTTCTTTTGCATCATCCTTAATGCATATAGCGAATCCTTCAGTGCTAATTTTGGACATTGAAAAAACTTACAAATGCCTTGAGTGACACTTTTCTTACTTCTAAGGATGAACACTTCTTCCATCATTTAAATTAACGATCTTTTTTCAGTGATAAAAGTCCAAGCAGGAAGTATAGTTTCTTTATCAACTGTCAAAACTTTGAAAATTACAAAATGTGATTGAAAAAATACATAAACATAAATATTTACATTTTAAATTTTCCATAGGAGGCTCTCTGTTCCATCTAGAAATCATAATGCCTAAGCAGTGGGATTTGACTCCATTTGCGAATGTTATTTAAATATATTCATACGTACTACATAAGTCTTCACATAGGATTGATAAAGACATTCCAGAATTGGATCCCATTAATGTTGCTACTGTGATGTGATTCTGCAAGATCAGACATTGTCTTTGTTTTCATGTTAGGGCTCTTCTTTTAGCATGATAGTTATGTTCCCTCCAATTGATACTCCGACTACACATTGGACATCCTTTTTCTTGATCATAACCTTTGTTTTGGGTTAGTTCTACATGTGTAGAACTCATATGAGTTTCTTATTAAAGGGCTGCTTGATGAATTGAAATGGATGATGGATATTATAAGGCCATCAAGTCAATCACACCACCATGTTTATTTACATTCATTTAATAAAATATTATGTTCATTATTATTCTGGTGTGATGTTTATAATGAAGTCCATGAATACATGATATAACATAGTGAGTTATGATGAGATCATAATACAATGATCATTGGTCTTTAAACATGCATTCTAAATATTCCTATTCGATGGATAGTCGAGACGGACATCGAATTATCCGGATAGAATAGCACTAGCTGATCCTACTTATGCGATAAGTATAGCTGATCGTGTGGATATTAGAGTGGAGACACTAAGAACAGATAGTGGGTGCTCTTTGGAGAAAAGGTTCACTGAATTGATCCATACGAATCCCTAAATGGTACTATACCTAAATGTCAAGCAGGTTGATTCATGTCACGGTTGTATAAATGATCCACTGACCTGAGACACCAAGGACATTTTGTGAATGGACGACTACATTTTGACTACGACTGACGAGTCTCTAATCATGAGATTCAAACAAGTCATAGCTCGAATGTAGTAAGAAGCTCACAAAGATTATTGAGTGGTCCATATGGGATCATCCACAATCAATATAAGAGGAGGTTGACTCAAGGAAGATGATGTAGAAAATCCATGGCCACGGAAGTGAGGATATTGGAGGATTTCTCCAATGATCCTCGTTACGCATTACTTATCGAATGACGGACTGGGGTTTGACGATAAACCATACCCTAAGTCGTTTGAGAGTCTGGCGCGGATGATGGATTATACATATATGGTAACCGATGACGGTAAAGGTTCCATGAGAGAGCTCAAACACTACTCGGTATTTTCTAGAGCATGAGGTATAGCTTGGCACCCCATGGCCTGGAAAGTTAAGCTATCGATTGGGTTAAATCAGTCATTAGTTAATTAATCTATATGTTGACATAGTTAATTAATAAGGTTGGCCAATAATTATTATTCGGCCAATAAAGTTATTAACTAGAATGGTACATAGGCCTAGAGGCTCACATGCACAAGGTCATAAGGCATTGGTGGATATATTTTACTTTATGGGTTTTGAGAAAAACTTAAGTAGAATGTAAATAAGGAAGGGGTACTCATTTCAAGTACCCAGGCCAGCCAAATTTGAGAGTCCCCCCTTTTTCCACCCTCCTTTTCATTCAACCAAGGAGAGTGTCTTCATGGTGATAATATCTTCAAGATTTTTCTAGGCATACCATCTCAAACCTCCCACAAGTAGGCCAGCACAACACGCTCAAGTGAGCCCTTGGTCGACAACTGCTGGTGGGTGAGCAACAACACAATGAGTCAATTGAGCCACATTGAGGCCTCATTGAAGGTCCAAATCAAAGCCCTAGTACAGAGAGCACAACTTGTACACATGGGTAATGAAGATGGTTCATTTAATTGAATAGGATATATGAATTGCATTTATATAGCATAAGTTGTTTTTAATTCCTTCGATATGGGATATCCCTCTAATATATTTCTTTTAGACTACTGGGATGACACCATAATAGAAGGATATTGGCCCAAGGGGCTGTGATCTAAAGAGAAAAAGAAAGATATCACTGACCTACCATCTAGCTGATCCAATCCGAACCCTACATCATAATTGGTCAAAGTATAATAGACTTTTTAATCGTGACCATCCAACCTTTTCAAGGAAGATTGGATGGTGTGTTTTATAACTAAAATTTATTTTTATTAATTTTCTCTTGCATGTTTCTGATTTGTTGTCCACAACTGATCAGGATGGTGGGACTTCTTACTAGGTGAATCATAATGCTAACAAGGTTGCTGACTTGGAAGTTGACGAGAAGTTGTTCTCGCAAGAGGGCATACATTGGAAGAAAAGGGGACAATGGCCTGAGGGTAATCCTTTCCTTCTCCACCCTGACCATTGATAACATGCATTGCACTAAATCCCTCATATTTGCATGCTATCAAGATTAAAATGATTAAATCTATTTTCAGAATGATTTTTTGAATTTTCTGCATTTTTGTGCATTTTTTGGGAACTTTCTGATGAAAGATTCTAAAAGAAATATATTTTTTTGAGGCAAAATATGATTTTTGTGGAATTTTTTGACATTGAATTTGGAAAGATATGATTTCTTTAAGTCGAAATATATATATATATATATATTTATATGTATTTTTTAGCTTTTATTTTAATTAATATGAATTTTTATTATATTTGTATTGTTTTTTTAATTTATGCTGACACTTGTCACCGTTCGATTCATCAAATGGTGACAAATTAGAGCTGATTGCAATGATTGGCGACAACCAATCATAAAATCAGTTAATGGTTGGCGTCATTCAATCATTTAGCTATCACTATGGCATGGTGAAAAGCGATGCCATAATGAAATTTAAGGATCAATTTTTTTTATGATGCAGGAAACGTGGATGAATAAAAAATTGGTGCTATTTTTCGCAATAAATGCTCACTGACGGATGCACAAAATGATAAGAAATCACTTTTTGCTCTTTTCTCTCTTGATTCCATCAAAGGGCGATGTGCGCATGGCGAGGCGCCACATGTACACATGGCCTGCTTGTGTACACGTGACATGCTCGCATCCTCTATTGTAGAAATAAAAAAAAAGAAAAAAGAAGAGAGAGAGGCGACGTGGTGCGCGCTAACATGCCGCCACATCAGCCTCGGGAAAGAGTCTCTCTTTCTTTTTTTTTCTTTGGTTTTTTCTTTTGGTCCTTTTAACATGTACACATGGACACCAAAAAGCGTGCGTGTGGAAGATGATATGGAACAGAATCTCAAGCGATTGGACTATTTAATGGAAACAGAAAATGAGGATGGTGACAAGGAGAGAGAAGGAAATCAATGGCTAGGTTTGGCTCAACTACAAACAGCCAAAATTTTTGATCTCAAGCTCCGATTTAGCTGAAATTTTCAGCATTGCTTCGTCTTCCCCTCCTCTTTTCATCCATATCCTTTGATATATAAATAGAGGCCTGGATCACTGTGAAGTTCATCTTGAACTTGTTTCCTCCTTGTGTGGGCTGATTGAAGATAGTGAGTTTTGAGATCCATCAAGGGTATTCTTGGTGTCCTAGGTGTGTGGGGAGAAGCATTGGAGAAGAGGGGGAGCTTACTAGTACTTCTAAATCACTATGATTGTGGCGGAATGTAAGGATCTAAGGTAAGTGTCTTCGGCTTACACATTGGTCCTTATCCGACACCATCGTTTGCTTAATTAATGTTTTTCATCATATCTTCACTCACATTTCACTCATTTATATTCTCTTATCTCGTCTCCCTAACCTCTCCATCACACCATTCTACATTTAGCTACTACCATCGTTTACACACTCAACCATCATCGTGGTCTTCAAGTTCACTTATTTGTTGTTAAATTAACATATAACTTACATCCTTTTACTCGATATCAGTAGCTCATATCCTCTACTCTCATCTTCATCTATTCTCTCATTGATCATCACTATCATAAGAAATTAATTCCTTAATCATCGTTCATTGTGGAGATGACCCATACTCATCACTAACTAAGTATTCTTAAGTACGGTTAAATATATTTTTATTGAATAATCTCAATTACAATGATGAATTAAACCCCTAATTTGAGATTATCAACCATAATTCATATTGGTCCGGTGATAGAGGCCATCAAAAGAATGTCATAATTGGATCTAACAACCCTGGGAAAGCTAATGGATTGGGGTCCATTATATTTTGGTCGAGATTGGTTCTGTCCTTAGCTTTTAAAGCCCCAATTTGATCCTAATCTTGTTAGCTCTCATTAGGAAAAAGAAAACAGTGAAGACCCTTTTCATGGTATCTTGGCATGTTTCAATTGTTGACTGATAAGCCTAAAAATGCACGTAAAGATCTTGTTGATTTTGGATTTAGACTTATACAATAAAATTTATAATTTCCCTTAATCACTAAATATAGAATACAGAGCAAGTAAGGGGTCGAACCACAGGGAGGCAACAAATGAGAATTTTTATCCAATTTCAATGAATTAATTCAAAGATGATTTAATTTTGCAATTAATAAATCTTAATTATCCTTAATAATATTCTTTAATTTATCAAAATTAAGTAAAACTTAATTTTGATTTTAAATATTTTGTTCAGAAAACTCAAGATATGAGAATTTTAATTTTAATCTCAGATTAATTCAGATTATTAATTTCCCAATTATTAAAAAAATTTAAAACAACTCTTATGAATTAAAATTGGGAATTAAATAATCAAGAAAGGGATTTTTAATTTCGAATTCAAGATAGATGAATTTTCGATTCAAATTTTATTTTTAGGTTTTTTATATATTAAATTAAATTCCTAAAAAATAAAAATCAAAATCTAGAGAGAGAAACTAAACAAATTAACCTAGAGAGAGAAAGTGAAGAATTTGGGGAAAAGAATAAATTCGACCTTAAATAAAAAATCTAATGATGCAGAAATGTTCTAAATTGATATATAATGAAGTATCAAAAATCAGATCTTGAATCAGAATCAAAATGAAGTGCTAATTTCATTCAAAACAACTTCTAGGGCATGTACATTTCACCCATGCCTTGGCGTTTTAGAATTGTTCAAGAAGATGATTGAAATACAAATCAGAGACTTAGAAATTTGAGTTCAGAAGCAAGATCTGTCGACTTCAAGAATCCCTCCTGTGTCCTTCCTGGCTAATTGCTTGGGAAGAGCCTCCAAAAGTCACTTTCGCCCATTTCCAAATGTCCATTTAAATATCCAACCGTCTGGATTGTAGAGGGAGAAAAGACGAACCTACCCTCAAAATTTCAGCCCTATCGGACATCTAGATCTGAAGATATCAAGGTTTTAATGAGGATAAATCTAGGCCGTTGGATCATCATGTTATATTTTTTAAAAAATCAATTTCCTGATTGGCTGACGCATTCTTTCTCATTTTTCGCTTTATTGTATCACGTGTTGACACATCGTTGTCCGCGTCAGCCGCTCGTAATGATTGGAGATTGATTAGCCTTTTTAATGGCTATAGAGAAGCCACGTCGCCCTGTATATGTATAAAAATAAAAAACAAACATGGCCAGCCGCAATATTTGACCACGTACCTCGTCAGCGCCTAAAACAGAACAATAAAATATTTTTTAAAGCATGTGTGTTGGTGATATTCGCAATTTTTGACTGTTATTTCAAAGAAGGG
Source organism: Wolffia australiana (assembly GCF_029677425.1). Classification (NCBI taxonomy): domain Eukaryota; kingdom Viridiplantae; phylum Streptophyta; class Magnoliopsida; order Alismatales; family Araceae; genus Wolffia; species Wolffia australiana. The sequence continues at coordinate 11,751,354 of NC_135847.1, forward strand.
CGGCGAGCTTACCGGCGCCATTTCTTTTTTTTTTAAAGAAAATAATTGCGGCGCCCTTTTTTTTAAAAACGCGGCGTTGATTTCCGCATGCATTTTAATGCACACAACGAATCGACGCCGCATAAATAATAATAAAAAAGATTACACGTGCTTGTCGGTTGCTGCGTGCGTTAAATGCACGTGGCAACTCGACGCCGCATGCACGCGCTGCGCGCGTGCATGTCGGTGGCGTAAAAAAAATCTCTCTCTCTCTCCTTATTATTTATCAATAATTATCCAATCATTCGCCCGAATTTCAGGCGAATGACGTGGATGCCTTTAAGTATAATATAAAAATGCCCAATAAATTTAATATGTATTATTTAAATATATAAAAATCGTTTCTTGGCTATATAGAAGTCAAAAAATTACATAAAAATATGAAAAAAATCCAGAAAATTTTGAATAGCCCTTATCAACCTTTAGCCAAATATTTAAGGCCCTGCAAAAAAAATGTTTCTCACTGAAATGAGGTTAAATTCCATGTAAAAATGATAAAAATTAGAAATAATAGTAAAATGAAAGTGTAAGTATTTATCGTTATTTTAATATGATAACATGCAAATATAGTCATTAAAACACATAAATATAATGTAATATTAATTAATTAATCATGTTAATTTGCAAGTTATCATTTACAACCTGATAGAAGCCTGGAAGGTTCTTGAGGTGGTTTAGGAAGACATGGATTTGTGTCAACAAGGAGGAGGGTGAGCAAGGAAGCTTGCCAGCATCAGGGAACAATGATCAGTCCCTTTTTCCTTGCTCATATGATTCAGAGTAAATTCAGTATTCTTCTGGCTCAATGTGGCAGAAATTTACTCGTTTTTGATTCATTGATTCTTGAGTTAAGTTCAATTAAAAGCCAGAGTTGGATTTACATTGAACTTATGAGAACATATTCTTAAAGGAATTTCTTTGGACACCTACTACGCACTGATATTTTATCCATCGGACATGCGTATTTATTTCATAACCTGGTTTCATTAATGGAAATTTTTTTACATAGTAAGGGCTACGAAGTAAATCATTATTGTTTAGGCAGTTTATATCATCCATACATAGTGTTTTAATCTAAGATGAAAATTCTTCCATGTTTCAGCAGTAGCATATTGTTCCATGGAGCTAAGGCGCGTAGCGCTAATCATTTATCAGAAATACAAAAAATAATAATTTCCACCCACTCACTTAATCTCTTTTTCATGGCCACATATCGAGCTAAGGAATGAGAAAGATTTTTCCTGTTACATGAATGTTTCATCGGGGAAAAGTTTCTAAACAATGTCTTTGTCATTTGATCCAATAGCCTTCCGTTAGATAGGTTATTGATAAATAAATACTGAAAACTCTTGGATAGAGTATTAGAACAGAAAGATCTATTAGATAATGAACTATTGGTTTACGGTGATGAATCAACAATTCGAAGTGCTTTATCCGCTCCTAAAGTCGCGTGTCACGCCTTTGGAACCTAAGATAGATGTAGTGTAGGAGGATTTTGATTTTTAAGTAATAAGCCCGTTTGACATCTCTTCATCTGCAAAGAATTCTCGACGTGAAAACACAGAGACTTTGGGCTTTTGAATAGGAAGAATAATTATTACATAACGAAAGTTTTGACGAAGGTGGGAGGAGCGGGAGCGGTAGCGGTTATCATTCTTCAAGAAGTCAAGATAACAGAAATCACTTATCGTTCTGAAAGAAGGTAACATTATGTTTACATAAAGAAGTCAAAGAAATAAATCAGGTTCTGAAGGTTCAGCATTTATGAGTTTATGATGGACCGGATCCCGAAAGGTTATGAAATAAATACGTATGAGAAATGTTCTGCTATCACGAAGTTATTGCACGATCCACCCGCTAAGCTAATAAATGCAGCATAAATAAGAGAGTGGGAGGCCGGCTCCTGCCTCGGAAGGAGGTACACACCCATGATGGAATTCATTTACTTTGCAATGCATATACTCCATCTTTTAGTGTTGAAATTTTAATAGCTCTCCTCTCCTAAGCTTAATTTTAAACCAATGCATTTTTAACTTTGCTCATTTTGTTTTGAACATTTAAGGCCATGGTGGGCCATTTGTTTCTCCTCTTGTTTTGTTATTTTCCTTTTCAGTTTGTCCATTAAGCAGGATGAAAATTGAGGAATAGTCAACTAGTCCAATGGCAGCCAACTCCCATGGGATGATCAGCGCCCACTCCATTTATGTTTGCATTTTTTCATTTCCCTTTCCTTGTTTTACTATTATTTGCATTGGGTCAATGCATATAGCAGTTCAAGGGGGTTAATTTAGGTGTGCAACTGAAAATGCATTAGGTATTTATGCGTGAATGGATCATATTTTTCATTTTTTAAAAAATATTTTTAATATCATTATTCTTGAGTGCATACATCCCATATAATCAAACCCACCTTGAGACGTTGTCCCAACCATGATCCCAAAGGCATGAGTAGGGAAGTTAGGCTCTTGTAGCGGATCAAAAGTATCTCTTGATGGTATAACACATGAATCTAGACACTCTTGGTCAGTTCCTAAGTGGTTAGGATATCTAGTAGGGTGAGGAGCAAACATGAAAATCGAAGGGTAGAAGTACTATCATTGTGGAAAGGAGTGATGAGTGAACTAATTGGATCCCACTCTTTGGTCAAGGATATTCATCATAAAGAATTTCATCTGGATTGAGAGATAGTCATGTCTTCAAGTCTTAAGCACATAATCACTGGACCTTGAACCACCTAAAGCCTATTTGAAAACCATGTGTACTACCTTACTTCATCACCCACCACCCATCTTTCTCCACCTATGTATTTGTGAACTTAGATTTTACCCTTATAATTATCTTCCATGTTAGTTAGAAGATGCCCAACTCCCAAATTGTTCTTATTCTCTTCCCCTTTGTGATATCATCTATTGATGATTTATTTCCATTGTTATCTTCCTCTTTGTTTCTTCTACATCTTCACATCTTATTTTGTCCCATTCTCACAAGCATGGGATGACTTGTTTTCTTTTAATTTCAAGAAATTCATCCTATGTGTTTGGGTTGTTTCACTTCCTTGCTTGTGTGGAGAATCAAATTAGCAAGTGAAGGGTAATTTAATGGTCCAAAGTATATACAATTGGTGCACATGCCCGCTACATATCAAGAGAATTTAGCTAGACCAACATTTAATGTCTTCTCTTGGAGAATATGATCTCATATGTATTGTTCTTGGTCGTTCCCCCCTTCCAAAAAAAAGAAGAAAAAAAGTATAAAATAAAGAAAACAATTATGGGGTTTTGTTTGTTTACTTCTTCATTCTGATTTCTCTTTTCCCATAATTTTTTGGTCATTGTTATTATCCATGCTTATGTGGATACATGCCTATCTCATCCACACCCTTGACGAGCCTCCACATCCTCATTTTTGTTCACATTCCTCTTCTGTATTTTTTTCATTCACCTATCATTGGGAGTGGGCTATTTGAAGTAACATTTACCCATCTTTCATCCATCATTTTCCCTTCACCCAAAACTCCTTAGATGCCACTCACCTTTCTCTTCTCTTCCCTACCTTTAGATACCTACTTTTGAATTTAACCTCACCACATCTTATTTCTTTGGTACACTCATGATATTATGTGCTAGAACTTGGATGAGAAGAATGACTGATTTTGAATTTCAGGTGGAAGAGAGGTATTGTGAGGGTGAGATGAGGTCCATTTCTCTTGAGTGATGAGGGCCACCGTTCTTGAGAGGGTGAGAGCTTTTCATAGTGATAGTACCATACCTAGAGAGAATTAAGCTTCCCTCATCATGACCACTAGCTCTTTCCATCACCACAGAGGACTTGTTCAATTCTATTTTATGGGCTATTTATACTTAGAGATGTGATTGATACTCATAACACTTCATTCTTGAGCCTTTTGTTTCAAGGAATAAATGAAATTCTCAAAGGAGAACCTAAGGCACATTGTTAAGGGACTAGCAATGAATCAAGTTGGGGGGTGTTGATAACATGATAAATGCATGGATATTTAGATACATTTTAAATGATTATGGTATTATAAATTCAAAATTTATCATGTTATTATTTGAATTAACTTAATAAGCTATAAATTCTATTTTTTCACATTATGGTTATTTTTTACTAAACTCTTGACTTCTTTGAAGTCAAGAAGTTTTAATGCTGATGAGTATTCTATAGTTTCACATGTAAAGAAATTCAGGAACGAGAAGATACAATTCTTCAAGAGTTGGAGAATTTTTTTAGAGTTAAATGATTCTCAAAAAGGGGCTGGAAAGGATAAAAATGGTGTTTTGGGCCTTCAAATGAGAAATCAAATGAAGATGGGCCACTACCTGACCTGCCCATTGCGCTTCCAAAAGCCTGCCAAAGAAAGAAGTTGAACATTACAAGGGGAAACTCTCAACCCATGGAAAAAAAGAGGCAAAAATGGCAACAAAAGAAAATAGAAAACACCCAAAAGAAAATAGAAAATAGTAATTCTTTGAATCTATAAATACTCTTTTCTCCCTCATTTCCCCTCATTTTGGACGTGCTCTATCAAGTGGCTGGCTAGTAGGACCAGGCATATATCCGAATCCAGGTTGTTCAACCTGCTTAATATAAGTTTGTTGATGTTTTCATTCAACTTTCATAAAAATCTCCTTCATTTGCACCTTCAAATTCCATCTCAAACTTCTTATACACCATCTCTTCATTTCAGCCATTTTCTCTCTCTAAACCCGTTTATTTCTCTCTCTAAAATCTGTTCCTATATCTCTCTAGATCACCCTTCATTCTTCCTTTAAAATTTCCAAAAAATCTCTTTTGAGTTCCATAAGTTTAGGCAAAACAATCGCATTGTGCAAGACTTAGCCAAAATAACTTAATTGGGCTGACCCAATAGGCAACCCTTCACGGGCCACAGCGGGCCCGCCGATCCGAAGGGCTGCCACCGCTTCGCCAGCGCTCTGCTGTCGCTCCGCTGCCGCCGCTGTCGGTGATCACCAGAAAAGTTATTTTCCTTATTTTCTGCATTTTAAAATCATAAAAAAAATCAGAAAATAAGGAAGAATAGGAAAAATTATGAAAAAAAAATTTCTGAATTTAAAAATTCCAATAAATCAGAAAAATCCCTAGAATTAATATTATCAATTTTCAGTTATTTTAACATCTACAAAAATTCTAAAAAAATATTTAGCTCTCATTTGTAATATTTCTATTGGTTTTTGGTGTTAATTTAATTCCTAAAAATTCAAAAATACTTTATTTTCTATTTATAATGTTAATTAAAATTATGAAAATTAGTATAAAATATTTTTGGTGTTTTTCTTTGTATTTTGTGCTTCAATTTTGATCATAGAAAATTATATAAATTGACTAAAAATATGTAAAAAATCTTAGAAATTATATTTCTTATTTTTAAACACATTTCCTTCATTCCAAGCTTGAGAAAAATTCTGAAATTAAATTTCTGCCTTAGGGTAAAAATCAGAATTCACTAGGAATATTAATTAATATGTAAATATATGATAACAACCCCATTTTAGACTCTTTAAATGGATAAAATTATGCTAATTACTTGAATTAATCACAGAGTTTAAGGTGTTATCATAGAAATGGTAAATGAGGATGTAGCGATAGATCTCATGTAGATGGTAGCTAAGGACACTCGCTTGATGGATATTATGTAGTCATCAATCCAAATCACACCACCATGTTTTTAGTTAAGTTCATTGAATAAAATATTAGTTCATTAGTATTCTAGTGTGATGTTAATTATAAAGTCCATCAATACATGCAATGACCTAGTGAATTGTGATGAGATCATAATATAGTGATTATAAATATTAAACATGTATTCTAAACATTCCTATTAGATGGATAGTCGAGATGGACATCGAATTATCCAGACAAAATAGCAGTTTATGATCCTACTTATACAGTAAGTATAGTTGATCATGTGGCTATTAGTGTGGTGACACTAAGGGTAGATAATGGGTGCTCTTTGAAGAAAGATTTCAGTGAATTCATCCAAAGAACCCCTCAATGGTATTATACCTAAACATCATTCTGGCTGATTCATGGCACGGTTGTATAAGTGATCCATTGACCTGAGACACCAAGGACATCTCGTGAATGGATTACTAAATTTTGACTATGACATGCGAGCCTCAAATCATGGGATTCAAAGAAGTCATATATCGGGTGCAGTGAAATGCTCACGGAGGTGATTGAGTGGTCAGGATTGGATCATTCGCCTTCAGTAAGAGAGGAGATTGACTCAAATAAGATGATGCAGCAAATATCTGGCCAAGAACGTGAGGATATTGGAGAAGGTGTTCTCTAAGGGTCCCCGTTATGCATCAGTACTAATTGAATGATGGATTAGGGTTTGATGATTAACCATAACCTAAGTCGTTCGAGAATCTCACGTGGATTATGGATGATACATATACGATAAACGATGATGGTAAAGGTTCAATGAGAGAGTTCAAACACTACTCAGTATCTTCTAGAACACAAGGTGTAGCTTGGCACCTTATGGGATGGAAACTTAACCTATTGATTGGATTAAATCAAACCTAGTTAATTAATATGTATGTTGATATAATTAATTAATAACGTTGGCCAATAATTGTTATTGGGCCACTAAAGTTATTAACTAGAATGATACATGGGCCTAAAGGGTTACACGGATAAGATCATAAGGGCATTGGTGAATATATTTTACTTTATGGGTTTTTGAGAAAAACTTAAGTAAAATATAAATAGCAAAAGGGCACTCATTTCAAGCACCAGGCAAGCCAAAATTGGGATCCCATCCCCTTTCTCCACTCCGATACCTTTTCCATTCAACAAGGGAGAGAGTCTTCATGGTGAGAAGATCTTCAAGATTTTCAAGAAGAGTTTGATAAGAAGAAGTGGAGATCCAAGATAAATGTGATTGTATGGTTACTTCTAGAGGCCAGGCATATGAACAGCTTCAAAACAATCTCAGAGTGAGCAAGTCAAGAGTGGAACAAGTTCCCCAAAAGGTGCATACGATGTATTGATTTAAAGATCAATTTTGACTCAAAATTGATTCTGCTTCACGGAGAAACAAATTTTTCATGATTGACCCAAGGCACGAGAACCCAACATTGACGCCACATGGTGAAATCTTATGGAGGAAGAGGCATTGCGCCTAGACCTGGATGGATGCTCTATGCCAAGGCAGTAGAGGTAGGGATGCAAGTGGACAAACTAGATCGAATGGCCAATGTGTAGATCCTTCTGTTGGAAAATTTGAATATAAAAAATGGCAGCCAGGGACTTGCACCAATGTCTCACGATGAGCCCCACCCCTACACTCATTGCTCTAGTTTTGAGCATATTGAGATTGATTGCCCCATCATGCTAGTCACCAGTCAAGAGGCGGCATTCTCTGGTGGTCCGAACTAGCCTGGCATACCTTATTATCCTACCTCAAGACAACAAAATATAATCTCTAGATATTATAATTAGTGCCTTAACAGCTGGGACGATTCAGACGTAATCTGAACCCAACTCAGCCCTACAGGATGGGATAGTTGCAGCTGCCATTTAGGCAAGGGCAGGATAGGATAAGAGGAGCACAAGCACCTCCTTTCATTTAGGCAAGGGCAAGATAGGATAAGAGGACTGGAGGAATTTATCAGGGAGCACCCCAACACTACAATTTAGACTGGAGGACTTTATCAAGTAGGACCATACCAGCATCAGGCTGCACTACCACAGCTATATCAAGGTGCACCTCCAGACCCTCAGGCACATCCGGCGCCTATCCCAAATACATCCATGAGTGCCCCCCTTCCTCAAATCATGAGCAAATTGATAGATATCACGACACGACTGGACAATACAGAGCATTCACAACCAATACACACTAAGGGGTTTCATGATCAGCGAAAGGCCAAATGGATAGAGTTTGTGGATTAGATACTTGAATCCTAAGAATTTTGGTGCGTCCTCAATTAAAGGGCATCATGTTAACCATATTGACATTCATGATGACACGCCTGTTGGTGCATTTGTTATTTTGGGGTTGAGGAGTGGCAAGAGATTACCAGACCCTTTTCTGAAGATACTGAGGATGATCTCCCCAGGACGTAGATGACAGTGAGGACAATGGAAGGGAGGATGATTACCAGACCCAATTCTGTACCAGCACATTCTAGAGAGGTAGAATATTACGGTCATTGAAAATGAAGATCAATTGTTGGAGGCTTTGAAATGCGTACAGATCACTATTCCTTTGGTCAAGGCGATTAAACATATCCCGTCATACACCAAATTTTGAAAATGACTTTGCACTCCACAAATAAATGGAAGATGCTCTAATTGAACGAGACAGTTAGCTCAGTCAATTTGGACGCACTTATGACCTAAAATATAGATTCAGGAGTGCCCATGATCACTACAGATATTGTCGGCATGATGTTCACCCAATCCCTACTGGATATAGGTGCATGATTGAATACTCTCCCTAGGGCGATATTCGATCAAATTCGCATTGGAGAGCTGCAGCGCTTATCTATAGACTTGTGATTGGTACATGGGTCAATTAGACAACCACATAGTATCATTGAGGATGTGATTGTACTGGTATAAAACTGCTTTTCCCAATGGATTTTATTTTTACTGATATGAAATCAAGGAGCTTAGTCAAACTCTGATCATTTTGGGATGTTTTTTCTTAGCCACCACACAAGGAGTTACCAATTGGGTAAAACGTGAAGTTGAGTTGAGAGTAGGGGAGCAATTATACAAACAAACATCAATAAGCTGATGAGATACCCTTCACACAAATCTGAAATCAAAGCTGCAATTGATTTATATGACGATGAAGATATGGAGTTGTGTGTGGAGGAGGTGATGGTCATGGTCATGTAGATAAGCAGATATTAGAGTCACTCCCCTTGTCAGAGACAACTTTAGATCTGAAATCCCTACCATCTTCTCTTAAATATGCATATTTTAGTGAGCAGCATGCTCGACCAGTCATAATTTCATCTCTCTTCATCAAAGATCAAGAGAGTCGGTCATTATTTTATTATTACTAAAACCCTTATCATCTCTCTTAAATATGCATAATTAGATGTACTTCAAATGCATGAAGAAGCCATTGGCTGGACACTCACAAACTTAAAAGGATTACGGCTTATTGTATGCCTGAGGAAAAGTAAGGGCAATTGTGTAAAAGACTTTAAAGGATTACAGCAGATTTTCCTTCAGGAAAATTCCAAACCAGTGAGAGAGGCTCAAAATAGGCTGAATCTGAAAGTATGGGAAATTGTGAAGGCAGAGATCCTGAAATGGCTCAATGCTGACATTATAAACCATGTTGCGTACCACCAGTCAATGAGTTATACTCATATCATCGCCAAGAAAGTCAGCATCTTCATGACCATCAATGATAAGGGAGAGGAAATCCAGACATGTCTGCCATCTAAATGGCGAGTTTGCATCGACTATCACAAACTCAATATGGAAATAAAGAAGGATCATTTTCAATTCCCTTTCATCGATCAGATATTGGATAAGCTCTAAGGGAAAAATTATTTTTGTTTTCTGGATGGCTACTCCGGGTACAATCAAATCACTATACATCATGATGATCAGGATAAGACTACATTCACCTGCCCCTTTGGCACATTTGTCGTTAGAAGCATGTCATTTGGGTTGTGTAATGCTCCTCCTACCTTCTAGCGATCCAAGATGACTATCTTCTCAAACTTCTCATAGACTGACTGGAGGTTTTATGGATGATTCTTGATGGCGCGGCACCATCCGACACCGCAAGACCGTCGCTCGTGGAGCCCTCACTGTCATCGAGCCCGCCGCCGACACGTGTCGAGCCGACGCGACAAGCCAAAGTGACGACGCGTACACCCAGGTTCAGATATTCAGCGTGACGACACGCCACCTTCGAATCGTTTTATTTACTCGCTTATTATTTCCTTTCGTAGTTTTGACCATCTCATCCACGATGTAGAGAGGGGAAGTTCCCGCATGAGGATACCTTCCCCTCCCCTTAGTGGGCCTTCATAAACCACCTCTTTTATTTTCATTTCCCTCTTTTCATTTTGTAGTTAAGGGGGCCCATTTACCTCTCTCCTATAAAAGGGAGGGGAGGGCGCTCCCTCAAGATACTCCTGAATTTCTTGAAAGGCATAATGTTTGGAAGTCAAAGAGTCACCATCGTGAGAAGAGGAAGAAGAAGAAAGAAGAAGAAAGAGGAAGAAGAAGAAGGAAGAGGAGGAGAAGAAGCTAACCGATTGCGTCGTCCACCTGTTCGCCGCCGCACGCTGCCAACTGCGCCGCGCGAGCCGCCATACCCCCCACTGCACGCCGCCGACTCCGACGCGCGAGCGGCCGTTCTCACGGCCGTTTCGCCGTCATCAGGTCGCCCTGACAACGTAGGGAGTCCAGGCTTCCCCTCCGCGCCCCTTGGCCGACTACCCACCCGCGTGCCATCGTCCCTCCGCCGGCCGACCGCTCCTGCCGCCGCTCGAAGGGCAGTCGACCCTCCATTCCATGCCGCCCGCGTCTGTTCACGCCGCTCCGCATCTCCGCCCGCGCCGCGCGCCCGTGCTAAGCTTGCACCGCGCGCGCGCCGCGTCCAACGCACGCGCCACGCCACACGCCAGCGCCGCGCCCGCGCTTTGGCGCCGTGCAAGCCACCGTGCTGTCGCTCCTGGCTGCACCGTGTCACGGCCTTCGCGCCGCGTCCCCACGCTTTAAACGGTGCCGCGCCCTGCGCTGTGCCTGACCGCCGTGCCGCCCTCCGCTGCCTCGGCCGACCGCCGTGCCGTGCACCGAGGGCCCCCCCTCTCGCCTTACACCACACAACGTCCCACCAACCGACGGCCACGCCAGCGCCCACGGCATTGCTGTTTCCTCCGATTCCCGTGTTACGAGATTTTACCGTCGCGGGACGCGACGAAGGTACCCCTCTTTACTGCTCTTGACGTCTCTTACTTTCTGCCTCCTCCGCACTCGGGTTAGACGTAGGTGAGAGTGTGACAGGTTAAGAAAATGACGATGATTTCTTTAAGAGTCTTACCTGATTGGTACGAGTCGGGCGAGCCCAACGAGTGTGAGCATCTAAGCGGGGTATCCCCATTCGGCAATGTAGTCGCCCTCGACCCCCTCGGGCGAGGTTCAAGAGGTCCGTTTGACCTCACCATAAGCAATCCCGTCAATCTCTGGAATGGCAACACCGCATTTCAGCACTCGCACGTACTACAGTAGGACTTTTTTTTGCATTTCCGTCATCATTCATATCTGTTCATTCGCATTATCGGACGACACATGCCGTCGTCGTCTGATAGAGATCCTCATTCGATATCGAGCCGCTACCCTCGGTGTCGACCGGACGACGTCTTGACAATGTCCGGCATCAATTCTCCTTCTTTTGCCAAAAGTTTGATGATTGTCTCGCCCATCTGACTAAACTTCTTCAAATTTATGTCAAGAAGCAATTGGTCTTGAGCTGGGAGAAATCACATTTCATGGTGTGAGAGGGCATAGTCATTGGGCACATGGTCTCTGAAAACTTTGCCAAAATCTTTATCTCGGTCATTGGGCACATGGTCTCTGAAAACTTTGCCAAAATTTTTATCTCTGAAAGCTGGGTAGAGTTTCGCAGATTTCTCGGTCATGTCTGCTTCTGTTGGCAGTTCATTCAAAACTTTTCCAAAATCTCCAAACAACTGACCTCTCATCAGTGTAAGGACACTAAATTCTATATCGATCAGGCAGGAGAGGATTTTTTTTTGCAAGATGAACCAATCGCTAGTCGAGGTACCTCTCTTATAGTGCCCTAACTAGGAGCTCCCATTCAAGATCATGTGTGATGCTTCATTCGAATGTTTCATAACATTAAGGTTCCTCTTTGTTGAGGTTTTTGTGTTTTAATGTACATTAAATTAAAATAGTAATCATGACTTTATAAATTAATAAGTTCTTTGAAGTTAAAGGTTTTTTAAAGGTTTTTGAATGCTTAAAAAAAATTGTTTTAAAATATTAATATAATTGTTAAATAAATTGTTAAAATCTTTTGTATAATTAAAAATGATTTTTAAATATTCTGAAAATGTTTTTAAATGTTTTCAAAATGTTTTAAATAATATAAAGGGCGTTTTAGGTTTTAAAGTGTCTTTAAAACATTGATTTATATTTTAAAATGTCAAAAAATAATAATAAAGAAATTAAAAGAATTTTTATTGAGTGAGAAATGGTTTTTTAATCACTTTTTTTTTTATTTATTTTGGGTTATAAAGGGCCCAATAAGGCCTAAATGGGCGGAGCCCATTAGCCTTAGTGGCGGACCTGACAGGCAGACTTAACCAGTTAAGTCCGCGGTCGGGTTCGCAGTAGAAAGTTTAAATAAAGAAAAAAAAACGGGGCGGGCGGGATTCGAACCCGCGACCTCCGCCCTGGCAACGTGGCGCTTGACCAGTGTGCCACATGTGCACTTTAATATAGAAATAAAAGTTCTATATTTAACTCACTTCGGACCTGATAAATCGAATTAGGAAATTTGATTTATTCCAAAGGTCAGGTCCGACGGTTGACTTTCCAAAATTCATTTGTCATTTCTAAAAATCATATTTTTTCCGACTTTTGGAATTCCTATATTAAACCTAACTACTTTAATTAGCACTCATTACTATAATTATTTTTTTAATTAAGGAAACTTTCTATAAAACTTTGAAAGATCATAAAAAATTAATTACAGCTCCTTTTGAGCTCGAATTCTTTATGAAATTCTCAAAAAATTACAATCTACCCCTCTTTCCCTATAAATACCCCTTCAGTGCAAGGGTTGAGGCATCCACTTTGAAAACCATATCTCTTGAGCTCCTCTTTGAAGAAGAAAGTGCTCCCTCTTGTGAAGTTCTTCCCCTGCAATCAGTGTACTTGTGCTTCTCGACTCTCAAGGGAAGTTTTTTCATTTTCATCATTCATTCATTTACTGAATAGTGTGATAGTTTCCTCCACAATCATTGAGTTAGTGGTGATTTTTATGAGATTTTGTGAAGGATAGTGAAGGGATTGATATTATTTTTGAAAGTGATTAAGAGGAATTGATTTGTTGATCTTGAAAGTACTTATGAGACAGGTTTTCAGAATTGATCTTGATATCACATTTGAATCTTAGTGTGTTTGATCATTCATACATCATTGAGGGCGGTGATTGACCTTTGATAAATCACGGGGAGCGGTATATCGTTTCTTCCACTAATCTGAACAGGTGTTGAAGATCGATAAGGCAGGGAGGTGACGTTGGTGGCACCAAGGACGTGACGGTGACGAGGGAAGTGGATGTACGAGGAAGAGCTCGTGACGGTCTACCCGAAGGCGATTCGAGGGTGAAACTCGTGCACCCAAGGACGTGACGTACCATCGGAAGACTCCTCTGTAGAGGCAACTCGGTGAGTTGGGTTAGGGTGCCTTACAAGGGAGGATCCTTAGTAAGGTTATCCTGAGTCCTAATTTGGACTCGAAGGGGGGGGCCTTGGATTGACTCGATCACTAGTGGATCGAGGAACCAAGTAAATCTTGTGTTTGAGAGAAAGAAGGTGAGCGACAATCCAAGGAATCTTAAAAGTAATTTAGGCAAATTAAAAGTAGATAAGCTAATTCACCCCCCCCCTCTTAGCTTCCAGTACTCTTGATTGACTTTTACTCTAGCTCTTAAAGTTTCTTATGCTCCTAAATGCGCTCTCTCATATACTCACATTAATTTTCTTTGCCCCCATTTCTCATCATGCCTCACTTACTAATATCTTCAAGTTAGATCAATAAAGATATGCTTTATACTTCATTTTAACACTTTTATAGGATTTCACTTACGTTATTCATCATTTTAGATAATTATTTTTTTATTAATTAATTTTAAATAATTTTTTTATTAATTTTCATAAGCTATATTTTTGTGTGTTTTAATGATTAATGAGACTAATCCCATTTGACTCATTAGATTTGTGTGTTTTCTCACATTTTCAAGGAGTTTTATTAAAATACAGAACATAGATGAATAAAATGTTGAATTTGGGACACAAATAGGAGAAAGAGAAGCCCTATCCCCTTCCTAGACCATGAAAATAAACCCAAGACATGTCCTAGATCATAAAATAGATCGAATAACAAGTAGTTCACTATTCAAGCCCATTTAAGACATTTTTAAGAATCGGGCAAAATAAAGGGAAGAATGGCGGAACCAATTTTTAATTTGAATTTTAAAATTCCATTTCCAAATAAAGGAAGGAAAGCATGTGGATCAAGGCTAAAATTAAAGTTAGCTGAGCCCTCCAAACCCGTGGAATTAAATCAAAAGGCTTGGCAAGTTGAGGGATTCCTATTTAAATTCTTCTCCCTTCACTTTTTATCCCAAATTGTAATTCTGATCAAGGCCTAGCGCATCTGACTTCTTTGATCCATCCTTGTTCTATAAGATTTTGGGATAGAGATATGGAGCTCAGTTTCTATCAAGATTCTTCGAGAAAAAGTGTCAATCAAGCCCTATGAGGAAGTGACAATAAGGTTTGTATGATATCTGGTTGATTTTATTTGAATCTATCACTTTTTGCTCCACATAAATATTCCCCTGGATATCCTACATGAAAATATTTCCAATGCATCAACCCGCTTTCAATTGTTGTAGCAAAAGTTACCTTTTTTGCGTCCACTACTCATCGTTGCCCCATTCTACCGCCTGACGTCACACCGCCACCCACAAATTCTGTGCTGGTAAGTGGAACTGCCAGAACCTTTTGTTTCTAGAGCATTGTCCAAAGGTACTTGAATTTATTTTATGCTCAAAAATCCTCAAAGTTCCAGAAAATCATATAAATTATTAACATCGATTAAAAACAAAATAATTATTTATTTCATTAATTTACTCTCTCATTACCTGCTTCTTGTGACTTCACCCTTTACTTACACTGTATGTGGAATGGAAAATTTTATAACATTATTGTTGCATGATTCAAAGCCTTAAAATGGCATATTTGAACCTGAAATATGATATTATCCCTAACCGCACTAGCTTAATATGGGAAAGAGTGTCCCTCCTTTCATATTTTTTTCTCTACAAAAATAATGAGAAACCTAGTGCAATTGAACTCAGTTTGTTGTACACTTTTCAATTTTTAGACAGGACAGCCAATAAATTCATATGTTTGGCCATGGAAATCATAAAGCAAATAGGAAGGAATACAGTTTGGGATTTTCACTTTTTATTTTATTTGGGTTGGTTAGTCAGCAAGTGGGAACAATTTAAGTCTCACGTCAATCAGCAGGTAATTATTAACTGTAGAACTAAGAAGAATGCATAGTCACTAAGCTGTTTTTGGAGGACCTGACCAGCTAATTTTCTAGTCAACTTGACAAGAGAGCCCATTGACTTTGAAACCTTATCATAAAGGGGAAGCTTGTCGTACCACCCTTCCTCTAACTTTCTACTAATCATTGTAGATGGTGTAGAGAAGGTTACAAAATAACTGTATCTCATAATTCTAGATGATATATGGGATTTTACGACCAGTTCCTTGATTTCATTTTCACTTCTGCTCATAAAATCATAAATGGGTCATTCCACATACAAAATGGCTGACTAATCTTGAGGATAAGTGGTAGGGCTTATTGTGAAGGATTTTTTTGACCTATTATCAAGATCTCAGACCATCCTAATGATATTTGGCATTAGATAATGGCACCTCCTATATAGAATATAAAGGAGGTGACACTGAAAATGATGATGAGTGAGCAACAAAACGACATTAGGCATTAGATAATGGCACATCCTATATAGAACATAAAGGAGGTGACATGGCAAATGATGATCAGTGAGCGACAAAACTTTGGCATATAGTTCATCACATTTCATGTTCCATCACACTCCTCCGGTTTTGAAGTTTTCTATTATGATGGTGTCACACATCACAGGCCCTCACTTCCAATCTTTGTCCCATCATCACATCATCCCTATCACACAAGACGTAAGGTATTATGAGGAAATGAAACATTGTGATTTTGGTTGATTTTAGGATTTTATTTTAATTTTAAGGTTTCACAACCCCATACTTGTGTTTTGACCCAATGTTTGGGTGTCCCACATCCTATAATATGTTATTATCTCTTCTATCTAGGCATTTGGGTTTCCTCAAAAGGGAAAGGTTACTTTTTAGGGTACTCTTGGGAACAGACGTAGTGGAGGCATGGTGAGGTCTATAGTTATTGGATTCTAGGAGCCTTAATCTGGATTAAATCTTCCAATGATTTTCATTATAAGACTCAAAGTGTAAGATTTAATGGCAGCACCAAAAACAGGAATCGAATCACCTGGGCACGGATCGCATCCATGATTCCCTCGATCATTGAGTGAGTCACATCAACCTACTCAAGTGTGATTCCTCTTGATGTATCCACGTAATCCTTGGCATGTCAAATCTCCTCCCTTGCCTTGATGAGCTCTATTCACCCTCTATGATCATCGTTACACTATCCTGATCACATATTGAATGGAGATGAGCTAAGGGGAAAGAGAGAAGAAGGGGAATAGCCCTAAAAAATTCTACCCTGGGTGAATTTTTTTCAAGGTACTCTCCTATTTATACTACGTAGGTATTTTTCATACAAACCCCCAAACTTTGTGTATCTCTTACAAAATCTAAAAGACCATTTGCATGTGACCCTCTAGGCCCATGTGTCAATCTAGCAAATGATATCATTCGCATATGTATTTTGTTCGCACATGTGAGGGCCAGGTATGGTTCTACATTTGTGCATAGGCGAGCCCATGTACAGGCGTGTATCTGTATTTTTTTCCCTAATTTGGGCCTCTTTTAAACTTTTGGGCCTTCTTCCCTTTCTCTAAGGGGGAAGGCCCATATTTCCCCTAAAAGAGGGGAGAGTGTCCATTGTAAAAATGAGAGAAGAAGAGACAAAAAGAAGAAGAAAAATTGAAAAAATGTGATTTTTTAAGGATTTTTTTGTTTTTTAGTGTTTTTTAGTTTTTTTGTATTTACGAAAGTGCCACTGTAAAGTATTTTTAGTTTTGCCGGAAACCGCCGCCGTCTTTGCCGAAAACCGCCGCCGCCACCTTCGTCCGAGTTCCGTCCGCTGATCATGCGGCTGCCTACCACCAACGGCCACCGGAGGCCACCGCGATCGCCGCAGCAGCACACAGCCGCTTTAGCCACCCATGACTGCCAGCCGCCTGCCGCAGCCTCCGTCATGCCCTGCCATCGCCGCCGCGGCCGCTAGCCGTCTACCGCCGTCGTCGTGCCCTACCATTGCCGCCACGGCCGCCAGCCGCCTCCCGCCGCCGTGCCCTACCATCGCAGCTGTGGCCACCAGCCACATGGTGCCGCCATGCCTACCATCACAGCTATGCCTACCAGTTGTCTGCCGCCGCGCCCTGTCGCTAGTGCTATGCCCTGCCATTGCCGCAACGCCCAACTATCGCCACACCCATCACTGCACCCAAAGCCGCACTTCGCCACTGTGCTCGTGGCTACAGCCATCGTCGCACCTCGTTGCCATGCCCATCACCGCGGTGCCTTGCCATAGTACCCATCTTCGTGCCTATCCACCTACTTGCGCAGCGGCGCCTACTTGCGCCATGGCTTCTACTTGCGCCATGGCTTCTACTTGCGCCACCGCACGTACTTGCGTCGTCACGCCTCCTTACGCTGTCGCGCCTCCTTGCGTCGTCACGCCTACTTGCGCCGCCATGTTTACCTGCGCCGCCATGCCTACTTGCGCCCGCGCCTACTTTCTCTGCATGCCTACTTGTGCCGCCGCACCTACTTGCTCCGCCACGCGTACTTGCTCCGCCACACCTACCTGCGTCGTCATCGCGCCTAGGTGTTGCTCACCTTCCACGGTTACAAAATTAGAAACCGCCCGAGCCTACCACTTCTGGTATGCTCGTCGACTCCCTCTCGGCTTTATATTATTTCTTTCAGTGCCTCCAAACGGTTTCTCCACCGCCGGGTTAGCTTAGTGATAGATAAGAATACATTAGTGGGA
Organism: Wolffia australiana; assembly: GCF_029677425.1. NCBI lineage: Eukaryota > Viridiplantae > Streptophyta > Magnoliopsida > Alismatales > Araceae > Wolffia > Wolffia australiana. The sequence continues at coordinate 11,769,441 of NC_135847.1, forward strand.
TTAGGTTTCTATCGGTACAATCTTGCATGCACAAGCGGCATTAGTCATACCCGCATCATCAGCCCTCAACCCTTCGTTCGGGTCATCAGGAGCCTAGTGGCATTCTCAAGTCACACTTATCGTAGCCTAGTGGTCATTCGTGTTCGTCGACGCTGGATTTATACTTCTCTGTGATTTTCATCGTTACATCATCACTTGCATAAATAACTTGAAAAGGTTTTTTTTTCAATGACCAAATTAGGTTTTTTTTTCAAACGCAAAAGTCACAGTGGCATTTTCATAAATAACTTGAAAAGTAAAAAACACTAAAAATAAAAGAATAGGGTTTTTTTCTTCTTTTCTTCTCTGCCAAATGAGGAGGTATCCCCCCTCATGTAGAGATACTAATGGGCATGTACAAGGCTCATACTTGGGATCCACCTTCCCAAGTCTTAACACAAGACACGAGCCAACCTCAGAGGCCCAAAATATGAAAAGACATGCTAAAATATAAACTATGATAACGTTAACATACGGGGCCCATTGACTACGCCGAATTATTGAAGATCGGGTATTTCACCTTTGCATTGGCTCTGCACGCTAGTTGAGACCGGGTCTTTGGTGCTAGATGGTCCCCATCTTAGGAGAAGGCTCTGAAAAAAATTCACCCAGGCCAGAATTATTCAGGGCCCTTGCCCTTCTTCTCCCTTCTCTCCACACCTCTTCTTCACTCCCAATGCGATCGGGATGACGTAACGACGATGATGGAGGGTGAACGGAGCTAGTCAATGTGAAGGAGGAGATTCTACGTGCCATGGACCACATGGATACTTTAGAGGCTGTACACATGAGCATCTCGACTTGTCTCACTCGAGGATTCATTGTGATCTGTGCTGAGATGATTCATTTAATGTTATTAAGGATGTCGTTACAATTCCATTATGAGTTTGTGTTGCATGGAATCCTCATGTTCATCCATATCTAGGCCTCTAGAACCTAATACCCACCACGTCACCTGTTTGAGGCCCTCCGTCACTTCACTATCACATCATCCATCATCACAGTGACTTCATTGGCGCAGCCTGCTAAACTTTCATTTGTCATCATCATATCTCTGTCAACGTCCCTTCTCGGTCATGATGACAAAAGAAGTGACAGATGATGTTTGTCAAATGTCCATAAACATCATTAACTCAATAAACATATTAGGCATTAAATCAATGTTGGAACTGTCAAATGTCCATAAACATCATTGATGTGGCTTTGGTTTTTCTAAAAAGAATTAATAGAATCTGATTCACTGAATATCCCACAATTAAAAAAAGAGTACTTTCAGAGTTAAGGTTTTCAAGAATAACACAAAATATGTAACGCCGCAGTTGGGGAGATAAAAATCCATAAGAAGATAAAGAAAAAAAAGTAAAGAATATGAATCTGTTATAACCTAGTTGAGTCTTATGATATGTTTCCCAAAGGTTTGCTAGTAAAAAAATATTATGTTGTTTCCAAGGAAACAAAGGGAGGCAGGTTAGCCCATAAGAGAGGGTCCTTGAAAGGCTGTATTGCTGATATTTCTTTTTTATGTTGTTTTAATTATAAATGTTATGTAAATAATGAAATCAAAAGTAACAATATAGTAGATATATATAATGAAAAAACTGGTATATAAAATGATTTATACAGAAAATTCTCATTAAGAAGATTTTAAGCCTCTAGAATGTTTCTTGTATTTCATCTTAAATTCATCTTTTTCTCCTAAATTAATGCCACACTATGAAGACGTTTCTCTGACCAACTCTCATGGCTTTAGGTGTGTAGTGAGCACTCATGACCTTCTATGTGCATATATAGGGGACAGTAGATCAATTTTTTCTAAAGCACACATTGGTGGTTCTTTTAAAACATAGATCATGTTGGATCCTATGCCTTGATTCAACCATGGAAAATATGGTTTCCATGATGCAGAAGTGTAATATAGATTCACAATAGATCTATAGAACAAATACATCACATGTACCTTATGGGGAATTTATTCCACCCTTGACATGCTCGCTTTGAGATCATTTTGAGGCGGTTCACATGTTCGGCCTCCAGAAGTATCCACACAATCATGTTGGCCTTGGATCTCCACCTCTTCTTATTCAACTCTCCTTGAAGACACTCTCCTTAGTTGAGTGGAGAAGAGATGAGAATGCAGAAGGGGAGGCTCCCAGTTCTGTCTGGCCTGGGTACTTGAAATGAGTGCTCCTTCCCTATTTATATTTTACTAATATTTTTCTCAAAAATTCATGAAGTAAATAGATTAACCAATGCCCCTATGATCATATGCGTGTGTATCATTCTAGTTATTAACTTTAGTGCACCAATAACAAAAAAAATTTACAGTGTCTTCTTCTCTCCCTCTTGCTCTCTCTCTCTCTCTCTCTCTCTCTCTCTCTCTCTCTCTCTCTCTCTCTCTCTCTCTCTCTCTCTCTCTCTCTCTCTCTCTCTCTCTCTCTCTCTCTCTCTCTCTATATATATATATCTACCTATCTATCTATCTATCTATCTATTTCTCTCTCTATCTCTCTCTCTCAGTTTCTCTCTCTCTCAATGTCTCTATCCGTCTCTCATTGTCCCTCTATCTCTCTCTCTCTGTTACTCCTTCCCTCTCTCTGGGGCTTTCATTCTCTCTCTCAATTTTCTCTCTCTCTCATTCACACACGCCTCTCTCGTTCCTTTATATTCTCTTGGTCTCTCTTTCTCTCCTCTCTTGGTGTCTTGCTCTCCTCTCTTGGTGTCTTGCTCTCCCTCTTCTCACTCTTTCTCTCTCCTCTCTGTCTCAGCATCTCTCTCTTGGTCTCTTGGTCTCTCAGTCTCTTTCTCGTTCTTCTCTTTCTTTCTCTCTCTCATTTTGTTGCTCTATGTTTGTCTCTCTTTCTCTCTCTCAATGTCTCTCTCTCAGTGTCTCTCTCTTAGTTTCTCTCTCTCAGTGTCTCTCTCTTAGTGTCTCTCTCTCAGTGTCTCTCTCTTGGCCTCTTGGTCTCTCAGTCTCTCTCTCTTGGCCTCTTGGTCTCTCAGTATCTCTCTCAGTGTCTCTCTCTTGGTCTCTCTTTCTTTACCGAGGTTGTGGGAGTAAGCGAAGTTGAGCGGGATACTCTCTCTCTTAATGTCCCCCTCTGTCTGTCTCTCTTTCTCTCTCTCAATGTCTCTCTCTCAGTGTCTCTATCTTGGTCTCTTGGTCTCTCAGTCTCTCTCTCAGTGTCTCTTTCTTGGTCTCTTGGTCTCTCAGTCTCTCTCTCTTGGTCTCTCTTTCTTTTCTGAGGTTGTGGGAGTAAGCGGAGTTGGGTGGGCTACTATCTCTCTCAATGTCTCGCCTTGTATCTCTCTTTCTCTCTCTCAGCATCTCTCATTTGGCCTCTTGGTCTCTCAGTCTCTCTCTCTCTCGTTCTTCTCTATTTTGGTCTCTCTTTCTTTCTATCTATTAGTGTCTCGCCCTCTGGCTGTCTCTCTCTTTCCCTCTTTCGTCGTCTCTCATTCTCTCTTTCTTTCTCTTTGTCTCTCTTTCTCTCTATCTCAGTGTCTCTTTCTCTCTCAGTGTGTCTCTTTCTCAGTCTCTCTTTCTCTCTCTTGCACCTGAATCATCCACCAACTTTTTATCATCTTTGGACATTTTTCAGTTGAAAGGATGACTTTATCACCAGGAGTTCAAGCCTCATCCTCAGCCCTGTGTAATTGGTTGTGCTGCTATAACGATTAAAAAGTTTTAATTGTGCCTGGGCCATAATTTCAATTGTGGAATCCCTTGTTATAACGATTAAAAAGTTTGTCAAAATGACACATTCTCGAAGAGCCATACATTATTCTTGCTGATCAACAACATATATAATCTCTTTGTAAAAGATTGAATGGAATTAGTGAGGTTTATGAACGTCCATCAGGGAGGGAGGGATATTTTGTCACATCATCAGTCACCATCACAAGGCTCTAAAATGCCGTCTGTCACCACCGTGCCATCCGTTACGCTTCCATCAGGGTGCCAAATGTCGTGGGGAATGACGTTTGTCATTCCCTAGGTGTGATATTCCTCCTATCCAGCATGTAAACTATTTTCTACTTTGGCTTCTCGCGCCTTTTTCTTTCTAACAAATATTAGATTACGAAGGAAAACAAAATTTTTGTTAGGTTCTTACCAACGGTCAGTGACCACTTAACTTCACATAGCTTTTGATCTCCTTGATAAGCGGAAGTTCTCCAAAAGTATGAAAGACTAGAGGAATTTGTACCATGCATTCAAGTGTGGTTGGATACTATTCAGCAGCCCAATAAATTGGGAGCTCATTAGTTTCTTTCCCCCCCTTCTAGTGATTAATCCAACCACAAAGAAGTAATGAATCTCAACTAGAGATTCATAACTGCTCAGAGCATTCTATCCAGTGTAAGCGTCTAGATAATTTGGAATGCAATGTGGCATACCCAAAAGTCATAAGAAATCCATTCAAAAGAGGGCCAAATGAACTCCCAAAAGAGTGATCCAAAAATAAACGACTTAATATCTCAGGGTGTGCCGACCAATGCTTTTATCTTCACCAGATTGAAATCCTGCAAATAAAGCAAAACCAGCTTCCATAGGAAGTAAATAGGTATCATATAGAGTGTTGTCTAGCCCAGAGTTAGCTTGAATTATTCCAGAGATCATTCCTATTGTGAACAAAGATGGAACCTTCTGCAAAGAACATGGTGTTTTGTATTGTGTCGTATCTTCCCAAATGGTAATGATCCAACTAAATAAATATAACCCTGTGGACACAGCTATAATATTGCTCGCTGCGCTGAAGTAGGCATGTGCATCATCATCGAAACCCGCTGTAACCATATGATGAGCCCACGCCAATTACCCAACAGCACCTACACTGATCGTGGGATAAACCATGCCTAGATATCCGAAGACCAGTATTCCCAAAAAGGTCTGTACGAGATGACTTAGAACGTCAAATTTAGGCAGAATTGGAATATACATCTCTGGATAACAGAACCAAAAAAGATGCTGTTATGATATGAGGTTTCTCCTTCCAGCAGGATCAGAAAAGGTTGTATTTAAGTTTTGATCAATTAATAACATTATATTTGCCCCCTGCCAGTACCAGAAGTGATAATAAAAGCGGGAATGCTGTCAATAGAACAGACCACCCAAAAAGGGATGATCTATGCATAATCATTACAGGTCCATGCATGTTGTTATAAAACTGATGGAACCTAAAATTGATGAAACACCTGATAGATGAAGGTTAGAAATTTCTGAATCAACTGCTCCTCCAGAATTGCAAGTAATACCACTTAAAGGGCAAAAAAAGCGTCCACCCAGTGCCAGTACCCACATCTACTAAGGCTGTGCTTAATAGGAGCAAGAAACTTGCTGGCAATAACCAGAATGATTTCATACAAAAAATAACCAGAATGATAATCATTACTTTGGAGAAATGCCATGTCAAGTGCACCTATCAGAATCGGAACAAATCAATTACTAGATCCTCCTATTATTAATTGCATAACCATAAAATAATCATTAAATAACAGTGGGGTCCTATTAAAACATTATCAAGTAGATTCCCATCAAGAATTTGATTCCCGGTCTTAAACGAATTAGCACTGAGAAGCATTTGTCCATCAAGTCAGCAATGGCACCGGAGATGAAATATAGAGAGACAAAGAGAGAGAGAGAGAGAGAGAGAGAGAGAGAGATAAAGCTTTCGTCTAAAAAAACTCATTCCCACCGCCATCACTGAGACGCCCTGTCCCCGTGGTCTGCTAGCCCCTTCTTCATCTTCTGTTATGCCGTTAATGACGTGGCAGAAGACATGATCAATTAATTTGGTTAAATCAAAATCAATTAAACAGAAGCATCATTCCTAAATCCATTGACCACTCTTAGTTATTATAATTGAGCCATCAAATTCAATTAGTCAATCAGTCAGTCGATCATACATTTTTTTAATGGGCTCGACGGAGCAATCTGATTGAACAAGCCAAATAAAGGACATTGCAGAATCAAGCTCTTAAGTCAACGAAAACATCATATTTCATAATTACGCCCCTTGTAGCATATTAATTTACTAGAAAGTTTCATGACAGGTAAATAGAAAATGGACTGCAACAAATTAAAACCTCAGTCATCAAAGCAGACAGATCTAAAAAACTTTCATTTCAAGATGAACAGAAACAGTGTATTATTCTGGCCAATGATACAAAGCGGGTATGTACCAGGAAAGGGAGAAGAGGAAAGGCCAAGAAGAGGGGAGAAGAAGCTGGACAAAGCACCTGAAGACGCAGTGAAGTAGAGACAGTACTTAGGCATCGAGGAGAAGAGAAACCAGGGACAGCACCTTCAACTTCATTCTTCTTGGCTGCCTTCGAAAAGGGTCGGCTGCCTTATTTGAAGAGAAATATATGTGGAGTGGAAAATGACCGAAATACCATTATCACATAAAATATCAAAAATGTCCTAGTTATTATGGGGATATTATCGGCCACAGCATTCAAACTCAGCTAAATGAGGGAAAGGATAACTCCCTAAAAAGGAAAACGGTTGAACAAAACAAAACATAAGGATATAAAGAGCGGTTGGATCCAAAAATGCTGATTGAAAGAGAATAAGAAAAAATCATCACTCGTCTGAAAACTATATACCGACGGATGGACATATTCCCATGCGGGCATTGATGATATAGCGGACCGTCACCAGAAATTTAGAGAACTGTAACTGAACCTTCACGTGACAAATTCATGACATTAGTGGAACCGCGGCATTGTATTCTGTCTAAATATGTCAAAATTTCAGAATAAAGTATGCTTTTTTGAAAGAATAAAAAAACATCTAAGAAACCTTTCCTTTGCATTTCTGCACGATGAAAAGGTTATTTTTTCCCTTCGCGCTGAAAAAAAGCCAATTTGTCTACCTCTTCGCATATATTTCACGGCATCTTAACGGTATTTCTTGGAACTACCCTTAGATATGATTTCAGTCTCCTAACTTAAATTTAATAAATATATATACACCAAAAAGACGTAATCACATCGCAACAGCATTGAAAGCTCTGATTTCCGAGATGATTCTCAGAAATAGACAAATTCCACGATGGTTCTAGCACAAGCAAAAAATTTCAATCATATCTACATTCAAATGGAGGACGTTCTCCGGTAATGCAAACATGGCGAGAAATTCCCACTAACGATAATAAAAAAATGTTAGCCAAAATAAAAATTCAAACGAATCATTTAATTAACTTAACGAGTTTTTACTTGTCGACCGGTAATCTCTTGATTCATAAAACTACTCCAGCAGCTATGAGAGAAATGAAAACATGGACGCCCTTTATCAATCAATCCTTCCCGCTGTAAGGTTTAAATGTAGAAAAAGACTCTTTGATAGGTTATAAAATAAAGCGGTCTTCGTTTGCACTGCAGGACATTTATTTTATGCCGGCATGGGTGGCCCTGAAGGAAAAAGATAGAAATGAAAATGCCTTATGCATTATGAATATTAATTCAACTAACTTAAGTAAATAACAAATGAGACAACCCGAAAAGTTGAACAGACGCCTTAATAGAATATGGTTCTTATGGTACCTCAACAGAATACGATAAAAATATTTCCGTAAATTTGAGAAAGGCAGCATTTTCACCTCCCGCAGTCAGTGTTCTCCGTGAATGCTGCAGCGATAATTCAAAGACAAGAACACATGATGCATTGATCTATGAAACAAAGCATCTTACTTTGGAGAGCTTTTATTCATAAACCCTGAATAATTAATAAAATAAAACCAAACAATGGAAATCTGAAGAGGATGAAGTTAGAAGACTCGTAAACTATGCCAAGGTCAGAAGGATGATAAAAAAACTAACCCATTGGGAAATCTTGGATAGAAAGGTCAAAGTCCCGTAATGAAAGGCATTACTTTCTCCCGAGATGCGGAAGCCAGAACTTAACTGCGGATGCACACGGGTTACTTAGATAAACCCCGGATAATTTTTTTCTGAAGAAAAGAGGGAAGATCACCCGAGATTGGTGATCAACCGATAAACCCCGGATAATACACGTCAGCAATTTACAATTCCGCATCATACAATGATTTACATTTCTTTGAGTCCTTTGAAATTGAAGTTTTAATCTACTTTTCAAATGATTGTTTTCTTATTTTATGAGCAGAAAAGGGTAAGCATCACTCTGTCATTCACCGTGCCATCAAAATCCAACTTTAAGTCATGAAAATGAGGCATAAATTATGTTCTTGCTCACAGTATTTGACGCTGCCCAGAACTTTTTATGCCACTATAAATTATTAAGACACTAAGTGCCCAGAACTTTATATTCCCGAGCACTTCCTAATCTGGGCATCGACTATTAATTACCTCTATTCGGAATGCATAGTGAATATATCTTCTGGCACGGAAAGGAGAGAGCCTCTCTTCTGCTTCATATCCAATCGCCTCTTGCAAACACAGTGTAAAAAAATCAAAAGAAACGCGTACGGTTAAATTTCCACAATAGTGAGACTTAGATATTCAAAGCCAGGCTTAGGTTCATCGCGTGATGTTGCCAGAATTTACATGTACAAGTTTCAGATGATATAACGCTAATAAGCCACATCTTCAACCAGATTTCATAAAGGAGCAATATACCCTGCATTGGATTTTGATCGTAGAAGAAAAATTGGATCAAGTGCTGCCCGTCACTGTTCAGCTCTCACCTGATCCACGTCAGCAAAAATCTTCGCTGAAGCTTTAAAAGACTGCAATGCAAGCATTGTGACCTAGCAAAACAAACTCCCTGTAGCAGTTTCCCCTTGCTGCTGCTCCTTCATCCTCAGCTCTATAAGGGGATCTGGGCTCTTCATCACTCTTCTGACCCGCCTGGAAAGATCCACGATAAATTCATATCAAGACGGAGATCAAAAAGATGAGAGAAAATTTTTTGAAATTATTGAAATAAATACCTGTCCTGGGCATGTTGAGCAGGAAAAGTGGGCATGAATGATTTCGATTTTGGTAAGGGAACCTCCCGAAACCAATCGTGGTTCAGAGCTTCTTCTGCTGTTATTCTCTGCAAAGTAAAAAGGGAAATTTTAATGCTCATGAAGAAAACCAACACTAGTGACAACTAAGGCTTGGCAAGTCCCGATGACATTGAGGCAGGACGTTGATGACTGGTTGACGATCAATTGATGTCATTGATTTCAACATTGATTACCATCAGCGTCGACATCAACGTCAACCACCCAGGAGTGCCCTCCTTGACGTCATCTTCAACCGAAAAAAAAAATCGTCAACATCATGGTCAACATGACGAAATTGGTTGACACCTGCTTTTGTCTGTTTGCGTCATCTCATTGAAGTTTAGGAGACGTTGGCCGTGCAATCAACGTAAGCCGTTCAGGGCAACACGTCAACATCGATGTCCACGTGATCAACAATGTCAACATTGGAAGATGACATTGACTTTGATGATGAAGTTGACAGAAGCCGAACCCTAGAAAGCCAAGCAACTCATTTGGGCGTTACCTTTTCAGGGTCATAAGTCAGGAGCTTGTTAAGCAAGTCAAATCCAGCCTCTGACAGAGTTGGGCGACCGGAGAAGGAAGTGGGAGGGAATTTTTCGCGCAACTTATTGAATCTGTAGAACAATTTAGCAGGGGAAGAAAGATGAGAGGGGAAAAATGAATAATTGTGGGAGCAGCCAAAAAAGCAAACCATTCAAAGCGTTGAAAGTAAAATCTTACGGTTGCTTGACAAAATTGACCTTGACACCAGGAAGCTTGGGGAAACCGGGCCAAATTTTCTCGTTTGGAGTACCAAGTATCCTGAATATCTGCATGAAATAAATAACTAATGAGGGAAAAAAGATCAACACAAAAGAAGAGATTTGGAACGTCATGAGAAGAGAAATACCTTGTCCAGCTGATCAAATTCTGTTTTGCCATTGAACAATGGCTCTTTAGCCAAAAGTTCGGCCATAATGCACCCCAGGGACCACATGTCAATCGCAGTTGAATATTCCTTCGCGCCAAGTAGGAGTTCAGGCGCTCTAGAGAGATCAAGAAAAGCGAAAAAGTCAGGGCATAGTTCTCAATTTATAAGATAATAACGCCAAATAAGAGCCACCGTTTCTGTTTTGACTTGCTATTGTTAGGCCTAGATACTTTTTTTCCTATATATGATCCAAAATTCTATTTCATTTTAATTTTTTGAAAATGAAGAAAAAACAAAAAGGGAATTCACTCAATTCTACAACACACCTGTACCACAACGTGACTACCAAATGAGTATAGGGCTTCAGAGGGCTTCCATACTGCCGTGATAATCCAAAGTCGCATATTTTCAACTCCCCACGGTTATTCAACAAAAGATTGGACGTCTTCAAATCCCTGATAATAATAAATTCAAGGTTTCAGCATAAAAAGAAACAAAGCAAAAATAACGCAAAATCAAAACCTTTCATGCGTCATATATACCTGTGAAGAACCCAGTTGTCATGAAGGTAATTGACACCTTCAAGCAACTGCATCATCAAGCACTTCACCTCACTCTGGCTGAATGGCTGCTTCATAGTCTCCATGAGCGCCTTCAGATCATGCTCCATGTACTCCATCACCATGAAAATACTATCAAGACTGCTACCTACAACAACTTCCTTAACATCTACAATAGAAGGATGATGAAGGGACAGTAGAATGTTTATCTCTCTAAGAGACGTGAGGGGAAACCCTTCTCTCTCTTTCTCCATTTTAACTTTCTTCAGAGCCACGACTTCCCCAGTCTTCTTGTCCTTGGCTCTATAAACAACACCATAAGTGCCTTCGTCGATCTTGTTCATCCGTTCAAACTCGTCGACGCTTCGGCAGCCTTGTAACATGTTTATACTTCGCTGCGGCGGAAGAATCGGCTCCGGAGTTCTCTCAAAACCACTCTTCTCTTCAGAATCTGACTCAGACCCCGAATTTGAGGCATTTTCAAAGTCCATGTAACTGTTCTTCTCTGCCTCACTTCCCTTTTCGTCGAGTTCTCCGCCCGATTGAGACGATCTCGAAGCCGCTTCTTCAGAGCCTTCCCTCATAACAACTTCTCCAAGCTCAGGGGTAGTGGAAACCTTCTTCTGAGATCTTGAAGAACCAACTTCTTTTGAAACGTCAGGCAAAGTATCCAAATCATCATCTTCAGATGCATTATTCCCATCAGCCCACCTCGAAGCCGATATATTTCTTGCTGGGTAGTAATCTTCATCTTCCTCCATATGGGTGTGATCAACGTCATTAGCATAAGAGGGAGCATCGTTCTCTGCAAGATCAGACTTTTCTACAGCGTTTTTCATATCAATTCTGTTGATTGGGACAAACCCTTCAGGAAGGGGAGGAGGAGGAGGCAGAGGAACACTGATAACAGTGTCTTCAATTACAGGTGGAGCACTAACAAGCGATTTCTTCTCTTCCCTGTCCCAAACTATGGGAGAAAATTTCCTCTTCTTGGACAACGGAGAATGCTTACCGTTGCCCATCTCCGATTGAATTACATCAGGATCGTCAGACCCACTTCCACTGGATAATTCACCGGGCTCTCTTTCAATCCTTCTATCTCCATTCTGCCTCGAATCGCTAGATTTGACCGACCCATTCTCAGATTTTCCTCCTTTCGCCAGAGATTGGCCTTCCAGAAACCGACCCTTCGCCAATTCCTTGCCCCTAAAAATCCCATGATGATCACTTCTTTGATTTCCCCCCCCCATGAACAAGCTGAACTGGGTCACCGGACGAAACCCTAGAATTCAAGATCCCCCCCTCAAAAAAACCCTGGTCCCAAATCCGAAATCTCGGAAATCAGGCGCAATGACTAGATTAAACGAAGACGGTTCCTTTCAGAGATCAAATCTCTTGGTACCCGATGAAAATTTCGATCGCCGGAAGCGGATAAAAAGGGTATTTTTGGCGTTTATCCGACGATCTCGAACTAGGAAAATGGAAATAGATGGAACTTTCAAAGAACCAGACCTGGATTTTCGCCTCGACGCGGAGGAAGAAGAGGCGGCGCCGCCAAGAACACGAAGAAGACGATGAAATTCAGAGGCGGCCGCCTTCTCCAGAGAAGGTCAAGCAGCGACGATCAGACTTAGTTTAAAACAGAAGATAGCGCAGTTAATAACTTCGGCCCATTAAACTTGAAGGCCCATTAATTGGAGTTATGAAGGGCTGTACGTCAAGAAGATGAAGATTGTCCATGTGACTATGTGAAATGTATTTTTTTATACATTTTAGAAGATGAAGATTGTCCATGTGACTATGCGAAATGTATTTTTTTATACATTTTAGAAGATGAAGATTGTCCATGTGACTATGCGAAATGTATTTTTTTTAAAAAAATTAGAAGATGAAGATTGTCCATGTGACTATGTGAAATATATTTTTTATCAACTTTAGAAGATGAAGATTGTCCATGTGACTATGTAAAATGTTTTTTTTTATCAATTTTAGAAGATGAATATTGTTTTTGTAACTATGTGAAATTTATTTTTTTATCAATTTTAGAAGACGAAGATTGTCCATGTGACTATGTGAAATGTATTTTTTTATCCATTTTAGAAGATGAAGGTTGTCCTTGTGACTATGGGAAATGTATTTTTTTATCAATTTTAGAAGATGAAGATTGTCCTTGTGACTATGTGAAATGTTTTTTTTTATCAATTTTAGAAGATGAAGATTGTCCGTGTGACTATGTGAATTGTATTTTTTTATCAATTTTAGAAGATGAAGATTGTCCGTGTGACTATGTGAAATGTATTTTTTTATCAATTTTAGAAGATGAAGATTGTCCACGTGACTATGTGAAATGTATTTTTTTATCAATTTTAGAAGACGAAGATTGTCAATGTGACTATGTGAAATGTATTTTTTATCAATTTTAGAAGATGAAGATGGTCCATGTGACCATAAGAAATGTATTTTTTTATCCATTTTAGAAGATGAAGGTTGTCCATATTACTATGTGAAAGGTAATTTTTTTATCAATTTTAGAAGATTATGATTGTCCATGTGACTTTATGAAATGTATTTTTTATCAATTTTAGAAGATGAAGATTGTCCATGTGACCATGTGAGATGTATTTTTTATCAATTTTAGATGTCTTAATTTATGGCATTTTCAGGTCATTGGAGAATATGAATATATGGTGCACGAGCATCCGGGTTGGGGATGCTGGACGGTTCGGGATGGTTTTTGTCCTCTCCCACGTTAGATTTTTGTTTGGGTTGTTGGAAACCATTTCGTCCCAGAACCTTCCTGTCCCATCCGAAATGATCCCATCGGGGGACCCTGTTGTACCCATTCAGTATGATATTGGGAAAATGATAGATGTTTCGATTCATAGAAGTTTTAAAATTTGAGAAAAATATCATTAAAATGATATTTTTAATACATTTTTCCCGCCTCCCGTCCAATGCTAGCGGACAGGATAGTTTTCTCATTCAACTCAAAAAAACACTCCTGCCCTTCTTTAGACGAATGAATTTCTGTCAAGGCCCTGGACGGGGTGATTTTTCTGTCCCAAGTATGAAATCAACTATTGGTTACACTTTATAAAAATGTCGGTCTATGTATGCATATCCATTCTCTTGTATGTCACTGTGGAGACCTCGTCAAGATATATTTTTGAGAATTGATTTGAGAAATTTTATTGGTCATTAATTTATCACAATAATTAAAATTGGAATTTGCAGATGATTGGATAATATAAATTATCTAGTATTAGTTAGAGAAGTTTAATTGGCCATTAATTTGTCACATCTAGGTTAATAACTGTTCGCAAATGGAATACTAAAATGGACTTCCATGAAACTACCTTTTCAGCTTGTATGTGTTCAACAACTGACATTGATTCATATAGAATAATGATATTCTGCCACATGGCCTACAAATACGATTCAAAATATTTGGTAACTTGGCATGCCATTAGATATAATAATGGCTGTTTGAAACATGTGTAATTTACAAGACACATCAAGATAGGAGGAGCTCAATTCAAATTTGTAGGTCAGCATCGAATTCCTTACATCATTCCCATTCTATATATCTATCTCCATATCATATCAGGTGAAACTTTCTGAGAGCATCTTTCAAATTCCAAGGGGAAGGACATTGGCCTTTTTCTTTCTGATAGCATCCTCAAACCCTATATTTATCTCTACTATCCTGTTCTTTTAAAAAATGTTCAATCTCCAAAATATTGGGTCCAAAAGAAAGACACTATAACATCTTGCCCCTGGAATTCTTCCCCAAAATCTACCCTCTTTAAGTCCATTCATAGTCTTCAAGGAAATCTTCAAGTACATTCATAATCTCCATGGAAATCTTTGGGGAAAATATTTAATTACATTCATAGTCTTTATGGAAAATCTTCATATAAAATCTTCTATTACATTCAGAGTCTTCATGGCAGATCTTTAAGTACATTCAGAGTTTTCATGGAAACTATCCAAGTTAGAGGCCACTATCATTAGATTTCCTTAGGAGTTCTTGTAGTTTCTGGTGAATACTTGAGATCAATAAGGATTAATTATTTTTTCATTTTAATTCTAGCCATTGTAAATCCCTGGAACTTAGACCTGTAGCGCCATTTGAATTTCTCTCTCCTATAAGAAGACCTCAAAACAATGCTAAGCAATGGCTTATAACTTTTTATCCAATAATTCATTTATTTGATTTGATCTCAAAAGGAAACTATCCATTGTTTTTAATTTTCAGCAAATAACCTGATTTTGAGAATATTTGAGGGTTTCGAGATTACATTCAAGTATCTTCCTGTAATAAACAAATAACAAATCTCAGGTTTTCTTCAATTTTCCATTCTATAGTGGACCCATTCCACCAGAACGGACTCGGCCATCAGATATTCGTATGTATCATATAAAATCCAAATATATTCCCATTCAATCCCTCTCACATCAAAGAATAAACCTCTTGTATCATATGACAAAAATAAGATTCAAGTAATTCAACCTCCTTAGATACTCCTAATGAGGTATTTAATCCAAATTTCATACTAGAATATAATCAACCTGAAAATGGCTTCCCTATAGACAACTCAACCAATTAATTATTACCATGTTCCCCAGTCATTATCACTTCCACTCGTAAAAAAACAATGGATTATGACTATTACATCTAATCCATGCACATGTCTGAGTTTCATTAGTACAATTCATTCATTATAAGACGAACATGGCTAAGGTGAATTCTTTATCTTTTTGCAGATATGTTTCTTTTGGCATCCCTGATATGTGTTCATTTTGCATGGTTAACCGTTCCAATTCAAAGATGCACTTTGAGGACCAGGATGGCTCAATTTGGTCTATTGGAAAGAAAACATATCATTACGAATCATCTTTCAACTTATAGTTCTACAACACATTCCAAATCACATTTTTTGCATACCCATCATTTATTAATGAAGTTATAATGAAATTTTGTCTTTAAAATTATAATTGCAATCATTGAACCCCATCTTCATTATTTATTTCTGTATTTGGGTATATTATTGGCCATGGATATACAAAAAAATATGATTTCCAACAAAATTAGACTAGATCATACAATATTTCATCAGGTACTTGAAGCCTAGCATCACTTTGCCACTTTCTAGTTTCCACAATTATTACAATTCAAGAAGCCCTTATCCATTACCCCACACCTTGGCCATGATCCCTTGCTCCCCTGAGTCTGGCTTGCAACTACCACAACAAATTTTAAATAAAAAAAATACCCAGATGAGCGTTTATATTGACAAAACAATACGCATCAATTCCAATTTAACAGATTTCCAAAGTCAAACATGCGGTCATGCTTAAGTCATCCAATATGTGGGCCTTTGCAAAGGATAAGATAACAACGGCTGACGTGAAGATCACAGCCAAATAAAGATCTCCACAGCGCAATAAAAATATCCAATCAGAAAATCTCAGAATTCACCCCTCAGTACTAATTCATTTGCAGAAAAACCCCAAAAGAAACATTAATAGTTGCATAGACTCTATTGTTGATCAAGGCTCCAGGGCGGATGACGGATGACTGGTTACGGCTTGGAATGGACGGAACGGGACTGAACGGATTCATGGTCAGTCATTCGTTACAGGACTTACTGATAGCGCAATTCAAGGGCAGAACTCCGTGGACGACGGATGATGGATCGGATGAGGGACGATTCAAAAGTCGAGTAATTTTGTGGCGTTGATGACGGAATGGGATGTAACGGGGCGAGCGAGGTCCGGTCGGACATCAGATGACGGAACGGAAGACGTTAGATTTCAAAAGGCAACCAATTGCGTGGAGTTTAGGTCCGCTTCCCTTCCTAGATTAAGATGTATGACGGATGACGAGTGACGGATGATAGACAGGACGGAGGACAATAGAAAATTAGACTAATTGCACGGCGTTTAATGACGGAATAAAGTGGCACGAACAAAAGTGATCTTGCAAGGGATTCAATTCACTTGCTGTTACGAGGGGGACGATTAAAATAAGACTATTTGAGCCGCGCTTGATGACGGAGTGAAACGGGACGGAGGGGATCTGGTACGGGCTATCCTTCCATTCCCGTTCAGAGGCTAAGAAGGACAACGGATGGCGGTTCTGACGACGGGATTACGCAGCCACTGGTGGGGACGAAATGGACGACGGATGACGCAGCATATCCCACACATCTCCGTTCGTCATCCGTTCACGAGATGACAACGTAAACACGTCCACATCCGTCACAGCTCCAACGGCGAACCAAATTCCAGCAAAAGTTTTAAAATACGAGGACTGATATGTAAAAGTACTGGGTCTCTTATCCGTTGAATCGACCACCATGGAAGTATAAATACAGGGGGCGAGAAGAAGCAGGAAGAAGAAGAGTGAGTAAGCAAGCACCTTATCCTTAGCCGAAGATCGTCTCTGCGGAAATGCAGGCCAGCGCCCTCTCCTTCGCCGCTTCTCTGCCGGCCAAGATCGTCGGCTCGGCGTCGGCGCATAGGAAGCTTCCCCCCGGCGTCGCCTCCCGTAGAAGATCCGCGCGGCTCCCCCCCTTGTCCGCCTCTGCGCAGGAAAATCTCACCGTCGACTACAGTTCCTCCACCTCGTAAGAACTCTCTCCCCAGATCTACCGCTCGATCTTCTCTTTACGAGGGGATGAAACGATTTGCCAGTCCAGATCGAGTCTGCCGTCGACTACAGTTCCACGATCTTGTGGATCGAACAACAGATCGAGCTCGTTCTCATCGTCTCGCGATTGTTCCTCTTCTCATTGATGTGGATGACGAGCAAATCTGTTGTTCTTGGACAGCGTATTCCCGGCGGAGGCCTGCGAGACGCTCGGCGGCGACGCGTGCGCGGCGAACGTCTTCCCGGAGACGAAGCTCCCGCCGGCGAACAACTCCGCGAACGCCAACAAACCTTCGTCCGAGCAGATCGATCGGGAGTACCTCGACTACAGCGAGCCCCGCACGTAAGCCAAGCAAATTCGCCGCTCCATTCTGGAAGAAAAAATTCAAATTTCAAATCTCGGACCTCTCTCAATTTTAAAAAAATTCCCGCCATTTTCGCAGCGTCTTCCCGGACGAAGCCTGCGACGATCTCGGCGGCGACTTCTGCAAGCCCGAGTACCAGAAAGCCTGATCCGTACTACTTTCTCTCCTCTGTAAATCTCTCTTTGTGAAAGAGCCGAAGTTTCTAGAAAGATCTAGAAGAATTCTCCAACGTCAACGTCAACCGTCATTTCCTCACACTGACATCGTCATCGTCATCCGGACGAACCGTTCTCTAGTAGCGTCGGCCGCCGGCCGTCGAGAGGAGCACCTTCGCTTGCTTCTTCCCTTTCTTTCCCACGATGCCAGCGAATGACGTGGCGCCTCCCGCGTGGCGGGCGGTCGACGGCTCCGAGCCAGGTTCCGGTGTCGGTTCGCTAGGCCGGCCGCCCCAGATTAGGGGCGAGTCATGCCTGGACGCGAAGCCGAGCCTCGCCACGTCGGAGAAGGACTTCTTCTCCCCAGCCACCGGCGGGCTCGTGGATAAGCCCGCGGGCCCGCCTAGCGCTGCGCCGCATCATAGACCCGCAGGAGGTTAAGATAATGGCATACAATAACTGAAAAACCGAGAGGAGAGAAAGACAAAGCTACCCTCAAAATCGTCCAAAGAGAAGGGCTGAGATGAACGGCTGTGATCGCTCCCCGTTACGGGGCCTGCGGTCCATTCTGATGCTTGCGCGATCGCTCTTTCTTCCTGCTCCTGCTCATTTTTAATCGATTCCGGGTAATATGATAAGGAAAAATATATATTTTTGAACTACGATAATGAAAAATATAAAGTTGGAGGTCCACCTTCTTAGCCACCTGCTTCCTCTGTTTCTCCCGTTTCTTTATTTCATCCATGAATGGGGACAAGGCCTCGGCCGGCAGCGCCTCCCTGAGGCTCAGCTCGCAGAGCTGCAATTTATTTTTTCATTTTTTGGTTTCCAGAACCCTTCATTTGGATACACTTTAAGTATAAAACGTAATAATTTAAAGTACCCACTTGGAAACTGGTCGTCAGGGGAAGATGACTCAGGAATCGGTATCGCCTTCTAGTGGCCTCAGACTGGGCGACCGTCTCCAGCTCTAAGATTTTTCCCTCGATTCTGCGCAGTCAGCACGAGTTTGAATCATAGAATTGATTTTCCTTGTAATAGATGACGATGACAAAACCCTCATAGTCATTGTCTTTCGTCCTCACCAGGATGACGATGACGATGACGATGATGAGACAAAATAGTCACCGTCTGGCTTCACGCCCTATTGTTAATTTCTTTTATGAGACGAGAGGATAATGAAAAGAGTTCGTCATCGTCATTCTACCCGTGGACGATGATGGGGTTTTCGATGATGACGATGATCTTTGTGATCTTCTCCAAACACTAGTTCATTTTAGTTCAGAATGCACGATGGCAGTAGAATTCACCTCTCTGGCAGCGCATCGTAGCTCTTGTAGTGGTGAAGAAGGCACTTCATGTTCAGCGGGTGAAGGATTAAGTGCTGGCCATCTACAGACTGAAGAAAAAATATTAATAAATAAAAATATATCCCTCACCAGAAGAGATTAGCTGTTCATCCTACGCGTCTAATGGAAAAAATAGGCATGTTTATTCTCAAACCATAAATTGGAAACCCTAAACTTTAAACTCTAACTCTGATGATGATGTATTACTTCTCTACAAACTAAAGATATATGTGATATCAATCAAAGACAAAACTGTCCATTCCCAAGAAGAGACTAGGGCTTCAACCTTCACATCCAGGAAAAAAACTAACTCAAAAATCCTAAACCCTAGTTCAAAAATCAGAGTATAAGTTTCTGCCTATCTAGAAACTGAAGATAGGTATTATTGTAGAAAAAGTTGGGTTAAAAATAAGAAATTAAACGTCCAAACATCCTCCATACCTGATAGAAGAAATAGGGCTCTGACTTCTCTGGGCTTCCCAATTTCTGGATTCCTCGTGCCGTAGCAATGGAGTCCGAGAGAGCGCTATCCGAAGGAGGGCTGCCGCTAAAACTCCGGTGATCGGCCCAGGTCTGCATCCTCTTGTCCAGTTGTTCCAAAGCAGCACAAACATAAGGAAGCCTCTCCAAGTCATCGACGAGCCCTGCATTCACCTTGGCCAGCCAGTCATCAAGATCCCTTCTCGCCTCGCGCACCGATAATTCCACATCTGAGGTTAGAGTGAACTTGGTGAACGAGTCCCATACATCGTCCCCGCAAGACGCGGACTCAAACTTCCGGTTGTTCTTCTGCAGCGGCACCGACGAATCTCTTGCTCTCATGAGCAGCGTGAGTTGCACATGATCGCCCACGTTGTGAGGTCTGACATTGTGTATGTGCACTGTGTACAAGTCCTTGGCAGAAATCATGGTGAAGCATAGGGGACACCTCTCCCAGACGTCCCCTTTCATCAGCAGATACTGTAAAATGCAAGGGAAGCAGAATATGTGGCCACATGATGTGATCTGTGGGCTAATTGGGCTTTCCAGGCATATTGGGCAGTGGACTTCAAAAGGGGTCAAGTATCTCACACAGACAATGTCTTCCCACTCCAGCATCTTATCTGGGTCCATAGAGCCTCTGCAGTACTCCCCTGTGTCGAGAACGAAGAACTTGTAATTTGCTTGAAGGAAGAGGTCTTTGTTGTAAGGCCTGGCTTTTGGCTGCTTCTTGGGAGTCGGTGGCTTTCTCGGGGCGGGCCGGGATATCGGGTCAAAATGAAAATTTAAGAGATAGTTAGCATTGACCGACTGATTCCGGCGGCCGGCTGACTGGGTAGGAGAACTGCGAAATCCATCGAACCCTTCAGTTTGAGCATTGGACAGGCCGGATTGATCAACGTTGTGGGATTGACCGCGCGTGCCCCGAGTTGGGTTCCCAATGTCTTCAGTCAATCCTAAATCGGCGACCTGCAATGTGAAAGCCAACTGGAAACAATTATCTAGGCGTATGGAGACCAATGGATATCCCATATTCATACTGGCAATTTTTACCACTATAAGTCATTTATAGTCTTAAGTATACAATTTTCAAAACGTTTTCATTATATCTAATTTTTCCCTTTCAGGCTACACAATTTACAGTTTTGGATAAATTTTCAGCTGCATTCAGGAAATCAATATATGTTCACACAGTTGGAGACAAGCAGTCCATCAATTTTTAAACACGACAGTGAAATGCCCATCAATGAGTATCTTCTTCAACTTGAAGAAAAAAACGACCTTTACCTTGAAAAGCAGTCGGTGACGTACCTTCTGTGATAAATCCTCAAAGGAACCAAAGACTGATGAGTTCGCACCTGTGTTGAAATGAAATTATAATAAGGAAAGATGATGTCGAAGAGAATCTAAAATATTAGGACCGTCGTCAAAGATTAGGCAAGAAGAGGTGAATCTAATGAGAAATTGGCAAGTGGTATCATATCAAGATTCTTGTAAAGCCGAAGTAGCCAAGTTATACACGATCGCATGACGTACGGAAGGAGATGTAAAGATACCTCATAAAAGACAATCACGATTCCATGAAGAACGATGAAAAAGACGGATATATCAGTTCACGTTAAATTCTAACATGAAGCCCCGAATTCAGATTTTTTCAGTACCCTAGGGTACAAAATATTAATAAAAAATCCTTTAACACCAAACCTAAATATCACAATTCCATCGATCACATTCATCGACAAGCGAAGGCGATTAAAACTTTCAAGAACGATAACCCCTAAAAAACGACAAAGAAATTCAAGCCCTAAATTCCATCAAGAAGGCAACAGAACATCTAATTAACCCAAATCTCGCCGAATTTCTCACCCGCCGGCGCCGCGCCTCCCACGAAAGAATCGATCTGCCCTGATCCGATGCCCTCGAAGCCGACGCCACCGGCACGACCATCACCGGAGTCAAGATCATCCCGGGAATTGCCATGGCTGCTGTAAAGGGTTTCTAGCGGAGGTCGCGATGAATTTGAAGCAGATCCTTGGCCGTCGATTGGCGAGCTGGACATGAAATGTCTTCGAAGGGCCGGGTGAAGCTGTCGAAGAACTTGGCAGAGGGGTAGATCCTCAAAGACAGTTAGATCCCCCCTCTATTTATACTCCCTCCCCTGAAAGCATCTCAAACCAAGACGATCCCGTACGATTCCGAATATACCCTCAAGTTTTGCCCAAAATTACAGAGGACAATTTGTGGCGGCCAATAAAAAAGAGAATACAAGGAATTATACTTTCATACAGCATCTTATTTGAATTATATGTAATGATCAATGAAATTCTATGTTATTCTGTAGTCTTATGTTTTACCTATTAGAATACCGGAAGGAATTAGAGGATTTGCCTAGAACTATATATTATAGTTATTTAGGGACTACACGTCCGGGACGTGACAGTCTGTGTGTGATGGGACGGATGACGAACGGTGACGGACGAGATGTGACGAGTATTTCATCACGTCTGCGTCCCCTCACACATCCCAGGTTTTTGAAAAAAAATCCGTCACATTCCCATCACGCGTCATGGCAAGTGTCGCCCTGTCCCCGTCACAGGTGATGAAAAATTCAAAGCTCACTTCTCTCTCTCTTGTAAGGAGATAAGGTTTTTTTTTCAATGTTTCAATGTTTTTACAAATCTGTCACCGACGTCATCCGTGACCTCTGTCCTGTCACGTCACCCGTCCGACGACCTCCATCACCATCGCGGATATTTCTTCACTGTCACCGTCACATCATCCGTCACGGTGCCGTCACCGTGACATGTGATGTGACGGATAACATCTGATGTTGCCTAGGGGCCAGTGTGCTGTGCACTAGCTCAGTGGCGTGGCAACCATGTGATTGTGTGCCTCGGTGGTAGAGTAGGTAGTGCAGTCCGGTCCGATTTTTTCGGCCGGTGTGCAAATTTTTCGATCGCACAAAAGCTTTGTCCGATGTGCGGACCAATTTTGTGCGACAAAATTGGACCGAACATAGCACAAAATAGGACCAGTGAACAGAATGGAATGCGTTTTTTTATTTATAGATATGCCCCTCCACATTTCTGTTTTTCATATTTCCCCAAGTAAAACTGATGCAGGACCACGTTCGAGACGAAATCCTGCCGTCACCGAGGGTTCATACTCAAAGTCGAAGGTGTGTCGGTGCGCGACGAAGGTTTGGGGGTTTCATCCGGCACGGGGGGCCCAGGGACGAGCTACGATGAAATGCTCCGGTAGGGGTGTAGTACGTGCAGCTGCCGACGAGCAGGGGGAAGGCCAACGTCCGGGAGCCGACAGGGTCCCCCGGGGAAGGAAAGGGGACCTCCTGACCCTCGTCCGGAGGGACGAGGTCGCTACGGCGCCAAACGGGAATTACCCCGCAGGATAGTGCTAGCACGTGACGGGCGAACCCGACTCGCAATGAACCAGGAGAGACGCTCAAATAGTCGGCGTTGTCACTCGTCCTGTCTCGCTCACCTACGTCTAGCCCGAGCACGGTGGAGGCAAAAGAGAGTGCACTGCAAGAACTAAGAGACAGAAATCGAGCGGCGTACCTTGTCGACGTCCCAGGGGAAAGCACACCGACCGCAGGCGGGGAAATTCCTCGGTGTAGGGCTTCCAGGGTGCGGGCACTCCGAAGGGGAGCTGGGGTCAGGGACGTCACGGGACGTCACGGGACGCCTACTGTCGAACGCGACCTAAGGGGCTCGTGGGACAAAGGCAGGACCCCCGGGTCGCGCGGCAGACGGTGTGCAACGGTGGCGGATGCTCGCTGGGGAACGGCGTGGCAGCAGTGATGGCGCGCGGGAGGGACTGCGGGCGGCGGCAACGGAGCACAGGGAGAGGGGCCGGCAGCCAGAGAGGGTCGGGTGACGGCGCGGAGTCGTAGCACGGGGCTATCGGCTCGGCACGGTCAGACTACGACAGGAGGAACCCTCCCGGCAATAGTCTCGCGCACAAGCACGGTTCTTGGCAGTCGGGAGGCCAACGGGTGGTTACGACCGGGTCTGCAAAGTGGCTCGACGGCGGGTCAGCTTGGCAAGGGTAGTCGTGGCTGGCGACGTGTATTCCAGAGACGCCACCTGGGAGGGACGGCGAACGAGAAGTTTTGCCACGGACCCGGGAGCTGGTGCGTCAGCGGAAGAGAAGCTCGGTTGAACTGGCCGGCAGACACAGGGTGATCAAGTATGTCAGGGCCACTGGGGGACGCTCGTCGAGGGTGCAACGACTCTCGGGAGTCGGTCGCACGGCCGCGGCGCGAGTCCACAGGACTAGGGTGGCACTGGTAACTTGAGAACTCTGATGGGCGAGGGTCTTTAGCGGGAACGCCGGGAGAATCAAGACTGGCGAGACAGCTCGGGACGGTAGCGCCAGGGGCACGCTGGTTGAGCAGCCACGCGGGGCGGCGCGTCTGGTGGACCGTCGCGCGAGCGTGAGAGCTGTGCGCGACAACACTGCGGCGTGCAGCCGGGGCGCGCAACCAGCACAGAAATGCGCGACGGCGCAGGCGCCCTGTTCTGGTGTTGAACCATCTTCCCACCTCTTATGCGACTGCGTCTCCTTCCTCGGATGGTTCTGCCTGGTCTTCTTCTTCACCTGCCTCCTTCTTCCTCCAGCGGTGACCTAACTTCTTCCGCGGGCGAGAACCAGTTTTCTCAAAAAAAGCAACGATTTCAATTTTCAAAGATGCAAAAGTCTGCGTTCTAGGGCAACCTTGCTTCCCTTATATAGGGGAAGTGGGGCTTGGCCCATTAACCACAATGCCAAAATAAAATAAGAAACTAAAACAAACTAACCTAAGACCTTGACGAAAACAGAACACGATGAAGAACGATGATGGGGAGGGGAGATCCTTATAGGACGAACCTCCCCCCTTACACACGATCATGACGAGTCAGTAAACGACGAGCGACGATGGTTAAAAGCAAAGACGAGTAAAGAAAAGACGTAAAAGGAAATAACAATACGGTGTCCATTACCCAGAATACTTGAATCCGGGCATGCGTACCGATGGCTTGGCTTGCTGATAACACCCTAATTTCTGTCTTTATTTCATGTTATTAGCACAATTTTATGCATTTAAAGAGCTTAAAATGGGGTTGTTATCATATATTTACATGAAAATAGTGTTTTCAAGTGATTTCTGATTTTTCCCTAATTTTCTGTTAATTCTATGAATTTTAAAGGATTTATTGAAGCTCGAAATAATTATTTTTGAATGAAAATGGCATATTAAATATTTTATTTCGACATTTAACAGCATGGGAATGAATCAGTAAATTTTATAGAATTTCTTAGAATTTTTTACGAATTTTTAGGATTTTTCTGAGATTTATTTGAAGAGGAAATGTATTTATTTCAAGGAAAAAAAGTATATTTATAATAGAAAAAAAAGTATTTTTATTATTTTCGAACTTTCAAGGGTCTTTTTGTGAACTTTCGTTGCAAAAAGACCTTGAAAATAGCTCTCGGTCGCCACTGCAGGCGTAAAGATCCAATTTAAAATTTTATAGGGTTTATTGCAATTTTTAATATATATTTTTAATGTTTTAAGGAGAACTCGGAGGAGAGAGAGTGCGCCAGGGGCATATACTCAATTACTTTTGGGCGGCGTCCAAAAGCAATTCCAGGCTTTTTAAGGACTTTTCTGCAAAAAGGAGGATTCAAAATGCGCCAGCCAATGAGAGAGCGACACGTCATTGCGTGTTTAAAACGAAATTAATAAATAAATCAATTTTAAACCAATTTATAATAACTTTTGACCCTGTAGTCCGATTGAGATGATTTTTTTATGGATTTGTTCGTCTTGATCCCCTCTTTCTATCTGTATGGTTGGATCATTCAAATCCAGCCTACATTGATAGATAAATATTAAGCACTAAACGGGGGTAAAATGGTGATTTTTACCTTATAACCTAAGTATAAAAGCTAAATTTCGAGAGGGGGAGCTCATTCTTGATGGTTCTCTATCACAGCTGCAAGACAGAGAGGAGTCCCACCCTGGATCAAGTTATCTGGTACTTTTTCCTTGATTGTATTTGGATTTGTGCATTTTGAATGAGATTAGTTCAATTTCTTGTTTCTTCTTCTTGGTTTTGATCTGAAATTCTAAATCGCTTGGCTTGAGCGGCATGTACAAGCCTTGATTAGGATTGCGAGGAGAATTTGAGGGATTCAACTAAGCATTCAACTGCATTCCAAAGAAAAACTCTAAAAAAATTAGTTTTAATTCTTAGGAGATTAAATTACCCCCATTTTAGTTCTGAATTATCAAAGTTGCAAAAACAAACCAAACTCAAATTAAAAATTCCCTTTTAACCTCTCTAATTGACCTCTTGGATCCTTTTATTAGGATCGAAGAAGCCAATTTAGAGCTCCATATTTCTTCTATTCATCTCAACTCTTCTACCCCCCTTTCTAAATTCTCATCTAATTAGGGTGACTTGATCCTCATTGAAGATCAAATTCAGTTTAATCAGAGTGAATCGACCAATACAATCACCAAATCGAATTCCTTACTAGCTTCCCTTGGACGACACTCGTACTTATCACTATACGTCTTAAGTGGAGTTCTTATAAATTTTATTGCATAAGCCAAAATCCACAACGACAAGGGCTAAAAATTGCATAGTTTTTACCCCTATTTTCGGCTTATCACTTGTCGGGCGGGCTGAACGCGGACGGCCGGCGCTGTCGAGGGCAGCGGTGACGTCTCCGTAGACGTACCCGGTGCTGGAGCAGGTGCTGTCGGGGATGATGGTGACGACTCCGATGGCGTGTCCGGGGCTGCGCCATCAAAAACCATATGGAATCCCAAAATGGTGGGGGGGCGGCAGCGGAGGAGAATGTTGGGGGGTGGCGGCGCGGTGCGGCAGGGATAGAATGGTGGGGAGCGGCGGCGAGGCGCGGCGGAGGAGAATGGTGGGCGGCGGCGACAAGGCACGACAGAGATAGAATGGTGGGCGCGGCGGCGCGGCGTAGGAGAATGGTGGACGGCGCGCGGCGGAGAGCCAGAGATGAGGAGGCGGTCGTCCCTACCGAGCTCATCGTACTGAGATGGTGGCATTCCGCACAGTGGTGAGTAGCCCAGTAGGACGAGGGCATCTCACTGTCAGACGTGAATGGTTTTGTGCGCGCTCTCCATGGAGGGAGCATCCATCATTGCACTACATGTGAGGCAAGCCTGACATGTCGTCGTCTAGTACCAAATGTGATGAACGCACTACAAATGGCCGCAGGCATGCGTCAGCCCCCTTCGCCCTACACATGACATTCAAGCTGCAATGCCCGTCCTGGTCCTAGGTGGTGATTTATAGATGGTCCGTACCCCCCTCTTGCGTAAAGCATAAGATGACTAAGGGTGGTGCTAACACTAGGTAGGGGAGATTCATTGCTTGGTACCGCATCCTTTGGACGCTGCACATAGGGTAATGGTTCTAGAGGGTCATGGGTAGGGATCGTCAAATGTCATCCGTCACGTCACACGTCACCGTGATAGACACGTGACGAATGACGTGATGGTGACAGTGACAGAATGCATACAACGTGACGATGATGGTGACGGTGAACGCATGATGGGCTGTACATGACGGTGGCACGATACCCAGGATGCATGACGTGACAACATGTCCGTCATTGATGACGACCGTGATGGATTAACATAGTAAAATAAATATTATAAATAATAACATAGTAAAGTAAATAATATTATATTTTGATTATGCTTATTAACATAGTAAAAATAAATATTAGTATTTCTGTCACCGGTGACGGCGACGGCGTCATGGTGATAGTCATGTGACGGAACGAGGAAGAAGGGACGCGTGACCAATACATGACGGAATTTTTCAAAATCCTCGGACGTGTGACGAGACGGTGACATGACGAAATGTTCATCACGTCACTGTTCGTCAAGCATCATCATCTGTCTCGTCACATTCGGGGTGCCACATCCCGGACGTGCCGTTACCTAGTCATGGGAGCATATCTAATGTCAAAGACCCTGCATGCAAGTAGTGTGGGATGGCGCGATTGACTACGGACGTTCAAGTGCTTGAGGCAAATAGAAGCAGAGTTGCTACAACAATCATGGGGTCAATGGTACAGTCCAGGGAGAGGGGGAGACTAGGTTTGTTGGATGAATGATGAATGACACTTGCGGACAAATAGAATGGTACTGAACGATCTTCTGTTCACTTGTCTGTCCACAACATTTCATTTTTTTGCTTTGTCATCAGTCTCATCCCGTCATTATTTGTCTATCGTGAAAAATGGAACTGACGACATATAGATGGATGGCAAAATAAAAAAATTATACAAAGATGGTGTGAAGTGCGACATCAAGGGAGAGATAGAATAAAGAAGGAGAGAGTATAACAAGTACAATTGTTGCAATTAGTACCATCAAAGCCAGCCTACGAGTTATGTATGCAACAATCGCCCATTCAGGTGTTTGTTGGCTTTGTGCACCATCGAAGAAGAAGCAATGTGGGAGTTGAATGGCGCGAGGAAGCTGTTTGCTATGATGAGTTAAGCTAGAAGTCTGGGATGGATGATAATGTACAGAACTAGCTGGGCCCAGATTTCAAACTATTTGTGTTTGAAATTAAATATCTATCACTGTAAACATGTCTCCATTGGTTCTGACATACACGAACATGAATGGGTCTCGAGGATATTAAAATGTAAGAGTAAAATTCAGCGGTCACTTTTGATAATTATTCATTACTTCAGTTCTTGAATAGATTCAAAGCAGTTTCGTACAACTCAGCTAAAGTGGTTTTTCTCAATGTTCCTATATAATTCAAATAATTTTAGTGGACAATTTGCTCAGAATGGAAGCTTTAGTTCAAAATTAATGCGGAGAACTAAAAGAGAAGTCAACGGGAGAGAGATCGGGAGGGAGACAGATCCAATAAAAATTTTCTCCTGCCAATAGCTACTGAAAATTTATTAGGATTTTCTGGAAGCATAATCAAACAGCAGAAGTTTCATATTGAAATGGACTTGGCCCATAATCATTTTAGGAAAGTACATTTAACTTGCAGTAAGTGCAATTTTGTCAAGGTGACTATTAGGCTAAGTTAATATCCAAAGAATTTATAGAATGATAATTCCAGAATTTCAAGGGGGGAGAGAAGACATTTCATGTGATTATAAAAGACTGAGTTTAGATTGTACTAAACTACGCCAGCATTTTGTGAGACTTATGATATTTCCTTTTACTAAAGTCTACATAAAATGGGGGGTGGAAGTGTTTTACAAATATTACAGGATTTTCATAGTTGGAATTATGTTCCCAATGTGTTCGTAGAGAGTATTGTTGTCTTCCCCGTCCTTGGTGGTAGTCATTTCCATCTTATGTGGTCGTCGTTTTCATCCTTGGTGGTTGTCGTCCCTGTTGTCAACAATCGCCATTCATGTCCCTGTCCTCTATGGTCATCGTCCATGTCATTAGTGGTCATCGTTCCTATCATTGGCGGTCATCGTATCCATCATTGTTGTTCGTTGTTCCAGTCATTATCGATCGACATCCCCATTGTTGGCAGTTTGTTAGCTGTCATCATTATCATCCTTGGTAGATGTCGATCCCATCCTCAGTGGCCATCCTCCCCATTGTCGATTGTCATATTTCCCATCCTCAATGGAAGTCATCCCCGTTGTCAGAGGTCATTGTTCATGTCCTCTATAGTTGTTGTTGGGTTCTAAAGGCCTTGATATGGATGACTTGTATGGAATTGAACGACATTGATAAAACCATGAAATGAAGTACCTTTACACAAATCGCATCCTTGATTTCTTGGATCCCAGAGCGAGACGAGTTGAGCTGCTCAATTGTGTAGTCTCTAGACGTATCCGCGTGATCCTCGGCACATTGAATCTACTCCTTGTCGTTGACGAGCCCCATTTAATCTCCATCGTCGTTGTTATGTCATCCCAAGTGCATCGAGGACGGAGAGGGGTTGCGGGGAGAAGGTAAAAGAAAGGGAAAAAGCCCCCGAATAATTCTGGCCTAGGTGAATTTCGTTCAGGGCTGTCCCCTACTCATGCTAAGTGGGTATTTTTCATTAAACCCCCCAAAACTTAAGTATATCTTCTGATGTCCAAAAACCATTTATGTATGACCCTCTAGGACAATGAATCAGTATAGTTAACAACTCTAGTGGCCCAATAACCTTTATTGGCCTTCCAAATAATTAAACATATCATCATATAAACTAATTAATGTCAGATGGATTTTACCTAATCGATAAGTTGAGTCTCCAAATGGGGTGCCAAGCTATACCTCGTGTTCTAGAAGATACAAAGGAGTGTACATCAACTCGCTCATGGAACTTGTTCATCATCGATTACCGTTTATGTCTAATCCCCCATTCACCTGACACTCCTTGGATGACTTAGAGTATGGTCAACTGTCAAACCCTAATCGGTCATTCGAGTTAGTACTGATGCATTCCAAAATCATTGGAGAACTATTCTCTGATATTTCACTGCCTTAACCAAGGGCTTCATGACATTGTCTTTCGTGAGCTGTCACCTCTTATATCAAGGGTGAATGATCCCATCTTGACCCCTCAATTGTCTTCATGAACTTCTTGATGCACCACACTAAGACCATTTAGAATCCCATAATTTAGAGACTCGTTGGCCATAGTCAAAGTACAACCCTCCGTCCACAAGACGTCTTTGGTGTCTCAAGTCTAAGGACCACTTACGCAATAGTGACGTGAATCAACCTGATTGATAGTTCGGTATAATACCATTCAGGGATTCATACGATCACTTTAATGAACTCTTTCTAATAAAGAGCACCCACTATCTATCCTTATTGTCTCCACACTAATGGCTACGAGACCGGTATGAGTGAGGCTAGATAGCACTATTCTATCTGGATACTTAGACATCCTTCTCACGTATCCTTCGAATAGGAGTGTTTAGAAAATATATTTAAAGACTAGTGATCTCCGTATTACGATCTCATCGTAATTCAATAAGTCTGAACATGTTTTCATGGACTTCATTATAAGCATCACATGTGTACTATAATGAATATTTTCTATTAATGAACATGGAATGAGATGTGAAATGTGTGATTGACTTGGTGGCCACATATATTTCCATCAGTTGTCATCTCCATCCTCGATGACTGTCATTCCCATCCTCACTAATCATCCTTCCCGTTGCTGGCAATCGTCAATAGTTGTTCTCATCGTCAGTGGTCATCATCTCCATCCTCGACAATTGTTGTTCATGTCATTGCCAATCAGTGTCCCCCTCCTTTATGGTCTTTGTCCCATCCATGGTAATCGTTGTCTCCATCGTCAACGGCTGTTGTCCCCATCCTCGGTGGACATCATTCGTGTCGTCGACGATTTTCATCCACATCTTCTCCGCGAAAGGATATACTATATATTTTCGTTTTACTTACTTTTTATTCCTTCACATTCCCATCTGAACATCATCATTCATCCTCGTCATATGTTCTGTCATTTTCGTGATCAGTCATTCGTCATTGGTGATGGATGACAAACGATGGACAACATAATACAAATTGTTTAGTCATTGATCCATAGACGTGGACGATGACAGATGACAGTTTGTCATCTGTCCAACACACTTAGGTGGAACGAGGTGTGGTACCTTCTCATCAGAGCTTATGTAATGCCAAGCCCCGAAGCATGTTGCCTAGTGTGGCCACCCTTTGTAAATTCTCTTTGGAATAGATTGCAATGTTCTCTCAAGGCAGACCCCACTACTTATTCTACCTTTAGAATCTAACACCTTCTGCAAGGCCAGTGATTGTTGCTTGTCTTCAAGCTGCAAAATTACAAATTTGGCCCATGAAAGGTTCAACGTGTGATGGGTAGATCCTAGAGACAACTAGACTTGCCACCTATTTATACTCCCTCTCTTGGAAACATCTCAAACCAAGATGATCTCATTTTACATTCAAAGTACACCTCCAGTCTTGCCAAAAATTAACCTTCCTCAATGTGAAGCCCATTTAAGGCTCGTAGACCGATGACGTACAGCAGTAGATGCGAAGGCTTCCATCTCGTCACGGGGTCAAGACGGAGAACCGATAACAGATAACGGATAATGGGTAACGGGTAACGGGTTGCGGGTAACGGTAATGGATGAAACACATGACGGAGCTTAATTGCCATTTTCATCTTAATAATGCTAGGCCCACTAAGTCCCATATCGTTGGCCGACTTGAACAACCATCACTAAATTGGGCCCACATCACGCCACTTGGCATCGCACGATCCCCAGAATCTTGGGGGGAATCCGAATGGATAATTATCCTACCCTGTTTTCAGGAGAATAATAATTATATTTGAGGACAAAACTTAGTCTATATTAATAAAATAAAAAGATTCAGGGCTCCCACGCTCAGGGAACGTGGGTGGGACCCATGCCAACGCCAAAGAGAACGGAGTGACGAGACAAATTATTATTTAAATGTAATATTTTATTTATTTTAGTCCCTTCGCGGTAGATAATAAAACAAGGACTGTCCTGCGGAGTATTTTACCGGAGACCACGGGTCCGGCATGATGATTGCGTGCGAGATAAGCTCTTTCGCGTCATCTGAACCGTCCGATGTACGATGGACGGGCAAGATCGGTCCAAGACTACCTTATCCTCAGGACTAATCAGAGTTATTCCCAACGGCAAGTCTGCCACGTGTCGCCTTTCAAAGACGAAAATACCCCTATTAGATGAAGACAAACGGGTGACGTCATGCTGGAGCCCTGGGGATTTACTCTCGTTCTCTCTCCTCTCTCCTTAACGGCGTTTACGGGACGGTACGATTCGGCGTGTTTATTGACGGTTTTACCCTTTTTCTTTAACCTCTCTTCGCCAACCCACCTTTCACCTATTTAATAACCGCTCACTGGCGTCTCTCTTTCTCTTTCTCTCTTGTACTTGTGCTGGTTTCAGCAGAAGAAAAGGGGGGAGAGATCAGCGCGAAGAATCTTCTCTCCGGTGGCGTGGATCTTGATTGTGTAAGATTTTGATCTTGCGGAGAGTTTGAAGAATCGCGGATTGATGTTTCGGAGTTGTGTTTCTGAGAGTATTTTGCTTGGGATTGGTGCAGGTGGATTCCAATGTAGGATTGGGGAACCGCTTCGGGGAATCTGAGTACATTATCCTCTTCTACTCTGTCAATTTCCTGCGCCTGATCTTTCCCGTACAATGTGTTTGATAATTTCCGAGGCGCTGTGAATTTGTCGGCTGCCGCGTGATCCGGTGAGTGATCTTTGTATTTTCCCGCCTTCGCGTTGGAACTGCCTCTGAAATTGTCCTCCTGCGTTGATCCCCCGGTTTATTGTCGGCGATTTGGGGAAATTTAGTTTTTCCCGTGCCTTCCCTCCGGATTTGAAGTTCACGTTTGATACGTTTTGTGGTCGCGTAGAATTGTTCTTTCTCTGCGAGTTTTAAGTGGAGATTTCGGTGAATTAGCTCCTCCCTGGTCAATTTTTTGAATTTTACTTTTTTTTTTCTAGATCTGTCGAAGGATTTGGATCAAATTTTCGTACTCTTGGGGTTATCCGTTTTATCTTTTTCCGAATGGCCCAATTTCTGACGCGTTCTTGCTTCCCCGACATCAGGATTATTCATCCGACCACGGTCTATTGATTGAATCGGTTTACCCATCCTGCAATGAAAATTCCTTTTGCTTGTCTCAGGGGCCTGATAATTTTTCTTTTTTTTTTGAAGATAATAGGCCTGACACTCATGTCTCCATTTTGATAGCAGAAAGCATTTTGGAATCATGGCTCACGGGCATATTTCCTCTACCCACTCGTTTCTTTCAAATGAAGTCTGTTTTTCCGAAGAGGTAAAGCCCATTTCTGACGAAATATTAGTAAATATAAGATGAAGAAGATTTTCTATTGGCTAAGTCTTTTTTGTCTTGGATTCTGAAAACAAATTTCAGCTTCGACATTTGTCAGCCCTACAGAAGCGTATGATTCTTGCTTAACGAAGGATTTCAAGCTTCTGGCTTAATGGAATCCATGAAATCTTACGTGATCAGAGATCAGAAGCAAATTAATCAAGTCCACCAATCGAATGGGGCAGAACATGTGGGCAGGGTGCCAGTCAACCTGTGGAAAACTCTCGGACAAAATCCAGTTCCTCCCCAAAATTTACATTTTCACTCGGGTTCCTTTCTCGTGGATGAACGGAGGAACAATTTCCAGCCGGAAAATGGCCTATATTCTTCCTCTTTTTCGGAAATATTTAGCAGAAAACGTAAGGATTTCTATGCCATTCTAAACTTCTTGGGAGATAATAAAAGTATATTATTAGCTAATCCCACGTGTAACTTTGTCTCTGCAGTGAGGCTGTCTCCTGATACTGCAGATTCGAACAAAAGGGAGGACGAACCTTTCGAATTGTCTGAGGAAATCGAGGCTCAAACGATTGGTGATCTATTGCCTGGTGACGATGAATTACTGTCAGGAGTCATTGATGACCTGGATTATACTTACCCATCCAGCTTTGTCGATGACACAGAAGATGATTTTTTCTGCAGTGTGGGAGGGATTGAGCTTGACAATGATGATGATGGTTTGAATTGCTTTGATAATTGTCAGCAGGGCGTTCTTGGTGTTCCATTTGCTGGGGAGCATCCATGTGGAGAACATCCTTCTAGGACTCTGTTTGTGAGGAATATAAACAGCAATGTCGAAGATGCAGAGCTCCGGACCCTTTTTGAGGTAATTAATGCGACAATTTTATCAGCTAGTTTCAACGAGGAGAATTTCTCATGTTTCTTTTTTCCATTTTTCAATTTTTTTTTCAGCAATTTGGCGACATTCGCAACATTTATGCTGCTTGCAAGCATCGCGGTTTTGTTATGATATCATATTATGATATAAGATCGGCGCGTAACGCAATGAGGGCACTTCAGAACAAACCACTGAGACGTAGAAAGCTTGATATACACTTTTCAATTCCAAAGGTTGGATGTCTTCTTTTTCATCCATTCTCTTATTTCTTCCAGAATATTCCGAATTTTACGTTGGACCAAGTTCCACGATTGAGTACTGGGCAGTATTTTGGAATTCGCATGTATAGTTAATTTGAGGATTCCCCATCTATCCATGTTCTTGTGAATGCATTGATTACTTAGCTCTCTTCATTTTACAGGATAATCCTTCAGATAAAGACGTTAACCAGGGAACCCTCGTGGCATTCAACCTTGACTCCTCTGTTTCTAATGACGAAATCCGCAAGATTTTTGGCGCTTATGGAGAAATCAAAGAGGTCTGATTTTTGGCTGTTTACTGTTAATATCAGTGTCATCGTCACTGTTTACTGTTAATATTTTCTGTTGTTATCACCGTCGATTTGGTTGACATTGACAACGACGTTGATATTGACAATGATGTAGACATTGACAGAGTTGACGATTTCGTAACTGTAAGTTAACTATGTTGACTGCTGACGTTGATTGTAGCGTCATTATCAACGTCTACCATTAACCGCATCATCATCATCTACCTTCCTAAAATTTGTCAACATCAACAGAATTGATGACGTTGACTGAGTGCTGAACCTACTGCACTCACAATTTCCCTTACAGCAACTCTTGTTCGCCACTGCAGATACGGGAGACCCCGCACAAACACCACCATAAGTTTATTGAATTCTATGACGTGAGAGCCGCGGAGGCCGCCCTCCGTGGCCTTAACAGAAGCGACATCGCCGGAAAGCGGATTAAGCTCGAGCCTAGCAGGCCCGGTGGCACGAGGCGCAGGTTCCCACCACTTTCTTTTCGCAATGTTTTCCTCTTGAATTCCTTACTCAGCCTGATCCCTGTTGACTTTTTCTCTGCAGCTCGCAGCAGCTCCCATCAGATATTGACTCGGAAGATTCCAATTCATGCGTTCAAATCGGGAGCAGCCCCCTCAACGAGTCAACCCTCGGTACACATACTCTTCCCGGAATAAGATACCCTCTAACATACCTTCTCATGACTAGACATGGTTGGTCTGTTCTGTTCGTTTGAAACAAACAAAAAATTCGCAACCGCACAGGGCCTTGTTCTTTGTTCTGTTCTTTTTCTTTTAAACGAACAAAAGTCGCACAAAGCGAACAAAAGAACCGCACACGGGTCTGTGCGATGTTCTGTTCGAATTTGTTTTTGATCTGTTCGGAAAAACCGAACAGAACGAACAATTCGCACAAATTCGGACAAAAAGATCAGAACGACTACGTCTAGTCATAACTAACGGTTAATGCATGTCTCCAGGGTCAGCACAGCATGCCTCTCGTGGATTTGAAAGTGGACCTTTCCAGGAATTAATCTCGGGCGTCCATCCGCTTATGATGTCCGCACCGATTAGAGTTCCTCCTTCAACAGTCAGCCACAACTCAGGATTCCAGCCGCAGCTGCCCATTCACCCCCACTCTCTCTCTGACTTCCACGACGGTGGCTCCGGCATTGACCGCCACCCCGTGCCGCCCCGCAGATTGGGTTCACTGGGGTCAACCAACGAAGGCGGTGGGTCCCTCTAATGTCAACCTAGTTTTCTCCAACATTTGACTTCATCTTTAATGATATATACAGGCTTTGGGTCAACGGGCAACGGGAGCTGCCCCCTCCACGGGCCGCCTCCTCAGTATGTGTGGGGAGGGAGCTCCAGCCCCTACCGCCACGTGTGGTCAAACTCGCCGTCCGGGGTCAACCCTATCCATGCCAGTCCGCAATTTGGCGGCTTTTCCAGGGTCAACGTACCGCCGCCACACGTGCTGAGCCCGATTCTCCCCCTCCACCAGCAACCTCACGTGGGGTCAGCCCCGGCGGTCAACCCTTCCCCGTGGGACTGGATGCAACAGGCCGGTTTCCGGCCT
Source organism: Wolffia australiana (assembly GCF_029677425.1). Lineage (NCBI taxonomy): Eukaryota > Viridiplantae > Streptophyta > Magnoliopsida > Alismatales > Araceae > Wolffia > Wolffia australiana. Next base: position 11,805,825 of record NC_135847.1, read on the forward strand.
GGCTCGCTCGGCAGCGATCCGCCGTCCCAGGCTGCCGTCGTCTTCCCTCCCCATTTGCTCTATGGCAGGAGCTCTTCGGTGGCGGTGGCTGCGGCGCTGGATGTTGCCGTCGAAAGAGGGAGGCCCCGGCGGGGCGACGCGGCGGCAGCGCCGATGGGCCAACTGGAGAACAAGAGGCAGTATGAGCTAGACCTCGAAAAGATCTCCTCGGGGCAGGACTCCAGGACGACATTGATGATCAAGAACATTCCCAACAAGTGAGTAATCGCCGATTTCTTCTGCCCAGTTCTTCTTCTCATGGCTCTGCTTGTTCTGGGCAGGTACACTTCGAAGATGCTGCTGGCTTCCATCGATGAGCGCCACCGGGGGACCTACGACTTCATCTACCTGCCCATTGACTTCAAGGCAAGTCAATCTCAGTCTTCTCTCTCTCTCTCTCTCTCTCTCTTCCTCAGATGGTGATATGTTTCTCTCTCTATCCAGAACAAGTGCAACGTGGGGTATGCCTTCATCAACATGGTGGATCCTCTGCAAATCATCCCTTTCTTTCAGGTCTGCTCCATCTAATCATCTCTCTCTCTTTCTTTCTCTCTCTTGATGTTGTTGACAAGTGGGGTTTGGCAGACTTTTAATGGTAAAAAGTGGGAGAAGTTCAACAGTGAGAAGGTGGCTTCATTAGCCTATGCGAGGATACAAGGGAAACAGGCCCTCGTAGCGCATTTCCAGAACTCCAGCCTGATGAATGAGGACAAGCGCTGTCGCCCAATTCTCTTCCACACTGACGGCCCACATGCTGGCGACCAGGTTCCACCCCACATAACCCCCCAAACCTTTTCTCCCTAACCCTTTCTCTCTCTAACATTTCCTCTCTAGTTTCCACCCCACATAACCCCCCAAACCTTTTCTCCCTAACCCTTTCTCTCTCTAACATTTCCTCTCTAGTTTCCACCCCACATAACCCCCCAAACCTTTTCTCCCTAACCCTTTCTCTCTCTAACATTTTCTCTCTAGGTTCCACCCCACATAACCCCCAACCTTTTCCCCCTAACCCTTACTTTCTCTGTCTAACATTTCCTCTCTAGGTTCCACCCCACATAACCCTCCAACCTTTCCCCCTAACCCTTAATTTCTCTCTCTAACATTTCCTCTCTAGGTTCCACCCCACATAACCCTCCAACCTTTCCCCCTAACCCTTACTTTCTCTCTCTAACATTTCCTCTCTAGTTTCCACCCCACAACCTCCAACCTTTCATCCTTTCCCCCTAACCTTTACTTTCTCCCTCTAGCATTCTCTATCTAACTTTCTTTTGCTAAAATATTTTTTCTCTATCCTTATTTCTAACTTTCTCTCTCTAACTTTATCTCTCTAAGAATCTTTCTCTAACTTTCTCTCTCTAGTATCCTTTATATTAGGCATTGGGGATCGGATTGGATCGGATCGTTCGAATCTTGATCAACAGATTCGAACGAACAAAAGCCGATTCGAACGATTTGTTCGAATCTTTCGATTGTACAGACCCTTTGTTCGTGTTCGATCGAAAGTTTCCAACGAACAATTTTGTTCGTTCGTGTTCGATTGCCATTTGTTTGACCTTGTTCGCACAAGTTCGAACAATTTCGAACAAATGGCCAGCGGCGCCAGTGACTCTCTCTGGCGGCCGCTGGCACCGCTGGCGGTTGCTGGCGGGTGCTGGCTGGCGCAGGCGGGCGCTTGCCGGCGCTGGCAGGCGCTGGCCGGTGCTGGCGGCCGCTGGTCGGCGCTGGCGGCAGCTGGATGGTCGCTGGCTGGTGCTGGGCGGTCGCTGGCCGGCGCTGGCGGCCGCTTGCCGGCGCTAGCGGCTGCTTGCCGTTGCTGGCCGGCGCTGGCGGCTGCTGGTTGGCACTGGCGGTCGCTTGCCGGCGCTGGCGGCCGTTGGCCGGTGCTGGCGGCCGTTGGCCGGCGCTTGCGCTGGGGGCCGCTGGCCGGCACTAGCGGCCGCTGGCGGCAGCTGGATGGTTGCTGGCTGGTGCTGGGCGGCTGCTGGTCGGCGCTGGCGGCCGCTTGCCGGCGCTAACGGGCGCTGGCCGGCGCTGGCGGCCGCTGCCGGCGCTGGCGGCCGCTGGCGGCGCTTCGCGGCGTTGGCGGCGGCTGGATGGTCGCTGGCTGGTGCTGGGCGGCCGCTGGCCAGCGCTGGCGGCCGCTGGATGGTCGCTGGCTGGTGCAGGGCGGCCGCTGGCTGGTGCTGGGCGCCGCTGTCGGCCGCTGGCGCCGCCGGATTCGAACCTTCGATTCGATCTGATTCGAACAACGTGTTCGAATCGGATCTTATTCGAACATTTGATCCGAACAGCCACCTTGTTAGAACAATCCTATCCGAACAGATGCTCAGATCGGGTTCGGATCGGATTTGAACGGGGCAGATCGGTGTTCGGATTCGATCGTTCGAATGCCCGATCCGATCGAACATTCGAACGATCTGTCCGAATCCCCGAAGCCTACTTTATATATCTTTCGCTCTCTAGCTTTCTTTCTCCAACATTCTCTCTAGCTTCCTTCTCTAACTTTCTCTCTCTAATATTCTTTCTATATCTTTCTCCAACATTCTCTGTCTAGCTTTCTTTCTCTAACATTCTGTCTCCAACATTCTCTCTAGCTTTCTTTCTCTTTCTCTGCCTAGCGTTCTCGCTAACAATCTTTCTCTCACTTTCTCTCCCTATTATTCTTTCTATATCTTTCCCTCTCTAGCTTTCTTTCTCTAATATTCTTTGTGTGTGTAACATTCTCTCTAGCTTTCTTTCTCTAACTGTCTCTCTACTATTCTTTCTATATCTTTCTCCAACATTCTCTCTCTAGCTTTCTTTCTCTAATACTCTTTGTCTCTTTCTCTCCCTAGCGTTCTCTCTCTGACATTCTTTCCCTAACTTTCTCTCCCTACCGTTCTTTCTCTAACTTTCCCGCTTACCTTTTCTCTACTACATTTTTTTCTGTAACATTCTCTCTGTAACATGATTTCTCTTACTTTCTCTCTCCAAATTTCTCTCTTCAACTTTTTCTCTAACATTCTTTCCCTTTAACATTCTCGTTGAAACTAGCTTTCTTTCTCTCTAAAAAACTCTCTAACTTTCTCTCTATCTTTCTTTCTGAAATATTCTTTGTCTCTAACATTCTCTCTACATCTTTCTTTCTCAAATATTCTGTCTCTAACATTCTCTCTATCTTTCTTTCTCTAACTTTCTCTCTCTAATATCCTTTCTTTATCTTTCTCCAACATTCTCTCTACCTTTCTCTCTAATCTTCTTGCGGTCTCTGACTTTCTCTCCCTTGCGTTCTCTCTCTAACATTCACTCTATAATATTTTTTCTTCAACATTCTCTCTAGCTTTCTTTCTTTCTAAAAATCTTTGTCTAACTTTCTCTCTCTCTATTATTCTTTCTATCTTTCTCTCTCTAGCTTTCTTTCTCTAATATTCTCTGTCTCTATCATTCTCCCTAGATTTCTTTCTTTAACTTTCTCTCTCTAATATTCTTTCTATATCTTTCTCCAACATTCTCTCCCTATCTTTCTTTCTCAAATATACTTTCTGTCTCTAACATTCTCTCTTTCTTTCTTTCTCTAACTTTCTCTCTCTAATATCCGTTCTTTATCTTTCCCCAACATTCTCTCTACCTTTCTCTCTAATCTTCTTGCTGTCTCTGACTTTCTCTCCCTAACGTTCTCTCTTACATTTTCTCTCCAACTTTCTCTCTATAACAATCTTTCTCTAGCTTTCTCTCTGCAACTTTTTCTCTCTATAACATTATTTCTCTCTCTAACATTTTCTCTCCAACTTTCTCTAGCTTTCTCTCTGCAACTTTTCTCTCTATAACATTATTTCTCTCCCTAGCGTTCTCTCTCTAACATTTTCTCTCCAACTTTCTCTCTACAACACTCTTTCTCTTCCTTCCTCTCTCCATCTCTTTCTCTAACATTCTTTCTCTCTCTAATACTCTCTCTCTAGGAGCCTTTCCCAATGGGCATCAACATCCGGGCACGCCCAGGCCGGCCCAGGCCGGCGGCCTCCGACGACAACACCCTTCAGGGCTCTCCCAAGGACCCAGGAGGCTAGTCCTCCCCATTAAAACACCCTCCACGCCCTCTCTCTCTCTCTCTCTCTCTCTCCATTCCCCAGTTTTGCTCGCTCTCTCTCTTCCCCTCTCTCTCTAAAATTTTGGGGGATCGGCAAGTGTACATACAGTCTCTCTCTTCCCGGAAGACCGAAAGAAATATTTTGAGCCCGGCAGAGAGAGAGATGCTTCTCAGGAGACTACAGGCATCCGGCGCGGCGCCGGGCCGGGCCGCGAGCTCGACCGCCGCGGCGGGGGGGTACGTGGACGTCCCCCGGGAGCGGAGGCGGTGGGAGAGGAAGCCGTACCTGACCCCGGTCCAGGAGCTGGTCCGCCGCGCCCGGTCCGAGAAGAAGAACCGCCCCCGGTCCGACCCTCTCTCTCCTCCTCCCCCCGACCCCCTCCTCGCCGCCGCCGTCTTCTCCGCCTGGCGCCGCCTCCGCCGCCGCCTCCCTCCCTCCCCTCCTCCCTCCACCGCTGCCGGTCAGTACCCCCTCCCCCTCTCTCTCTCTCCCTCCCTCTAATCCCCACCGTCCATCGCAGATCCTGCGGCCAGATCCACCTCTCCCCCGCCGGCGGCCACCTCATCAGATCCTGCGACGGTAAAGGCGGCGCCGCCAGACGCGCCGCCCACGACTGGGCCCCCGCCGCCCCCTCCCTCCTCGCCGCCTTCCCCTCGTGCTTCCGCCTCCTCCAGCCACGCGTCGCCCACTGCGACCGCCGCGTCACCCCCCGCCTCCCCGCCGTCCTCGAGCTCTGCCTCCAGGCCGGCCTCCAAACCGACCCCGACGACGATGACGATGACGAAGAGAATCTTCTAGAAACCGGCCCCGACCTCGCCGAGACGGTCCTCGCGTATTGGATGACGCTTAGGGACGGCGCCGCGTCCCTGATGACGCGGTTCCCAGTCCTCACCTGCGGGTTCTGCGACGAGGTCCAGGTCGGCGCCAAGGGGCACAAGGTAAGGCTGTGCCGGGCCGCGGGGCACCAGAACCGGGCCGGGCTGCACGCGTGGCAGGAGGCTGACGTGGACCATCTCCTGGGGACTAAGTTTGTTTGGCACGTGCGCGACCCCCACGGCCCCCCCCTGGTGAATGAGTTGAAGAGGTATTATGGCAAGGCCCCTGCTGTGGTGGAGGCCTGCGTGCAGGCCGGCGCCGCGCCGCCGCCGCAGTTTGCGTCAATGATGCGTCTCGATGTCGTCATCCCCGCCGTCGATGAGTGTGATCTTGTTGCCTGATGATGGTGGGCTGGATTTTTGTTTTGGAATTATGGTTTTGTCTGTTGGCTTGGGTTTATGACCTCACTCATCCATAAATAACAGAATTTTTGCTGTTTTTATTTAAGACTTGTCCTTGAATTTAGATGGAGTAGGTAAAAATTAATCCAATGGTCATTTTTATCTGCCATAGTGACTTCCAAACACAGGAAAGCCAGAATTGGAAAAAATCCCATTTAGAGGTTATTCCTTGAAAAATCTCTCAATTGAACTGTAGCCCATTGGCCAAAAATAGGATCAATTTACTTCCAAACACTGGAAAGCCAGAATTGGAAATCCCATTTAGAGGCTATTCCTTGAAAAATCTCTCAATTGAATTCTAATCCATTGGGTAAATATAGGATCGGTGAAGAGATGTTTCACTGGAGTGAGTACCAAAGGAAAATACCTTCCAAGATAGTATTTGCAGATTCACACAAACTGTCTGTGCTCCATTCCACACATGTCGAAGCATAAGCTAGTGATGCTGTAGATTAAGACTGTCACCATCTAGGATTCGGATTGAAGTATGCCCTATTGCAAGGGGATTAATAAGTCTTTATCCTATACTTGTCCTATGGAATAATATCTTTATCCTATTTTTAAATTTCAACCATAAAATAGACTAGATTTTTAAAAGATGTAGAAATAAGGAATGCCAGTCCACCACACAGATATTCCTAAAAGTTCATGCAGTGCTGACAATCCACCACACAGATGAAGGTAGGGAACAAAAAATGTCATCTGCCTCGTCATTCATCACGATGATGGAAGCATGACAGTTGACATGACAATAACAAATGATGTTTTAGAGGGGTGTGAGAGTGACAGATGATATGATGGTGAAAGCAGGTATTTCAGTGCTGACGTGATGGGACGGCCAATCAGAGATGACCGCGATGACAGAGTTTTAGATAATGAAAGAGAGATAGGGATACTATATTGTGAGAGAAAGAGAGACATAGAGAGAGATATAGAAAGAGATACATAGAGAGAGATCAAGAGAGAGAGAGAGAATGTGAGAGAGATGGAGAGAGCGAGAGAGAGGGACAGCGAGAAAGAAAGCGAGAGAGAGAGGGAGAGAGCATGTGAGAGAGATGGAGAGAGCTAGAGAGAGGGACACGGAGAAAGAGAGAGAGAGAAACTTGAGAGCGAGAAAGAGAGAGAGGGTGAGGGAGAGAGATATACAGACCGACAGAGACAGAGACATAGAGATACATACAGAGAGAGAGAGAGAGAGACAGAGAGACAGAGAGACAGAGAGACATAGAGACAAAGTGACATAGAGAGAGAGGGACACACACAGATAAAGATAGATAGAGAGAGAGAGAGAGAGAGAGAGAGAGAGAGAGAGAGAGAGAGAGAGAGAGAGAGAGAGAGAGAGAGAGAGAGAGAGAGAGAGAGAGAGAGAGAGAGAGAGAGAGAGAGAGAGAGAGAGAGAAAGTGAGAGAGAGAGAGAGAGAGAGAGAGAGAGAGAGAGAGAGAGAGAGAGAGAGAGAGAGAGAGAGAGAGAGTGATGCCTATTCATTTTTATACACATTAGAAGGATATTTTTGACATCATTTTGTTGATGGTTCAACAATGCTCAAGCTAATCTCAGGCCAACAAATGTAGAATGCTCAAAGCCAGCCAGCGGCCTGCGAGCGCTAGCACACAAGCAGGGGAAACACAACCAAGGCAGTAGCAACACATGGAGCCCAACATCAAGCCAAGGAGAACTAAGACCCACATTAGGCCCAATATCAGGAGCATGCACAACCCACGCATACACAGCGAAGTGAGGAAGTCATCTAATTCAATGTGAAGAAATAAATTGAATTTTTATATTGGCTGCAGGGTTTACTTTTTTCAATATGGGATTTACCGGGCCGACAAGACAAAGGGATTGATTGCGGTCCAATGGGCTGTCACCTCAACAAAGGAGAGAAAAATGACCAGCTTGAAGCTGCCCCAACACAAAGTTCAGGTCACTACAAGCCTACATATTGCAATATTTTCTCGGTCATTGGATCTTTTTCAAGAAGATCTAATTGGTGAGATTTAAAACATACATGTTACGTACCTTTATTTGTTTTTCCAGGCATGTGATCGGTCACACACACTGATGAGGATGATTTGGCCACACCATTGGCGAATTAAAATGCCATTTGTTGATGGGGTGGCTGATGGGGCAACTTATGCAGAGACAGGGTACACCATCCAAAAGGGGGTCTATGGCTTTGATTTAAAAGGAGCCACATACCCTTCTTATGTGCAGATCCAATGGCCAGGGGTATAGCTGTCAATTCTATGCTTAACCAATCATCTCCTCTGGCTGGATGACAATTTATGGCTGAGGGGGACTACCAGAAGTAATCAAACGGCCCATGGATGATCCTGTCGCCAAGATCACTTCATCTACATCCTCCAACAGCCTTTCTTAGACCCTAGAAAGGGGTCTCTTGATAGATCATAATAGTGGCAGTGGGAGTTCTGTTGTAAGTTTGGATGGCAAATCCGAAGCCTGTGACAAATCTAGGACGGCACAAGTAACTTAAGTTGGTGCTGAGGAAACATCAGAACCTTTCTGATTTTCACCAACATTGAGGAAATGGGGTAGAGACAGACACCAGAGCTAGGGGCAGTATCGAGGCCTGCATTCTCAGCCCGCCAATATCAGGGCTATTCTAATACAAAAATACAAAAAGAACTCAGAAAAAATCAAACTAAATTCCAAAAATGATTTTATTATTTTAACCTAGATAAATATTTTAAAGATTATCTTAATGGATAAATTATGAGATTAATCTAATAATTAGAGTCTTATAACCAGCTCATGAACATTAAGTGTGATGCACGACCCTGAGTATGTGTCATGCACATGTTTTTGATCATGCACTTTGAGAGATAAAGGTTTTTGTTTAATGGTGGTTAACAACAAAATTTTTACCTTATTTTACATATTCCATAAAGAAAAACCCATCAATAAATTTTCAAGATCATTTATGGGTCATCACAACACAACTTTTATTTCTCCATAAAGGCATTTTTATTGATACTAAGGAATAAAAACTGCGTTATATACAAAAGAGTTCTTCCTATATATATCATTTTAAGGCATTATTTTATTTTTATAAACTTTCACACCTTGATAATAGTCATTTATGAGCTCTATATGCACATTAATGAGGATAATGAATTTTTTCTAGAGTTAAAAGGAATATATATTTCTCATAACTTTGAGAGAATTGTGATCAAGCTCCACTTGTCGGTGGAAAATCTTTCCATAGGCAATTCTACATGGAGACATGCTTATGGGTGTCTTAGAAGCAGTGGAATATTCACATAATGCTTCACATGGTTCTAGGCCAATCCTCAAATTTCTCATACTATCCTGAATTGGGCAATATTTACGTACGAACCACAATATCTGACTGTTTTCTGCATGAATCGATATCTTATTATTATGTTTTGGTTAATAAACTTAGAAAGTTAATTATGATCATGTTTACAAATGAGTATTGTTTCTAACACTTGAGATTTCAGTGATAATATTTATACACTCTTTTTTGTTAATGGAGGAAATGCGTCCATAAATTTAATTCTCCACAAGTCAAATATATTAATACTCTATCACATGGCCGTATCATGTATATATTCATATATTTGATGTATCTCAACATTGTTAGAAAACTTTTATATCCTTGAGGATGTTTGGCTAGTAGAAGCCACCTTTTTTTCCACATCAAAAAGGGGTATATGACTAGAATACTATAATGGTCTTAATTTGATCACACAGCACCAGACTAATATGTCAGTGACTAGAAATAAAAGATGAAGATCTTGCGACAAATAGTATCTCAATTATGAAAATAAATTATATTTATTTTGAGAAGTCCAATAGTTTGGAATCAGCCCCCTCTATGTAATTCACTATATTTGAAAATCAAAGGGTAAATATCAATAACTTTTTAGGTTCCATTTTTATTAATCCATGATAGATGATATGCTACGAAAATTTTTCAACCTTTATTATCCTTCATCTTTATTAAAATTATTTAAGGAAAAACACTTAATTAGTCAAAAATTTTACTCCTTTTTGTTAAAACAAGACTTCAAAGTAAACTGATAAGTAGAATATAGAGAGATATGACTTCCTAACATGTCAAATACAAAGTTTTCCAATATTAAACCAAATGTAATATCATTTCTCAATGGTTATGTATTTCCTCAGATCATCAGCCAGGGTTTTGTTGATATCATAGTTTTATTTGGCTTATTATCTAAGCTCTAACATAGGAAAACCCCCCTATGCATATCTGTCACGTGGTTAAATTCCGAGCTCAGAACAATGCTCGAATACAATGCGTGCCAGCCTTAGTGCGTGGAGCAGGAACACTGAGCAGCCTTGCCTTGTTTCAGCGGAAGTCTTTGCTATAGATGAAGAATGCTTAGAAGGGGTTAGGAGAGAAAGTAGGGACGCAGCACTATACAAGAATAGGATCATTGCATTAACTATCATAAAGGATTACACTATAGTCATAATAATTACATGGGGAAAGACCAGGGAAGATATTGAAGTAAAGAGACGAGGCATCATGCGTCTTGAGGCCCATAGCCTCGCGTGCATGCCTATCGGCACCGCCACTACACGTGTGCCCCTAGGCCTGGAGCCTGGCGCCGCGCGCCCTGTGGGCCTTGGCACTTGACACACTTGCCAGTCCAGCCCCAGCCTTCCAAGCGCATGCACTGGCACCATCGTGCATGGTCCGTGTAGGTGCCGCCGTGCTCGACACCCCAAGCTGGGCGCAATGCGCCCAACACTACCGGTCGGAGGGCCGTGCACAGCACAACCAACCTGACTCACTGTGCACCAATGCCTTAGTCTCTTGGCAGGAAGTCTCCCACTCCGCACCCCACACACAAAGTGTGTGTGACGTGGGTGTGTCATCCCCACAGTGCAGGCGCACGGTTCTTGGGTGTGCTGCTCGTACCTCTGCCATCCAGCCTGCCCGTCCCACGTGTGCACGACAATGGTGATTGCGCACGGATACCCTTGCGGCCCAGTGCGCCCAACCTGTGCACGGCCTTGCCCTAATCGACCGCCATTGCACGCGATGAGCATGAGTACCAAAAAGTGTGTGTTTGTAGTGTTCGCACTTTAGAACTCGATTTCCAATCAGGAGTCCAGTACACAACATGTCCCCACAGTAAGCACACATACCTCTCTGCAGGAATGTCTCTTAGTTTGGGGACTTACAATAATGCACTGCATCACATAATTTTTAATGGTAAGTTTCATTTTAAGATTTTCTATTATCATCTCATGAGACAAAGAGTTCTTCCATGTGTAGAAGGCTGAGTTTTCTGCCTCATAAATGATGAATCTATTCCCTTTATTGAAAGGTAGGTCTATAATAAGCCAAAAACTTAGAAAAAAACAAAAAAATCATAGTAATGCATCAGTAAAATCTAATATTTCGTAGAATTTCTGATCCAGGATGATAGGTGATGTAGGATGATAGGTGATGCGAGATGATGGGACTGACCGGGTAGGGCAGGCTAGCTTGACTAGGGTAGGATAATCAGACCACAATTCACACGATTGAATTCAAAAATTTAAATCCGGTGTAAATATTGATGGTGCAACCCCTTTCGTCGATCAAGGGCGGGAGTGCTGTCTTTCAACCACCGTGGTTAAACAAGCAAAAATTTCAATAAATCGAACGATCGATCACGAGAAGATTCAAAAATGCCTAATCAACTAATCATGGGAAGATTCAAAAGCCTGATCAACTAATCCGACGGCGGTGGAAAATAATCGAGGAACACTGGAGGAAGAACACTGACACCAAAGAGGGTAGAATTACCTCGACACTAGAGTAGTGCGCCGTGGCGATGCAGGTAATTCTTGATGCGTCGTTGGCGGGGGCGAGTTACGTGCGCTTTGACATGGTGTCGCGGATCCAACTGCGCGGTCAGTTGGCCGGAGGGGGGGGGGATCAAGGGGGGAGTCACCCCCTTGCGGGGTTTGGGGAAGCGCCCCAAAACCTAAATGATATATGGGACATGCACTTTCAGGACAAGGATATGAAGCCTGTGGATACTGAATGCGGAGGTCACGTGGGCAGGCGACCGCATGGGCGGGCAGCCGCATGGGCGGGCAGCCGCATGGGCGGGCAGCCGCATGGGCGGGCAGCCGCATGGGCGGGCAGCCGCATGGGCGGGCAGCCGCATGGGCGGGCAGCCGCATGGGCGGGCAGCCGCATGGACGGGCAGTCGCTTAGGCGGGCGGCCACGTGGACGGGCAGTCGCTTAGGCGGGCGGCCACGTGGACGTGCAGTCGCTTAGGCGGGCGGTCGCGTGGACAGGCGTCCATGTGGGTAGGCATTCATGTGGGCGGGCAGCCGCGCGGGTGGGCGGCTGCTTGGGCGGGAGTTTGCGTGGGCGGGCGGTCGCATGGGCAGCCGGTCGCGTGGGCGGGCGGCTGTGTGGGCGAATGGCTGCGTGGGCGGACGACTGCGTGGGTGGGTGGCCATGCGTGCGCCTGGCGCGGGCTGGCGGCTGTGTGTGCGGCCAACGTGGGTGGACGTGCGCGCGGCAGGCGCTGGCAGTCGGTAGTGCACGCGGGCGAAGGAAGACAGGTGGCCTTCTCTCGATGGCCGTGGCGGTAGCTCAAACGGGAGACGGCTAGGGAAAAATTCCTTTTAGAAGAAGAAACTTCAATTCCGAAAGAAATTCATCAAGTATTTCTTACAACATTGGCCTATGTATAGGCCCTGGAGGAAAGAGAAAATAAGATAGCCGTTAATTTAAAAAGCTAATATTAATCAACGTTGGCGATGTGTCGACGTGTCACATCAAAGGATGGTTCTGAAGTTGGCGATGGTGACGTGTCATGATGTGGGACGTCTCGTATGAAGGTGGGGGCATGTCCGGTACTAGTGCGTTGTCGTGGTCGCCATTAATTTCTTATTTTTTATGGGTAGAATGTGGCGATAAATGACCTGAAAATTTTTCTACCTACAAGAATGTGCTTAAAAGTAAATATCCCAATGCAACTCCCTCTAATTGACATTGTAATGTATCCGAATTCAGAACTGACATTTTTTTGATCCATCTCTAAGATCTTTGTCCTAGTGGATGAAATAATCATGCAAATGTTATTCCAAAACATAGAAGGTATGTTTTTTGAGTTATAGTAAAATGCATTTATAACATATAGGGATCGTGAAAATCATAAATGTTTTGGGGAATTAGATAACCAAAATGACATTCATCTGAATGCAAAGGTGAAAAATAGAAAATTTATTATCTTTTCTTGATCTTGAACTAATTTCTCAGTGTGGTTATACCTACTGATATTTACAATAAAAAAAAAATTATTGACATGACATTCATCATGGAAGATTGCATAAAATTTAAAGGGAATACCTATTTTTATTTCTCAAGACAATAAATTCTTATAGTTATGCATAAAATTCTTATACTGATATTTACAATAAATTCATTGGACAATCTTAATTGATTAGAATGGATAGACTCAGATTTTCAATAAAAAGTTGATTGAACCAGTGATCAGTCTGGCCAATCAGCTGTATCATTGATGGCCTCTTCCAGAAATGGAAAAAAATCACAAAATAAAAGAAGACAAGGTTCCCTCCTTTTTTCTCACCAATGTGCCTAACTTTCCTGTTGCGATTCCATGATTTTTTGGTTATCTTCCCATCTTGCTGTTCTCATGTCAGTAATGACCCTTTCCTGTTGGTATCTCCTCTTTTGTGGGCTATGACAACCCTGCCTCTTAATTCTGTCCCTAGAAGTGTCAAGGCCACATTCCACTACAGAGTTGAGTTATTCTTCCTCTCCTTCTCCCTCTCTCTCTCTCTCTCTCTCTCTCTCTCTCTCTTTTATTATTCCATTTTAGGAATAGTTTTCATAATGTTATTAAAGACAAATTGAAGATAATTCCTTGTCTCTAATGCTAAGTTTTATTCACCCCTATGATTTGAAAAAAAATGGATATGTGGTGATTTGTAATTTGATTTTAAGAGCTGAGTTTTTCATACATATTCATATCACAATGAAACATTATTATTAAAAAAAATTCATAGTTTGTTATATATATTTATCGGAAAAATTCATTCATTAAGTATTTTTTTTAGTTTTCGAACACAAACACGGCTTCCAAAAGTTATCTTACGCCTGGCAAACTCTCATTACAACAGTCTGCCAAAAGCAATACATAACTTTTCTTAAATTGAATGAATTATAAAATTTATATCATAGTAAATACACAAAAATAGATGTTTATCTCATACATCCTCCCAATGACATTTTTACCTCAGCCTGAATATTATAATTTTATTTAAATTTATGTGAAAATATTTCAGGATATTCATGTAGAGACGTTAAGAAGAGGCACCAAGCTATGAATACGTCATTCTTGTAAAAAACATTTTGGAGATGCCTTGGGGTTTATTTACTGATATTTTATAAGAAAACTTGTAAATAAAATGTTATGTAAGTGGCATTATTAAAGCGCAGGAATATACACTGATATTTAGAGAGTTGAATGTGGTAAAATTAAAAAAAAATATGAAGCTGATTTATTAATTTGTATGTAAATTTATGGGACTATTTTCGATTAATTGAAGCCCAATCAATTAAATAGGTTCACCAAAATTATTTTTTATTTGTATTCTATTAATATGCTAGGAGTTTTTTGGTCCACTCAAATGTGGCATGATTTATATATCTAACCTTATTCTAATCACAATAGTTTAATTTATTCTGATATTTTACATCACAGTATTTAGTCCAATAAAAATTTTCATTTAATTTATAGCATTGCATTATTTTTTCCTCAATAAAAGTGATTTAATTTAAAATTTAGATCATAAATAAATAACCTTCTATCATGGAAATTTTATTTGTGATTAGGATTTTGGCAGATATTGAAGTCTAGAAATATATTCATTGACATTCAGACACACACATACATACAAACACACACATATATATATATATATATATATATATATATATATATATATATATATATATATATATATATATATATACATATCTATATATATATATATATATTTATGTTTGATATTCAAATATGAAATGAATTTAGAATGATTTAAATATTAAACTGCTGAATGAGTTTTTAAATAAGTTTAGGTTATATAGCTTTTCATATTGGAATATTGGAACTATGAAACTAATATTGACTGTGATATATATACATATATATATATATATTTATATTGATGGATATGTTGGTCAAAATTTTTAGATTTTCATAATTCTTGATATTCATATAGAGAAACATATTTTGAATGAGGTTGAGTGTGAGAGGAAACTTGAAATTAAAACAAAATTGAGAGGGACTATACAAGAAAGGTTATCATCTTATCAATACCTTCAATTTTATATTCCATCGAATACATATAAATAGGAGGTTATTGGACCTGGCCAAGAAAACCATATATACTGCTTAGGTCTTTAACACATTTGCAAAATATATTGGTAGAATCCATATTTTTGGCATTATTCATGATCATAAATTCTCATGAAATTTCACACCCAATCATTATCTAATATTTCCTAGAAAATGAACCGTAAAGAAGTTTGTTGTAGCATGGAGGAGAGGAGGAAATCAATGACCCAGAATCATCCAACTTCAACACAGTATTCAATGATTCAGAAGGTTTTTTTGAATTCAAAAACTCTATATATTCATGCCCTGTATTTTATTAAGGGTGAAATAAAACCCAAAAAAAATATCTTTGAGACTCACGTGAACTTAAAACATCAAGAAAGTAGTCTAGAGATCATGAGCTGTGTTCAAACTTTGATTCTAGTCTATTTTTAATCTAGGTTAGTTGATTCTTACTTATGATTAAAAATTATATTCTTGTAAGTATGTACAATACCTTAGTCAAGTGCATCACTAGACTGGTTTTATATCACATACAAATATTGATGTAACACAACCGACGCTGAGATCGAACGGCTCGTGCTACACCAAAGGGAGGGCAAGTGCAGTCATGTCATATGGCAAAGACGAGTAATGATGATGTCATGTTAATTATAATGCGACAATAAAAATTGATGAGAAGTATAAATCTCACGTCGACGGACACCAACGACCAGATGGGCGCGGCGTAGTGATGGCAGGAGTAGTGATGGGCACAACGCGGCGACGGCTGGGCGTGGCGGCGATGGCAGGGCACCACAGCAACAATAGGGCGTGGTGGCAGATGGCTGGTGGCCGCAATGGCGATGGCAGGGCACTACGGCGGCAGGCGGCTGGTGGCCACAGTGGAGATGCCAGAGCACGATGACTGCAGCAGACAGTTGGTGGCCGCGGCGACGATGGCAAGACACGACAGCGGTGACGATACGCGGCTGGCGGTAGCGGGCGGCTGAAGCGGCCGCATGCTGCGGTGGCCAGGGACACCTCTAGTGGCTGCTAGGGGCTGCTGTAGCTGCCGCAGGCAGCCGCGGTGGCCTGGGCCTGAGCAGCATGGGCGGTTTGGGCGGCCTGGGTGGCCGCATGCGGCCGCGTGTGACCCTGGGCTGCCGCGGGTGACCTGGGTGGTCGTGGGCCAGCCGCGGGCAGCTACGAGCGGCCTGGGCCGATAGTCAAACTCTAGGGTTTCTTTCTCTCTCTCTATTTTCACAGTGGCATCTTCATAAATATAACAAAAACTAAAAAACACTTAAAAATCAGGAAAAATCACTAAAAATCACATTTTCTTCAATCTTTCTTCTCTTCTCTTCCTTTGGGCGGCCCCACCTTTTATAGGGGCAAATATGAGCCTTCCCCCCCTTAGAAATAAAGGGGGAGAAGGCCCAATTAGAAGTAATTAGGGCCACCTAATAGGAGAGAGAGGCACACGAACATGCATGCGCTAACACACGCGCAAGGTGTAGGTTCGTACAACGGTCCAAACATGTGCGAATAAACAAAAACAAACACTTACGCGGCCGACATACATGGCCTACTAAACAAGGAAAATGCAAGTAAAGATAACGTCAAACCTTGTTGGCTTGTCGACGAGGTCGGGTACTCCGAAGGCTGGGTATCGCGCATGAGCCCTCGTTCGACGAATAGGTTCGACGGGGTCTTCAAAACTGGATGGTCCCCCATCAAATATCTAAAAATATCTAGGGTATTCTGGTAGTTTATTATTTGGTTTCTCATTAACACACCTTAAATATCACCTTATTCTCATAAATTAGAAAATCATTATACTTGGATTATTTGAAAAATCCCTTTCATGTAATTGCTTCTATGGTGACAAATCAGGGCAGTGCGCCACGGGGAGTATAATTTGAAAAAGTGCTTCTATGTTATTTACCCCATGGCTACCTTTTTATGACTTTACACCCGTCAATGAATATTGAAGGATAAAACATTTATGCTTAAATGTCAAGTGGCATTCTTATTATTTTGCGATCCAAGTTCATGGCCTGTTTTGAGATTACTTGGAGATTTGTCAACCATTGTAGGATGTGGGATGTACATGCCCCGGTGGTATCTTAACCCCCTTTGCCCCAAACCTACATCAAGATCTTCCAGGTCACCCCTCATTCTCTTCACTTCTATTCTTCTCAATGATTTTTCTCTCCACTTATATCTTAATTCTTCTTTCCTTTAAACTAAACTTCAGATTGATAAATCTTCTGTTTCATGAAGGAATATTTATAATTTTTCTTTAGTAAAAGGTATGGTTGAATCTACATGGAGCAGATGCTGAGAGAGAAAAAAATGGTGAAAATATATTTTAGAGGTTTTTTAGTTATCATAATTTTTAGAAATTTATAGGAATAAAATTCACAAACACAGAATAAATTGGTCAAAAGTGATTCAAAGAAATTGAATAATTTTACTATATTCCACTAGTTTTATATGATTTTAAGAATATTTGGTAATTTTTTAGAGCATAAAATAAATTTATATAAATCCAATATCCTTGATGAGTGTTATGGAAGTAGAACTTGTGGACTGTTGTGATGATAGAGGGAATTTCTGGCAGAATTTAAGAGAGCCACCACTGCATTGGCTTGCCAATGGACGGTAGAGTAGGGTAGCGGAATGTGGGAAACTTAGAAAACTATTTTTTTTTTTTGCTACAACATAAATTTTTTAGCATGGTTGGTGGTGATGGAAAGCTTTTCATCTAGGAAACCCATTGAAATATTTTCCTAGAGAAAAGTATGATACTTTTATATAAGAAATATTGTGTATCATACATACCTCATTTGCACTTCCCCTACGTGCTGAGTGGTACTTCTATTTAATAATAACAACATGAATAATGATCCCAAGAAAATATAATATGATGTGAACATAGAGGATGAAGACGTTGGGTTCTAGAGGCCTTGAGATGGATGAATAAATGAAAACAATTCGTAGGGGAAGACTTGAACGAATCAAACGACATCAACAAAAACATTATACGAAGTACCTTTCCATGAATCTCATTCATGATTTCTTCGATCCCGAAGCGAGATGAGTCGAGATGCTCAAGTGTAAAACCTCTAAATGTAACCACGCGATCCTCGGCACGTCGGATCTCCTCCTTCTCCTTGACGAGCCCCGTCCTACTTCCACCGTCATCATTACGCCATTCGGATTGCATCGGGCATGGAGAGGGGGGTGTGGGCAGAGTGGAGAAGAAGGGGAAGGCCCCTGAACAATTTTGGCCTGAGTGAATTTCGTTGAGGGCCTTCCCCTATTTATACTAAGTGGGTATTTTTCATAAAACCCCCAAAACTTAAGTATATCTTTCGACGTTCAAAAGACCATTTGCGTGTGACCCTCTAGGCCCATGTATAAGTCTAGTTAACGACTCTAGTGACCCAATAACCTTTTATTGGCCTTCCAAATTAATTAACTATATCATCATAAAGATTGATTAATGTCAGATTGATTTAACCCAATCGATAGGTTGAGTCTCCGACACGTGGGGTGCCAAGCTACACCTCGTGTCCTAGAAGATACAAAGGAGTGTGTATCGACTCACTCATGGAACCTGTTCATCATCAGTTGCCGTGTATGTATAATCCCTTATCCACTTGACACTCCTTGGACAACTTAGGGTATGGTCAATTGTCAAACCCTAATCGGTCATTAGAGTTAGTACTTATGCATTCACAAATCATCGAACAACTCTTCTCCGATATTTCACTGCCTTGGCCAAGGACTTCATTGCATCATCTTCCTTGAGCTGTCACCTCTTATACCGAGGGTGGACGATCCCATCTTGACCACTCAATCGTCTTCGTGAACTTCTTGATGTACCCGAACTAAGACCATTTAGAATCCCATGATTAGAGACTCGTTGGCCATAGTCAAAGTACAACCGTCCGCCCATAAGAGGTCTTTGGTGTCTCAGGTCTAAGGACCATTTACACAACCATGACGTAAATCAACCTGATTGACAGTTTGATATAATACCATTGAGGGACTCGTACGGATCAATTCAGTGAACTCTTTCCACTAAAGAGAACCCACTATCTATCCTTAGTGTCCCCACACTAATGGCTACGAGAATGGCCATACTCATCATACGAGTGAGGCTAGATAGTGCTATCCTATCCGGATACTTTGATGTCCTTCTCGCATATCCTTCAAATAGGAATATTTAGAACACATGCTTAAAGACTAGTGATCTCCGTATTACGATCTCATCATAATTCACTAAGTCCGATCATGTATTAATGGACTTCATTATGAGCATCACACATGCACTATAATGAATATATTCTATTAATGAACATGGAACGAGATGTGGAATGTGTGATTGGCTTGCCGGCCACATATATTTCCATCAGAAGAATGGGGGAGCATGATGGACGGAGATGTTAAGAAATGATGTTGGACTGAGATGATGAATATAGGGAAGAAGTGAGGAAGCATGTAAATTAGGGCATAAGAATTAAGAGAAGATGAGACAATTAGGCGAGATGGAAATGACAGGTCGAGAGATGATGGTGATGGTAAAATAGAATGTGAATAACGAAGGGGTTGGACCTCACCAAATAAATATGATGGAGATGAGACTGTGCAAGACAAGAGAACTTATTTTATGTTGTTATTTGTATCCAGTTTCACATCACATTTCTGATGTAGACAACCCTCTCCTCTTATCTATTACCCTCTTCAAAAACTCATGACATCAAGAAACACTGGACAGGTCTTCAAAATCTCACTCGCGTTCAATAATCTTACAATGGTCTAACCATATGGATGGATAATGATAAAAACATAAAGCTGTACTTGAAATTTCACTTGAATTGGCCTTATGGATTACTAGATATCAAGTACCCAATTAGAATAAAAATAATATTTATTTAAAGTAAATATTTCTCTGTCCTCATTTTCTTCATTGGTGTATATGAAATTCTAGGGATTAAAGTAAATAGGTCACGTCTTGGGTTTTGTTCCT
This sequence comes from Wolffia australiana, assembly GCF_029677425.1. Lineage (NCBI taxonomy): Eukaryota > Viridiplantae > Streptophyta > Magnoliopsida > Alismatales > Araceae > Wolffia > Wolffia australiana. The sequence goes on from NC_135847.1 coordinate 11,825,613, forward strand.
TAACGTGTATGAAATTCTCTAATATTGATCAGAGCAGATTTCCCTTTTTATTCTCTATCAATAGTGCAAAAAATGTCCCCTATCTTGCCCAAAAAATACAAAAAATAAAGAAAAGTAACTAAATAACCAACCTTACGACGTGGGGATGCGCCACTGCATGAAATGTCTGTACATGTTTTAATTTTGCACTATATGCTTTCATGTGTTGGTTTTAAGGGAAATGAATGTGATGCCGGACGTCGTCAAGACGTTGTCCGGTCGACACCGAGGGTAGCGACTCGGTATCGAATGAGGATCTCTATCGGACGTCGACGGCAAGTGTCATCTGATAATGCGGATGGACAGGTAATAATGATGACGGGAATGGGGGAAGGAATCCTACATGTAGTACGTGCGAGTGCCGATATGCGGTTGTTCTGTTCCAGAGATCCGACGGGGTCACCTAGGGTATGGTAAACCAGACCACCCAAACCTCGCCCGAGAGGGTCGAGGATGACTATGTCGCCAAACGGGAATGTCCCGCTTAGATGCTCACACTCGTCGGGCTCGACCGACTCATACCAGCCAGGTAAGACTCTCAAAGAATTCATCGTCATTTTCTCAACCTGTCTCACTCTCACCTACGTTTAACCCGAGCGCGGAGGAGGCAATACGGAAAGCGTATTGAAGTAGATAAAAGACGTAAAGAGCAGTAAGGAAGAGGTACCTTCGTCACGTTCGGTGACGGATATCTCGCAACACTTGGAGTCTGAGGTAGTGGAGTCGTTGGGAGCGCGGGCCTGGGTCGAGGTGGTGCAGGACACGGCGGCGAGGTGCGCAGCACAGAACTTGGGCGCGATACAGGGGCTGGTTGCGACCGAGCGCGGCTCCGGCGTAGTGCTGAACGTGGTCCGCAGCGCGTACGAGCGCGCGGTGCGGCAGCAAGGGCGTCGAGCAACGGGTTGACCGCCCGGCGACGATGACCGGTGCAGAAGGATGGCGGCGGTGCGGCGATGGCGTAGGTGGCGTGCGGTGGTGGCTAGATGGCGGTAGCGGCGCGCGACGTGGCGTGCAGTGGTGGGAAACGGCGGTAGCGGTGCGGGAGGACGGCGTGCAACCACGCGAATGGCGGCGGCGCCGCGTGAAGGCCACGGGCGGCTGCAAGGGTGATGGCGGCGGCGCGTGACGCGGCACAAAATGGCAGGAACGGTGCCGGTGGCACGGGAGGACCGCGTGCAGCCACGGGGATGGCGACGGTGTCGCGAGATGGCCACGGGAGGCTACGGGGGGCGACAGCGGCGGCGCGTGACGCGGCGCACAGCGGCGGGAACAGCGGCGATGGCGCATGCAGGCAGCGAGCGGCCGCGGAGTCTGGCGGTGGTGGTGCGGGTGGAAGCGGGTGGCTGCGTTTGGCGCGAAGGGGCGGTGGTGTCGGCGGCCTTCTTACTTCCCTCTTTCTTCTCCTTTCTTCCTTCCCCTTCTCCTTCCTCTTGCTTCTCTTCTTCCTTCCTCTTCTTCCTTCTTCTTCTTATTTCTTCTTCTTCCTCTCCTCAACGAGAATGACTCTTCGAATTCCAAGCATTATATTTTTCAAAGAAAATCAAGAGTACCTAAGGAGGACGCCCACCCCTTCCTCTTATAGGGAATAGGTGGATGGGCCCCTTGAAACAACAAAAAAAAAATAAAACAAGGGATAGTGGCTAAGGGGCTAGGGCCCATTAGTGGGAGGGGAAGATATCCTCATACGGCTCGATGACGATGCGGGTTTCTTGAGCGACGGTCCTGCGGGGTCGGACGGTGCCGCACCATCAGAATGCATGTTTGAAAGGATTATCATCAAGAAAAATGAAATTCTTGGGTCACACTAAATGGAGTGAGTGGAGTTAGTCAAGTGAAATAAAGGGCAAGGGAGGTCTGGCTGGCATGTGTGTCTAAAATGGGTTACACTTCTATTTATAATCTCAGGTATTTTTCATAATAGTCTTTGTAACTTTAATATTATCTCCCATCGCCCATTAATCTTATGCATGTCTCAAGACCCATGTATTAACCTAGTTAATAAATTCAACTTCCCAATAACACTTAGTCAAGAATGATATTAATTAGCTTTATTGACATATAAATTGATTAATATAGTATTAATTAACTCCATCAATAGGTTAAGTTTCCAGCTTATGGTGTGCCAAGCTACACCTCATGCTATAGAAGATACATATGTGCAATCCTTGATTCACGAGATACTTCCTAATTACTTATGGGATGGATTGGATTAATATGTTATTAATTTAGTACTGATGCATAACATAGACCATTGGAAAATGTCTTCTACAATAGCTCCAGTACCCTTGCTAAGAACTATCTGCATGTTTTTTGCTAAATCATTCTCCTCTATACCGAGGGAGAATGATCTCATCTTGACCACTCAATCACCTTTGTGAACTTTTTACTAAATCCTAGTGTCTCCATGTTAATGGCCACAAGATCATCCATAATCATCAAATATTTAGATAGTGATATTCTTTCCAAATAGTTTGATATCCTTCTCAAGTATCTATCAAAATAGAAATATTTAAAATAAATGTTTTAAAACTAGTGATCACTATGTTATGATCTCATCATAATTCACAAAGTCATTGGATGGATTCATAGACTTCATTATAAACATCACGCGGGAATAATAATAAAACATATCTTAATGAACTTAAAACATGACATAAAAGTATGATTGACTTGAAAATGGCATAATATTTATAAAAAATGCGGTCTAGCTTTTCCACAAATGTATACGCCTACGGAAAAACAAGATCCCTAAAAAAGAAGATCATGGATTTTAGCCGTGGAGTTGAATCACTTGAAGAAGCATGGCCAAGATTCAAATTATTGACTAGGAAGTACCCATACCACGGTTTTCCCATTCATGAACACTTTCAAAAATTTTATGGTGGATTGAACCGTCAAGATTGACATTGAATATATATCTCCAGTGGTGGTAATGCTTACAAACACTCTTGCAGATAAGTCCATGGCCTTGATGGAGAATTGGTAAATGATTGAGCTGATATGCAAAGCTTCTCTAACAATGTCAGGAATGTAGGAATCTTTTTTTTGGATTAATTGATGTGAAGGCAGTGGAAGACCCTTGAAGAGTACAAGAGGGAAATTGAGGACCTGAAGAGGGGGGAAAGGATCACATGTGCATCATCAAAATCCCTGAACTAAAAGATAAGTACACAATCTCTCCCAAGAGACACAATGAAGGTCAACTCTCCCATCATCCTCTTATTAATCCTAGGAGTTTATTTTGTATAGATATTGATGTAGAGAATTCATTTCATTAATCTTCTTAACACATAAATTATTTGCATCATGATAGAGATAAAACAATATCATCCTCCAAAGTAGTGTAATTAATAGTAATTACAATAATTTCAAACATGATGGTGATCATAAATTCCATATAGAAAGTTTAGATGTAATTTATAAACTTAGAAATGAGAAAATTTTACTTGATCCATGTGAGAGCAGAATAGATAAGAATAAAGTAGATGAAAACATGGAGGAAGAGATGGATGAGGAGAGGCATCTTAAGGTGCCATATCCCTATCTGAAAGATTGCAGACCATCAAGTCCTTTCCCTTGAGATTTAAACCCATCAAAAGAAAAAAAAAGGACCAACTATACCTTTTTAAAGGAGTCTGACTATACCTTTTTAAAGAACAAACTATATATTATTCTAGTTCATGCCATTCAAAACCTTCTGTATCATTAAAAATTTATAAAAGGAATAATGCAATCCATCTAGGAAGAAAACTTTCACCTTTATGAGAATATCAGTTGAATTTTACTGCATGAGGTTTCTTGAGAGAAACAAGAACCTGGGGTACATTAATTGAATGCAAAATTTGAGGGTGATGTTAACTAAATCCATTTTAGAATGGGGGGGCTAGTACTCAAAATAATGTCTGAGGATCTAAATGATAAATTTAAATTTGGAGGTCTAAAACCAATCTTATTAGAATTTTAGTTAGCTAATGGATCTATGAGTCAAATTTGTGGGAAAAAATGTTTCTTTCTTGTGGATTTCATTTTTGAAGATATCAAAATGACATAAACCATAGTCATCAGTGTATGATTTTGGGGAGGCCTTTCTTAGCCACAAATATGGCCGCACATATTGGGAAATTAGGAATTGTTGAACTTAGCGTGGAACATGAAAGACTGAAGTTCATACTTCAAGATTAATGAAATATCCTAAATAAGGTAGTGATGATGTATGTTTATTAAACTTATTATACATTTTGATCTGAATTCATGTTTATTAAAATGTTTCTTTCTTGTGGATTTCATTGTTGAAGAAATCAAAATGACAGAAACCATAGTCATCAGCGTATGATTTTGGGAAGGCCTTTCTTAGCCACAAATATGGCCGTAAATATTGGGAAAAAAGGAATTGTTGAACTTAGCGTGGAACATAAAAGACGGAAGTTCGTATTTCAAGATTAATGAAATATCCTAAATAATCTAGCGATGATGTATGTTTATTAAACTTATTAGACAATTTGATCTGAATTCATGTTTGCATTATTTATTTATTATTGAAACTAATAGCTGTATTCTTGAATCCTCCCGTGACCGTACTCATAATTTGTCATTCTGCATAGTGATATTAAGCCACTACCTTCCACTTTAAACTATGCACTTTTGGGCTCAATAAATTTTGTGATGTCATTATATCATCACCTTTATGTCTGAATCAAGAGCATCCAATGCTTAATGTGCAATCAAATGATTGACTGAAAAAATTATGCCCACAAGGCAACATGAAAGTAGGCTTAATCCTGATATACTGGATGTTGTAAGAAGGAAATATTTAAATGGCTAAAGGCATGGTTTATTTATGCCATCTTAGAAGTCCTTGGGTCTGTCCAATTGATATTGTGCCAAACAAGACATGGATTAAAGTTCAAAATAATGAAAACAAGAGGAGGTACAACCTAGAATATCATCTAGTTGAAGAGTTTGAATTTCTTATATGAAGCTAAACTCTATCACTAAGGAAAATTATTTCTGTACCATTTGTTGACTAAGTCCTTCAGAGGTTAGCCACACAATTTTTATTTTTATTTTTTCAGATGACTATTCCTGGTATAATCAAGTTGGGATTGATTAACATGATCAATATTACAAAAGTTGCCTTCGATACATTTTATTCTCTAGTAGTTACATTTGCGTTCAAAAGAATGTCATTTGGTTTATGTAATGCTCATGCCACTTTTAAAGCTACATAGCAGCTAAGTTTTCTAATTTAGTAGGTGATTGTTTGGAGGCATTTATGGATGATTTTTTGGTTTTTGGACCCCTCTTTTGAAATTTTAACTAAATTGACCAAAGTTGTGCTGATATATGTCCAAAACCATCTAGTGCTGAGAAAGGCAAATTGCGTGTTAATTTTAAATGTCATTGTGATTCAATTTGACTAAAATCAGATAAATTTGATAAATGATATAAACTCACTCAGACGTGTAGTTTTAGTAAGGTCATCTCCACAGGGACTGGAATTTAGATGTGTATTTAATTATTGAGTTATATTTAATGAGCAATATTAATGATACTAAAGATAATGAGTATAAGAATAAATGAGAAGTTAGTGAGTAGAGGTAATATTAGGTGAGTAAGAGAACTATATAGGTGAGAATATCATATATTATAAATACTAGAAGTAATTAAAGAATTAAGATATTAGATATTATAGTTAAGGATGGTAATAATATCAGTGGTGGAGGAGTAGATAAGACCAATAAGATAGATATATTAGTATGATAGTACTGATAGAATATAGGAGGACATTGATTTAATTAATAATAGGTTATATTTTAGATAGGAAATAGGTATAATAATAATAAATAATAAGATTTAATTAGATTGTGAATAATAAGGATCTGAGGTAATAAGATGTGAGAAGTAAGGAGTTACTTAATAAGAGTAATTACTTTAATAAGAGTAAAGAAGAAGAAGGAGAATAGATTAGAAATATGATAGATGGGAAGATATTATTTAATTTGGTGTAGATAAGTAATCTAGAGAAATATTTATATAGGCTAAGAATTTAAGATTACGGTAGCTAGGGAGAGAATAAGTAATTATCTCATTATAATATAGCTAAGTAGCTAGATAGGTATAGACAGATTAAGATAGGATAAGGAAGTAGTAATAGTAATTAAGAAGTATATATATTAGCATAAGGTTGCCTATAGTTATAAAGTATGACTTATATAGGTATAATATTTATTTTAGAATTAATATATCTATTTTATATACTTTTATATATTTTTTATAATTGATTTCTGGATGTTAAAGGGTAATTTAATCCAAAAGAGGTGTTCGACCAAAAGCCCGAAAGAGGCTGAAATCAGATAGCTATATATTTGTATGCTTATATATATATATATTTAAACTTTTTTAGAGTATAAAATTGGGGTTAAAGGGGTAGTTCTGTTTAACACCTTAGAGGTGTTCAACGGGATGCCGGAGAGAGGTTGGGATAAGAGTAAGGAAATAATTATATGTATATGTTTAGATTTTTATAATGTTGATAAAATAAGGATTTATATAAATCGATGATGATTTCTCCAACACACCAGGTGTTCCATGGAATGCCAAAATGGAATAGTGGTATTGAACTTTGATTGAACTGAACTAATTTTCCGATTAAACTGGACAAAATTTATGGAATTCATCTACTCAATTGGAACAAGAACAAGCTCAACAGTTACCAGACTCCGCCCTAAATCGAGACGCGGTGGTGGTGGCGCTGAAGGCTGCCACCTAGCCTCATTGTGCATCTTCCCTAGGTCCTTTCTCCCTTGTTGGAGCAGAATCTGCTCTCCCTTTCTCCTCCTAGAAGCCTTTACGACTTCCTTGTGTCAAGACGGAACTGTCACGACTCCGTCGAGCTCTCTGATCCCCCAAAAGGGGCCTCCGCCGGCTTCTTTCTTCCTGTGATGAGAGATGAGAGTTAAGCCTTTCAAATCTCCCTTATAAAGGGTCGAGAGATGTTCTCTAGACTCTCAAGCGGTCGGGCTTGATCCAACAACCCCTAGAGGGCTGTTGGATCTGCCAGTGCTTCCGTCGTTGGCGGCATGTGTCGGCTGGCGAACAAGGATGACCATTGGGTGAAGGAGGACGAGATTGCCACTCGCCCATCTGATCTTCCCTTGATATGGGTCAACGGTTGCAATTAATTTGTAGTTGTAGACGCATCATAATGGGTGTAACCCTTTCAGACCATGTTAGCATGCCCTCTTAGCTGCCATGTCAGCTACGCATGCTTTGATTCATATGTTTGGCGTGCCTTGCTTTCCTCGTCAACTGCGAGAGCCAATTATAGATCTGAAAAAATAAGAAACATCAGATATAAAGAGTCTGATCTCACCATCCGATCTTCTTTAAGAAGATCAGACGGCTGAGATCATGCCCATTAACTTAAAAAATGATATGAGCTTTGGGCTGGGTTGGCTGGGTTAGGTTGAAGTCCGGTCATATCGAAAAATTCAATAAAGTGTTAGCCTATACAAATTTCACTGAGAGGTATGGATAAAAAATAAATTTCTTCCCTCTCTGTGATTGAACTCTCTTGGGCTCCTTTGGGCCTGATGTTGGGCCTCTTAGGGGCCTCTCTATGCTCTAATTGTGCCAACAGGTGGGCTGTTGTGCGGTGATGCAAGCCGGCTGCTGGCCGGCTTGTGCGCTGTGCACTCACTGGCTGGCGGCTGGCGGCTGGCGGCTGGCTTGAGTGCCATCGGCTGGTCTTGAGCTGGACACTTAAAAAACCCTTTTTATATCGCCATATTAATTTTAAAAAATATTTCCAAAATCGAATGAGGAAATTGACCTTCAAACATAAGATGGAATTTAGTAAGGATAAATGGTCATAATGCATATTTTAAGAACTAGTGCATAGAGGGAAAATTTATACAAAATAAATATAAAATTAATAATACGATGCATATACTAACTCTAAAATGTATATATTTTTACTACCAAAGCTCCCTTTATCAAGCACCAATTTGGGAAGAATCCCACTTCATGGTGGAGGAGCTTTTTCTGGGGCATCACATTAGAAAAGGAGGGTTAGGTTTGGACAAGGCAAAAGTGAAAGCCATCAAGCTCCTTCCCTGCCCACAACTCTAAAACCGCTTTCCTTGGCCATGATAGGTTCTACAAGATATTTATAAAGGATGTCAAAATAATCTCAAAACCTTTGACCCATCTAATTTTTGATGAAGAGAGATTTTTTGAACGATGATGATAAAATATCATTCATGCAGACTAAAGAAGCTCTCATTCAAGATTGTGGTTCTAAGCTTTGAATTAGAGATTTATTTTTAAACTATCAAAGGATACTTCCGACTTTTCAGGGGGAGCTGTGTTAAGTTAAAGGATTGACAAGAAGCCAGTAGCCATTTATGATGGCAGTAAAACCTTGGGTGAAATTCAGGTTAATTACTCCACAAAAAATGAATTATTGGCTCTATTTTTTGTTTTAGAGAATTTATTTTCTAAAATTCATGACCTTTAACTTTATCGAAGAATATATTCTCTCTAAAACGGTTTGTATACTCTAGAAAATATTCATGCATACTCCTTAAGCTGTAATATTCAAAATTCAGAAACAGCATATGAATATGAGGAATAACTTCCTCAAAATTCTTTTCAAAAAGTTATTGATTTTATTTTTTTTCAAAAACTTATTCATATTAAGATTATTTATAAATGTGCTTAGATTGTTCAGCCATTTTATTCGAAAAAGATAAATCATTGTCACTCATATAAGATATTTCATTTTCATACATAATTCCACAAGATTCACATGGCACATACGAACAAGCATACTGCTCAAAAAATCCTTTTCCTTTGCTTCATCTTCAGAATTTTTCTCATTAATTATAAGCATGAAAGATGATGCGTGTGACTCAGCAAGAGTCTAAGATTGACCTCTTATGAAGTCCATGTCATCTTGATCTTAAATATGATTGTTATAGAGAAAATTATCCTGGCCTTTTTTTACTTCTTTAAGGCCATTCAGGTCTTTCTTTTCTTATGAAGAATTTGAGTAGTGCTTCACCTGATACTCGAGGGGATTTTAAACTTGGTTATCTTTTTGACTATGCAAAGTTAAGAAATTATTCATCTGAAAGATCATCTAGACAGTACATAGAATTTCTATGAGTTGTCTCTTTGCATCTCATGATCAAGATTTTGTTTCAAGCTCATGCTTCTTACTTGTCCCTCTTTGTATGATTCTTTTCTATAGGAATGTTAGATCTAGAACCATTTATTTTTTATCATTAGAAATTTTCATTCAAGATATAATATCTAATAAGGATTGCATCCCTTAGATACAATCCACAATAAAGCCTGCAACTCGCTCACAATTTTTAAAATCATTTCACATATATTATTGATCTCATATTGAAACATTTTAACTAAAATTAGAAATTTCTAATTGGAATCCTTTTGAGGATACCTAAAAAATGTTTTTGATGGTTCATCAATTTTTGGAGAATCATCATGGCCAGAAATTTTACTTTGACCTCAATGACAAAGTGAATCCTGATTCTGAGGATAATGTTTATCATAATTTTCATGATGTTATAAAAGTTTTTTGGGAAGGGGAAAAAATTTCTTTTCATAGTTTAAGTCAGAACTGTAAGGTTGATATGATTCATCGCATGCATCATAATGCTCACAATTTCAATCATAAAAATATGAATTCCTCCTATCAAGGTCAACAAATAATCAAAGGATGAATTAGTAGGTTTACCAATGAAATTGTTGTTTGATGAATTTTGACACTAAGAAATATTAAAAATGACAAATAATAATTAAAAAACTAATATACTTAATGACAACTGCTCCCAGGCAACAACACCACTTGATAAACGAGACATTAGGGTCAAAAATGTCATTTTATGGTTCTGAGATATGAAAAAATTTATAATTTCCTTACTAACTACATAGTGAGTAATATTTGAATCCAAAGATAGTAGGTATTGAAAAAGTGAATTTTCAGTTAAAAATATTTTCAAGGAATTTTTATGAGTTGGTTCTATTTTTTGTATTTTTTATGAAATATTTTCAAAAAACAATAGAAAACTAGTGAAACTAGTTTTAGATAAAATAAATGAATTTTTTGTTTTTAATATTGAATTCATGTAAACATGGGTTGAAGCTACTTTTAAAAGTTCAAATCATTATGAGTAGTTCTTAGGTTCATCTGACAACATTTTTTGCAGGTTTAGATGCTTAAAATCCCTAATAACTGATGGGGTAGTCATTGTAATATTCTGAATTCTATTAGATGCTTGAGAGATGGGTTGAAACATCAAATTATGACTCTATATCACCCTAAAACTAATGAAAAAATCAAGAATTTAAATAGAGAGATAAAGAAGATTATTAGGCCTGATTAGAAGGATTGGTAACTTAGGTTATATGATGCTAATGGGCCTTAAAAAACACTGATATAACACCCTCGGGGATGTCTCCATTTAGGTTGGTTTTGTGTAAAATTTGCCACCTGCATGTGGAAATTAAAAATAGAGCTTATTGGCCATCAAGATGTTTTACCTCTCTAGACATGTGGAGAAAAATGTCTTCTGCAGATGCATCGGCTCCAAGAATTGACAGAGAAGGCTTATGAGATCTCAAGAATTTATAAAGCCAAGATTAAAGACTTCACGACAAGCTTAAGGATAAGACTTCATTCTTTAGAGACTTCATTAAGGATAAGATGTATGCTTTTAAAATTTGAAGCTAATAATTTTTCTTAGGAAGCTTAAATTCAGGTTGGATGGCCCTTTCATTATCATTTAAGTCTTAATAATGTAACCTTCAAAAGATTCAGGCCTTATGTCAACTCCAAACTTCTGTTACCTCCCTCTACTACCATGTTAAAGAGCCACTATCAGATCTATCTAATTTATTTTTATTATTTTGAGAATTTTGCACCAAAACTTGCCTTTGTGTTTTCATCATACTTTCTTTTATTTATTCATTTTGTTTTCACTTTTTATTTCTTCACCTCCTTCCAATCGGCGCACGGCTAACCAAGCAGTAGCACCACCGACCTCTAAGGCAGGCCCTGCCACAAGAGCTCACATTCTTCTCAACTAAAGGCAAGGTTCATTGCCTCTCAGTTTTTAATTCTGGATCCAAATCACTATCAGTTATAAATTTTCCTATTTGATGCATTGAGGATAGTGCATGATTGAGTTGAGGGAGGGGAGAACACTTTGTCTTCTTTAGAAGGACAAACCTTTATGAATATTCAGGTTTTCATCTAGTTAGAGGGAATATATTTTCTCATGAACACTATTAAACATTATTACCCCCACCTCAGGAAATCCCTTTCATCCGTGGTCTTAAAAGCACATGTAGGGAACTTAGGCCTGTACATTTCAGATGAGCATGCTTAGGTGGCAGAAACCATGATTTTTGATAAGGTGGGAGTCAATTTATGAGTGGTTAGGGTGTTTATTGGGGTGTGTAGATGATAGAAAAATCAAAGGATTCAGGCAAAATTCCCCAAAAGTTGGAGTGTGTGATGATCTATGAGGATCCCACCACACCACCTTTTTATTGAGCTGATTCTACTTACGTGTCTTGCTCTCTCACTACGTGAATTCTACTACGAGCTAGAAAGAGTACATATATCCAAGTCCTTAATTTTGATCCATTAAAAAATTATAGAAAAAAGATTCTGTAACTTTGTCCCCAGGGGAAGGCCTCAATCTTGAACTGATTCTAGAAAAATCCTAGGGAGTATAAAAAATTTAATTATCTTATCTCACTCTAATATGTATGGTGGTGAGTTAGGTCATCTCCACGACGACTGGACTCTAGAGATAGATCTAATGTTAGAGCTAGGGTTAAACAAAAATGAAGTGATAGTAAGGTTAATATGATGATTATTTTTAGATTGAAGTAAAAGAAGGGATCAATTAAAATAAGGAGAACATGGTTAAAGTTGAGAAGATGATGTATCTTAACAAATAATAATAAGAAGTGTTAGGTATAAATAACTAGATGAGGGGGGTGTCATATAATTATAAGAAAACATATTCTTTAAATAATTATTAGGACTAATATTTTATAGATATTAGAGGTAGTGAGTAAGCAGAATAATGAAATTTATTTTTAATAATATAATGAAAGGATAGAGTAAGATAGTAGAATAATTATTTTTAGATTTTTAATTAAGATAGGAGATTAATAATCTAGAGAAAGATTCATTAATATATTATTATTTGCCGAAGATATTTGTGTTATGATTATTTATCTTAACTAATAGTTAGGTTATATGTAATATGGGAGATATTTATAGTAAGTAAATGTATATTAATATGTAGGGAGTTAGTGAATAATGGTATTTTAGTTTAGTAGAGGATAGGAGGAATAAGAATTATAATGAGAGTTAGAAGTTTTATTGAATATATTATAAATATATTAACTGGGTGAATTATATGTATACGTAAAAGAATTTTTAGATGAATATAAGAATTTAAGTCGAGTGCTAAATGATTATGGGGAATAAGGATAATAGTTAAGAGTTATATATTATTCTCATTATGGATGTATATTAAATTAGTAAAATATAGTTCATGTAGGCTTATATATTTAATAGATAACATTTGGTATTTTTCTTAATGAAAATTTGAAACAAAATGGGGGAAAATCACAGAAAATTTTGAATGAGTACTATGTGTCTGACAAAATGCCTTTTGGTCACCTGATTCAGATGGGTTGAGGATGGGGGTCTGACTGATGCAAAATCACGGTCTTTATAAGACAGATTCACACTGTCAAAGAAAATTAAATAAGATTCGATCAAATTAACAACTAAAATGTAATATCGCTCTTAGTCAAGGTCGAATCAATGGAGAAGTAGGAGATTTCATATAAAATATTCTTGTACAAACGATAATTATAGAGAATTGAATGGAGACTAGTGTGAAGAATGGAAAATATACATTGAAAACACAAAGATAAATGTGATCGCTGTCCAACGGATGAAAAATCACAAATTTAAGAGTTTCAGAGAGAATTTAAGGGTTTTTTGGGTTTGTAAAACTAAAATTTTGAAACAAATAATCTAATTAAGCAATGATTTTGATGAACCACATAGGAGATAACTTTGGATGTTTGATTCGGTTCATCCACAGCGGTTGCATCGAGGATATCCTCACTATAATGTCCCTGGTTCAAGCATGGGCATTTCGTCGAGCATGTGGCGGGTGTCGCTTCCCAGAGGTTCTCTAGTGGTGGATCTCACCTTCGGTGCCACCAGCATGACCATGATCCCTTAACTTGCTACATTTTCACCGAGAAGCAACCTAAGAACCTGAGTTTTTCTTCCAAAAGAGAGGGTGCGTTCTGTTTTTTTTTTCAACCCCCTGTCAAGGTTGATCGAGACCTCTCCTGGCCATCTGATTGCTGATTACACGCTATCATGATATGCATTAATTCCATTCATAACCAATATTAACACATTATTTGTACAAATGGGATGCACATTATCTGACATTTTCATCATTTTAGGATTCATTCCAGTTCATCACCTATTTACTTCTTTTCATGAGTGTATCGTTAATATGATGCGATTTATAGGTTTGACCGTTCTCAAGGTCAAACCCTTGTAGATTAATCATTTTTCTTGGAGTTTAATGATTGCAAGGAGCAGGTTGAGTCATTTTACGCCTCTCGGTCATTTTATGTCGAGTGTGACACCATTTCAATACTAGTGTGACAAGTCGCATGACTTTGCTCGAGATGGCACTGCGCGGTGAAAGCCATTATGGACAGCTACAATAGAGGAGCACCAACGACTGAAGCTCACCCCAGTGGGCAAAGCTGCGTGCTCAGCCTGGCAGGCAGAGCCGCACACTCAGCCTTGCGAGCAGAACAGCATGCTCAGACCGACGGGAAGAGCCGTGTGCATAGCCCGGCGGGCAGAGCCGCACGCTCAGCCCAGTGAGCAGAACTGCACACTCATCCCCGCGGGCAGAGCCACATGCTCAGCCTCGGGCCGAGGCGGCAGCGGCGACGCCGAAGGAGGCGGCAATGGTACAAGCGTCGGCGAAGACTGCAGCTGTGGCAGCCGCAAAGCCTCGACGCCCTGACGCGGCAGCTACCTTGCGATGCGGCAGCGGCTACCGCGTGACGAGGAGGCGGAGACCGCGTGATGCGATGGTGAACACGGCGCGACAGTGGTCACTTCCGTGATGGCAGGCATCGGCAGCGGGTGTCGGCAGGCAGCGGCGGCGGGCGTCGATGGCAGCGGTGGAGGCTCTTCCTCCTCTCTCCTACCCTAATTTTTGTCTCTCCTCAATTTCTCTCTTCTCTCTTTCCCCTTTTTTTTGGGGGTGATGTAGCCTAATCCTGGCCGATTGCCCCCCCACTTAAGGGCAATCGATGGCCAGGAGAGGCCACGATCTCCTTAACAGGGGCAAACGAACAGAACGATCCATCTTTCTTTAGTTTGAAAAAAAAAGCCTTTCTCTAGGATTTTTCTGGGCGATTTTGGAGGGGAAGAGAGGTCCCGATCATCGATGGTGGCCCCGACAGTGAGATCCACTGACGAGGAGCCACGAGTACACGTCGAAGGTGAGATCCACCATCAAAAATCAACTGGAGAGCACCAAATGCCATGTTCTCGACCAAATGCCAGGGCTTGAATCGGGGACTTCACGGTGAGGAACAACTCGATTTGACACGTTCTGATCGACCAATTCACGCGTTCAAGGTTAGTTCCAATGTGTTTCATCAAAATCGTCGCTTAAATAGGTTTAATTTTGTTTTACTTTTAAATTTTAGTTTGAAAATCACAAAACCCTATATTCGTGATTTCTCATCTGATACTAATCCGATTCTGACAATTTTGGATCTGTCGGATAGATATTGCGTCTCTTCGTGTTTTCACTATTTGTTTGTCATTCTTCTCTCAGTTTGTCATTTGATTCTATGAAATTGTTGCCCGTACATGCAAATCTTATCTGAAAACACTTATTTCCCTTTGGATTCGACCTAGACTCATCACTATATTGCATTTTATTCATTCATTTATCTGAGTGGTTACTTTCTTTGACGCATAAATTTATGTTTAACGACCTCAAATTTTAGTCCTGTCAATTGCCCTAAAGTGGGGGAATCCCCCCGCGACGGCGCACAAATCATGCCCCTGCATCCCCGTACATTATCGGCGCCTTCTCCTAGGACACTTATGTTGTTGATGTCGCTTCTTGTGACTCTTCCACCATCAGCGCCACCTCTAGCAGAACTGCCACCGTTGATGCTGCCTCTATATGTCCCACCTTAGTTGGCACCTCCCCGTGTGGCTTTCCCAGCATGGTGACTCTCATGTGGTGGTCTGTGGTGGCATTGGGAGGTGGCCCGCATGATGACGTGCCGCCATAGCATGTCCGAGAGTGCTGGTGTGGTGGTGCCTCCTCCTGCTCACGGTGGCGAGCGTTGCCTACAAAGGAAACAAAGGGCCACTTTAGTCCCACACAAATAAATTGGCATACCGTGCTCCTGTAGTGATCAAAATCAAAAGAAAATGATTAATTCACAAAGGTTTGACCTTGAGAAATACCAAACATGTAAATCAAATCATTTTAACTCTAAGTTCATGAAAAAGAGAAAAGAAGTGATGAAATACAATGAATGCTAAGATAACATGCATCAAATTCACATGAATTAGAAGTTAAAATTGGTTATAAATGACATTAATGCATGTCATTATAGCACATTATGAGGGTGCCATTTTCCACCCCTGACTTTTGGTTTGTGTCAAAACTGTCTTCCTCCATGCTGACATAATGTCGGGTAAATATAGAGCTTCTAAGGTCCCCTCCTGAGCTCTCCAAGCTGCGTGGGAGTTGTCACCACCCCTAAACCGCCAAGCAAACCCCATAACAGGTCTCCCGTTGTTCCAATCTCTTGGTCACAAGATAATGAATTGTAGCTCAAGGGACCTTTTTTAAGGGTCAATGGCAATCTCCTTAGGCCATAGAGGGAGGGGGGTCCAGCCTTGTGGGTCCTCACTCCCCTTGATGATAAATCACTGTTCACCTAAAGGAGGATGAAGGCTAAAGGTAAAGTTTAACAACTCTATTGCTGGACGTGAGATCTGTTTTTTCAGGGATCAGTGGTTGTGATTAAATTCCAGCCCGTGAACCTTTTTAAATTTTGTTGAACCCCATGCTCTTTCAGCATCCATGTGTGCCTCATTCTCCTCCAATCGAAAGTCTCCATTCATGAACCCTTATCGTCCTAGTCAGCTTAGCGACTTCTGATTCGTCTACTAAAAATGAAATGAAATAAAACAAATATAATGATTTCTAAGGGTGTTTGATTCAGTTGTTAGATCTTCCTTTGAGTATCAAATGGTTAATATGATAAGGCATGACTTAAATAAGCCTGATGTAACATGAAGTCAAGACAGGGTGAGCTCGAAGCCTGGTCATCCTTGTACCTGAATATCTAAGAGTCATGGTCCATTGGTCCATCCCATTTTCTTATGATTGTGGATCTGAACCACTTGTGACATTGAAAATAGGTAAAAGCTAATCCCTATATCGATAATATCAAACAACTTGATCGCTATATAAATTCCACCTCATTGTCTATTAATCCTTCCTTAGGGTAGTTGAAAATGGATTCTCTGTAAGAACGGGCATCAGATCCATCAGCTACTAGGTTGAAGCCTCTTTCATGGTCAGGTTTATTTTATTTTATTTATTCATACTGAATAAGATTCAAGTATTATATGAGATTTCTGGATTTTTTGATATACTATTAACCTCTTTATACTACAGGTGACTTCTTGCTTGATGGCAATAAAAAAATGAGAGTACATCCTGACAGGCTACACTTAAAGGGAACATAAAGGAAAACAACATTGACTTTAGGATGCTCCTTACTGATGCCTACATCAAAATAGTGTTATTTTAAAATCCTAAAATTGGGAGTGAAATCAGAATGATGAGAGGCATGATGGGAATAGGGTATAGAAAACATCAGATACGATAATAAGGGAGTAAATGAACAGTACAATAATGGTAAAATGAGATTATGCGGACGTATGGATGTGGTGTGATGGTGGAATGTGATCATGGAATCAAATTACACTATCACTGATGTCGAGAAAAAACAACTTAACGCGAAGACATGTACCATAGATCCTTACATTCTGCTAGTATCAGGAGGATTTGCGAGTGCCATTAAGATCCCCATCTTTTATAATGCTTCTTCCCACACCAAGGCATCAAGAACACGCATGATGGATATAAAAAACTCACTATCTTTCAGTCAGCCCACATGAGTAAGAAGCAAGTTTAAGGATGATGTTGACAGTGATCTAGGCTTCTACTTATAAATCAGAGGAGTAGAAGGAAAGAGGAGATTGAGATGAAGCAACGCTAAAAATTTCAGCTCAACCAGCCATGTGGATCGCCATTTGAATTTGGAACAATCCTAGCCCTTGATTTTTTTCTCTTTCCTTGTCATTGGCGCTGACGCCTCCTCCTTTTCCATTTCAGTTGAGCTGTGAAATCATGAAATATTCCATGTCACCTTGTCTTTGGTCTTTGCTCGCTTCAAAGCTGCCACATGTACCTGCATGGGAAAAGGGCAAAAGCCACCTTTAGTATTTATAGATTATTCCATGACGTGGTGTCACATCGCCACGCACCACGTGAAGGAATATTCTTCTTTTTCCCTTTTCAAGTGAATGACATGCTGACATGTGTCACTCATGTAAGAGAAAAGGGAATATTCTCTTGTCAGTGTCTAACCCAACATGTGTTTCCATGTGCCACATTAAAACTTTTTTATCTTTTTATTTTTAAAAATAATTTATGATGGTACACTTCGGGCCATGTGCACTGTCATAAATTTTGAATTTTTTCATTAATTTTTCTTGATTCTTGATTGCCTCTATTGCAATTTGAATGGCTTCTTCTTTTCATTGGTCCACATTGCCTCCTACGAAAAAATGTGTCAGAGTGTCAAATAAGGACGCCATAATTGCACCTTTTGGAAATGATTAATGATAAGCCAAAAATAGGGGTAAATTTTGCAAGAATTTAATCCCTTGTCGTTGTCAATTTTGGCTTATACAATAAAATTTATAAAACCTTAACTTAAGATGTATAGTGATAAGTAAAGGTATCGTCCAAGGGAAGCTAGTAAAGAATCCAATTTGATGATCTGCTTGAGTACTTTAACCCTAAGTACAGTTAATTTCATCTTCAATGAAGATGAAATCAACCTAATTAGACAAGGAAGTTAGAAAGGGGTTAGAAGAGATGAGAGGAATAGAAGAAATAAGGGGCTCTATATTGACTTCTTTGATCCAAAGAGAAGGGTCAAAGGGGTCAATTAGAGAGGTTGAGAGGGAAATTTTGATTTGCTTTGGTTGGTTTTGTAGGTTTGATAATTCAGAAATAACAACACTCTTAGATAATAAAAGGGGAAATTTAATCTCCTAGAAATTGAAGTTTTTTTATAGTTTTTTTAATTTGAAATTTGAATAGCTAGATAAATCTCTCAATATCTCCTCTCAATCTCAGTAAGGGCTTGTACATTTCGCTCAAGCTAGCGATTTAGAAGTTCAGACCAGGATGAAGAACAACGAAGAAGAAATTTAACTAAAACATCATCCAAAATACACTTAGTTCAAATACAAAGAAGAAAAAAGGTACCAAATAGGTTGATCCAAGATGGAGCTCCTCTCTGTCTTGCAGCTGTGATAGAGCACCATCCAGAATGAGCTCCCTCTCTCAAAATTCAGCTTTTATACTTAGGTTACATGGCAAAAATTACCATTTTACCCCCATTTAGAAATTAATTTTTATCTATAAATGTAGGATTGATCTGAATGATCTAACCATACAAATAGAAAGAGGAGTCAAGAAGAGCAAATCCATAAAAAAATCATCTCACTCGGACTTCAGGAGCAAAAGTTATGAATAAATGAATTTAAACCAATTTTAGCCATTGGATTTAAATCCATTTATTTATTATTTTTTTTTCTAAGCACGCAATGATGTGTCGTCTTCTCATTGGCAGACGAATTTTGAATTCTTTTTTTGGGTTTGATCTTTGAGCGCCATGTATCCCCTGGCGAAAATAAAAACAAAGAAAAAAAAGATCCAAAAACAATGGTCACAAAAATAGAAACGCATATAACGTGCGTTTCTCAGAGCTTTGATGAATAAAAATGCGCCACATCACCGCGCGTGCATGCACTTTGTATGTGCCGCATGGGCGGTAAACTTACCGCCCAGTGGCCGCCATCACCAAGCGCTGTCGGATTCTCATTTGGCGGCTGCAATGACGCCACGTCAATGCCAAAAAAATCGCCTGGTCATTTTGCACATAAATCCTTTTTAAAACATGAAATTGCTGCCTGACGTCGCCCAAAAATAATTGTGCATATGCCCTTTCGTACTCTCTCTACTCCAAATTTTTCCTGAAGTCACCAAAATACCAAGGCAATTATCAGTTAAATCCCTGCAACTTTTTCATAATTGGATCTATGCCCCTGCCGAAATGACCGAGAGCTGTTTTTAAGGGTATAATTGCAACGCGCATTTATGAAAAGCCCCTGAAAGTTCACAAATTACTTTAAAACTTGTTTTCGCTTTACAAATGTATCCTTTTGCTCTTTAAAAATTCATTTCTTCCTCAAATAAATCCCAGAAAAATCCAATAAAATCCTATAAAATTCCATAAAATTCTAGAAAATTCAGTAATTCATCCCCACACTAATTAACCTCAAAATTAAATTTTAAACCTGCCATTTTTGTTTAAAAATAATTATTTCAAGCTTAAAAAAATTAACAAAAAATTAGGGAAAAATCAGAAATCACTTAGAAACATTAATTACATGTAAATATATGACAAAAATCCCATTTAAAACTCTTTAAATGCATAAAATTGTGCTAATAAGATGAAATAAAGACCGAATTTAGGGTGTTATAAATTAACTGCACTAATCATCGCCAAAGAGCGTGATTGGTTGCCTTTTGACAAATCAAATGGTGACACATGGCGGGAGCATTTTAAATCTCAAAATTTGATTAATAAATTATTATAAAAAAAGTAGTCAGTCGTAAAAATATAAGAAATATACATTTGAACTTATAAAATTCATATATCCTTAAATCTAAGTTAAGAATATATTCTGAATTGTAAAATTAAGTTCTTTGAGGATACACTGTCAAAAAAATCTTTAAAAAGTTCAGTTAAATATACAAAAATCAGATTATCAATGTAGAATCAGATTTGATACTCTTATGCTTTCTCATGGACATATTTAATTATTTTAATACATAAAATATGTAAATATCATAGAATCAAACCAGTAATTTGTGTGTTATCAGACCACCCAACTTAATTCATTGTTAGTCCCTTAGCAATGGCTTTGAAGTTTCCTTGGATTGTTATTCACATTGTGATCCTAGAAACTTTAGTATGAAGTGTTGATCATATCGAGTAAACCTTTAACTAAGAATATTTCCATGCATTGATGGACTAGAAATGATGAACTTCCTCATAGATTCGGAAAGAGCTGGTGGTCATGAGGAGAGAAGCTTACTTCTCTCTGGATATGATATTACAATCAAGGTGATGCCCTCTCTTTCCTTCGAATCTAGGGCACTATCTCACTTGTAATGGCTATGTTAACATCTGGAATTCCCTACTAACAATCATCCTAATTAAAACTAAAAGTATACATCCTTTTCCTCTTGTTTTAGAACAGAATATCAACTATGTATAAAAAAAACATGAATGGTGAAATGTCTATCTAGGTTAAAAGAAAGAAGGGAATGGTGGAAGCATGAGATGATGCATGTAGTGATCAATGATTTGTCTAAATAATGCTTCTTGAACAAGAAACTCCATTTTCCTTTTTCTTCTTCTTTTTTCTCCGTCCTTATTTTTTTTTAAGGGGTGAAGTAAAAAAATGGAAGCTTTATAACCAAAGAGGGGTTTGATTAAGAAAATAATTTCACAGACAACTCTTCACATGCTAATAAGAAAAATGATGAGATGGGGTGATGTAAATGAAAACAAAATAAAAGAAAAAGAGAGATCATGTCATAAAATAATGATGCCAGAAATGGAAAGAGGAGAAAGGTATGGGAGTAAAGCGTATCATAAATTATAAGGGATAATGGTATATATAGGATCCTATAGGGATAAACAATAATGGGCGACTGGTTCAAGGTAGGCTAGGAGAAAGGGTGAAGCTGATTCATATATATATATATATGTGTGTGTGTGTGTGTTTCAAACATGGCTTAAGGTGGCTCAAGAAAAAGTTATTATGTGATTAAAGACTTATAGAAGTGATCACCCCTAACCAAAAAAATTCCAGTTAATAAAGATCCCTATCAGTTGAGAGATTCAACTAGTGGAACGTGGTATGATGGGTGGTTCACTCAGCACTCAGCCTAGGAAAATAGTACTACAAATATTTGATTTTCATGTATGTTTCTCACCCTACCATATATCCTAATCACTCAGGTGGAGATCATTGGTCTGGAATCACGGCTCCTACCATTAAGAGGTATACTCAATCTACTACAAGATCCTAACTTTTATGCCCATATTTAAAGGATTTTAAAGTGGAGCATTTTTCCAAGGTGGGGTTTGGATTAAATGAAGGAAGATATTTGAAAAAAAAAATCTGATTTTTTTAGAAACTTACCCGCCAATATTCTCCCCCAACTAATAATCTGGATTGTCCCTAACACAAGAAAGAAAATTATAGGAAAAGAAATGTCAAACCGTGATTTTTATGCCATTGATGTTACTGTGTTGCCTTGAACCCTTGTGATCAGTATACTTGCCTCTACCTTATTAGTCTCCTTTTAAGCCAAAGAAATTCTAGAAGTTAGTTGATGAGATCAAATGGTTATTTAATATCTGATTGTTTAAAAAGTTTGAAAAGTCAACAAAATATATAAAGAAGCACATCTATGAATTACGCAAAACCCTAGGTCATCATGAAGGTCTATTGTAGCTTCCATACATTGAGGTTCTAGTTCAAGGTATGGCTTCAACCTTTTTCCATTTACCTTAAACTGTCGACCTGTCTTTGGATCTGAAATCAAAATAGCTCCATAATGAAACAGTTTAATGATACTAAATGGTTCAACCCATTTGATCCTTAGATTCCCTGGAAACAATTTAAAATGAGAGGTTTAAAGCCATAATTTTTTACTTTCATGGAATTTTTTTCTATTTAATTTGCTATCATGAAAGGACTTCATTTGGCCTCATAAATTATCAAATTTTGGTATGCCTTGTTTCTTAACTCTTGCAATTCTTGAAGCTGAACCATACAATTTTTCATTGCATCTTTCATGGCGAGATTTAACTTCTTAATTGCCCAATAAGTTTGATGTTGAATCTCAACATGAAGATGCCATGCTTTTCCATATATGAGACTACAAGGGGAAATCCTGACAGACTGTTCTATGTGACCGCAAAGCACCTGCTAATCTTTCACTCCAGTCTTTACCATCTGGCCATATTATGTTTTTTATAATCTTATTGATTTCTCTATTACTCACTTCAATTTGGCCAATACATTGAGGATGGTATGGAGCGGTCATCTAATGATGTACTTCATACTTCTTACGTTAATATCTGAAATGAGATATTTTAAAGTCAGATCCAGCATCTCTAATTATTTCTATTGGACATCCAAATCCGGAGAATATATAGTGAGTAAAAAATTTCAGTACTACTTGATCATTTGTCCTAGTGGGGATTGCCTCAACCCATTTGGACACATAATCCACAGCCATCAGTATATAGTCACATCCAAAAGATGGTGAACATGTTCCCATAAAATCTACGCTCCATAAGTCAAAGATCTTAATTTCTATAATTGGTTTCTAAGGGAATTTCATCATTATTTTTTATATTAATCATCGACTGAATTTTTTTAGATTAATCATGGCCACATTAAATAGCAATTTGTCATGTGTGCCAAATAGTAGAAGTTTGAGTTCTGGGTTTCAAAGTTAGAGGTGTGTGGGCCACGACCTAGCCTCATTCACTAAAAGTGGATAAAATGGAGCTCTCAATGCAATCTAAGAAGAAAAGTGGAGCTCTCAATTCAAGCTAATAATAAAAGTAAAAAAAATCATGAGGAGATATATTATGGAACTAACTAAAGACATGTTGGCAATCATGTTGAATGTGTCAAAAATATCATTTTATCTTTGTCTCTTCATTGTGGATATACTTTGATAGAGGATGTAAAAAAAATAGAAGGTTCTCTCTAAGATTGCAGTTGATAAACCCAATTGATGTGAGCATTTGAAGCTATTTATCTACCTAACCTCTCCCTTGTAGTGAAATTTTTTTAATTCAGACAAATATAGGGATCCAAGGTGAAGGATAGACATTGAGAGCTTTGGATGTATCATTAATGCATTAAGAACCTAGAAGCCTTTCGTCTCAATCATCCAGATCCATTTCATTAATTTCTCTCTCCCTTCTACCATTTGTACAAATATCTCTCTTTGAGATTATAACTATCTCTAGAACCCAATTTCTATATCTATAAAAAATTCACTTTTATTTGTCAAATCACCCCTTCGCTGATGCCTCTCGAGCACTCATAGTTGAACATACAGAAACATGTTCGATAACGACCCCCTCTGCCCCCAGGTTGTTGGGTCCCATAGACGACACACTAAACATCACAATCATGTGGTTGCAGTCAGGCATGTGTAAATGGCTTCACCACATGCGCCTGCACTATTGACTTCCACCTTGTATTGTTGCATTCAAATTAAAATATCGAATATATAATTATAAATAATATATATATAAGTATCATGAATTAAAAAAAACATTTACTAAAAATATATACAAGAAATCTGACACATATTTCTTGTACCAAAAACTTCTATTTATTTTAAGCCTATAAAATTAAGAACTTTAATTCATACCTCCATATGGATGCACCCTTTTCACGCTCCAAATTTTATACTGTATTAATTAATTCATATAAATATTTTTGGCCAAGTATGAAATTAACAATGATTAAAATAACCCTAATTTTTGGACCTATCATCTGGTTTGTTTAATATTAGTGGGATTAAGTAGAGTCCACAGATTTGGCTTGTTAGTTTCATTGCCTTCTTGCCACTTAAAACTTCAACAAATGAAAAATCAATATAAGGTTAGGAAAAATAGAATTTACAGGAGCACTGTGATACTTGTTTTAAATGTTGACAATATCACTTTTCTCAGGCACACATGATACCAAAGGCTTATATCCATATAAAATGTATCACACAAGCCCAGGAGTAGCACCATTATGCCCTCGGGATTGATTTCTTGTATCAACAAGGTGGGGAAGCTATCTCTTAGGAAAGTACAGACTTGATCTACTTAATTTTCAAATAAAAAGTATAACTCTCATTAATGAAGTCCCAACCCAAGTTCTAGCATGCACTTTCTTTAGTATCGGTAGACACTAATTGATGTTGGACATTATTGGGGATAGTTATTTCCTCTCAATGACATGTATTGACATCATGTATGTATATTATGTGTTGAATCAGTTCATGGAAGAACCTTGTCAAGTGCAATGGGATGGTGATTTTCAAGTAGTAGACATATCAAGCGACCTCTTGGAAAAAGACTAATATACATGCGCCATGGGCATGTTAATAAAGAAGGTAATTCTAACATTCGGTATACTTCATAAAAGAGAATATAAATAAAACACTTATTACTAATACTAAACTTATGTTGGGGGCAAGTTGGTCACCTGGATTTCATGCGAACAAAATGTGGTCTCCTACCCTAGCAGATTATATGTTTTTCCATTGCATCGACATGGTTATCATAGTTGGTACGTATAGCTACATAAGAAGCAAAGCCCGATGTTTGAAGGTGAAACCCTTTGCCAAACCACCAGTGTTGTGGTTTAAAAGTAACCAATTTCCAAAATATTCATGGAAATATGATATTCAGAAAAAATATATATTTCCTTTTTCATCTATAAACTTGGGTCACCTGGATTTCATACGAACAAAATGTGGTCTCCTACCCTAGCAGATACTATGTTTTTTCATTGCATCGATATGGTGGAATCATAAATTAAATTTTTCCCAAGTTTATAGATGAAAAAGGAAATATATATTTTTTCTGAATATCATATTTCCATGAATATTTTGGAAATTGGTTACTTTTAAACCACGACATTGGTGGTTTGGCTAAGGGTTTCACCTTCAAACATTGGGCTTTACCTCTTATGTAGCTATACATACCAACTATGATAACCATGTCGATGGATATTATGTGGCCATAAAGCCAATCACACCACCATGTTTACTTAAGTTGATTGAATATCATATTACGTTCATTACTACTCCAGTGGGAGGTTTATAATGAAGTCCGTGAATGCGTGCAATGACCTAGTGAATTATGATGAGATCATAATACAATGAGCACTAGTCTTTAAACTTGTATTCTATATATTCATATTCGTTGGATAACTGATAACATGCAAATTAATATACTTAATTACTGAATTATACATTCTATTTATGTGTTTTAATGGTCATATTTGCACGTTATCATGATAAAATACATTGAAATCAGTTAACATGTCGTTTTTCTATTATTTCATATTTTTTATCATTTTTTACATGGAATTTGACATTGTTTCAGTGAAGAAATATTTTTACATGATTTTATTTGCTTGGTTTAAGGTCAGTAAATCATCTCCTGATTTTTCTGATTTTTTCCCATATTTTTATGAATTTTTCTGAATTTTTCTGACCATTATTTAGGCAAGAAATGATTTTTATTTAATTAAATAATATATTGATTATTTTTTTTGCATTTTAAATGCATTTAAAATGAATATCACGTCATTCGCCGAAATTGGCGAATGAAGGGATATATTAATTAAATAAGAAAGGAGAAGAGAGGAGAGAGATAGGAAAAGTCAAATAGAGTGATTAAAAGAGAGAGAGAGAAAAGCGGAAGAGAGAGGAGAGAGAGTAGAGCGGCTAGAGAGGAGAGAGAAGAAAAGATATTTAATAGGAGGAGAGAGATTTGAAAAGTCAGAAAGAGCGGCTAGAGAGGAGAGAGAAAACAAAGGCGGAAATCGACGCCGATCATTGGCGTTTATTTAAAACAATGATTTTTTTTCTTTTTCTCTCTCTCTCCCTTCTAACCAAGCGAAAAAAAGCACTATTTTGTCCTTTTCTGTTTTCTTAAAAAGCAGCAAAAAAGTGCGGCCGACGCGGACAACGAGGGTGCACGTGTCCCGAAACACGGAAAGCGAGAAAATCAAGCCCAGCCAATAGGAAATTCCGATTTTTTAGAAAAAATAAAAGAGATCCAACGGCCCACATTTGATCTCACTAAAACTGCGATATCTTGAGATCTACAACTCTGATTGGGCTGAAATTTTGAGGGCAAGTTCGTCTTTTCCTCCTCTACAATCTGGACGGTTGGATATTTAAATAGAGGTCAGAAAAAAAGGCGAAATTCACTTTTGGAGGCTCTCCCCAAGCAATTGGCCAGGAAGGACACAGGAGGCATTCTGGAAGTCGTCAGATCTGGATCTCTTTATCAAATTTGTAAGTTTCTGAATTGTATTTGATCATCTTCTAGAACGATTCAAAAACGCCTTGGCATGGGCAAAATGTACATGCCCTAGATTCATGTTTTGAATGCATCAGCACTTCTTTTTGATTTGGATTCGAGATCTGACTTCTGATAATTAATTCTTAATCATTTTAGGACATTTCTGCTTCATTACATTTTTAATTTAGGGTCGAAATTGGGGCTTTCCCCAATTTCTTCACTTTCTCTCTCTAGGTTAATTTGATTTGTTTCTCTCTCTAGATTTTGGTTTTTATTGTTTAGGAATTTAATTTAATATATAAAAAACCCAAAAATAAAATTTGAACCGAAAATTCATCCATTTTGAACTCCAATTCAAAAATCACTTTCTTGATTATTAATTTCCCAATTTTAATTCTGAAAATTATTATAAATTTTATTAAATTGGGAAATTAATAATTTATATTTTTATGAGCTTAAAATAATAATAATATTCTTATCTGGAATTATCTGACCGAAA
Organism: Wolffia australiana; assembly: GCF_029677425.1. Taxonomy (NCBI): domain Eukaryota; kingdom Viridiplantae; phylum Streptophyta; class Magnoliopsida; order Alismatales; family Araceae; genus Wolffia; species Wolffia australiana. Next base: position 11,852,788 of record NC_135847.1, read on the forward strand.
TCAAAATTAAGTTTTACTTAATTTTGATTATTTTAAGAATATTATTTAATATTAATTGAATTAAATATTGCAAAATTCAAAATTACTTGACTTGATTCATAAAAATTGTTTGAAAATTCTGAATTGTTGCCTCCTTGCGGATCGACCCCTTGCTTGCTCTATATTCTTATTTAGTAATTAAGGGAATTATAAATTTATTGCATAAGTCTAAAAAATGCAACGACCACGTAATTTTACGTGATTTTTTGGCTTATCAATAACCGAGATGGACATTGAATTATCTGGATAGAATAACACTAATTGATCCTACTTGTACGATAAGTATAGCTGATCATGTCGTTATTAGTCTGGCGACACTAAGGAGAGATAGTGGGTGCTCTTTAGAGAAAGAGTTCGTTGAATTGATTCGTATGAATCCCTGAATGGTATTACACCTAAACATCAATCAGGTTGATTGATGTCATGATTGTATAAGTGATCCACTGATCTGAGACACCAAGGACATCTCGTGAATGGACGACTGCATTTTGCCTACTACTCATGAGCCTCTAATCATGGGATTCAAACAATTCATTGCTTGGATGTAGCAAGAAGCATACGGAGGTGATTGAGTGGTTAAGATGGGATCATCTGCCCTCATTATAAGAGGATATTGATTCAAGGAAGACGATGCGGCAAATCCCTAGCCAGGGTAGTGGAGGATATTGGAGAAGGAGTTCTCTAATGATCTCCGTTACACATTAGTACTGATCGAATGATGGATTAGGGTTTGACGATAAACCATATCCTAAGTCGTGCAAGAGTCTTGCGCCGATGATGGATTATACATATACGGTATTCAATGACGGTAAAGGTTCCATGAGAGAGTTCAAACACTACTCTGTATCTTTTAGAGTACGAGGTGTAGCTTGGCACCCCACGAGCTGGAAACTTAACCTATTGATTGAGTTCTATTGGTCCTTAGTTAATTAATCTATATGTTGATATAGTTAATTAATAAAGTTGGCCAATAATTTTTATTGGGACACTAAAGTTATTAACATGAATGATACATGAGCCTCGAGGGTCACACACATAAGATCATAGGGGCATTGGTGAATTTTACTTTACAATTTTTGTTTAAAAAAACATTAGTAAAATATAAATATGAAAGGGACACTCATTTCAAGCACCCAGGCCAGCCAGAATTGAGAGCCCCCCTTTCTCCACTCATCTCATCTCTATCCAATCAAGGAGAGTCTCTTCAAGGAGAGTTGGAGAAGAAGTGGAGATCCAAGGCCAACGTGATCGCGTGGATACTTCTAGAATCCAGGCACGGGAACGACTTCAGAACGACCTCAAGTTGAGCATGCCAAGGGTGGAATAAGTTTCCATAAGGTACATGTGATTTATTATTTTATAGATCAATTGTAAATAGTTTTCATGCTTACACATCATGGAAACCATGTTTCCATAGTTGAACCAAGGCATAGAACCCAACATAGGTGCCCATATTGATTGTTTTAAAATAAACCTTTTATGAAATAGAAAAGAACATAATTATATATTTTCAATAAGTGCATAGTCTTTGCATCCTCGAATCAAGTGGTTGAAGTCCTAAATAAAAATTCAAGTAAAAATCCTATGGCACCTATTCAATGAGCAAGCCCACGTGATATGTATGCTCCAGCTTGAAGGGGATTGTTGATGGAAATATACGCGGCCAGCAAGCCAATCACACATTTAAATTAATGAGTTGATACACACTCTTTTGTATCTTCTTGAGCAGGCAGTATAACTTGGTACCTCATGGGTTGGAGACTCAACCTATCAATTTGGTTAAATCGATCTAACATCAATTGATATATAAGATAATATAGTTAATTAATTCAGAAGGCTAATAAAGGTTATCGGGCTATTGGAGTTGTTAACTAGACTAATATATGGCCCTAGAGGGTCACATATTATTTGGACCTTAGATATACTTAAAGTTTGGGGTTTTTATGAATAATAACCACTTAGTATAAATAGGGGAATTATACACAAGAGCAACTCGACTCGTCTTGCTCGAGGATTGAAGAAAACACAGATGCAATCCATGCACATGTGATTTGTTTCATGTTTTGGTTGATGCCATTAAATATTCTGGTAAGCCTCTATTTCATATCATTTTGAGTTCTTCATCCATATCCAGGCCTCCAGGTGTGAACAATTGTTAGGCATATAAGGCCCATTGTGCCCTAGGTCCTCCATATAAAGACATGTAGATTGTCTTATTCACACATCTTCCTTATTCACACAAACCATGTAGATTTTAACCATCTTCCTTATTCACACAAACCATATGAAATTATTTAAGTGAAATAAAGAATCCAGTGATAAATTAATAATTTCTCGAAGCTTCTTCTTTTTTACTGATTAATATTAAGCTTAGGATATTAGAAAATCAGTGTTTGTATAAATGAGATGAGGTCAAATGATTGGATTTTTAGGAGATACCGGAAGAAAATATTTTAAAGGAAAGATCAATCTTGAAAAAATAAAAAGGGAAGTTGAGTGCATTTTAATTCCCTTTAATTCTAAAAACTCAAATGATATAAATGCTGAAAATAAAGGGTATAGCTACTTACCTAATATTATTTATATATATACTCACAATTGAATCACAAAATTTATAATACTTTGAAAAAAATTTCTCTATAATATTAATCCTAATCATGCCCAGATTATGGTTTTAAAAATTGAACTAAAAATTGTGGAGACCTTGATATTCGAAAAAAGTTAATCTTTCAAATCTCTAACAGTTTACGATTTCTCATGCTAAATAAATTTTCTTGGATCTAAACTCTATCAAACATGATTTCAATCTAAATCAGTATAGAATTTACACAAGTTCCAAAATATATAGTATCTATCATCAATGGATTAAAAAAAGGGTGGAGAATTCAAGTAACTACAAATAATTCAATCATTTTATCAGAATCGTACAACCAAGATTTCCCATGTTCTTGACATCTTGATCAATGGATTGATAATTTTGGGCAATGTACCACCCCATGATTCTGTGTGATTCAGCCTTGGCTGATGGAAAGAAAACGATTTGAAAATTTAATCCTGATTCATAATTGCTTTCATAACCATCTGGTCTACCAGGCCATCAAGCCTGCTCCCATGAGTTCCTTGACCTGATATGGTTACATTGTAAGTTTCCATATATTTTAATAAAATAAAAATGTATCCTCGAATATATTTATAAATTAAATAAAACATTTCATTGCGAAGGTAATGTCACAAAGTTATTATATTCCTAAAAATCTAAAAAAATCATAAAATCTCTAGAAAAACCCCATAATAATTTTGGGTTCATTAAGCCTTCCTCAAAGCTGGATACCATTAATCTCTTACAACCTTGATAGGTATTACATATGTAAATGTTTTGACTAAATCTAGTTTATAATAAAGAAAATAAATTAGAATAAATTTAATTATATTATCTCTTCTAGTCACAATATTTTATATGATCTTATGAATAATGACATATTTTTATGAAGGCTAAGAAAAAGGATTGAGATGATGAGCACTAATTAAGTTGTTTTCCTGTTATTTATTGTCCCTAGTATTTTACCCATTTACATGAAGGCTTGATGACCCTTTTGTGCAGAAGGAACATTTAACTCAAAGTTTTAGGTCTTCATATATAATGCTCAGCCAGCTAAGCTTCCAAAACGTTATACTAGATTGTGACTCCCAATCCTTAGATTATAAACTCCTCCCTTATTGTGTCATCCAAGTGAATCTATCTGTTGTAATACTTATTTATTCAACTTAATTATACATTTTTCATTAATATTTTACCCAAAAATGAATTTCATGTAACATGAAGGATGATATTGAATTTTCATCTTTAAATTTCATCTATAAAAATATCCTTAAATTTCATCTTGAATATGAAACAATCCCTATCATAAATTCTTTGCTGTTTCTCTTCATTTTATTCCCAAATTATTATTAAATTTGATCCAGAAATATCATCAATTTAAAAGTTTACTTCATACTAAAACCTTCATAGGAATATTTCTAATTATATATTTTCAGACCCTATTAAAAGTATGCAAAATATTTTAATATGAATTCATTTTCACTTGGAGTTGCTGAAATTTGGTATGTAACTAAAAGTGGCGTGTTGAGGTTTTTATTCAAATAATTTTTGCCTTAAAATAAAATTTGATTTTAATTCTTATGAAAAATTAAAATAAAATTCTTCAAAATAAACATTTGGTCTATTTAATTCAGGAAAGACACGAACTAATGTATTCATTAGCTATTGGATTCTCAATTTGGTGGAAAACTAATTTAACACTTACCAATGTCGAACCCAGATTCTAGTTTGGGGATGACATTAAAACTTGGGGATGACATTAAAACTTGGTGTCTAAACAAAGCACATGATAAGAAAATGATTTCCCCTTTTACCAATGATCAATCCTAGTTATTGATGTTTTAAATCAAAGTATAATTTTTTTTTTTGCATTCATATGTATTTTCATGAGCTAAAAAAACTACCTCTACATTGGTGAATAAGTTCAAAATAAACATTTGGTCTATTTAATTCAGGAAAGACATGAACTAATGTATTCATTAGCTATTGGATTCTCAATTTGGTGGAAAACTAATTTAACACTTATCAATGTTGAACCCAGATTCTAGTTTATTTAAAAATTATAATCAATAAGACGTGCTTTGGGCTTTTCTTCATTAATTAAAATATTTCTTTACTTAAATAGTAGTCATATATATGTTAGTTTGTTCAATCTCACTATATAAAAAGCTCAAGAAATTTATCTCATGAATAGAGATAATGTGTAACATACTGAGTGTTTATATTCTGAAATTATGATGTCAAAATTCATTCACTTATACCATAGACCATCAGCTAAAAAGTGGTTGTTCCACATAGACACAGAGATAATATCATAGAAACACACAATCTTCTCTGAATTTTATTATTCAACTAAACACGACTTTGGGGGGGGGGGGTTCTATTTATGATCCATGTGTGAGCCATGAATTGACCAGATCAGATAATTATGCACGAGAATTTGTTTTTTCACAGAAATGATCCACTTATTTAGAGTAGCCAATTCTTAAGTGGACATTATTCAAAATCCATGCAAGGCAAATGGTGATTGCTGATCACTATCCAAGAATAAGTAACTTATGTATACAGTAGATGGAGCGGATAATCATATTAATCATATTGAGCCTGAGGTATCTGGAAATATAAAATTAAAATAATTTAGCCCGAGCATAATTTATTCTATTTATGGAAAATATTATTATCTTTATTACTATACCAGAATGACCAAATTCACTGATAGCTGGTGGGCTGATAGCTGGTGTCTGTCCAAATTTTTATATTTCCACCCAAGATGTCAACGACTATAAATGATGACTGAAAACTTGATATCACAATTCAACTGGTACACATTGGCCCATATTCAATGCATACATCCTCACCTACCTCACATTACCAACCAAAAGACCACATAAATGGGTTATTTTCTAATAGATTCAAAATAAAATACTTGCAAAAGAGAGGAATTTGGTCAGAAGCTAGGAACTCCAGAAGTTCAGCAGACATTCAAACATCTACATGGAAGGTTTAACACAACTCATATCTGCATCCTTATTTCATCAAAAGCCAGCCGATACTAGAACTAATGTGGCCAAGTTAAATTGGGGCAAATCCCACCATCACTTAAGGGGCGATCATCTCCTTCATATCATTTCATCTCCTTCGTTCTCGTATGGGTCCAACCTGGACGATATGTTTCAGTCTCAACTAGAAGACCAATAAGATGCAAAAATTTAGGTTGCAGAGATGTTATCTAGAACCCTAATCTTCAATGGATACCGAATCGGGATTCTTTATTAGACATCACAAATAAATATCATAAATTATTACGCTAACTTTCCACCTTAATAAAAATTCAAAAGGTCACATATAGTCAATGGAAATAATAAACCAAAGAGTTTCTGCTAGGGTTCGCCCAACCGATATCCGTTCGATATCCGATATCAGACGATTGATATCCGATATCCGGAAGAAAACCGGGATGGTGTCTGATATCGGATATCAGTTGATATCCGTCCTTTAGGTGTAGAGGGATATCGATACCCAATATGGGGGTTGAGGACGAAACGTGCATCGGATACCAAATATCAGATTTCGATATCCTGATATCGGAACCGGTATCTGAATATCGATATCCGGTATCGACAGTAAAAAATAAGCTTTTTATCACATTCTATGACTTACGTACATCATCATGTATTGGTTTTAATGTATTTTCAATCTCAGTTATTATATAGAGTGCAAAAGTTTTATTTTCTTCCATATGGGATAACAAGATTCGAAGTTTAATGTAAACTCACAATCCCGTTATCCCACATGGAAGAAACTATAAAATTTTCTTTGTATATATTAAATGAGTCCGACTAAACATTAAATGGTAAAATAATGTTTTACTCTATACTCGTTATATTCATTATTTACAATAATATCACATCGTCCAATAAATAGAAATAAAAAGTTCTATTTTCTTCCATATGGGATAAAGGGATTCGGAGTATAACACCAAGCCCGAATCATGTTATCCCATATGGAAGAAATTGAAAATATTTAGCTGTATATATTAAACGAGACGTGTAATCAATCAGGAAGCTCTCCTATAACTCTGTTGCCCACGGTACTCCATTCTACTCGCTGAACATTAATCAGTTATTATTATTTTGAAGTATCCTTTCGATGTGGATACCGAAATCCGATATCCACACCCGATATCTGATGTTGTCATCCTCCCCCCTGATACGAAGGCGGATGACGACATCGAGACAGGTATCGGTATCGGATATCGATACTGTAGCAACCGATATCCGAGACTGATATGCGGTATCCGGATATTGAAAAAAATGGATACCGGAAGTTCCCTTTCTGGTATCTGATACAGCATCCGTCCCGATACCGGCATCCGGTACCGGTATCAGGACGGGTGAACACTAGTTTCTGCTAAGAATTCTTGACATTAATACTTATTTCATGGACATTTTGAACTTTGTCACATCTCTTCCTGCGTATCTTCCATCTGGAAAACCGAAAGACGACCATAACTGGTGTGTTTCGATATTGAAACATATTTATTTTTATGTCATAAAGGAGCCATTCCACAGGGGCTAATGCCCATCTCTCTTTATTTTCTCTGACTCTGTCTTTCTCCTCGCCCCGTGTGCGAGACAGCTAAGCTGCCATTAATCCCCTCTTTGACTCTATGTATTCTGTCGCATTCAAACCACCGTCCTACAATGATAGAAAGATGATAATATATAGGTTGATAGGTAGGCCGGTAGATAGAAAAAAAGAACGAAAGATGACAGAGAGATAAATGGATACATAGATAGTTACACAGAAAGATAATACATCCAGATATATAAAAATAGACAGATAGAAAAAAGATATACAAATACATATAAAGAAAAAGATGTTAGATAGATAGACGAGAGAGATAGATAGCTAGAAAGGAAAACATGACAGAGCGAAACATATATAGAAAGAATGACAAAGAGAGATAGAAAGATGGATAGAGAGAAAGATAGAGAGAGAGAGATAGGTAGAAAGATAGATGGATAGAAAGAAAGACAGACACAGACAGACTGATAGATAGAAAGATAGAAAGATGGATTGATAGAAAGATAGACAGAGAGAGATAGATAGATAGAAAAATAGAAAGATGGATTGATAGAAAGATAGACAGAGAGCGACAGATAGAAAGATAGAAATATAGATTGATAGAAAGATAGACAGAGAGATAAGGAGAAAGATAGATATAAATGAAGATAGACAGAGGGAGATAGATAAATAGACAGCCGGGCCATTCCGACCGGGCAAAGATAAACTACCCGTTTATTGGCCTCTGACAAGCACGTCGAGATATACTATAAAAAGCACGATGCTAGCGAAGCATAAATATAAGTTACAATTAGAATACTGCCACTTGCCATCTGTAACAAATCGCACCCACTTATTTACTATGGAGCAGGTTGCTCGGCAGATATTATCAGATAATTGGAATTATTGGACAAAATTCGTGGTGCCTCGTCTTTCCCATTTCGACAAAGACGGTATGTTTTCCTTGGCTTCTCAGAATTATTGGATAAAATTGCGTTCCACCGTTGTTTCTTCTCGGCTTTCTTCTGTATTAGACATTAGCCTGGGAACATGCATCGATGGCGCAATCAAAGGAGTGGCAGCTCAATATAATTACTAACCCTTTGCAAAGACAGATAAGTGTCTGTATTTTTCACTTTGGTTCTCATCGAATAAGAGAGGAGGCAGATAGATAGCTGTAGGCATAGATTGATATATATAAAGAAAAATATAAAGATAGGTAGGTAGTTGGATATACGGAATGATGAATAGGTTCCGAGATACATAAACCATAGGTATATAGATAGATATAAAGAAAAAGAGAGGGAAGGATAAATGCATAATTGTCAGCTTCAGCAGGCTTCAAAAAACATATTATCAATTTCATATGTCAATACAATGATTTTTCTAAGGTAGACGGATAAGTACAAAGATTATACCTTGAAAGACAGATAAACTGGTAGATACCTAAATTTATCCATTAGGTATATATATACCAATACTGATACCAGGGAATGATGGAAAGAAAGTTGGATACATATGTAGATAAATAGATAAATACATAGATAGATATATAGATCGATGGATCTACAAATAGAAAGATATGGATAGATACATGGGAAGACAAATAGAAAGAAAGATGGATAGCTTGAGAGATACGTATAAAACTTGATGGAAAGGTATATATAATGACCAGTCAGATTATAGATTTGAGAAAAATCGGACTCTAGTCGAATGCTGGACGATGCGTGTTTAGTTCCCGGGGAAGGAATGGCTCAGTGCAATGAATGCCTAGGCCAAGAGTTAGTTGATTGGGACAAAGAATCGAGGATTCTTGACTTCTATTATGATCCTTATACTCAGCTGTTTACATCTCTCTTTATGAGCATTTTTAGTATTATTTTTTATATTTTTATATCTATAAAGATATCATTCTTAAAATGCAGATCTCACTTTACGTGGGTGTGTTCAGAACAGCAGCATTGAATCATTGATAGCATCTCTCTTTCTTTCTCTCTCTACCTCTCCTTTTTTTTCTCTATTTCTCTTTCTTTCTCTGTCTCTATTATTCTTTCTTCGTCCCTTTTTCTATATCTCTCCAACTTTCTCTCTAATTCTCTCAATCCCTCTTTCTCCGGGTCTCCCTCTACATCTCTCTATCTCTATATCTCTCCCCCTCTCCATCTCTCTCGCTCTCTATCTCTAGACCTGAAGAGCAGGGTTAGCGTTCGCCATAAAGGCTTCCATCAAGCCCGTCCCTTTCCATTCTCTCTTTTATCTTCTCTCACCTTCACCGCGGCAGAATTTCTGTGGCAATTCTTCAGCCTTTCTACTCTGCTCATTTGGGATTCGCTCTCACAGTTGCATGGACATTGGGGGGGCGATAGAGTAGCAGCAGTGGATCGAAGGCATGGCAAGAGGCCTCTTTCGCCCCTGCGGCAAGAAGAGAAGGAAGAAGGCCGCTTCGACCAGGACTTAACCGCTATGGTCTCAGCCTTAACCCGGGTCGCTGGTCCGAGTCAGGAGGCAGCTAACCCTGATCAGACCGCCATCGCCGTTCTGAACCCTAATTCTCTCCTCGCAGATGACCAAGGTACTATCCCTTTCACAACTCCTCCACCAAGTAGATGAAATCCGACCCAGCAGCGATTTGGTACTTAGTGCTCGAATTCTCAATACTTTCACCAATTCACCTCCTGGAAGATTTCACAAAATCGTCATGACTTAGTTTTCCACTTTTGGGAAGTATATTGGCTGATGAAACAGTGGCTGCTGTTCTTGTTTTTTATTACCTCTAGTAGTTCCTATTACGTTACATGGGTTATTAGTAGCGTTATTCACGCCAGAAGAGTTCCTGGTCAAATAAACTTTTGGATCTGTGCACTGGAACAGGTACAAGAGACTTTGATTAGCTGCCAGCAAACATAATAATCCAAATTATGAATGTGGTAGCTTATACCACTAAAATGATAAAAAAATGATAGGAATGAATAAATAAGTGTAGGTGAGATTTGTTGGTCCTAATGAGTCATATCGTTTTATGGTACTTATTTTCATTAACTATTCTAGTCTTTTAATGTTACATTCCACGTATCTAGCGCGGGATGGTGCTATAGTTCCCCTATTCTCTCTGTCCTTCGTTCTACGCCTCGATCCGTCTCACACATTCTCTCTCACTTTCTTTCTCTCCCTCTCTCTCTCTCTCTCGCGTTCTTTCCCTCCCTCGATTTCTGTCTCTCCTATCTCTTCGTTTCTCTCTCTCGTTCTCTTTCGCTTTCTCTCTCTCTCTCTCTCTATTTTTCTCTCCGTCACTCGATATCTCTCCCTCTTGCTCTTTCTCTCTCTCTCCGTCTCTTTCTCTCTCCCTCTTTCTTTCTCTAGCTTTCTTTCTCTCTCTCCGTCTCTCGCCCTAAACTCCCTCTTGCTCTCTCTCTCTCTCTGCGTCTCTCTTTCTCTCTCCCTCTTTCTTTCTCTAGCTTTCTTTCTCTCTCCGTCTCTCGCCCAAACTCCCTCTTGCTCTCTCTCTCTCTGCGTCTCTCTTTCTCTCTCTCTCTCTCTCTCTCTTTCTCTTTCTCTCTCTCTTTCTCTAGCTTTCTTTCTCTCTCCGGCTCTCGCCCAAACTCCCTCTTGCTCTCTCTCTCTCTGCGTCTCTCTTTCTCTCTCTCTCTCTCTCTTTCTCTTTCTCTCTCTCTTTCTCTAGCTTTCTTTCTCTCTCCGTCTCTCGCCCAAACTCCCTCTTGCTCTCTCTCTCTCTGCGTCTCTCTCTCTCTCTTTCTCTAGCTTTCTTTCTCTCTCCGTCTCTCGCCCTCACTCCCTCTTGCTCTCTCTCTCTCTGCGTCTCTCTCTCTCTTTCTCTAGCTTTCTTTCTCTCTCCGTCTCTCGCCCAAACTCCCTCTTGCTCTCTCTCTCTCTGCGTCTCTCTCTCTCTCTCTTTCTCTCTCTCTTTCTCTAGCTTTCTTTCTCTCTCCGTCTCTCGCCCTAAACTCCCTCTTGCTTTCTCTCTCTGCGTCTCTCTCTCTCTTTCTCTCTCTCTTTCTCTAGCTTTCTTTCTCTCTCCGTCTCTCGCCCTAAACTCCCTCTTGCTTTCTCTCTCTGCGTCTCTCTCTCTCTCTCTCTCTCTCTCTCTTTCTCTCTCTTTCTCTAGCGTTCTTTTTCTCCCCGTCTCTTGCCCTAAACTCCGTCTCTCGCTCTCTCTCTCTCCGTCTCTCGCTCTAAACTCTCCCTCTTGCTCTCTCTCTCTCTCTCACTCTCTCTCGCCCTAAACTCCGTCTCGCTCTCTCTGTTCTCACTATCTCTCCCCCTTGCTCTCTCTGTCTCGCTCTCCATCTCCCTCTGTGTGTGTCTCTCTATCTAACTCACTCTTTTTCTCTAACCATCTTTTGCGTTTGCATCGAAGGGATTGGAGAGAGAAGAAAACACTACCGGGGAGTGCGGCAAAGGCCGTGGGGGAAGTGGGCAGCAGAGATTAGAGACCCGAAGAAGGGCGCCCGCGTCTGGCTGGGCACCTTCGACACGGCCGAGGGTGCGGCCGCAGCCTACGACGAGGCCGCGCTGAGATTCAAAGGGCCCAAAGCAAAGCTCAACTTCTCGCACCGATTCCAGACTCAAGCCGATTCCCGACTCGCTCCCCGAGTCCCTCCTCCTTCTCTTCCTCTTCCTTCTACACCTCCTTCGTACCCGGATCTTCTTCAGTACGCTCAGCTGCTCCGCGGGGGAGACCAAGAGCTGCTGAGCGTGGCTTCCAGTATCGCTCTCCCTGGCGTCGTCGCCGGTGATCCTTATAGAAGCTCTTCGTCTAACCCCGACGGCCAGCCGCCGGCGGGAAGTGGAAGCTGAGAGGCACATCTCTCTATCCATCACCTCTTACCAGTCTCTGGCTCTCTCTCTCTCTCTGTCTCTCTCTCTCTCTCTCTCTCTCTTCTCTCTCTCTCTCTCTCTCGCGCTCTCTCTTACTATCTTTTTGCTCTCTCTGTCTCTCTCTCTCTCTCTCTCTCTCTTACTAACCATCTTTTTGCTCTCTCTGTCTCTCTCTCTCTTACTAACCATCTTTTTGCTCTCTCTGTCTCTCTCTCTCTCTCTTACTAACCATCTTTCTCTCTCTCTTTCTCTCTCTCTCTCTCTCTCTTTCTAACTATCTTTTTCTGTCTCTCTCTTTCTAACTATCTGTCTCTCTCTATTTCTAACTATCTTTTTCTCCCTCTGTCTCTCTCTTTCTAACTATCTTTTTCTCTCTCTGTCTCTCTCTCTCTAACTATCTCTTTCTCTCTCTGTCTCTCTCTCTCTAACTATCTCTTTCTCTCTCTGTCTCTCTCTTTCGCTCTCTCTTTCTATCTTTCTCTCCCTGTCTCTCTTTCTAACTATCTTTTTCTCTCTCTGTCTCTCTCTCTCTAACTATCTCTTTCTCTCTCTGTCTCTCTCTCTCTAACTATCTCTTTCTCTCTCTGTCTCTCTCTTTCGCTCTCTCTTTCTATCTTTCTCTCCCTGTCTCTCTTTCTAACTATCTTTTTCTCTCTGTCTCTCTCGCTCTCTCTCTCTATTTCTAACTATCTTTTTTTCTCTCCCTGTATCTCGCTTTCTCTCTCCCTCTTTCTAACTATCTTTTTTGGTCTCTTTCTCTCCATACCTTTCTCCCACTCTTTCTAATTCTCTTTTTATGTGTCTCTTTCTCTGCATACCTTGCTCTCTCTTTCTAATTTCTTTTTCTGTGTCTCTTTCTCTCCAGTCTCCATACGTTTCTGTCTCTCTCTCTCTCTCTTTTTCTAATTCTCTTTTTCTGTGTCTCTTTCTCTCCATACCTCTCTCTCTCTTTCTAATTCTCTTTTTCTGCGTCTCTTTCTTTCCATACCTCTCTCTCTCTCTGTCTTTCTAATTCTCTTTTTCTGTGTCTCTTTCTCCCCATACCTCTCTCTCTCTCTCTCTTTCTAATTCTCTTTTTCTGTGTCTCTTTCTCCCCATACCTCTCTCTTCTATCGTTCTCTTTCTAACACTCTTTCTGTCTCTCTTCTATCGTTCTCTTTCTCTCCATGCCTTTCTCACTCTTTTCTCCATATCTCTCTTTTTCTCTCTACTTGTCCATCTCTCTCTCTCTCTCTCTCTCTCTCTCTCTCTCTCTTTCTCTAACTCTCTATACCTCTCTCCCTCTCTAACTCTCTTTATCTTTATACCTATCTCTCTCTCTTTCTCCAACACTCGCTATCTTTCTACCTCGCTCTATCTCACACTTGCTCTTTCTCTGCCGCTTTCTTTCTATCTCTCTCTCTCTCTCTCTCTCTTTCTCTCTTTCTCTTTACTTTCTCTCTACTTCTCTGTCTCTCTCTCTTTCTCTCTACTTCTCTCTCTCTCTCTCTTCCACGACCAGCCGCCGCCGTGAAGTGCATGCTGAGAGAACAAGGAAGAAGGCATTTTCATGGTCAAACTGTTCAGGGGGGGAATCTCTAGCCCGTGGGAAGAAGTCAAGGATCTTCCCTCCGTCTTCCTAGTTCCTATCCGACGTCCGGTATGATAACGAATTGGGTTCAAGAGTTACATTGCTTCACGACTGTTCTTCCTGTTCTTGGGCACCTACCCCTTCAATCATTTCCACGCCTCTTAATCTCCTGCGTCCCGGAATAGCTTCTCGCCATGATTTTACCACGTCTGCTAGTTTGACCATTTTTGTTTCTCTCCTCTCTTTCTCTCTCTCTCTCTCTCTCATGTCAATTGTTTCTTTTGGGGCGTTTTGGCAGTTTCCTCACGCCATAGCTGTTTCTTTCCCACTGAATCTCTCTTTATCGCTAGCTCTCTCTCCCTCTATCTCTTTATTCTTGTCTTCTATCGCCGAATCAGCTTGTTTGCAGTGCAGTTTAGTTCAGAGAGATCTGCAGTGGATAGATCTTCACGGCATCCAAGATATATCTGAGGATCCGTCGCATATATCGCTGGCATGCGTTTTTTAACGTCTCTGTCATTTGGGCCATTGACTATATCATAGACGACAAGACTTGGGGAACCGTGCTCTTAAATGGTTCACTCAGGCGGAAATATACAAAGAATTTAATTTAACCTTTGGGGCCCTCACATGCAACATTTCGGAAGAAAAGAATGGGGAGAACAGCTAGTTTCCGGAGATATTAGGCAGACAGCAATTACCTTGTGTATCCCCATTTTCTGGAGATCTCAAGGTGCTCTGTGTAACGCATCTTAGCCTTCTCCTGTCCTGTTTATAATTTTCTATGTTCCAAATACATCTCCTTTTAAGCAGGACAGAGGAAAGTTATGAACATGGACGTGGACGTAGGACCTTTATAAAAATTTACAATGGGTAGGATTTTTCTTTTTGTGTATTATTTTTTATAAGAAGTGAAGATGTCTACAATTTAGACAGGACGCATATTAAATTAGATTAAATTTGATGAGTCTGGATCCCACGGCCACTTTGAGTTCCTCAAAGTTTCTCATAAACACAAAACATATAAATAATCATCCCCATCCAACTAAAATTTATGAATAACATAGTATATTCATATTAAACCACAGATCTAAGCAGGACGTAACGAAAGATAATCTTTTGGATTAATCAGCTCCAGTGATTTCAGGCAATTTAAAACTTTATGATCTATCTTGAATCGTCACCAGTTATCATACAAAGTTAAATGGAAATCCTATTTATATCTTTTAATCAAAATCAAATCCAAATTGTTCACCACTTCAATAATGCTCTACATAGTTTTTTTACATAGTAACAAACCAGGATTAGATAGACTAGATAGAGCATCAATTTTTTGAAAGAATTCGACAAATAAGGAGGGGAGGTAGTTAATAGGATTGGGCGTACAAGACTTATGAAAAATAAAGGGACAACAGGTTGGGGATTGGCCATCATTTTGATGATTAAAGGGGATTATAGTACAATTAAAATGATAACTGTGTTTGAATCTCAAAGGCACTGTCATTCAATAATAAAGCCAAGTTGACTTGCTCAAGAAGAAAAATATAATATGAGCTAGGCCGTACCATTTTGAGTTCTACCACAAATGACATCTAAACTGAATTGGAGCAATAGAAATAAAAATAAATCAAATTAGATCTTATAAAAAACTGCAAAAAACCTTGGTGATCACATCACCTTATGTGGGGTCCAATTTGCTTTTTTGGGTACTCAAATTAAGTTGTCCATAACTGCAAAAATGATCGATTGCTAGAAATAAACTTGTCATCCTTGGCAGGTCAGATGCCATTCTCTTCTTCTTTATGGACCACCACTTTTTTAATTGATCTCCCCTACATTACAAATCACACAAAGATGAGGGTGTTGGGATCTATGGGCTCGATTGAATATCTAAAAATCATCTAAATCAAATCACGTACCTGGCCTCATCGCCTTGTATGAGATTGGTTCCATTCCCACTTTGCGCCCTAGAATATTCTCTTCAAGCCATTCATGTACCTGGCCTCCAAACATATCCAGACGATTGATGCAATGATGAATTTCTTCTCAATCGTCTTCAACTCCCCTTGAAGATCATGTAAATCTTCTCACAGTCAAGTCACAATTGAGGTTGGGGATTTTGAGAAGGATAATACAAGGGAGGCCAAATCCAACAAGCATGTGCACCAAAACTTAGTGCTACCATCTTTATACTTATTTTGGAAATTTTCTTCAAAGCCCTTATAATGCAAGTATATCCACCAAAATCCATCGATATTGTGTGTGTGACCCTCCACACCAATGCATATCCCTAGATAATAACTTTAATGGCACAATAACACTAATTGGCTAATCTTATTAGTTAACAATAGCAGCATATTGATTAATTACTCACCGACCAATTTAACCCAATCAAGATGTTATGTGTTTGAGTCTGTGGGGTGCCAAGCTAAACCTTGTGCTTTAGAATATACAAAGTAGTAAATAAACTCTCTTATGGAACCTTTTTCGTCATCATTAGACAACCTCTTCTCCATCTCCCCAAACCAGCTTTTGAATTCAATGCATCTTCATTTTTGAGTCAATCTGAGGGCGTATGATTCCATCCTGACAATCTAATCATCTTTGTGAACTTCATGCTATATCTGAGCTAAGACTAATTTGAATCCAATGATTAAGGACTCAGACTACTGATCATTGTAATAGTATAATCAAAACATATCTACTGATCCACATGGAATCTTAGGTCTTAGGACCGGTTACTTGAATGTGACATGAATCAACCTATTTGATAGTCAGGTATAATACTATTGAGAGATTCATAAAGTTCAATTCAGTAAATTTTTTTTTTAAAGATCACCCACCATATGCCATTAGTGCCTCTATACTAATGTTACAAAATTCATCCATATAAATCCATGAATGGTGTAAAATGTGAATTAAATTATTTTATGTCATGGGTTTTTAATGGACCTTAGACCTTAGTCACCAATGATACCTTGTGGACGGATGGTTGTACTTTGACTATGGTCTACGAGGTTTTAATCATGGAATTCTAATTAGACCTAGTTCGGGTTCAGCAATAATTTCATGAAGATGATTGAGTGGTCAATATGGGATCATCTGCCCTTGGTATAAAAGGAGACATATCAAGGAAGATGATGTATTGAATTCTTTGGTTAAAGTATTCAAATATTAGACAAAACTTCTCTCATAATTTCTGAACTTATTAATAGTAACTCGGAAGACTAATTCAGATTTGTCAGTTAACCACACCCTAAGTCATCTTAAGGCCATCAAGTGGATGAGGGATGATACATACACAAGTACCGATGACAAACAAGTTCCATGAGTGACTCAATACAATTCGGTATGTTTTCTAGAGCACAAGGTGTATCTTGGCTCCTAACAATTTGGAAACTTGATATAATGATAATGTTAAATCTATCCGTCATTAATTATTTTATATAGTCATATAGTTTATTTGTTTGGGGGATAAATAACAGTTATTGGGTCATTAGAGTTGTTAACTAGACTGCTACATGGGCGTAGGGGTCACAAGAAAAGGGTCTTTCAGACATAATAAATAAGGGAATCCCCTGAATGAAATTCACCCATGCCATATTTTTCCAAGGCTTTTCCCTTTCTTCTCCCTACTCCACATGTCTTCTCTCCATCCTTGATGTGATCAAGATGTCGTAATGATGATGGAGGAGTGTGAACAAGGCTTTTTAAGGGGAAGGATGATATCAAAGTTCTGAGGATTGCATTGGATACATCTTAAGGTTGCACACTTTAGCAGCTTGACACATCTTACTTGAGGACTGATGAAATCATGAATGTGATCCAATCCCATGAAATTTGATCAATTGTCTTGTAAAAGTTGTTTCAATTTTATTCCACATCTTCCACAACAAGAATCCACTTTATTTCATCTAGATCAAGGACATAGAATCTAAAAAGAGCATATAATGTTATTATTTTTTGATACTTCAATGTCCGTCTCGAGCATCCTTCAAATAGGAATATTTGGGCTACATGTTTAGAATATGCATATTCAATTGGTTTAGAATCTATTGATATTGTGTGGAACAAGGGATAGGTCAAAATACTGAGAAGGAGGGTTGAATTTCTGTTTTTCCAATTTCAATTTCTAACTTATCTTTGATAAGTATAAGTTTTTATATTACTTAATTCATATTCATCACACTTCTCAATGTGGGACAATATTTTACCCTGGTTTCGTAACAAACCTACTTGGTTCTACAATATAGTAAAAGAGAGTCTTAATATTTAGCTAGAAACTCTAGATCATCAATGCATCAAGTAACAGATTACTCCAGTTTTTTTGTAACGACAAAAATTAGTTAATGACATATTCTAGAGATATAGATACGATTAAATAATTATTTAAATTCATTCTAAAAATCATCAAAAATTTATAGTTAAGTACTGTGTTGGATCAGATTCAAGGTCCTGCTTGTTTTAAATAAATATCCCGTTCACAAACATATTGAACTAGATACAATTTTAGAGTTAATTCTTTTGTAAAATTTAGGAGACCAGTGGTATCTAAGTTCCTGGTAAATTAGGAGTTCACGGAATCAATAGCGTGTATGAAAAATTAATAATAAGGTTTGAAGGGTTTTGCGACAAATTAACCAGTGAATTCAAGATAGAAAATCAACAAGAAAATATAATATCGTATGTCCCTTCCTGCTTTTCATCTAGAGACAGTTGCGGAGTCAAGATCGTCCTTCAACTCCTTTCTCATGCATCACCAAAAGAAAGAAATATGGTTGTGATGTGCCAAGTTTTTCAAGAGAAGAGAGAGAGTACATCACAAGAATGTCATCATTTTATTTGCCCATGTTGCTCTTTTTTGTACCAATCAAATCCCAAAAAATGATCTTAATGACATTTTATTATTGGGCATTTGCCTTTAGAAGGCCAAATGATTTGTTACTTAATCAATAACCATTCGAATTAGAAAATCAAATGCATAACCCTAAAAAGAAAACTTCTAATACCTTACTTAAACATCTGTCTTCATGCTGTTTTCTAGTTTCTTTTCGAGAAAAATCAACTCATTAACGTTCCACATTAATAAAAAATAATGCATGCAATAAAAATACTCAAAATAACACAACTTGAGAACTAAAATAATATCATTAGAAACTAGTTAATACAATTCTCCGCATAGTGATGGGGTGAGTCCTGCACATGTGGTTTCTAATAAAACAGAAATCAAGGAGAGGACATTCAAAAAACTTTCTCAATTAGTTGGAGAATATGCATTTTTTATCAGAATGAATTCTGTTATTAGAAAACTTTCATTTGCCTTTAGCAGGTCAAAATTAATTATGTTTTCTAGGTGGATTTTCAAGGTGTAATCGAATATAAACTAGTCCATTTGGGACATTCGCATTAAGAGTATGTCTTCCAAATTATATATTTCTCCCCCTACAATTGAAATATACATGACTGTTATATTTTCATGGTTACTTAGAGATTGTTTAGAAATTTTTATGGATGTCTTTTATGCTTTCGGTCAAAACTTTGGGGCAGGTTTAGCTAACTTGTAAAATGTTTTACATATATACGAGGAGAAAATGGTGATGCTCAAATAGGAAAAGTCACACTTTAGGGTAAAAAATGAGTGGGTACTAGGACATCTAACTAGAAGGCATGGACTAGAAGTGAACAAAAATAAAATAGAAGTGATCCATAACCTTCCTCTTCCTAGCAACACTAGGAAACTTATAGAAATCCTCGGCCCTACAGGCTTCTATAAATGTTTCATCAAAATATCTTGCTAATTTTTTTACAACATTGACTAACATGCAAGCTAAATATGAACTTTTGAGAGCCATGGGTAAGAAACTAGGATTTTATGGAAATTAAAGAGGCTCTTATGAAAATACCACTATTATACGCTTTGTATTGTAGTACACATTTTGAGCATGTGTGACAATTTCAACTTTGCAGTGGGAACTCAGCTTTGTCAAAAGATTGGAAAGAAGTCAATGGTCATCTATCGTGCTGCCAAAACTTTAGGAGATGCTCAAGTACATTACAAAAGCACAGATAAGGAATTTCTAGCCATAAATCTTAGATTAAATCAGATACCATTTATTGGGTAGTAAACTAATTTTGTTTTCAAATCATGGTTCTATTAAATATTTTATGTATGAATAAGAAGAAATGCATTTCCTAATTGGATTTATTTTATTACCGAATGAATATCAAGAAAAAAATGGAGGATAGAAGTGAGTCTTAAAATTTTGTAGCTCATAATTTTATCCAAATTGTATATCAATAATCATATTTCCAACTCTGAAAAATTTTCAGATCATTATATTCTTAGAGAAATCTCTAGAAGAATTCCTTGTTTTGCGCTTATTGTAAATTATTTAGTTTGAAGAAGAAACCCAAATGATTGGAGTAAGTAGGATAGCAGAACAAATTCAAGAGATCTTTTTTCTGGGAGGATTCTGAACTATTTTATTTAGGAACTCATTAGGTTTTGAGATGTGTCCCATAAAAGAGCATAAAAGTATTTTGGAATAATATCATGCATCCTTTTGTGGTGGCCATGTTTCTTCAAAAAATACTGCTCGCAAAGTTTTTAAGTACATTTTTGGCCCACATTATTTCAATATTCATATGGTTTGTCTAAAACTTACTTGAAATGTCAATCTATGGTGAGTTTGATAAACGGATATCAAATGCCACTAAAACTAATAATTGAAATATGACATTTTTATTTTTAGAGGATTTTATACCATCATCTAGACAGTAATTTATATATGTATATATATTTTTATGCCCGGTTATTATGTTTACAAGTAGGTTTAGAATATCCCCACTCTGAGAAATGATAACCAAGTTGTTTTGAAATTTATGAATAAATATCTTTTAAATGACTTTCGATATTGAAAAGCATAATTAGTAATGAATTAGAAATATTACACTTCCGGATTGAAAAAATGAGAGTTAGTGGTGGCTTGATGCTTTTTAGGCATACATAAGATTCTAGAAATGACTGAATGGGATGTCCTCTTATAGGCTAATACTTGGAAAATCTTGTCATCTTCTCACCAAGATTGAACATTAGCTTAATGGACAACCCAGAGATTGAATATCATCTTGAATAATGAAGAAACAAGTTGATATCGGACGTTGTCGACGACGTCGTCCGGTCGGCACCGAGTATGATGGATAGGGACCGATAATGGATGGTGGTATCAAACGTCGACGGTGTCGTCGTCCGACAGATAAACCCTAACGGGTCGATGAGACTACGATGCAATGAATGAATGTCCTACGTGTCGTACGTGCAGGCTCCGACTTGAGGGAGGGGCCGAGCTCCAAGCTTGGATGGTTTTATCTTGTGTCGGCAACGGTGGCCTCTCGAACCTCGTCGGAGCGACGAAGCCGTCTGCGGTTGAACAGAGTCAATCTGTAGGGCTAGCACATAACGGACGGTCTCGTCCTTACTGGTAAGACACTCAAGTATGTCGTAGTTTCTCTCAAAACCTCTCTCACCTACCTAGCCCAAGCACCGGTGGAGTCAAGACGAAAATTTACTACAAGGGATAAGCAAACGAGCGACGATAGAGGACGGCGTACCTCGTTGGTGCGTGACTCGTGGTGAAGAATTCGTTGACAGTCAGCGGCGGTCAAAGCGGGTGTGGCGGAGAGGCACCAGAGAGCAGACGGCGGCTCGACGAGTGATGATGATGTCGGAGCTATAAGTAAACCGGCTCAAGCGTGATGCTGAATTCCGGGCACACCCTTATGGAGGTTTGGCGCAGGCAAACTCAGTTAGGTAACGCGGGCTGCGGCTCGACACGTCGACAACATGCAGGATGACCCCCCGGGCGGTGGTCAAAAGTTGGCGGCTGACAATCAAGGTCGCGGGGTGAATGACGGTCACTCTCGATTTGTTTAGGGTGATGAGAGTAACCCTGGATGACTAGAGAGGGGCCTGGCTTTCAGCAAAGCATTGTCATCGGGATCATGGAGCTGCGGGCTGGAGAAGTGCGGATGTCTGAAGTCCGATAGACACAGCAGTCCCTTCGGGGACATCCGATAAAATTGGAAGATATAGAGAAGATTAGCATGGCCCCTTCGCAAGGATGACATGCACAAATCCAGAAATGGTCCGATCGACACGACAGAAGATCAACTAGCTGACGTCGATCCAAATTTTGCGGTGCCCTCACAGCCGGAATTATTGACGATGGGCTTCTTCCCGCTGGCGCGGGGTCCTGTCCGAATGGCGGGTCATTTCTTCTCTTGATCAGATCAGTCCACACCTGTAGAGCTCCGTTTGATCGGCGTACCCGTTGAGTCTATTGGACTCAGCGTGGCCTGGCCGGTTGAGTTGTCTGTGGGTCAGGCGGAATTCCGTCGGGGATGTCTGTCGCTCCACAAAACCACTAGGAGTGACCACCACTAGGAAGCGTCGACCAAAATTTCAACCAACGTCATTCGCGGCGGTCGAAGCGGCAGGTATGACTGTGCGGAGGTGAATGGGTCCTCCCCCTTAGTGGGTCAACAAACAGAAACTAAGATCCATTAGTGGCCCTTATAGAATTGGCCCCCATTACACATAGAATGGGGAGGGATTTAAAAAAAAAAAAAAGGAAAAGGGGAAAAGGAAGGCCCCTTCCCATGACGATGAAAATGCAGGCACGGGACGTGTCGCGGTGTGACGAAAATGGGACGATGAATACAAAAGAAAACACGAAACACGACTAGGAAAATGACAAAAATCAAAATGCGGTAATCGAGCACTTTCACCCGGTATTCGATGACGGTGGCGGGCGGCGCAGACATCGTCGTCGATGATCCTTGATGGTGTGCGCCATCACAAGTTATTTGCTGAAACTATGAGAACTGCAAGAGTTGAGTAATGAATATTATCGAAAGGCTTGTGATTTATCAAGCTAAAATGAAAAATTTTTAAGACAGAAATATTAACAGAAATATTTTTATTAAAATAAAAATAGGTTTATACCATAACACTAAGATATTTATTGGAAGCTGAGAAGCTGATGAGATGGTCAATTAATCATTGCTAACATATTTTATTATTGAGCTGTTTTGATTTCAGACTCCAAAAATATGTTAACAATTCTAGCCGAATGGACAAAGATTGAAAGCATACCAGGAAATAGAACCTTACCTGATAGACATTTGTATTATAACTTTTTTGATATTCTTGAAGACTAATTTTCCATTAATTCATTTTTTAATTATTCAACTTTCATGATATTATTTTGTTTGAAATTTTATTCCAGTATAGAAAATGCATGTTTTCAGTTAGGTTATCATAAAATATTTTTCTGTGGTTATCATTTTTTAATCTTGGGATTATTTCAACTTGGGAGGGGGGGTAAGAAATTGGCCAAAAAATATTAAATTTATCAAAATTTTCCTTCATGAACCTAATGAAAAGCCACCTGGGAGAGTATATTTACTTTAAAGTACTAGAAGCATGTGTATTAAAGTTAGGATCTTGTAGCAGATTCAGTGCACTTCTTGATGATATGAACCGTGGGTGTAGACTCACATGTTTAGCTTCCAACTTTCTAGTAAATCTTGTTGGATGAAGAATATATAAGAAAATCAAAAGGTTGAGAGCTGAGTAAGCAACCTCATCATGCCACCATCCAATCGACAAACCTTCTAAGTTTGCTTGGACCCCAATTAAGTGGAATCTTACTTGAGCCAAGGGTATTTATCTCTTTAAATTCTATATCATAGAATCACTCTTTGAGCCACCTAAAGTTATCTTTGATACCAATATATGTATCCTCCTAACCCCTTTTTATTAGCCTCCCTTACACAATTTTCCCCCTTACTGATCATTCCTATAGGTATTTATCTCACCTCCATTATTCCTAACTATTTATCATATGCATTGCTCCCAAGTTTTTCTCTTCCATTGTCTGAAATCAATCTTCCATGATACCTCATGTACTATCATAAGTTTCTTCTACTTCTTCTAACTGTATTTTCTCTTATTATCACTCACATTGAAGGAATTGTATTGAGCATTCTCATTGATCAAAATAAACTAATTTTTCATTAAATCTTCATTTTTTGTTTATCCTTCAAAAACTTGCAAAATAAAATCAAAAACTAAAAATAAAAAACTTGAAGATTAAGCTTTAAGGGCATTTTAGCACAATACTTTAATGTGCATTTTGATGAATGTTCAAAGTAATGCATACCTCAATATGGGTTGTGATCAAAGCACAATAGGTCCTAAGTCAACTAATTGACTGATTCTAAGTGAAGATAAAATAGGAGCCTTAGTTATATTAAAAGGCTACTTAGTTTGACCATACAGTGAACAAGTCAAATCATGTATTTAGGACTTCATTTTATTTGTTTAAAAAATTATTTAAATTCCTAATTACTACCTTTGATTATTTGAGGCTGAATTTACTGATGACTTAATGAAACTAATTACATGAAGATATTACTACCCAATGGTGATATCTTGAATAAAATGATTTGGTAAAAATACCTAAAAGTTTAAGATTATTTTAAAGCTGAAATTGTTGGCATAACAGCTGGTTTTTGCTCTTAACTCTTGAAAGATATTTAGAATTTATGCCAAAATAATAAATATAAAATTCAAAATAAAAATGATTATTATTTTATATTGCTTATTCATTATCAATACATCTGACTTTTGGACTTATAAAAAATTACCATAATGCCCTTTTGGATTTCTAAGTCCAGATATACAGTTTTGAGTCCTAATTTTAAACCCCCTTCTCCTTGTTGTTTGAAAATCGCAGTCCAAAAGCTAGAGAGATTTTTCAATCCTTGGAGCACTTTTCAAGCATTTTGTGAGCATTCTTTGAAGAGATTGTTTGTTGCTAACATCAATCCAAGTCCATAGAACTTAAAATCATGGGTTTTGGTGCATGGTGTTTCAAGATTCAAAGCAAAGAAGACTGGCCTAAGAAATTCGCACATCTTCGACCCTGTGATAAGTTTACAATCTTTGGAATAACTTTTATACTGGTAAGGGCTAGAAATGAATCACTTATTTTGGCTTTTTAACCCATATTGTAGGGTGGATCACGAAAGATATGAAAGATCTCCCTCCAAGCCGTACATACAGCTTTCATCGAATACAGTTTTCAACAGAATTGTATATGTATCCATGAGATCGAGTATGGAATTCTGTTTACTCACTTTAAATTGAGTATCCATATGAATCCAAAGAACTTATGAATAGTTTCTAACATCCATATCAATCCAAAGAACGTGAAATTTGATCTTGTGGTTGAGTTGTGAAAGCATTATAGGAGTTTCAAGTTGAAGGCGGAGGAATCAGGCCGTCAACTAAGAACATGTAAAGATTGACCTCTGGAAATTTATCTGATTTGATTTTGAACATTTTGTGTAAGACAACTTGTAACGAAACTGTGTAGAAAAATCTTTCTAGGTGGAATCTTACATTTGGTGCAGGAATGAAAAAGATATTTGAGTTTTAAGCACCAAAGGTCAAACACAAGTCAATGAATTTCATCAATGAGAAACGTGGAGGAGAAGATGACTTGAAGAAAGAACAATCACAAATAGGGAGTTATTACTGTACTGAAGTCATACTTACATCTACGAATTTTTATCTCTGGATTAGAAAAATTATGACCTAAAAATATTCCTGTTGAAATACATGAAATTGGTCCTTTTGTTGAATATTATTTAAGGAGTTGTCATACTGAGTGTTCTTGAGGAGAATATATTATTCATAAATATATTGTTCTTGCTAGATTTTTGTGGTCAGTCAGGTTAAGGCTTTGGGGGCCATAAGAAGAAGGATTTGGGGCTCCAGTTGAACTAGGTCAAGCGATATTGTTTCGTAGAAGACTTTGGGATTACTGAAATATAATGATTAAATAAACATCTAAATTTATGATGATACACTATTGTAAGATTAAGATATTATTTTTGTAAAATAAGTTGAATTAAATAATGTCTCAAAATAATACGGCCTATGGGATTTAATCCTGCATTCATAATAAAATATGCATATTTATCCCCCATTTTTGTTATTGTAGAAAGAAATATGCAATCTTGTTACATTATTAAGAAAACATAAATGTTGCTCCTTAGAATTCCTTGAATGTG
Organism: Wolffia australiana; assembly: GCF_029677425.1. NCBI lineage: Eukaryota > Viridiplantae > Streptophyta > Magnoliopsida > Alismatales > Araceae > Wolffia > Wolffia australiana. The sequence continues at coordinate 11,878,539 of NC_135847.1, forward strand.
GCAAAATGAATGTGCATCCCAGTTGAAAAAGGCATAAAAAAAGAGCTGATGATCCCAACTGCTCCCCAACTCCCCCGAAAAGGAAAAAAATACTTGAAAAGGTATCGTATCACCCTTCTGTTCCTGCTTGCAAGCTCATGCCTGAGGTCTTGAAAGAATGTAAAACTTTCAGAACTTTAAACTCTATACGATAAAGTGTTAAAGTAATCAAAGGGCTGGTTGATCTTTTCTTATTGGTTTCTAACCATAATCCCTATCAGGGGACTTGAGGTTTTGAAGGCATGGAGAATGATATGATAATAAATAAGAATAAATAAAAATAGAACCATTGATGCTTTTGCTTACGAATTGAACTGAGACGTGACCATGTCTCCCCAACAATTTTGGTGCATACGACGCAAGATGATTCTGCATAATGGGATTGGGTGTTTTCATGTCTCACCATAGTGTCATGTTTGTGTTGATTGGAGATTTAAGAATGTTCATAATGATGAAGAATGATGCTAATCACAACGTTCTGCAAGGTGTGACTTTAGGAGCATAGGGGGTGCCAAAGAACAAAACTTTTCTCAATTTTCTATGTTTGGAATGAAAGTAATTTTTTTCTAATTTACTTAGAAAAAATATTAAATATTCAGGATAGGAAAGTAGAAGCACTTATGTATTGGGAAAATATAAAAAAGTGTAAGAAAATGCGATAATGATACCACAGTGGGGGATGGAAGGCAACACACTTGCACTAGGTGAGTTGCATGTAGGTAGAGATATGCATTACATGCATTGTATAGATGAGTGGTGGAAAAATGGCTGTCTAGGCATAACAGTGATAAATTTTCACTAACATCTTTCCTTAAGGCAGGGGCACTTATAACATTCTAAATTCATGCTGTTTTTGAAAGAAATAAAAGCAAGCATTCATAAAAGGAGACTAGATAGGCAAGAGGAGCAGTCCAACAACCATTCCCGATGAATCTTCTTGACTTGGACAACTAAACTCCAACAAGTTAGGAGGGACATCATGAGGCCATGGATGGTAGAAAGTACTCTCAAACTGTACAAGCAGACTCATCCCTTTTGATAAAATTTTCCTAGAATTTTGTATTGTTCCTCAACTTTCTTGTTTGTATTCCTCAACTCTCTTGTTTGTATTCCTCATGCTGCAGCTCATTCTGATGTCTTCTGAGCACACATAATCGTGGGTTGGGAATATGTGAAGCGGTCCCATTATATGTAATGGTGCATCCCACCAAAACTGTGAAGTGTGTCATGGTGAGGCATGATAACACACATCTTTAGTATCTTAATCAGACCATATTTACTTGTATATTTGCATTAAATTGTTTGTATTTGCATGTTATTAAGCTTAAAATGATTCAATTTATTTTTAGAATCATATTCTAAATTTTCTGCATTTTTATGGAATTTTCTGATATTAAATAATTAAAGAATATAATTTTTGGACTCAAACTATAATATTTTGGAATTTTTAGACATTAAATTTATAAAAAAATATATTTTCAAGTAAAAAAACATACTTATTTATAAGTTTTGGGCCTTTATTGAATTTAATATGAAATTTAGAATATTTTTAACCTTTTTATTTTCGCAAGGCCACGTGTTGCCGTTTGATTCCTCGAAGGGCAACTGACCACAATTAGGGATAATTATGGGCAATCACCAATCATTAAAATTCGTTAATGATTGGCGTCAGTCAGTTATTTACCATAATCGTTATGGCATGGCGATTAGGGATGCCAAGATGACATTTAAGGCCAACAGCTTTGCTTTTTACTTTTTCTAGCATAGGGTGACTTGGACCATGAAAAAAGGGATGTTTTTTATTTATATTAAATTCAGTGTGGGGACAGAGGCTTGGCTTTTAAAGTTTTTATTTTTTTGTGCTGACCAGTCAACAATTGCGGCTGCACTGACGTGTCATACGACACATGGTGCAAGGTGTATGCATGGCGCATGTGCTGCACCTTTATTTAATTGAAAAGGGAACAGATTGATGTGGCACACTCGGATGCGCTACCACGTCAACCGCAACATATTTTTTAATAAAGCTATTAGAATAATATACTACTGTTCTTCTATTTGTTCTTTTTCCCCTAAGTGACACATGGCATGACAAGAGCTGTTGGTCGCGGATGACGAGGAAGAATCTGAGCTAATCATTGCATTAACTGTCATGAAAATATAAAACCGAAACATAATTTATCTTCTTCATCTTTAATATCGTTTAAGTTTCAAAAATATTTATTCTGAAACTCTAGCTATTTAGTTTTTAATTGTTACCTCTTATCAAACCATGAAATCTGTACGCATTTAGATACAAAATAACTTAGGTAATAATACATTTACTTTCGTTGTGAGACAAAAATAAATGGATAGTATTATTCTGGGTTCTGCCCATGATCATCAATTGAAAGATGATTCATAAAGTAGAATAAACCCTGAATAGTTTTTCAAAAATATGAATGGTGATCTATTACCCTTGTCCGAAATCAAATAGTTTCCAAATTGATTATTTGAAAGAGTCTCTTCGAGCTGCACATTCATCTGACCACCATATGCATCCATAGAATCTGTAGTAACTTGAATCTCATGGTAATTCATAACACAGAAATTTATACATTAATTTCATGAATTTTGCACGTTCAAGTGTGTTAGAATTATTTCATATGCATGTAACCAAGGTTGAAATGAATTAAACTAACTTATAAGATAATTCATAATTTTATGTATTTTCCATTATTTTATGCAATTTTTCGACATTACATTTCTAAAAACTAATATTTTAGGTCAGAATGTATTTATCTTGATTTAACATGTTACAATTTTATCTGTTATAATACATTTTATGGGATTCATTAAAAATTATAAATTTATTTTAAACGTTTTTTGTATTTAAATTGTGCTTTGCCATGTCTGCCATCTAATTTCTTCACATGGGACCAAAAAATGATCTTTATTAGTGACTGGGTTTGCTATTCATCTGTACTAGCGACCAAAAATTGATCTCTGTTAGTTTATGCACAGAGACATGTGATGCAAGGAAAAAATTGCAAGATGCATATAATAATGTGTGCAATATGAATGCATGATATGTTAAAGAATAAAATAATTTAGCGACTACAATTTCCATATATTCTCTGAAAATCCAAAAAAGTGAGTAGACGTGCCTTTAAATGATTGGATTTGAAAGGAAAACATGTTGACATAGTTTTCAGAAATAATGTCACCACATTGGGCATTAAATGTAGTCCTAACACATGGTATGCTTATTTTACGAAGTGTCATGGTGGGAAAATAGAATCATTGATAACAAAGAAAATGTAGATTACCTATTGGTGCTGATGAGATCTTCAATGAAAAAGAGGACAGATAACCCTAGAATAATGTGGTGGTGGTCCTGATGAGGAAAGAAAATAAAGAAATTCAACAGCCCATCTTGCGCCAATGCCTAAGATTGATATTTTATGAACTAAAAGGCTGATTAAGCTGAAATTGGGAGGAGAACTTTGTGTTTATCCCTCTATCTATCCGTGACATCTGATCTATAAGGGGAGGTGCTGAATACTAAAAAAATATCTTTGAACTTGCATCTAGGATCGGTAAGTTCAATGAGACAGAGTGAATTTGGAGATCCATGATGGTAGTTTTGGTTGATTGAAGTAGCGAAACAGAGAAGAGGGGGATCTAACCTCCATTCCAAAATCCCGAAGGCCATGGAAGAATATATGGTGGATAATATTTTATATTGTTCTATTCTTAATCACAACATCTAGCTTTCTTCTATCTGTTTCATAATTCAAATCACATCCAAAACTTTTGATATCATCATCTCTCTTCAATCCACCATTCCCAAGTTTACATACTCATTTTATATCCATTTATATACAAGAAACTATCCATACCTCATCCTTTCCTGATTTCTACACTTCTTATGTTCATATATTTCGTTCTCATTCTCTCTCTACATAACTCTATCTTAACTATTTTATATTAATATGCACCTCAATATTTTCATTTTCCTCTCCTCTCTAGCTCTTACTTATTAGGCATCCCTTTCATCTCCTTAATCAACACCAAAATAATGTGAAATTTGGGATCAAAATTCCCTATGGAGATAACCCTTGTACCCAATTAGTCATATTACATAGAAAATAGCTTTAAAATATTATTAAATAAACTCCAATACCAACGACAACACGAACTCCTGAAATTCATTTTACTGAACAATACTGTAGATATCGCATGTGACTATCGCATGTGACTATCACATGTTTTAGCAACTCAGCATATTGACTGGCTAAAATCAGTGTATAAATATTTGATTTTATCCACACCACATGATTATGAATGTAAAAAACGTTCACCAGCTTTATAATGGAATGTTTCTGTCATCAAGTACCATGTATGTATATTCTTGCATCTGCCCACCACTCCTAGAATGACTTATGATTTGGTAAACTATTCAATCCTGATCAGTCATCATAGTTATTCTTGATACATTAGGAAATTATCAAATAACTCTTTGTATAATATTTCCACTACCCTGACCAATGATTTCATTATATCACCTTATTAATTATATCTGCTATTTTATTGAGGGTAGATTATCTCATCTTGAACAATCAATCAACTTTATATACTTGTTTCTGCATCAGAGCTCAGACCACTTTTAATGCAACCATCCATTTTTAGTACAATCATCTTTATAGATAAAAAACTGTTCATTCACATGCTATTTTTGGTGTCTCAGGGAAAAGGACCGTGTATACAACCATAAGATAAATCAACCTGACTCACATTTCAGTATAGAATCATACAAGCATTCCGATGGATCAATTAAACAAGCGGTTAATGAATCAAACCTACTCATCTTTTTGAGGTGAGTAGCAAATGCTAATATATCTGTACATTTCATTGTCCTTCTTTTAAATCATATAAACATGAAATTTTATAATATATTTATAAAGATAAGGGATCACCACATTATGATCTCATCACAGTTCACTATTCATTTCATCAAAAATGAACTAACATTGTATATGACATATCTCAATGAACTTAATATATGAGCTATCTTTGCATAAGTAGGTTTGAAACTTTATTTTTTGGACAATGTTTTACTAAATCTTAATATACATTTACAACATTGATATATTCCCATCTAGGGAATGCTGGCATATAATATGGAGAAATATTTCCATACATGCTAGGGATAATCTTGTAATCCTATACTATTAATAGCATCTTTCAGAACTTCTACCACTTTCTCTCAACTAAGTGTCTAGCCTCTATAAGGCAAAGCTCACTCAATAAAAAATATCATCATTTTCTGCTATGCTAACATAGAGAGTTTTCCAGAAATACGGAAATGTCAACCATACAGTTCACAGATAAAACACCAAAATCATCCTCAAATAATTTTATCTCATACGTGACTGCCAAGGTTTACTTGAATGTTATGATATACCGTACTTCCTCACATAGTCCATCCCCCAAACCTAATATGAAGAATCTCAACTTTTTTGAAAAATATTTAGCATAAATACGATTTACTAATATAGTTTTTAAATGGGGGCATCACAGCTGAATTCTCTAAAAACGTTTCTACTCGTATTCTGATTCTTCAAATCAATGTTGGGTGATTCTGCCTAAAGACAACTCACTTAAATCCTCATTTTCATCTCATTTACGTTTTGTTTCAATTTAAATGTATTAAATCATATTTTTATTTAAATAATTTTCCAAGAAATCAATTTTAAATTCAATAATATTTTTTATTTGGTCATCTACCTGTTATCTGAAGTTAGCTACCTCAATATCTATCACCTTTTCACAAGTCCTAACTCTAGATTCTATCTTTATTTTCACAATTCAAACATAAGGTTAAAGTCTCAAACATGTATTAATGTCTCAAATCATACCTATCATCTTTAGATTATAATTTTTACATATAATGTGAAATTACACTTCAATACTAAATTTTATTTGCCTCAAATTAATCTCTCAGTCTAATCCTTGAATCTGTTTAATTTTCTCATAATTCATAAATATTTTTAACAATATCTCAATTTAATCATACACCTTTTTAAACAATATCTCCCTTATAAAAATGAATTTTAGTAGATCATAAGTGGCGACTCCTATCATGTTTTAATCTAACTTATCTAAAGTGCTGTTCCTCCACTCTTCAAAAAGTAAAGATGTGACATGATAAAATCCTCAAGCACAGAATAAGAATTTTACATTTATATACTTATGAAGTTAGTTCTCAAGACTGAACTAAATTATTCATTTCATCATTATTTATTAATATTAAATTTTTATATTTATATCTATGATATCCAATGTATTTCATGCGTTATATACTACTTCCCAGGGGAATACAATCCTTAATAGTAATGATGACAATAATTTGAATTTGTATTTGAGCAATAAAGGTAACAATCAGAACTGAGGCATTTTCTTTAAGGTGATGTACTAAGATGAAAGATATCAGGAATAATTTGTTCTGTTTCAATAGCTCGTTTACCTTTGATTCTTGTGTAGAGATCCATGTTCATTGAGATCCTGTTGAAATGGAGTCATGGAAGGAGAGAAAAAACTTAGTATATAGGCAGACGCTTTAAATTTCAAATCGGGATAGAAAGTGACACATAAGGGTTTCACAATCTAAGATTCATACTGATAACAAAGTGAGTTTATTTAGCATCTGAAAATAAAAATGAATAATTCCCAACTGCAAGATATATGTTTCTTCGTTGTATTTTAATCCCCAGATGTACAGATTTCCCCTTCTTGAGGCTTCATGCTATTTTCTGCATAACATTTGAATAAATAACTCTCAAGCCAGAAAGCTGGATAATTTTCTATTTGCGATATTATTTTGTTTTTTTAAAGAATCCCTATACCTACTAAAGTGGAGTATATGACCTCATAAAATATCTAAGATACATTATAGATAGATTGAAGTCTATAGAGAGAAACTGAATAATCCAATAATTTCTTCCCTTATTTGAGTATGCATGAAATTTTCTAAATATAATTTTTTCGTGTTATGGACATTTTCAAAAATTCCTTCTCGACTTACCTCAAGTCAAATTTTTTTATTTATGATCCTTATTTTCTAATTCATATGTAGAAATGTGCAAGAATCTAATGAGATGACAATAAATGGGGTATAAGATTTCATCTTTTTAATCCAATGGATAAATGGGCTTAAATGAATCAATTTTTTTTTAGCCTCCAAAGGAGAAATCAGAGAAATTTGGGGCATGACATGAATATCTTATTAGCCCTCACCTACTCTTCAATAAGGAAAAAAGATAAATTCTGATTCAGGACCTCTGAACCAATAACAAAAATAAATTAAAAATGGAAATAAAGAGAGTAGAAAATCAGGATGAAACATTTCAGTAATTAATGCCTATATATTAATACTCTCATTTTATCTTGTTTTCTTCATTCTGGATATTTTCTATATATCTTGATAGCCAAATGAAAGGTTGTCCAAGATTCTAGGTTGTTCAACCTGGTTGATGTACTTCTGTTAAATTGTTTTGTCTTTATTCACATTCCGCTAGCAATGATAAATGCTTGATGCTATCGAAATATATGGATTGAAGTCTAATGAGAGGCATTGAGAGCTCAATAGATAACCTTCAACACCCTATGAAGTAAAGCCAATCCATTCCATTTATTCTCCATCTATCTCCTTCACTAATTCTTCACTTTCTCTCTCCATAGAACTCTCCATTTGTAGTATCTAAATCCCACATAATACCTCTTCTCTCTATCTCTAAAAAAGTACCAAAAAATCCTATTTGCCTTAGTCACTTGTGCTTGGATAGGCTGCATATACAAATGTACACCTTTTGCCTCCACAAAAAGGTGTACATTTCTATATGCATGAGTGACAGTGAATCTTCCTATCCATAAGGAGGCCTCTTCAAGACTGGGCCAAATTTTGGTCAAGTATGGAAATTAACTGAGTGTGTCACAATGTAAGCAAATCCCCCATGTCCGGCGCATATCCCTACGTGCCACCAACCAGCATGCTTGCTCCAACCTCATGCTCACAATGCCACCAGACACTTCAGATCAGGTAAGTTTTTATTTTCAGTATTTAAATTTTAAATTAAAATTGAAAATTTTTCAAAAAAACTTTCAAATAATGTTCTTCCATTTTTCACCAAAATATATTCTAGAAAAATTCTTTAAACTCCAAGAAAATTCAAAAATATATTTGTCCTAATTGTTGTTAAGATAAATCAATGTCGAATAACACATTTTGCTTAACAATTCACAAATCCCTAAAACTGACTTTTGATAAGAATCCAAAAATGATATTATAGCTGAAGTGATTTGGTTTGTTTACGTGTAATCTTTGAAGCAGGTTAGAAGTGCCCTTGTGGCTACAGACTTATAAGTTATTTCACAATGTCTTCTATAGAATGGAATGAGGTTCAGCCTTTGCATATGCAGTATGGGAAGGAACTTCAAATGGAAATTGTATACCCTGAACTAACAACATTTTTTGTCTTCATGTGCTTCATTCACTTAGCCCTACATTGAGAAAACCAAATAGAATCCTTACCAGCCTGGTATAATTATCCAAATATCCACATTTTAATTATAATAACTCAGAACTTGGGATACTTTCTATCCATGTTCAGAGTTGAATTACCTGAGTGTTCTAACAAATCTCTTAATAACTTCCATGTCGAATACTTCGCAGAAGTTTAGACTCCACCAATTAAATCTAAACAACATGCACAAGGTTCTCATGCAAGTACATGTTCAACATGACCAAATGTCATATCATCCATTAACATGCAGAAGATAAATCATCTTACGCTTTAAAATGCCATCTTCCTGACATGAAACCCAGACGACTAATTAAAGAAGGAATGTCTTTATAGTCAAAGATAGAGCAGAATATCATGAACCAGCGCAAGGATAGGGAATCGAAGCTTCAGGTAGTGAACCACGTTAAGTTGTGAGAAGTTTCCTGATGTATTGATTGAAGTCAGAAATCCCACAATTTCCTCCTCTCATTCTTATACAAGGCGCAGAACAAATCTTTTGTAATTGACAGACGACAGAAATGGCGATGATAATCTCTCTATTGCGATTTTTTTAATCGTACGCGCACGAGAGGTAGAAAACAGAAGACCCACTTGAGATTCGAGAAGCGACATCTCGTAGGTTCAGAAATCGAGTTGGTCGAGATGGGTGTTCTCGTCTTGTCAGCCCACCTTGCTCCAAACCATCGCCGATCTCCAAGTTTCAGAAAACCCGCTTCCATCTCAACTCCCTCTTCATCTCTTCCTCTTTCTTCATACAACCACGAGAGAATTCTTTCTGGGTTTTCTTCTGCTTCTCTACCCATCAACGATGCTCATCGGAAGAACGGGGTTGTTAAGTGCAAAGCCGTCGGGAGTGATTCGCAGGATTCATTGCAGCGGACGGTCTATCAAGGGACTTATGGGCCATGGTCGGTGGAGTCTTCTGATGTTCTTGAGGTAACTGGGGATTTTAGAATTTTAATTTATACCATTTTTTCCCTTTCATCTCTTACTTGGAATCGATTCTTGCGAATAGGAGAAGTACCCGGTTATCGTTTAGTGTTCATCTTCTCGAACACTGCCTGAATTGATCGTGAAAAGTATTCTGTATTTGAAAATTATGGATGCCTTTGATAATCAGTCTTTGAATTGGGAATCGGTTCTTGCGCATGTAGAAAATATATGGTTATAGTTTGGTGTTCATTTTCTCGAACACTCCCTGAATTGATCTTATGATGTATCCTCTGTATCAAAATTAAGTTATTCTTTTGATAATCAGTTTGTGTGTTTCTTCTTTAACTAACTCGAAACTATTTAGAGCTGGTAAGAATCAGCAAAAGCTTGAGAAAGTTGAACATCCTAGATGAGAGAGATATCTCATCGATGCAGGGAAAATGCCTCCGTTGTTAGTTTATGATAATATTCATCTAACTAGAGTGAAACTGGAGATACTCTCAATGTGTCCTTCTTGGGTTTCACGTCGTTCCCATGTCAATGAAATGGTCATTGTACAACACATGATTATTTGAATAATATACAGTGATCAAGGTGGTCCTCTTTCATCAACGCTTTTTGGGATTCTTTTTATGTCGAGTATGACGCTGATAATGCTAGAAATACAATAATATCGGTTTATAAAAGATTCTGATGGTCCTTGCACGAACCCAGTTCATCCTCATAGTGAATTTCTTGTTGGGTTTGAAGGATTTCTGACACAGTCTTGAATTAGAACAGTATCATTGATGTCAAAGAGGGCTCGTTTGTTGACTGAAACCGATGGGGGGAAATAACTGGGGGTCTATAAATACCCCTAATGGACCCACATAATAGAGGATAAAAAGATCAAATCAAGTTTGGGCTCATCTGCAGGATTCCGGTGTTGTGAAGGCAAGAATTACCGATCCTGTAATTCTAAAGGGCTCGTTAACCCATCGGTCTCTTTTATTCTCTCTTATCTCTCCCATTCTCCTCTATCTCCCTCGCCCTATTTCTTAAAGGCTAGATATGATCTCCAAGAGGGTCCTATTGGCTTCCATGTGACATTAAGTTTAGAAGTCCTGTAATACATGTATAATAAAAGTCTTTCTCTTGCATCAAATCACTTGTGAGGTCTTAGGGGCAACTTTCTCGTGGAGGTAACTTTCTATAAGACTCTTATGTTGTTTTTAGCTCGGGGTATTTGCATATTTAAGAACTTTTATTGTATCCTTTTTTAAATTATTTATTCTTACTCATTCACTATAGTTGAGACCTTCCTAATAGTTTTGTTTATTCATTCACTATCATTCCTCATTTCCTGTTGTTCCTATAAGCTGTGACATCTATTTACATTACTAGATGATCTATTTTTTCTTTATTTACTAGATGATCTATGTACTTTTTGTTTTTAAGTTGTAAAACTTCCATTTGGTAAAATATGTTCTTATGAAGAAATCCACTTCTAGAAAGGGGCTCCCTACTTTTCTTCAAAAAAAAAAGAAAGGGATCCCCTAGTTGGGTCCAGAAGTTTTGTACACGCTGTACATAGGGTGCCTGGAGTTGCAGACCGTCCATGTCTCTGATAGAGTCATTTATAATGGACTTCGAAGAGGGTGCAAACAGGGAGGTAGCTTCGGCAAGAAAGCAAGCCGGGTCAACGGCAGACAAGACGATGATCAAAGGAATGATGACCCTGACCCTGAGGGTGAGAGAATGAACAAAGAGTCGTCACATGTGGGCAGGACGTGATGACTTCTCAACAATGGGCCACTGCCAGGCCATTAATAATAAATCATCTGAAAATACTGTTTATTATGAGCTCAGACAGGATGGCCCACAACGACCAAATTTCCTTTTGAATTGGTTCCCAACTTCGATACTTGGATATCAGTTTCCTTCCTTCTCGTGTTTAGCCAATTGCAACGAGACCCGGATCTGTTGGGCTCTTGCTGCGCTGCGTGGGCTGGTTCGACTTTCTTTTGCGGACCGGTTTAGCACAACTTCTGGAGCCCGAAACGGTTTCTGAATTATCTGTTTTCCGCGTTTCATCCTTCTTGCTCACTACCTCCAACCTGACAATGAAGTTCTGCTTTTATCAGCTTGATGGGGAGTAGAGAGTGCTGCATTACTCTTATTCAGATGGCTATGATGATAACCAACTTTTTCTTGGCATTGTCCTTCATCCACAAATCGTTGATGAATAATGAGATGATGATTCATCATTGTCCTCTCATCACTTTCTCTATTTTTTCCAATTGCACATGACAAGGATGGTGATAATGAGTAATAATCATTTGATTTTGGCTAGGACGATGATGACGATTGTGTCCTCATCATTCTGTCCAAGGACTATGATAACATATCAGACAACAAACTCGTCATTGTCAGCAAACCCTTGGGGAGGTTAAATGACTAACAGAACTTTCTTTTACACTACTTCTCTTGGTCTTATGTATCTCTTGGACTTATGTAATCTAGGTCCTAACTCCACTTGAGATATTTTCTGAAGGATGAGCTGATTAATTTCATCACTGTCTTGTATTTTCGTTGTTTTTTAGTACCTCTTAATAAGAAATAAGAGTATTACAGGTGGTTCTCTACAGAATGGGCCTGGTGACAGCAGCCACGTCATTCGTCTTAGCTGCTAGCTCTGCTTTTCTACCAGAGTATAATGTCCTCAAAGATATCCTCAGGAACAATGCAGACTTATTCTATGCTACTGGGGCAGGTGGCCTGGGTCTTTCCCTCTTTCTTATTCACATTTATGTGACGCCAATTAAACGATTCCTTCAATTATTGTGGGCGACGGGAACTATTGGATCTCTGGGGACCTATCTCGCTTTGGCCCATCCTGAAAGTCAAAGTTTGGTCGAGTATGTTCTGATAAATCCTGGAGCTGTGTGGCTTGTTGGGCCTCTCTTTGCTTCACTTACCGGACTTGTTTTCAAAGAAGGTGCTCCTTTTTCTGACTTTCAATCTTTTTCTCTCCTTCTTATTGTTATCACCATGGCTCGGCTACTGTCAATGCTATTGTCAGCTTCAGCGCCGTCAACCCTCATGGATGTTGTCAATGACGATGATTATGCCATTGAGGGTGTGCCCTGAACGAAAGGTCAATGTCAATGGGATGATGCAGTTCGGCTGAGGCAGATGCCGATCACCATCATCATGTTGCCATGATAGTCAACCCTTGGACAGTTGACATTGATTTTGATGTCAACTTCTGCTGGCATTGATGACAGCATCACAAATCGTCTACAAAACGTTAGTGTTGCTGTTAATGTCCCACATCAACGTTTTCGCGGCATGCCAAACACGAGTTATCTTTTATCTGTCTTTATCGGAGAAAAAAAAGAGATCTGGAAATCTTTAGTTAGCTTCTTTCACTCTGATTTCATGAATGTGCGGGTTCTCTCCTTTTCATTAGTTAGATTATGTGGATGCATATCTAGGGCATTTAAACTTTTGAATGGATAAATATCTTAATTCTTAGTTGGCAGCTCGTGTGAGAGGGAATCGACTTCTCTTATTTAAGTATATTTGAAATCCAAAGTACTTCACTTCCAATGTAGGTCTTTGCTATGGAAAATTGGAAGCTGGTTTGCTGACTTTTGTCATCCCCACGCTCCTCCTTGGACACCTGGTATTTCGGTTGTGTATTTTCGTTCGCATCATTTTAAAACTTTTATTCTCTAATGACAAATAAATTTCTTTTTTTCAAATTTTTATGACAATAAAATTTGATATTACGGTTTATTTGTGCTATTATTTATATTATTGCAGTCTGGTTTGATGGGTGATGATGTCAAGCTTGGCTTACTTGGTGTTTGGATGGCGCTTTTTGTTATATTTGCCGGAAGAAAATTTACTCAGCCGATTAAGGTACGTGACCTAAAGAGCTTTCAGAAATTTATTTGATTTGTTGAAACCGATTAAATGGCCGTTTCAATTCCCACTTTACTAGAAAAACATTGGTTGAAAAGCTTACAATGGATTTCACCTATGAAAGAATTTAGTTCGCAAATTTTCTTAATTTACCTTACATTGGCATTGCTTTCAATATAGGATGACATAGGCGACAAATCTGTGTTCATGTTCAACGCATTGCCAGAGGAGGAAAGACAGGCCCTCCTTAAAAAGCTGGAGAACCCTGGAGAATAGTAAATGTAAGAAAATTCAATGGAGTTTTATATAGAGACTTATCCTTTTCGATTTGTCTTCTGAGGGAAATGAGCAAGGGTTCTTGCAGAACTCCTTGCATCATTTCTCAGTCCCCTGGCACAGGATCCACAAATCAGTCACATGTATCTTCATGAGGATTTTAATCTTGTATATGAGATGTAAAAATATGTAGTTTTGTTGACCTTATACAGATCAAAGATTGACTCGTCTATTTCTAATGATATTGTTGACATTAAATGCATTTTTCCTGTAAAAATATGTTTGCATCTATACTGATCGAGACTGCCACGTCTATTTCTTTTCATATTATTGCCACAGCGTAGATTTTTCCTGTTATTATTGTTCAAAAACAAAGATTTTTCCTGTTATTATGAACTTTTTTACCCTTACGCCAAGATTTCATATCATAATTTTTTTAATCTTTCCTGGATGTTTAATTGGATCCTGCATCTATACGCCAAGTAAGATTTTCTTCCATTTGTTTCCTGGGTACATTATTATGCTGACTGATATCTTTTCCAAGGAAGGTGTAATCTAAAGCACACCTGTTGTTTAGAATGTGAAATCATTAGATATTTGATGGAATTTGGCATTATCGGGACATACAGTGAGAAATTAAAACGAATAGTGGAAAACATATTTTATTCTGACGAATAATCACAACTTTATGAATAGAATACATACAATAATCATTCGAAATGACATCAAAAGCACTGAAATTGTTTAAATGGTTTAGCATTCTAAAATGAATTATCTGGGACAAGTGCAAATAACGCATTCCGTATGGGCCTTATGTTTCAGTGACCTTCTTGAATATGCTATTAAACCTACTCTCATGATAAATTTTATGAATTACATAATATTCTTTTGGAGTAACAAGGAAATAATGGAGCAAATAGTAAATATGTTAATGAGATTGTGGAGCAGATAGTAAATATGTTAATTGAACCAATGTGTTAATGATACATGTGGAAAACTAAAAGAGTTATCTATTCTTATAGATGTAATGCATTGCATAGGGGATGCATCATGAGTACCAACATCTTACGTAAGTGATAAAATGCTTCAACCTAGACTGAAATATTGTTGAAATGATCCTTTGCACTTATATATACCTGTTTTGTTGAAAAATGATAAATACTTGAATTTGTTAACAGCTACACGATCCATGTCTTGCATTCAAACCCCAGGAGCAACATGTTGTCCCTTGGCTGTCCCTTAAAGTGGACTCCTGAGGCTAGGTCCATAAAGGATAGCTTAAGGAAATTTGGATCTTCAGACTGTTGGATGCCAAATCCTAAAAGTTATTAAATTCGATTGTGCATGAATGTGTAATTACCTTGTAGCAGACAGAAAACTCTATTCGTAAAGTGAGAGTCAAATCCATACAGTGTTAGTCTTGAATCTAAACAGACATATCTCATGGGATATGTATAGATTGTTGGGAACATCAAAATTCTGTCCAGATGATCACTCACATGTGATCATATATATTTGAATAAAAAATAATAGCTTTCAACGCTTGCCATTACGTATAACATTTTGAATAGTCACACAAATTTCGTCCTTCCAAGCGGTATCATTAATAGCACTTAGGTTCAAAGTTGAGGAGTTACTGCTTGGTTACCTATAGAAGGCATAACCTAAAAGAAGGGTGAGGAAGATCTAATTATGATATTCCTAGGTATTTCGTCTTATTCAGGTTGAAATATGTTGAGGGGCTACCTAATCAGCAGAAGGATTTGGGGTTTAGGGATAGCATTTGTGTTTTATACAGGGCAGGGATAACCCTTAATAATGTCAAAAAGGTATCTGATGACATGATAAATATGTTAATAATTAAATGTAATTCATATCTATCCAGGTGCTCAAATTATCAGTATATATGTTCCACATATAAGTATTCTCTCATGTGATCTACAAGAGAATGACATAAAGAACAAGTTCTTCTCCAGGATTTTGGTTGATACATCAGTGTGAAGCAAAATTTATGAAGTTTTTATCTGATATTTTGGGATTTTCCTTGAATGGGTCAGAGGCCTGGTCTGAGAGAAATATACAGTTCTAATGGAGATTTCTAGATTATCTTAAGTTCATGATTCTATGGTCACAATCTTAAGAAAATACCAAGAAGAAGAGCATAATACCCACCCATGCCCTCTAGTGTTGCACGATTGTGGCTCACCAAAATGCGCATACATTCTCCACCCTCGTACACTCTAGCCACTGGCAGATTTAATATGAATCCAACAATGCAGCCTCATGCTCTCCCAACATCAAACACCCCTTTATAACTGGTTCATTGTCATATTTTTAACTTCCCCTATAGTTGATTCTTACTTTTCCTACTTCAATTATATATTAGTAAAAGTAAAAATCAAAGAATAATTATTGGATAATTCTGGATTAAAGGATGAAAAAATTATCCTGAATTTTAACTAATTAAAATCTTAACCCTGCATTCTGTTATCCTTGACCAAATCGTCAGGGTCTTTGCACAGAGGAATACAGAGTGAAAAATGCCTGTCACTGAGCTCTTGTCTCCTTCACTTCCAACATCTTTCAAATATTGGAAGAATATTGTCATCGATTTCAGATCTCTGGGCCTTGTTAAAAACTCAAGTTAATGTTCAATTATATATATATATATATAGAAAATAAATAAAATATGTAAACAAAAATTATATGCTTTACGAACACAAGTTTATATTTTAAATCACTTCTACAATAATACCAAACAAGTCCAATGAGATATAATTTAAAGTTATAAATAAACTATCCCTCCAGATAGTTATTCCAAATATCGTTTTTGTAACCTTTCTCTCTATAAATTATATACAAATAATATCAATATATGACATATGAATGTTTAAGTATTTTATGAGTATTACCTTTAGTTATTTTTCTTCTTGATATTTATGTTCTCATTGCTCTTTTATTTCACACAGGAGAAAGTGAAATGATCTTATGATCTATACCTTTCTGAAATATATTTTTGAGTTACAGGAAAAAAAACTATAGTAGCAGTGGGATTTACTCTCTTTTTTGTGCTTTTTTTTCAAAAATCCATTATGAGTTTTATTTCTGGACAAAAAAAGATGTTTACCAGTTATATGTTTTCCGAATTATATCAGGAAAAATATGTATATATATCAAAACTCATAAAAATATTTTATAGAGGTGGATAATATAATCTTTCTCTGTTCATTGATGGTGTTATTTATATATTAAAATACTGTTTAAATTTTTACCCTATAAAGTTTTAGCCTAAAAGATGATTGCATACCCCATTGATTCACATTTTGGATTTTAAAAATATGTGTCCTTGAAAATTCAAGAACATCTTTTAGAGAAGTAAGATTGAAGATTTCGAAGTTGTCTAACTGTGGTGTGATTTCCCAAAGACAGCTTTCTTTCAGTAATAAGTCCATGAAAAGCTGCACCAAAAGATACTATATGATCAAGGAGATTTTTGGTTATGGTTAGAAAATAATTTCTTGGATATTATGAGCGAGGAAAAATATTTTGAGAGTTTTGAAAGGGTTAGTTGGTCTTCCCAGTCCTAAGTTTCTTAAGGAGGGGTGTTTTACGAAATATCAGGATTAAGGTATTGATATGTCGTAATCAGAATACTTGGTGAAAAATAGCTAAATATAAAATTACAAAAAATTCAAATGATAATTAAAATAAATCCAGTTTAGTCAGAAAATTCTCCTAATGATAAAATCATTTAATTATTTATGACCTAATTATTTGGTTCATGAATATATCAGCAGACCGTTGACTGAATGGTCCATGGTGCAATCCCTTTACAAAGATGGAGGGTTGAACTTCTAATCGTTTATGAATAAGATTTAAATATTATTTCCTGGTTCATTTCATACTTATTAATGTTACATTTTATCATATATGATCCAAAATTGATCATAGATGTTTGATAACTTATGTTATCTATAAACATCATATAAAGAGTGTATCCGAGTTAAATTTGTGCCTTAACAGATGTGTTTAACATAGGTTTTATGGATTCATTGAAAATCATCTACTTTTTCCTCAGTCCATTTACTTGTGTTATATAAGTATTGTCACATTGATAATTAATAATTGCACTTGGCTTCGTTGAAGATAATTTATTAACTTCGTGTGGATATACATTAAATTTCAATGGCATGTTGGTCTCAGGTAAAATATTAATGAGAATTGGAGGATAAATAATTAAGAAATGGATACCCATTGACCTATATTGAAATTGGCGTTTGATCTTGATTGGCCTAGGAGGAGGAGCTGAACCTAAATCCACTGCAGGTACTGATTGGCCTAGGCGGAGGAGCTGAACCTAAATCCACTGCAGGTACTGATTGGCCTAGGCGGAGGAGCTGAACCTAGGAGGATTGGCCTAGGAGGACATTTGCTTTTTCAGCTGGATGAAGTAGAGGCCAAGTAAGCACTAAATAGCCATATCTTCATCATGGTTACTCATGCAACTTTCTTTATGTGTAAGTAGGGATAGAGGGTCCCAAAAACCAGGACTCATGAGCAGAAACAATAGCACAATGTCATGAAAGAGTAGAAGTTAAGTAAGAAAAGACAAGGAGTGGGAGCAAAAGACTTTCACCATAAGCATAAGTTTTTTCTTGCCTTTATATCAGAGTAGAAGACAAGGGCATTTACATTTTCAGTATTAAAAAATAAGGTCTGAAGAGAAATTTTCCATACAGAAACTTTTTGTGAAGCATATGGATGCAGATGTGGGAAGTTTCTTCTACCGAGTTTCTCAACCTACTCCACTGTACATGCATGATCTTGATGCTCCTTGTGTTGGAACTCAATGATGATTGTGGTACCAAAAACTACTAGGGATGATCTCTCCTAAATATCACCTGTCCAATGTCCCGGATTCGGAGAGGTTAGGTGAGATTCACTTGGCAGATAAAACCAAACTGATACAATGAGCAAGAAAAATGAGCGAGATTGTGCTAGACGAGGCAGACGTGGAGTTGCAAATATTACATGGTCTTATACAGACCATTAATAACTTATTCATAATTCCTACTTGACTAGTTTAGAAAATTTTCACTTGTGAACCAAACAGAGACTATTTGATGGTCTTATACAAATGAGAAAGAAATAGAGACTATATATATAATAGAAAGAGATATCAATAGATAGATATAAATATAGAGAGAAAGATATGGAGAAAAAGAATTTGAAGGCTAAATAAACACTACACCTCAAACTGGAGCATATAAGTCAGGGAGGCCTAGGTTGTCATAAAAGTCACCATTGTACATTCCAATTGGGCTTTTAGAAAAGTTTCTTCCAGCTTATCACACCTTAGCACTAATGTAATGACTACTGATCTTGATGCGCTTGGTACTCTTTAGAATGGTAGGGTTGCCTAGGGGTTGCCTGCAGTTAAGATAGCCACCTGGTGATCACAGTGCTTAGCCATGCATACTAGTGAGACAAAGCTTAATATCTCTAGTAAGCAACACTTCAAACAATGCCATATCCAGTGGTCTGACTTCTGATAAGTATAACACCCAAAATATCCATGAATCTTCTTGAGTTCACATAATGCTCGATTAAGTAAAACACCCAAAATCACTCCCTTGAGAAACATACCTTAGGTATTTCTCCATAATCTTGTGTTAAGCCAAATTGCCATGAAAGAATGCCTAAGATAAATTATTCATACAATAGTTTCCAAAAGTCTAGGTAAGGAATCAAGCAACCAAGCAAGCTTTGAGAGAAGCAATAGAGCCATTAGGCTTGTAATTTAATATAAACAACCACTTTTAAGTCACAATGTTGGGATTACAAGGATGATACACAACCTTCAAGGCACCATGGTTTACTAAAGACATACCCATGGCAGCCTTCTACTCATGTAACTGAAAGGCCTCGAGACACATCTAGGGCAATGAATCAAGAGGATAAAAATATGGCAAATGCACAAAAGGCAGGAAGGAGGATCATAAGTCATTTATAGGAAGGGTGAAGAGTAGAATAAGACTTAGCATTTCTAAAGGCTTATAGAAGATCCAGACTTTCATCAGTGGATGGTGATGGATCTGAAAATATTAAGGAGTCAGACAGTACATTTCAGGCAATGGTAATGTTGATAGTGATGATGTCAGTATCATACGGCAACCCTCCTCAAGGAATATACTAGTTAGGATGGAGATGGAGAAGATCGTACCTTTTGAAATCCTGGGGGTGAAGAGGTCCAGGATAGGGAAGATGAAGGAAGGTGTATTAGGAAATTACAAAGTGTTTTTAATGAATATTATAATGGTAGAAGTGAACTAGTGATGATATCCAGAAAATAAATATGCAATATACCATTTGAATTTGAGGATAGTTGATGGACACACCCTTATGAGCTTGAGATAAAACTTAGGAAACACGACAAATTATTTTCATGAATGAGGGCTCTGCATCTGAATACATTATACTGTTATTTTGTTGTTAAAATGTTTGAAAGACATTTGTGGCAGGTTTATAGAGAGAGAGCTCATGAATGATCATCTAAAGCTTGGATAAGTACGTTTGATGAGAGATATCTCCTTGTTGCACCCAAATATAAAATAAAATAGTTAGCATTGAATATCTCCAATATAATTAAAATGATGCTCTAAAGCATCCAGGCTAGACTAGCTGAGTGTAGCAACACTCGATCATTAGAATTGGGTGTAGTAACAAGTGGCAACGATATTCTGAACAGCATAAAGTGTCGGTGTGTTGAGGAAATTCTTAAAGAAGGATGTCCATGGTCTATAAATAATTCAGGTGGAGTAGTAGGACAGTCAGACCAGATGAGTAGCAAATGGAGAAGTGGGAGTGTATGTCATGTTAGGCCCCTAACTAGGTGGCATTCCCTGCCCAGAGGCCTGCGTGCTTATTAGGAGGGCGTGTCCATTGTATTTCGGCTCACGACATTTTAAGGACTGAGTCATAATGGGTAGCGATGCCCAGATACCTGATCTTTCAGGCCATTGCCACTGTTGATGGTGATTCACAACAGACTGTGCACGTGCCCGTCCGCGCCCAAGGTGAGACGGATCAGGTACAGTCCGCGCTGTTGGGCGCGCGGGCTGAACAGTGTGTGTGCGCGCGAGCCAAGCGCCGCACGCGCCAACGCTACCCGCCAGCGTCGAGCGCTGTGCGCGGGAGCAAGAACCGCTGCGCGTGGGTGCGGGACGCGCAGGCCGGGCAGCGTGCCGCGGTTGTAGCGTGCGGAGTTGTGCGGGGTGCCACGCAGCGGCTGCGCGGGCAGCACACACATTGCGTGTGCGGGGTGCGGGGCTGGGAGACATCCCGCCAGGAGACTAAGGCATGTGGCGCACTGAGAGCGCCGAGACGGCATAGCAGGCGCGTAGCGCTCCTGCGGGTAGTGCGGGACGCGCACTCGCTAAACCCACCCCTATCACTTCTCGTTGTCCATCCATCTCATATAATATTTGCTAAGGAAGAATGCTTGAACAAATGTCAAGCCTGTCTCCCTAACGAGGAGGATACCAATGGACTTACCTCCATGGGCCACGAGGAGGATGGCAACTCCATATCTGAGGATTCAGATACTAACACGGCCCCTCCTCTCAGCCATCACAAATAACCCACACATACATTGCATATATAACACTCGCGCCATGCGAGTCAATAATGTTATGATTCTAAGTCTAATTTGGAATTCTAGAGGGATTGGCAACCCTCTTACCCAGTCTCATCTTCTCTCACTCATCAATAAGCACAAAATAAGATAATTTCCCATCCATCATAAGGAAACTCGAAATGGATCATGTCTATTGTCACTCCTTGAATAAGCTCTGGTTATTTTGGATGAGAGATTATTTGTTGGAATTTATTGCCGAAGGAACTCAGCATGTAACCCTCACAGTACCATGTTCCTCACAGATTTACATGCTCACAGTTGTCTATGCGTCTCATCAACACCTCCTACGTGATGCCCTATGGGAGAAACTCACACAACACATTCATGACAACCCCCGGCTTGCTGACCTCCTTTGGTTTATAGCTAGGGATTTCAACTACAAACAATCAGTCAATGAATGTCAGTGAGGTCGACCACCAAAGTCGAGGTACATGCAAGAGTTCAACGACTTTATCCACTAGGTGTCACTAGTGAAGCCACCCAACATAAATTAGCAGTAGACATGGTGCAATGAGTATTAGGAAGATGCACGCATTTACGAGTGACTTAACCGCTGTTTCACAAACAGAACTGCTCTGATGCCTTGCAATATTAGTATCATGCTTCCCCCGAGATTTTATTCTGATCACTCCCTACTCCTCCTTGAAATGAGTGCTAGAGTATGTCAGCCTCCTTTTTTATTCCAAGCGATGTGAATTTAACTTGAAACTTATGGAGAGATTTCTATATCGCCTATGGAGAACTTTAGTAATAGAATAAGGAATCTCAATCTCATTTGAAATGATGGAATAGACATGTATTCAGAGATGTGCATACATTGGTTGAAGCATTCAAGATGGAGATTGCAGCAATCGAGCAACACCACATGGCACTTAGATGAATGGAATGGGGGAGCATAAGTTTAGGCTTAGTAGCTAGAGGATGCCATGCAACCATAGGAGATTTACTATCTCCAAAAATCATGTATCCAATGGCTTCGAGAGCGTGACAAAAACACACATTTCTTTCACGCCTCAATTCGGCAAAGAGCTCGACCTCATTGTACGACCCTATTAGGGGCGTACATTCAAAACCCCGACCAGTTAGGGACAGTTGGGGTCACTTTCTTTAGTACCCTCCTTACCACACAACTGACTGAGGTAGAAGAGGATCTACTAGCCTACATCCCACACTCGGAGACCGACTAGGAAAATATCACACTAATGGACCTTCCTACGTGTACAAAAATCAAAGAAGTGGTCTTCTCATTTAGTAAGAACAAGGCCCCATGTCCAGATGGGTTTTCAGCGGAATTCTACGTAGCTCACTAGGATATCATAGGCACAGACATAGTGCAAGCTATCAAGGACATCTTCACATGTAAAGTCTTTACTAGAAGTTGAAAATCCACTTTTCTTGCTCGTATCCCAATTGTGGATAATCCAATTTCTTTTAGAGACTTTTGCCCCACTAGTGTTTATAATTCCTAGGTTGAGCGTTGTGAGTAGGAGACATTAACGGTAGACCATAGTGGCTAGGGATGCAGTCTCCGTCCGCGACGAGAGGCACTGAGTTCGTGGTTAACCCTTCCTCCATTGTGACAAGAGGGACTGAGAGGGACGAGAGAGACGAGAGGGCTGCAAACAAGTGCCTCCGCGACCACAGTGTTATGCCACTTTGGTTTAACCGATGCATTCATCGATCTAGTTGATGCTTGTATAAGAGAGAATCACTTTTCTCTCTTGGTGGATGTAAACTCTACACATTTCTTCATTGACATGCGAGATCTATGGCAAGGAGACCCTATCTCAACTACCCTTTTCATATTGATGGAGGAGGTCTTTAGGTGATCGCTCACACAAGAGATTGCCTGGGGGTTCATCCAATTGTATTTTTTGAAAAGGTGTTGCCCGATCATCTCACATTCTCTACTCGCATACGATGCTATCCTTTTGCATAATGGAACTAAAAATCCATTAAGGGCGTTATGAGAGTACTCCATGCGTACAAGTGAGCTTCTTGCGAACTTGACAATGCCTCAAAGAGTAGTTTCATTATGGGCCCATCCACCATCGTAAAGCACTCACATATAACCTAACAATATTTGGGATACTGACAAGGATGCCTTCCTTTTGCCTATATCGTATTCCCCATTTTTCTTGGCCCAACACAAAATCATTATTTTGATGCCTTGCTAGCAAAGCTGAGAAAGATAGTAGATGGATGGAAACTTTATTTTCTATTCCCTAGGGGCTATTCCAATTAATCTGACATGTCCTCATGAGCATTCTACTTTATGCCCTAGTGTCACACGGTCAAATCTCGAGCTAGGACTCTTTGCTCAGAATTGACGTGCGCCGGCCTCACTGCTTGGCCAGAACACTGAGCACCCTCGATCTCTTGCAGCGGAAGCTCTTGGGTCGCTTAAGATCACATAGAAGGGGTTAGAGGAGTGGTTGGTTCTAGGCACCGTCAGTGAATGGGGTCATTGCATTGTTATCATCAAGAATACATCGTAGATTACATGGGGGAAGACGAGGCGTGTTACAAGGAACGAGACGAGGTGCATTCGATGTCCCCGAGCTGGGCGCTGTGCGCCCAGCATTACCCGCTCGAACACCACGCGTCCACTGTGCCGTCTCGGCGCTATCGGTGCGCCACATGCCTTCGTCTCCTGGCGGGATGTCTCCCGGCCTCGCGCCCTGCACACGCTATGCACGCGCCGCCCACGCGGCCGCTGCGCGGCATCCCGCACAGCTACTCGCGCTGCGCCCGCAGCATGCCACCCGGCCTGCGCGTCCTGCACCCGCACGCAGCGCTTCTCGCTCCCGCGCGCAGCGCTCGGCGCTGGTGGGTAGCGTTGGCACCCACGCGTGGCGCTTGGCGTTGGCGCGTGGCTCGTGCGCGCGTGCGCGCCTGTGCCGTTCAGCCGCGCACCCAGCATGCGCGGGCCGTACCTGATCCGTCCCGCATTGGGCGTGGATGGGCACATGCGCAATCTACCGTGAATCACCACCGGCAGTGGCAATGGCCTAATAGATCAGGTATTTGGATATCGCTATCCATAATGACTCAGTCCTTAGAAATGTCGTGAGCCAAAATACACGAACAAACCTTCCCAATAAGCACGCAGGCCTCTGGGCAAGGAATGCCGCCTAGTTAGGGGCCTAACACCTAGCAATACACTCCTTATCGCTCATCGTTCTTCGCTTTGTGGACTGTCTATATACGCATTTCCTACGGTCTGGTCACCACGAGGGGGACATAGACACCATTGCATTTCCTGGCATAAAGTATGTCGCCAACCGAAGAGGGAGGTCTAACAATCAAGCACCCTCAAGACGTCCAAGACATGCTTCAAAAGAAGCTTGTGTTGTGTATGCGAACCACGAGCTTCCCATTGGGGAGCTTCATCTCGTCTAAGCCAATAAGTGGGCTTGAAGAGACTCTAATATCAAGGGTCACAAAAGGTGGAGGACTTGGCTGCGACATTGGCTAGAGATATCCAATGTGACATTGGCAATAGATATCCACAGCCATCAGAGTAAATTGATATGTATGAGATGGTGGAAATAGTCTCATAAAATCTATGCCCCTTAAATCAGAATTTTGAATTTCTATGACTTGTTTTAAGGGCAGAGCATCATTACTTCTAAGATTAATAATAGATAGACATTTTCGACAACTTTTGAAAAAGAAATATTAATCTTGAAGCAACATTGAAGAACCTTGAAGCAATAATTTTCAAAGACCAATGCCCACCGCGAAAAAATAAATGCCATAAGTCTAAGATATTTATATGGACATTTTATGGGACACATCTTCTCAAAATTTGATCCGCCCCCATATGAAATAATTCTCAATTCTCCCAAAACTAATATTGGACCTCTCTCATAAGTTTAGTTTTTTCTTGATCTTTCTAGCACTGTAGGGTTCTTCTTTGATGCTCAGTGGTTTACTATGTGTGCAAACCAAGGGGTTCTTGTACTGCTCATATTGAGTATATGCTCGTCGTGAAAGGTTTCAAAAATAGAAATTGACTTACTAATATTTGGCCTGGATAAATGACCAGCTACAAAATTAGCAAACCCACGTTTAACCTTTGTTTCTGGGTCAAACTCTTGCATTCATAAAATTGATATACAGCCTAGGTATTGCCTCTTTTTTATCCTTCAAGTACTTAACATTTGTGTGATCAGAAAATAAAACTACTTTATTGCATACCAAATACGATCTAAATTTATTTTACTGTTCCTTCTCAACAGCATGGTATTAAACCTGAGCATGTCATAAGGTCTTATAAGCATTTAGGTGGCCAATAACATCCTTCATCTCTAAAAAACATGCTTTCGTATATTAATTTCAAAGTTCACATATGTGGCCAATAATTTAATCAACCATTTAGATAATTTAGCAAAACCTTTGATGAACCATCTTTAGAAGTCTACATGGCTGATGAATCATTTAATTCCTTGGTGTTGGTGGGAAGTAGAAGTTTGTGGATCACCTTTACTTTGGCCTTGTCCACCTCTAGCCCTTGGGTCTTGACCATGTGCTTGCGTAATATTCTCTGTGGGACAAAAAAATGGGACTTTTCAAACGTGAGCACCAGCCATCTCTCCACAAATATCTTTATAAAATTTTCTAAAGTAGCCACGCATGAATTGCAATTTTGACCAAAAACAAAAACTATTATGCATAGAAACTTCCAAATAATCAATGTAGAAGCAGTATTTTTGTCATCTTCAGGGTGAATCTCTATTTGGTTGGATGCTGAATATCTATCTAGAAAGAAGAAATATTTTTTCCCTGTTAAATTTACCAAAATCTGATCAAGGAAAGGCAACAGATAATGATCCTTTTTAGGAACTTTATTAAAAAATTTATAACCAATACATATTCTCCAACTAATATCAGTCTAGTTTATATTTTTTCCCCTTGATTATTTATGGTTACTGTTATTCCTATTTTCTTTAAGACAACATGCACATGGCTTACTCAAGGACTATCCAAAGTTCAGTAAATAAATCCAGCTTGTAACCAATTCAATATTTATTTTGTAACTACATCCTGCCTGATAAGATTTAATTGTCTTTGGAATTCTCTAGTAGTTTTTGCATTTTAATCACTAAAGATTCTATGAACGCATGTGGATGCACCAATACCCTTGATATTATAAATAAACCATGCAATATCAGATTTATATTTTCTAAGTATATAGAAAATATAAACAGAAAGTCGTTGTTTACTCCTGAAAATGACAAGGATGAAGAGATAATAAACAGAAAATCATTGTTTACTCCTGAAAATGCATGTTTTAAAATCGATGGTTATGGTTTCAAATAAAGAATTGTTATCAATATTTTCCGACCTCTGTTTACTCTAGTTGTAGACAAGAAGGTTATTCCTAAAACAATAGGGGTTTTTTCAAGATGTTATATCACCTTCATATTGGCAACAATGAAATCGACTAGGAAGAAACATTGTTCTATTTTAATGACAACATCTTTGAATAATCAACAGGGTTCCCTATTACAGCCATTGTCTAGCTATATTTATAAAATAATAGGTTTAAATTCCCCCAATTTGAATCTATCATATAAAACTTTTGATAAAACATTGACACTAGCTCCTAAATCACATAATGATTTTGAAAATATCATTCCTCCTATCTCAAATTTGGTTAGGGGAACTCCTGGAGCCCTACATTTTTTTAAGATTATGTAAAATAGAACAATCATTTTTAAATAATTTAATTATGTAGTGCTTTGTACTAGGCGTACATAGATTTTTGAAAAAATTTCAATACAAGCGAATATGCTGTATTGATTCATTGAGTAGAACAGTTATTCTTACTTAAAAATCTCAAGAAGGTTTGCCTCATGAGGATTTAATTTAACTTTCTAATTTATTAAAGCCCCAGGGAATGCAATAAGTTGACCATAGTATTTAGGATTAGGCTCTATCTTGCTAGAATCATCTAAATCTTACTAAGGTACTTATACTTGTATTTCTCTTTTAACTTCAGATATGTTGGGCAAGATTTTCCATTTCTGAGTTTGTAGATAGCATGAATTATTTTATGATGATGTTGCAATAAACTATGACTTTCAGGAAAACCTAAATTCCAAGGATTAATTTGAGGTTGAGTTAGGAGTCCACCTGCTTTAAGGATGGGGAATCCATTCTTGTCCATTTTACCTTTTTGTTTGTGGTCTGCCCTTGAATTATGTTATTGTGACATCTGCTCCATTTATTTCTTGAATTATTGGATCATTCCAATAATCTGATCTTGCCTTTGCTCCATTTTCTCCTGTTTTTTTGCACATTCCTATTAAACTCACCATGTAAAGGGTATTAGTTTGCTGAAATCTATTTTTGATTTGCTATGGGTAAAAGTTTCTTTGTTCTTGCTGCAAAGAAGAGGGTTTTATATGCATTTCTTGGTATGTTATTTTTGGTTATTCAGTATCTCTAGGAATCCAAAAATTTTCATCTACATGGCTATACATCTTGGACGTATCGATGGCCTTAACTTGGTCATGCAACAGGCAGTCTACTTCTAAATTATCAGTGCAATAACAATGATGACAGAGCAAAATATCTATTAGAGAAGGGTGAGATAAAATTGAGTGATTTAAAACTATAGACACAAGTTGTTAAATCAGAAAAAACTTGTACCAGTTGGTCGATTCACAAATCAGGCTGAACAGCTTTTACATCAATCATCCCTTTTTTCTAAGCATTTGTATTTCTCTCATTATGAATAAAAGATACATAATAAGCATCACTTTCAGCTAAATTTTTGAAAATACCAAGTGTCTCATCTTAAATACTTTTTCATAAAAATACCTCCACTAGCTGCATCGATCATCTATTTTTTCGTCTTGATCTCTAAATCCTCAATAAATGTTCGAGCAATTTCCCAATCTTCTATCCCATGTTGATGGGGGACCATCCTGCTTTGAAGACCCCGGTGAACCACTTTCGTTGAGAGAGGGCTCACGCACGAGATCCAGCTTTCAAAGTACGAGTCCTATTCAACAGGCCACAAAGGTTTGACGTTAGCTTTCCTTATTTTCCTTGTTTCGTCGGTCTTATATGTCGGTCATGTATTTGTCAGTTTTCTGTTTAATCGCACATAGTTGGACTACTGTATGGACCTTCACATTTGCGCGTGTGTGACCCATGTGTGGGCGTGTTAGTGGGTTTCTCTCTCCCATTAGGAGGCCTAATTACTCTTAATTGGGCCTTCTCCCCTATATTTAAAGGGGAGGCCCATATTTGCCCTTATAAAGGTGGAGGCTGCCCTTAGGAAGAGAATATAAAGCAAGATTGAAGAAAATGTGATTTTATAGGATTTTCCTGATTTTTTAGTGTTTATTGAATTTTTGCCATTTTTATGAAAATGCTATTGTGAAATTAGGAGAGAGAAAAACCCTAGAATTTGTCGAAAACTACCATCGTCTTCACTGGAGCTCCGATCGCCGCCTCTCGAGGTGGTCTAGGGCTGCCGAAGGCCACCCAAAGCCGCTCGCGGCTGCCCGTGGCCGCCCTACATTGCCCGCGACCGCCCAGCATCGCCCACCGCAGCATCTTGCCACCGGTGCAGCCCTAGACTCCCACCGCAGCTCGCCTCTGCCACAACCAGAGTCCCATCGCTGATGTTGCTAGGCCTTTCCATGTCCGCGACTGCTTCCTTATGCCTCTCATGTTGTTGCCACGGCCGCCAGCCATCACTGTGGCTACACCTAAGGTCGCAACCACCAACATAAGTCGCAGCTACCTGCCTTGCCGCCTCGCTCCCGCCATGTCTTTCCGCTGCTGTGCCGTCGTGTCTTGCTGTCACCGCACCTGTAGCCACACTTTCGCCACTGTGCCCGTCGCTACAGCCACTACCGCGCCTCGCCGCTGTGCCCATTGGCGCGATGCGTTGCCATCGCGCCCGCCATCATGCCCAGCCGCCTGCTTGTGCCGCCACGCCTATTTGTGCCACCTCGCCTACTTGGGCTGCCGTGCCTACTTGCGCCGCCATGCATACTTGCGCTGTCGTGCCTACTTGCACCGCAGAACGTACTTGCGCCGCCACCCCTACTTGTATCATCATTGTGCCAACGTCATGCTTACCCACTGCTACCGAATCAGACACCACACGGGCCTACCGCTCCTGGTATGCTCATGAATTCCCCTTGAGCATTACATTATTTGTTTTAGTGTGTCCAAACATTTTCTCCACCGTAGGGGTTAGGTTAGTGCTAGATAGGATTCACGTTACGAAGGTTAATATTTCAATCGGTACGTCCTTGGTTGAGACCGTCGAGGGCATGCACAAAAACAGCAATAGTCGAGCTCACACCGTCGGCCTTTAACCAGACGTCCAGATTATTGGGAGCCTAATGTCGTTTCCAAGTCAAGCTTACCATAGCTGAATGGTCGTCGGTATACGTTGACGCCAGATTTATACTTCTTACTGATTTCATCGTTGCATCATCACTTGGATTACGTCCACATTATTCATCTCCACTACTTGACATGATTGCCCTCGCCCTCCCTATGTGTAACACGAGCCGTTTGATCTTGGCGTCCGTCGTGTTACATCACATGGTGTGAGCATTTTCAAGTTAACTCTCTCAATTTTTCCACCCTTACATCTCTATTTGTGAACTTTAACCTTTGCCATGCTTCACCAAGGGACTCATCAGGCCCTTGAGAACATTCTAGCATTGCTTGTTGATATAATCTCGTTTCTCTAGTAGAATAAAACTTTTTTAAGAATATGACTTCCCTTTCTGTCAGATCAAGCCAAATTGTGTACTAATTTTGAATGTCATTTTAATTTTAAATTTTCTTAAATCATATACTTTTATTAGAACATATAACTCACTCAGACGTATAGTTAGAATAAGGTCGTCTCCATGGGAACTGGTTGTTAGAGGTGTATTTAATAATTGAGTTCAAGTTAAGAAGAGGTAATAATAATAAGGATAGTGAGTATAGTAAGTGATAATTAGTTAATAAATGCTAAGATATTATGCAGATGAGAGAATTAGATATGAAGGAGAGAGTGTCAAGTATTATTTCTAACAATCACAGGTATTAAAGATAATAATAAAGTAGGATCTTGGGATGGATTGATTGCGTTAGAGTTTAGGAGGATATTAGTATAGGTAGTGAAGAAATAGATTAGCCTAATAAGATCGATATAATAATAAGATATTAGTGAGAAAAGATAATGGGATATTTATTTAGTTAATAGTAAATTATATCTTAGATAGTAGGTAGGTATAATAAAAACAATGAATTTTAAGACTTAATTAGATAGTGAAGAATAACTTTATTTTTAATAAGGAGTTACTTAATAGAAATAGTGATTTTAATAGGAGGATGGTAGAATAAAAATAATGGGAGTAGAGCTTTTCTAGACAAGGAGAGGTTATTTAATTAAGGATATATTAGTGAGCTAGAGAGATATTTATATGTGCTACGATTTTAAGGTTAAGATTAAGCTTTATCCTTAAGAGTTAATGTTAGTTTAGGTGGCCAAGGAATAACCTAAGAGGGGGTGAATTAGGTTCTTTATTTATGTTATATTTTTATTTTTGATTAGCCTAGGAGTTTTCTACTTAAAAATTGAGGTAGGGGAAATGGGACACACAGTTATTTTCTAGGCTAATCCTTAATGTTGTTCGGGGGTATCCATCCCAAGCTGATGATGTGCTACAACCAAGTTTGTGTGAATTCCCCAAGCAAATCACTTGGAAATAGGGCTGAACAAAGATGCCAAGAAAACAGAAAAATTCGATAAAGCTTTGTCGTCCTCGACCCTCAAAGGCTTCCGTGGAATGACGTTTCTTGACCTACTTCAACTTGGCCCCCAAAGCCTTAACCTAAGTGATCACAAAGATCGAGCAATAACAGTATATTTAGGAATAATGTATTTTCCTCAACAACACTCAGTATTGATGGCTACTTAAAACAGTATTCAAGATAAGGACCAATTTTAATTAATTCAACAGGAATAATTTTATGTCAAAATTTTTTTAATTCAGAGAAAAAGATTCATAAATATAGCTATGACTTCCCTTCAGTAATACCTCCTTGGTTCTGGTCGTTCTTTCTTCAATCCTCTTCTCCTTCACATTTTTCTTTGGATGAAATTGTTGATTTGTGTTTGACCTTTGATGCTTAAAACTCCAATATCTTTTTCAGTCCTGCACCAAATGCAATGAATCTACCTGGAACAGTTTTGTAACAAAATTTTGCACAGCTGTTATCTCACACAAACGGTTCAAAAATAAATCAGATAAATCTCCAGGGATCAATATTTCAACGTGTCCAACTTTAAACCCTTGTAACTCTTTCCAAACTCAATCAAATTATGTGATTCAAATTTTTTTGGTTTCTTATGGATGTTAGCAACAATTCATATGTTTATCAAAATATAGAACTCAGTATAAAAAACACATACTAAAAATTATAAAACTATCACAGGGTAGAGGATGTGCGAAGTTTGGATCTCAACCTTCTTTTCTTTGAATCTTGAAAAATCCTGCACCAAAAACCATTATTCCAAGTTTTATGTATTTGGATTGATGTTAGCAACAAATGATAGCTTCAATGAATGCTCAAAAACTGCTTGAAAATTGCTCCAAGAATTGAGAGATCTCTCTAACCTTTGGACTGTGATTTTCAAAGGGCAAGGAGGAGGGAGTTTGAAATTAGGGCTCAAACTTTCATATATGGACTTGGAAGTCTGAAAGGGCATAATGCTAATCTATCAAAAGTTCAAAAGTCATATTCATTGATTATGATTAGGCAATATAAAATAATAATCATTTTAATTTCTATTTTTTATATTTAGAATTTTGCTATCAGTTAAGATCAAAAAACTAGCCGTTATGCCAAGGACTTGAGTTTTAAAATAATATTAAACTTTTATATATGTTTACAAAATCATTTAAATAAAGATATCAATATTGGATAATAAAATCTTCACATAGTTAATTTTCATTAAATCATCAATAAATTTAGCCTTAAATACTAGAAGGTAGTGATTAAGATTTTGAACAAGTTATTCAACAAATCAAATGAAGACAAATTTACGCAAAAAACCTGAACAGTTTGAAAAACTATTTTTATCTTCATTTCATAAAATTACAAGTCCTAATTACATGGTTTGACTTTTTTAATATATGGTCAAACTAAGTAACCTTTTAATATATCTAAGACTCTTATTATATCTTCACGTACAATCAATCAACTACTTGACTGAGGGCCTATTGTGCTTGAATCAGAACCCATATTGAGGCATGCATCACTTTTAACATTCATCAAACCACACATTAAAGAATTGTGCTAAAAATACCCTTAAAGCTTAATCTTCACTTAACTAGAACTATCGCCTCCTTATAACATTAAGTGAAATTTTTTACCAATCAAAGTATTTTTTTCCAAACTTTTATGTGGTCCTCTTGAGGTAACCAATGAAAGATAGAAAGATATAAAATCATATGATGATCAATTTTGAAGTTTGACTTCTCATCTGTGGGAATGTTAATTTTAGTGGTTCATATCCTAGGGGCGCATAATATTTGCTTGATCTTTTTTGTCTATTTCCTACATTTTGTATTATAGCATAATCTTCAGGATGATCTTTGGTACTATTTGGAGCCTCTCCACTCTTCTTCATCTTCATTTTATTTTGCTTAACTGATCTACTACCAGTCATAATGAGATATATTGAGGACAACATTTAGCGGAAAGAATGCTTAAGACTAAAAATTAGAATTCTACCTCTT
Organism: Wolffia australiana; assembly: GCF_029677425.1. NCBI lineage: Eukaryota > Viridiplantae > Streptophyta > Magnoliopsida > Alismatales > Araceae > Wolffia > Wolffia australiana. Next base: position 11,911,733 of record NC_135847.1, read on the forward strand.
CTTCGTACCTCTTGTGGTTATGTATAGCTGATTGCAGGCCTCAAGACAAGATTACTAATTGTGCAAAAATCATTAAAAAAAGAAACATTAGGAATTTAATTTTTTATTGTTATTTTTTTATTTTAATCAACAAAAATATAAAACCTGTACTCAAGTATATTTAGCAAATAATAAGTATGGATTGTCTCCATTTGGAATAGTCATCAAGGGTTTAATATTCATAAGATAGTGATAAGTTTAAACAACAAACATACATACTTTAGTGATGAGAAAATGTGAGGTGAGAGAGTGATAATTAGTAATATAATTAATATGATTTGTAAAGATTGAGCAAAAGCAAAGTAATGAGTGAGTTGTATAAGGTCCATAGTGACTAAGATGACTATACAGTGAAGTGAAGATGACTATAAATAGTGTACAGATGCAATGTTATGGTGGGATGTGATGGTGAAATCAATTTAAGCTAAAAATGATGTCAAGAAAGGAACAACATAATGTGAGCATACTTACTGTAGATCCTTACATTCTGCTGGGATACGGGAATTTGTGCACGTAGGTAAGCTCAACCTCTTTTCTACTGCCTCTTGCCACTTGATAATGTGCTATCATGACATCTATTAATACCATTTATAACCAATTTAAACTCTTAAATCTTATGATTTGGCTACACATTATCGTGTATTTTAATCATTTAAGTATTTATCTCAATTGATCACATGTTTACTATTTTTCATGAATTTAGCATCAATATGATGCAATTTTCAGGTTTAGCCTTCATCAAGGTCAAACTATGGTGAATTAATCATTTTTTCAAGTTCTATGATGTGCAGGACCCAGGTTATGAGAGTTCACAATTAAAGTTTGATGCACACCACACACAGGCATCATTTCAGTACCGTGGTGCCAAATTTGGAACCACCTTTGGATGCTTGAATTAATCTTATTTGAAATATAGTATGAATGACTTCAAAGCCATAAAGATAGAAGAATTGGGCGAAGATTTCACTCCACTCGGAGCATGCGTTAGGGAGATATGCCTGCAGAAGTTGGGCAAAATTTTGCCTTTAATTGTGATTTTTAAAGAATTTACTCTGTTTATTTTATTAACTTTTCTATTTTAAGACATTATTTTTAGAATTTTATTGCTATTTTGGGTAAATAGAGCAAAAAGAAAAAGAAGAAACAATATTATTCTAGTGCCATGTGGCACATGCTCCAATGGCGCCACATAGGCACAATTGCAATGTGGCACCCACACATCGTACTGACGCAATAGGGATCTACCATGCAGGGGTGCATGTGTGATGCTAAGGGCACATGGGTAGCACACGGATGGTGCCCACCTGGGCAGATGTGTGCACACGAATGGGACACATGAGGCGTGTGTGAGAGAGATGTTAAATATTTTTAAATACTCTATGGTTTCCATGTTTTATAGCCTGAGATTTCACCATTTTTCCAAACTGTGACTATTGTTCCTTCTACTCTTTTGTAGGTGACATGGTGGCATGAGGATCGTTCATCGTACCAAAGAGACGATGACAATTAGACTAGGTGGACCAGGTCCTCGTGATCATTTAGGGGAATAGGGTATGTGAGACTTCACGATTGGACGGGGGAGGATGATGCCACTGTGTAGCGCATGGCATGCGGGAGTGTACCTAGCGTGATCTGAACCTCTTGAGGCTGATTGGATGGTGGAGTAGTTCAAGATGGTGTGCATGCACAGCGATGCCCACACGCACAAAGGACATTTTGGCCTTTGTCCTTCTCTCTCTCTCTCTATTTATCTATCTATCTATCTATCTATCTATCTATCTATCTATCTATCTATCTCTCTCTCTCTCTCTCGCTCTCTCTCGATCTCTCTCTCTCTCTTGGTGAGAGCTCACGGGTGTCGATATTGTGCATCACACCCAATTCTCATCATGTGGCAGATCCAATGGCTGACATCCTCACTCATATCTCCTTTCTCTCTCTCTCTCTCTCTTGTATCTCCTTTGGATAGGGCAACGTGGCCCCATCCTGGCCAATCGTCCCACTTAAGAGCGATCGGACAGCAAGGAGGGGCTCCCACGCCCTTAGCTTTGATCCTTGGAATCGTTGAAGGATCCCCTTTTTTCTTGAATCAAAATCATTTTACCCACTTTTTCATGTGACTGAACTGCAAAGGAGTGATCATAAGTTGTTTTCGCCTCATCCTTGGGCAAGATCCATCATCCGCGAGGATTGTTTGATGAAATGCAGGGAGATAGAATTTTGAGTTTCGTAAGGAGGAGATCTCTGATCCAAGATTGTTTCGATCGAGCAACTCACACACCAAGATTACTTTCCCTCCTTTGAATAGAATACCAAGCTAAATTAGGATTATTTATTGTGTTTGGTTAGAATTTAGGATTAGTTGTTTAAAATTTCCCCAAATTATCAAAATATAAATGTCAAATTCTAGATTTCTCATCCAATGCGGATCTGATACATGTAATTTTAGAGCCGTTGGAAAAATATTGAGTCTCTCATCATGTTTCCACTATCAAATAGTACTTTTCAACTAAAATTGTTCCTCAATCTTCTAAAATTATCCCTCCCGTTAATTGAAAATCCCTATATCTCTATGAATTGAACCTCATCTCACTACTTTAATGCAATTTAATTTTTAATTTTCTCAAGTCCTCTTATTTTTATGAAAGAATTTGTGTTAAAACAACCATAAATTATACCCATCAGCACATACCCAGGACACCAAGAACCAGCTTGATGGCTCTCAGAAACTCGCTAGCTTTCAATCATCCTACATGAGTAGGAAGCATGTTTAATGATCAATTTGTAAATGATCCACACCTCTATTTATAGATCAGATGATATGGATAGAAAGAGGGGGTCAAGATGAAGGGTCTCTCAAAAGTTCAGCTCAATCAACCACCTAGATCATCAAATATCAGTCTTCTAGATCATCACGCATCAAGCTTTTCATTGGAAGGTGAGCTGTCCAATCATCCATATTTATGATTGTTGCGATCATCTCGCCTTCATCATTTTGAGCTTTGAGAATGCCAGATGTACCTGCATGGAAGATAACACAAGAAGATTGTTCAAATATAAACATTTAATCATTGGGATCTGATGGTGTGTCGACGTGTGGCGTGTGACAAAATTCCTCTCTTCTTGTCCCTTTCTAGTGAAAAGCTCGTTGACGAATGCCGTTTAGGTCTAAAAAGGGGGAATATTCCCCAATGATTGCCTGATGTGGCAAGCATGTCCACGTGTCACATTAGCATCCGTCTCTTTTTTAATCAATTACGGTGGTACACGTGTGCGACTTTTCTTCCTGAAATTTTTGACTTTTATCTCTCCCTTTTTATTATTTTGCTACTCCATGTATAAATCTCATTTATTTCAATTTAAATGCCTACTTTTTCTTTTAGTCCATGTCGGCGGTACAAATAAAAAGGCTATAAAGAACTATTTATTGATAAGGGCTTTACGGCATTCAGACTCACAATGTCATATTTTTCACCTTCTGTAACAATTAGCTCTGCTAATCATCGTGATGGCTTTTGATTGGTCACCATTGAATCAAGTTGAATGGTGACTCATGACAGGGGAATTTCTAAAGCAAAAACTAAATTAATGAATTATTATAAATAAATATTAAATCAAAAATATAAGAAATATATATTGTTTGACTTAGAAAATTCATGTAAGTACCAATATAAGGTCGCAATTTCATAAATAATATATTCTAAATCAGAAAATTGATTTATTTACACATATGATGTCCAAAAAATCCTTTGAAATACCATTAAATCCATAAAATCAGAAGAACACTCTAAAAATAGATTGAATCATTTAAAGTTTCATAACATTCATGTATACTAATTTTAATACATAAATAAGTGGAAGGTACACAAAAAGGACCCAATAGTTTGTTTGTTATGGAGAATGAGAACTCTTTGGGAAGAATAATGGGGAAGCTCATGGGGCCAACTTGAATGAGGTGTTATAATTGATAAGGAAAAAATATTATCTTTACCTTCTCTAGGGCCTCTGCTTTACGGCTGCACTTGTGATATACTTGCCTTTGCCGGCTTGATCATCAACGCTTTGCACTCCCTGACCTATGGCTGGTTTGAGCATTGTTGTGCTTAGCTTGCTTGGCCTCACTGCTGGCTTCTACTTCTTCTTTAGTTCTTTTATTTATTTTTTCCTCTTAAGAATTATCGGCGAATCGCAGACAAGAAATATGTTACTTGTTAGATTCATTTGAACAAAACCACACAATTTCTTGACATGAAAGATTGGGCAAGTAAATTTATAGTAACAATGTAAATTTTACACACAATGGCTTAATTCATGCATAAATTGTAATTTTTAATAAATATTCAATTAATATGAACATAATGAGTCCAAAATAGTTGCAAAATTTGAAGAGTAAATGCATCAATTTGGATTTTTCATTCCTCATTCATGCCATCAAGGGCAAAGTTCTGGCCCCTGGATGTTTTTTTGAGACAGTGGTGATAGGGGATAAAGAATCTACATTCAATTCTAAAGTTTCAACACAACTAAAGTGCCTTAAGAACAATTTAAAACCAAAGTAAAAAGATAAAATGTTGAAGCGTGTCGACGTCAGCTTCATACAAAAGAAGATGATGATGAATAAGAGAAATAGGTGAATGAAAAATAGCATGAATGAAGATGAAAAAGATCTCAAGATGAACTTAAGGTGACGTGCTAAAAATTATGAATGATTGTGCCACTTTGGTTAGCTGTGTCATAGAGGCAAGCCAGAAGAGAAATCCCTAGATGCACAACTTGAGGAGAATAAAATATCTAAACTTCTCATGGAAATAAAAAAAGCTCTTCGACTTATTGTGCATGAAGGTGTCACTTGGCAAGATCAGAATGAATATGGGGTACATAGATACTAATGCAGGTAATCACATGATAGGTGCACATCTCATATTTAAAAAATGGAATGAATCTTTGCTTCTGGAAGTAAATTTTTTTACAGAACCACCACAGATAGAGATAGGCAACGATGAGTTATAAACCTTGTATTTATGATGGTAAAATGAAGATGGATAATGTCCACTATATCCCTAAAACTAAGGCCTAATATTTTGAGATTGGCCTAATTTGACGAACAAGGGTGCTCGACAGTAGTGAAAGGTGGTTTTCACACCATGTATGATAAACATGAGAGACTCATAATGAACATTTAATAAAATTTATAAAACATCGAATCAAATACTTAATTGTATTGTCAATAAGGGGTATATTTCATTAAACTTGTATGAAGCACAAAAGTTATAGTCGCTTAAAATTTTAATTCATCAGACATGTTATCCTCCCAGAAAATGGTATAAGGAGCTCCCTAGATGGAGATCCATATAGATATTTGCCACCATAGTATTTTCAGGAAGCAACGTATATGTCCTTTTCCTTCCAGTTCCTGATTTAGGGTGTTCAAGTCCTTATATAAATATCACCACCCACATTCAAAGGAAGTCAATAATTTGTAAATTTCTGCTTGATGATTTATCTAAGCTCACGAGGGTAGAAGTTTTGAAAGAAAATAATGAAGCCCGTCAGGCTGTTGCTAAGCTTAAATTTTGCTGATGCCAAAAGGGAGTGAAGTTGGCTCTCTCAAAATCGCCGAGGGGATTACGAATTCTATAATTTCGGCAACCACGCACCAATGAGTGTGATTTTTAAGGTCCATATTCTCCTCATTAAAATAGTTTTTTTTCAGAGGATAAATAGGACTGTGATTGGCACTGTTTGAAGAATATAAAATACAAGGATCTGCCACATGAGTTATGGGGAGGAGTTGTCAATACAAATGTGAATATCATGAGCCAAGTCCCCACATTTGAATTTCACAGCCAATAAAAGAAAGAAGCCAAATACATAAAATTTCAGAGCCTTTGCTTCTCTAGTTGAAATCAAGATTGTGGAAGAATAATTGAACAAATTTAATGGCTTGATCAAATACATGCCCTTTATTTGCTATGAAGTCAGAACAAAGGATTAAAGATGCTATCAACCATAGAGAGGCCATGTATTTATGACTGAGATATTGTAATTGAAGTAAAAAGCTATTGGAATTGGATAATTTCCAAATAGGCATAAAAATCAAGGTAAAGTTTAATCTAAATCTGAAGATCGTGATTGTGTCACCAAAGTGGTTACACCTAAGGATAGGTCAGTCAATGAGGGTATTATTAATGAGGAACCAATTGATGGGTATCTAAACACAAAAAAGACTCCTCCAAGAATGTTCATGCATCTTAAATGTGTCCATGATGAGACACATAAAAACAATATGTGTCATTAATAATGTTATTTGACTCAAGAAAAGCATTGCTTGTATCATGAGGAATCAAATGATACTACCTGAATGAAGAATTAGATTTACTGAGATGAAGAATTAGATTTATTGGTAACTAGTGAGTACTCCCCATATTTTCATGTCGATTGGTGACAAGTGGGTAAAAAGGGTCAAAAAGGATTCTCAAGGTGAGATACACAAGCATAAAGCCAGACTTGTTCCCTGAGACTGCATACAAAAATGTGTCAACAGTTATGAGGTTTTCATGCAAGTGGACAGGATAGAGATTATTTTACTATTGGCTCTAGCAGCACATAATAGCTGGAAAGTTTATCAAAGTGTTTCCCAATGTTCAATAGAAAAATGATATAATTTATATTTGAGCCAATCCAAAGGCTGTATTAAAAGTAGTGAACACATGGTGATGTTTTTGCATACTGTGTTATCACCTTGATGATGTGCTCTAATGCTTTTAGTTGAACATAATCTGCTTTACTCATGAGGTTATTTCTGCAAGAATGTGACTCAATTTAGTCAATGTGAAGCATTGACATTGAAGTTTAATAGATATATGATGTTATTTTACCGTAGGAAAATGGTGAGTTTGCACAATGAGAAAAACAGTTTTAAAAAATCAGTTTGAAAAACAGATCCATGTTTTGAAGATGACAAGAATGATATGGTTTGGTGGAATGAAGATTGGATGCGAATATTTCCAAATCTCTGAAATGTCATTCCAGAATTAACCATAATGTCAGGAACCAGCACAAGGGAAAGAGTGTAATTTCAGTGCAGTCTATAGTTTAACAACACCATTTACGTACCCCCATATGTTATGTTTGAATATTTCAAATAATGTATTCTTTTTCCAATATTTTGGTTTCAATTTGATAACATCAAAAATTACATCAATAAAATTATACTTTTATACTTCTTTTTTACAACATATTTTTGGATTTGCGCCAGCGTTATTCACCATTTAAGGATAAACTAATAAATTTAAGATTTATTTTACTAAGCTCTATTTTATATGTTTAATTGATTTGTGTGACTAAGCCCACTTGACTCTTTAGAGTCGTGGATTTCACACATCTTCTTGGACTTTTATTTGAAAAAAAGGACTTAGGTAAATGATAAGCCAAAAATAGGGGTGAATTATGCAATTGTAGACTCCCTTATTGTTGTTGATTTTAGCTTATACAATAAATTTATAATACCTTAACTTAAGATGTATAATGATAAGTATAGGTATCGTCCAAGGGAAGCCAGTAAGGAATTTAATTAGTGATCTACTTGAATAATTTAACCCTAATTAGAGTTAATTTAATCTTCAATGAAGATCAAATCACCCAAATTAGATGAAAATTTTAGAGAGGAGGGTAGATGAGATGGGAAGAATAGAAGTAAGGAGCTCTAGAGTGACTTCTTTCATCCAATAAAAAGGATCAAAGGAGTGCAATGGAGAGGTTCAGAGGGAGATTTGATTTGGTTGTTTTGGGGAAATCAGGTATCCAAATTCACAAACTACTATCTAATAAACACAATCTAATCTTCCTCAAAGTTAAAACTTTTTTTTTGTTCTTAATTTGCAATTGGAATAGTTAGATCAATTCAATGCTCACACTTCTTTATCCTAGTAAGGACTAGTACATTCCGCTCAAGCCAGGAAATTTCTTCAAACAATTCTAAGAGTCAATATTTTTCTCTCCAAGAACTTTCAATATACAATATTTTTTCTGCAAAGTAAAAAGATAAAATATATATTTAATTGTATTTATTACTCTTTATATTTTATATTTTATGGAACTCCAGTTTTTCACTTCATTTGAAGTAAATACATCAATTCATGAATGAAAATTCAATTTTTAAATCAACACCATATGTAATATTACCAAAGCCATCCCATTTCTCCCTTTAGATATATCGCTAATTCAACTATGTAACATAAATGTTATTTCAAAGTTTAATTAATTAACTTAAATTTTAATATACATGACATTAAAAAACATAAATTTTTAATAAATAAATTATCTAAACAATTATAGGGGGAGAGAGATTGAGACAGATTGGGTGAGCAAAGGAGAGAGAGGGCGAGACAGATTAGGTGAGCAAAGGAGAGAGAGGGTGAGACAGATTGGGTGAGCGAGGGAGAGAGAGGTTGGGGGACTCATGATTAGTGAGGGATAAAGAGAGAGAGATTGATGTTGAGAGAGACCAGGTGAGAGAGAGAGAGAGAGCTCTAGAGTGACTGAGTGTAAAAGATACACAAAGTTTAACAGAGACCATGTGGGAGAGAGACAAATAAAGACAGATTAATAGAGAGTGAAACCAGACGAAACTATACAATGTCAGAAAGCCAACCACACATTTCATTTCTCATTCATTTTTGATTAACACAATGTATTCATTATAGTGCATGTGTGATTCTTAAATTAGAGTGAATGGATAGATGATCTGACTTGGTAAATCGTGATGAGACCATAACACATAGATCACTAGTTGCTAAGCATCTTCTATAAATATTCTTATCGAATTGATACTCATGAAGGACATCAAAATATCTAGATAGAATAACACTATTTAGTCCCTTTAATACGCTTAGTATTGTGGATCCCATAAACATTACTTTGGAGAGACCAAGGATAGATAATAGATGCTCTTAAGAAAAAATATTTTTTGCTCTTGAGCCATATGGATTCCTAAATGGTATGATACCCAACTATCAATCAATTTGATTTACATCACAGTTTTTTAGTGGTCCTTTGACTTGAGACGCCAAAGACACATTGTGAATGGATGGTTGTACGATGAATATGATTTACAAGTTCCTAATCATGGAATTCTAATTTTTTTTAGCTCCAGTGTAGTCAAAGCAAACCGGTGTCAAAGAGCATTTGACAAATTGAAGAGTGCAGTCTCCAGCGACCGATGCTTCGATTGCCCAAGTTCAACAAACCTTATGAGGTACATACTATTGCTTCTGATTTTGCCCTTGGAGGTGTCTTGATGCAGGATGGACACCTCGTGGCCTACGAGAACCGCAAGCTGAACGACTCGGAAAGAAGATACTCAATACACGAGAAGGAGATGACAGTGGTGGTACATTGCCTGAGGGTTTGGCGCCACTATCTCCTCGGAGGAAAATTCGTGGTCTACACCAACAATTGGCCACTAGTTGCTTTGAGTCCCGAAAGAAGCTGACCCCGAAGCAAGCAAGATGGCAAGATTTCTTGGCGGAGTTCGATTTCGTCTTGAAGTACAAACCGGGGTGTGCCAATCAAGAGGCTGATGCCTTAAGTCGCAAAGAACCAGAAGTTTTTGTGGCCGCACTTTCAGCAGTCCAGCGAAGTATTCTTGATGAAATCAAGTTGGCGCTGAAAGATGACCCATAAGCCATTCGCCTGATGAAGCGCATTGGTGCGGGCGAGACGAGGAGATTCTAGACCGAAGATGGCATTATCTATGCAAACAGGAATAGGCAATATGTGTTGCGTGCGGGTGGGTTGCGCTGGGAGCTCCTTTATGAAGCACACGACGCACCCCACGCCGGACACCCAGGGCAGGCCTACACGCTTGCACTCCTGTCCAGCAGCTATCACTAGCCGGGAATGGAACGAGATGTAGAAGCCTATGTTCGTTCATGCCTGGTGTGTCAACGAGACAAGACGGAGAAGGCAAAGGCGACTGGAACGCTGGATCCTCTCCCGAGGGTTAGCAAACCGTGAGAGTCTATTTCAATGGATTTCATCACTTGCCTTACGTGCCATTTTGGTTGTCGTGGATCGTTTCTCCAAATATGCAACGTTCATCCCCACCACGCTGGAGGTGCACGCAGATGGCATGGCTCGTCTGTTTATGTCCCATGTGGCGAAGTACTGGGGTCTTCCACTAGACATCATTAGCGACCGAGATACAAGATTCACGGGTCATTTTTGGGAGTCGTTGTTTAAGTAGATGGGCTCTAAGCTCAAGTTTTCTACGAGCTTCCACCCCCAGACAAATGGTCAGACGGAACGTGTTAACTCCATGCTCGAAGAATACCTACGACATTACATTTTGGTCAATCAGGAGAATTGGGTGGAGCTGTTGGATGCAGCGCAAATTGCACATAACATCAACCGGAGCTCGACTACAGGTCACTCGTCGTTTGAGATTGCAACTGGAAGATAGCCACTAACTCCTCCGGAAGTGGTGAAGAGAAAGGGGAACGGACATTTCCCCGTGGCCTTCTACTTTGCGCGCGATTATCATGCTCGCATTGAGGAAGCCCGCGAGGCACTAGAACGTGCTGCTCAGAGAATGAAGAACTACGCCGATCAACATAGAAGGGATGTAGAGTTCCAAGTTGGCGACCTGGTTTTGTTGAAAACCAACACGCAGATGTTGAAGACGAAGCAAGCAAAGCAATGTCACAAGGGTCTGGTACCCCGCAATGATGGACCTTTCAAGGTGGTAGTAAAGATCGGACGGGTTGCCTATCTGCTCAACATTCCCTGTCGGTTGGCAGTCCATCCGGTCTTCCATGTGTCAGTTCTAAAGAAATATGTACCAGATCCTTAAGACGCGGTGAGGAACCAGCCCCAGCGTGTGCCGCCAAATGTGCGGGCGCATTTCGATCAGGAAGCAGAAGCAGTCCTGGCAAAGCGGGAAATTGACCGGGGAGGACGTCATGGTTGCTATCACAAGATTGAGTATCTAATCAAGTAGAAGAATAGACCAGCGGAATCAGCCTGCTGGGAGTGTGACTCAAACTTATGGTAGTTTGAGGACCTACTGTGAGCATATGAAGTGGAGCAGCAAGCGTCGATGAGGGCGTCGACAAGTTCAGGCGGCGAGGGCGTGTAGGCCCCTAACGAGGCGGCATTCCCTGCCTAGAGGCCTACGTTCTTATTAGGAGGGTGTGTCCGCGTTGTAGGCTCACGACATTAAAGGTCTGAGTCATTATGGGTAACGATGCCCAAACACCTGATCTTTCAAGCCATTGCCCCTGTACGTGGTGATACACTACAGACGATGCATGTCCCGTCCACGCCCAAGGCGGGACGGATCAGGTAAAGTCCGTGCGTGCTGGGCGCGCGGGCTCACAGGTGTGTGCGGGGGCATGCCAAGCGCCGCGCGCCAAGGCCAAGCGCCACGCGTGAGCGCCAATGCGACGCGCGAGCGCCAAGCACCGCGCAAGAGCAGTAAGTGTTGCGCACGGGTGCGGGACGTGCAAGCCAGGTAGCATGCCGTAGGTGTAGTGCACGGAGTTGTGCAGGGTGCCGCGCAGCGGCCGCGCGGGCAGTGCACGAATTGCGTGTGTGGGGCGCGGGGTAGGGAGACATCCCGCTAGGAGACTAAGGCAAGTGGCACACTAAAAGCGCTGAGACGGAACAGAGGGCACCTAGCGCTCCCGCAGGTAGTGTTGGGCGCACAGTGCCCAGCTGGGGGGTGCCGAATGCAGCGCCCGGTCCGGGGCACTTGTGTAGCGACAAGGCGGGCACGCGCGTGCGGAGCGGCGGCCTTGAGGCAGTGTGGTGACACTACCCTGGCGCAAGGTGCCTCATCTCGTTTGTTGTATCACCCCTTGTCTTCTCCAGTGTAATGGTCTCAACGATGATGCACTCTTTTATGATATTAATGCAATGACCCTATTCCCTGACGGGGCTACGTCCCCACCATCTCCTCTAAACCCTTCTATGCGATCTTAAGCATTTGCAAAGACTTTCGCTATAAGAGATCAAGGCTGCTCAGTGTTTTGCTCCGAGAACTGAGGCCGGCACACACCAGATTCGAGCACGAGACCTAGCTCAAGATTTGACCTTGTGACATCTAGTCATACAAGGATTGTCGAATAAATGAAGGACGATACTTTTAGTGTAACTGCTATAGAAGGCTCTATGAGTCAGTCCGTGCGCTCCTTTGTATCTTCTAGAGCATGAGGTGTAACTTGGAATCACATAAGTTGGACACTCGAGATATCAATTGAGTTAGATCAATCTGTCATAAATTAATCTATATGAACAAATATTTAACTAATTTGGACACCCAAAAAATTTTAGTAGTCCATTAGAGTTATTAACTAGAGTAATACATGGGCTTAGAGGGGCACATGTAAATGATATTTGTGATTTTAAAATATGAAATTAAATTTTAGGGGTTTTATGAAAAATTCCCACAAATTATGAATAGGGAAAGCCCCTAAATGAAATTCACACAGGCCAGAATTTTTCAGCCCCTTAACTTTCTTCTCTCTTCACCACTTGGGTCCTATCTATTCTCGATACAATTGGGACATTGTAACAATGATCATAGAGTAATAATTCCACTCATCAAGATGTAGCTGATTCAAGATTTTAGGGATCACGCGAAGCATCTAGGGGATGAAAATTTGAACCGCTCGACCCAACTAACTCGAGGAACTAACAAATCAAGAATTCAATATGTGCATAGGTGATTATTGTTATGATTTTGTTACTTGTCTTCAATTGCATGAATCACTTTAGTTTCATCCTAATCAAAGTCGTAGAACAGGACCCACATGCTCTTCAGACATATGCTCATCATCTTTAGAGCACTAGATCTCCTCTTCTTTCTTCAAATTGTAATGCTGGTGATCTAATTTACTCTCCCTCTAGACTCTCTCAAAGCATCAGTCAAGATGAGAAAGATGAAAATGTGGAGGTCATATTACCATATTCGTAATGCCATATTACCAAGTTTCCGTGTGGTGGCCTCAACACACTCTTTAGGGATTGAGCACAAACACCACTTTAGGATAACCCTAAGATGGAACTAGGGGAGTAATCTGTGTGTGATAAAAACAAACATGTCATCCATCTCATCTTTTGGGTTTTGTGGCATTTGAATGGTAACGACATTCAAAATATTATTCATCAAATCACCTATACACAAATTGGGTTTATGATTTCTTTTATCCTTAATTGAGACATATTGAGCTCCTCAAATTCACATCTGCTAGATATATGCACACTGTCCCTCGCATGTAAAATAACTTCATTTTGATGAGCCACATTCTTCCTTCACTTTCATCAATATGTCATTCCAATCACATCCGAAGCGGAGAGGAGCCAAGTGAAGGTAGTAGAAGAAGAATAACCCTAAAACATTTTAGTATTGGTTAATTTTTTTCAAGGCCTTCCCCTATTTATACTAATTAAGATTTCTTTAGAAACCCCCAAACTTTAAGTATATCTTCTAGTATCCAAAAGAATATTTGTGTGTGACATTGTAGGCCCATGCATAAGTTTAGTTTATGATTTTTGTGGCCTAATAATATTTATTGGCCTTGAAAATTCATTAACTATGCCACAAGGTAGATTAATTAATGATGGATTGATTTAAGCCAATTAATAGGTTAATTTTCCAACCTATTGTGGCCAAACTACACCTCGCGCTCTAGAAGATACAAATGAGTATGTATTGACTTAAGGAATCTGTCAGTCATCGATTCCTGTATACCTATAGACCCTCATCCAATTGATGCTCCTGGAATGACTTAGTGTATGGTCATTTTTCAGTCCCTAATCTACCATCCGAGTTAGTACTGATGTGTTTCAAGATCATTAGAGAACTCTTCTATGATATTCCACTATCATCGTCGTGGACTTTATCACATCATCTTCCATGAATTGTCTCTTCTTATATTGAGGGTGGATAATCCAATCTTAACCACTCAATTATCTTTGTGAAATTGTTGCTCGACCCAATTAAGACAATGTATAATGCCATGATTAGGATCTCACAGAGTCAAAGTACAACTAATTGTCCACAAGATGTCTTTTATATTGCAGGTCTAGGGACGACTTAAACAACCATGACATGAATCAACCTGATTTTGATTGTTTGGCTTAATACTATTGAGGGATTTGTAATGAGGGATATACTATTGATAGTTTGGTTTAACTTGAGTGGACTCTTCCCACTAAAGAGGCCCCACTATCTATCCATAATGCCTCCACAATTATGGCTATAGTATTGGCCTTCCTCATCATTTGAGTGAGACTAAATAGTCTTATTATATCCTGATACATCGACATCCGTCCTAAGTATCTTTCGAATGGTAATATTTAGAACACATAATTAAAGACCACACAAAAATAGAATATATTAGTTATAAAATTTTCTATTTACTAGTTCACCAACTCCACCTCTTTTCATGCATTAAGGATAATTCTTAGTCATAAAACCAACTCTTTCTTCCAACTTTGTACCCCCTCCAGATAACAGAAAAAGTATAGATTCATCTCCAACTGATTTTCAATTTGAATGAAGACACTAACACTTCATCAGATTTTAATATGAAAAATGGGAAAACTAAACATCTAACCAGTCCAAAATTTGGAAAGTAGATTTGGAAACCAACTCAATTGCACATTTATCCTGATTTCTACAAAAGTCTCGTTATTTTTTCTATCCTATAGTGAATGTATAAAAGAAGCTTCACAGATTTGATTCTTAATTATAATATTTTTAATGAAACATAATTTTTTAATTTCTTTGGAGTGTGCACCCATCAAATGACATTATACTCGTGTCTCTTTGGCAAGTACCTTCATTGACATTAAATTAAATTTTATGTCAGCGTATGTAGCTTCATTTTGTTTCCTTTCTAGTAGTTAGACAAAACTAATGTTAGAATAGGTGGAGGAGAGTTTTAATCCAAGAGATCACCGACGCCTAATGATGGAATGGGGACAAAATGAAAGCTTTCATACCTTCTGTATTCGGCACCAATGATTTACTCAATCCACTTATTGATTCTCCTGTTTTTTCCAGCCCGTATCAGAAAGGCAATGGAATTACAGATACTGTGATGCCCTTTGGTCCCATGCCATCAGTCATACGTCTAAAGAGCCCTAAAGTCCATTATATAGGCCCTGGTATAGTGGGTCCCAATACGATGCATGGAAAATTTCATATATATGTTATCTTATTTCTTTCAACTGCAATAAATTTTCTTCAAAAATTATACATGGATTTTATTCAAACAAAATGCATGAAATAAAATAATATATACTTTCATTTTCTTCAAAAAAAATCCTGGAAGTTGAAAGAAATAAGATAATATATACTTGAATTTTCTTCCAAGAAAAGCTAGGCCCCAGCAAGGTGGGTCCCAACGTGATGGAGGGGAAAAGTCAAGTTTCTTTCAACTGCCATAAATTTTGGTAAAAAAATATACATTAATTTTCTTAAATATATATATATGGTAGTTGAGATAAATAAGATAATATATACATGAATTTTTCCCAGAATCACGTTGAAAGAAATAAGATAACATGGCAGTTGAAAGAAATAAGATAATATATACATGAATTTTCCCCTGCATCAGGTTGAAAGAAATAATATAACATGGCAGTTGAAAGAAATAAGATAACATATACATGAATTTATGGTAGTTGAGAGAAATAAGATAATATATACATGAATTTTCCCCTGCATCACGTTGAAAGAAATAAGATAACATGGCATTAGAAAGAAGTAAGATAACATATACATGAATTTTCTTCAAAAAAAATCCAGGCCCTAGCAAAGTGGGCCCGAACGCGATGCAGGGGAAAATTTATATATCTTTATATTATTTTATTTCTTTCAACTGGCATAAGTTTTCTTCAAAAAATATACAAGGCAGTTGAAAGACATAAGATAATAAACATGAATTTTCTTCAAAGAAAAGTCTAGGCTCTGGCAAAGTGGGTCCCAACGTGATGCAGGGGAAAATTCATGTATATATTACCTCATTTCTTCCAACTGTCATGTTATCTTATTTCTTTCAAAGTAATGTAGGGGAAAATTCATGTATATATTATCTTATTTCTCTCAACTGCCATAAATTTTGTCAGATCTTGTGCTTGCGCCACGTGTCATATATTCAGAGACTACTCTCCACCATTTTCCTGGCAAGAGAACGACATCATACCAAAATCATCGTTTCATGCTGTTTTCTTTCTCCCGATTTCCGATTCTCCTTCTTTTTAGGTCTCTTCGTCCGCTTCTCTTCTGTAATATCTGCTGCTTTGGAGCGGTTGTCTCATCTGACGGCACATTTGGGGTACTAGGATCGGGCCTAGATGATCGGTTTCTCGTCCCCAGGTCAAAGAAATTTTGTGTTTCCGCCTTCTTAGATGATTTTTTTATTTTTTTTGTTCATCACTGGGGGGTTTTTTTTCACGCAAAACATTTGTGTTTAAAGATTTAAATTCTGTGGTTTTCCCCTTTTCTTGAGATATTTGAATATTTATCGGTCGGAATCCTATCAATGTGGAATTGGGAGATTGGTTTACTTGATCTTTGCTTATTCCTTTCCTTTTAAATCCCAATTTAATCCTCTTTACTGGGTTGTTGACATTATATCATCTGATTCCAAAGCGAGTTCGCATGGTTTTATTTTATGATTTGACTGAGAATCTCACATTTTGAGTTTGGAAGAAAAAGTCCTTTCCTTTTATCTATCCTTGATTAAAGTTATACAATTATCGGAAATGGAATTTTAATGATTCTTCTCTCATACATCAAGCAATGCACACCCGTATGTTATTCATCAATGATCTAATATCGCTCCTTTTCGTTGAATTCTTGTTTCTATTGAGATTATTTTTTTGAATTTTTTGGTGGTTGTCTTATCACATTTTGGTGACCTGTTTTCAATGTTTTATTTTTGTTTTCATAGACTGATTACTGAGGCCTATCAGTGATACCTCCGATGGTGGACTCGGCTGAATGTCTATACTCCTCCAGTCAATGTGTTATACTTGTATTCTTTAGATGGCAAGCAATAAGTTATGCACACCGACGATCTTTAGCCCAAAAGAATGACATAATTCTATAGCTGTATTTAAGGTACTTTTTGACCCACAAGTTCGATGCCAATGTCATGAAATACAAGTTTTAGGCATTCTTATCTATGAATATGTGGATTTGTGGGGCATTTTTTAGGGCATCAATCTCCCAATCTTGGGGGAACGTATCATGGGACCATTTTGTTGCTGTCCATGTGGAGATGAACTGGAAGAATATGCGAATCCAACCAGTAGTATTTATCAGAACTATCTGTTTTTGAAGAGGTTCTTTCATCGAATTATGGGTGGGGTAATGCCTTCTTCCTTATTCATTTGCATTATTTTTGCTATTTCGAAAAATTCTGTAGAAGAGCCAACATCTCTTACTTCATTTGTAAAATTTTGTAACCTTGTCAATATATTTTTATATTTGAGTGGTGAAATTTGTCTTCCATTTTTAGTTTGCTCCGAAACACCAGACATGTTTCACGTTGGTTCCCTTCGCTGCTTCTAGTGAAAGTCTACATCAGTGACATTCTTTCGTGGAGTTTATACCCTTAATAATGTATGCCGAAATTTTGTGTTTTTGTTTAAGCTGAGATTGCTGCTTTTCACGTTATTTGACTCATCTGTTCCATTCCTTCATTTTCTCTTTTAAAAATACAACGAGAATCATTGTTAAATTCATCGAGAATGTGCAGTTTATTCCTGAAGAATACTTGAGAATCATCTACCAAAGTTACTTACTCTGTTGGTTCATTGGATACCACTTCTGATATGATCATTTGACTTAGTCTGACATAAATGGGTTCCTCCCAGATTCTAATCTTTTTAAAATTATATAGACTTAACACTGGTTTCTGATACATAATCCATCCATTAACCAATTCCAATATTTAAACACGTTAATCTAGGGATCCATTCTTCCAGGGTGATTAGAGCTTCATAATTTTTTTAAGAGCATCAGTGGATACCTTCAATATCCAAGATATTTTTTGTCAGGAATCTATAGCAGAACAATCTGTATTATCTCTTACTCTTGTCTTGGCCTTGATATTGGTGAGCTTAATATCTACACTTAATTCCCTGATTTCATCAAATCTTAAGTATTTTGATCTCTAGGAACTACCTATGTCTTGCCCAAGAAGAGATCACATGGACTTTGGGTTTTGCATCATTGATACAGATGATCAATACGCAATGACGATGATAATGAAAAATAACCGTCATCATCATTATCAGTCAGTTTTTTTCAAAAAAAAATCTTTGTCACTGTCGTTGGATTTCTAAGAGTCGCCATCCATCATTTTTATGTTGATTGAGTATTTAGTGTTACCATCGTCATTGTCATCTGCTTTGCAAGAGCAGTCATCATCTTCTTCACCATGACCATCAGTTGATGACGTATCTTCTTCAGCATCGTCATTCATTAAAGCTTAAACATGGATCAATCTGAAGACTTCTGAGGCAGATGATGATGTTGACCAATTTGTCATCTTCCGCAAATCCTTCATAGATGCTGATAGAGATCTCATTAAGATCTATGGAGAATCAAGAAAAGAAGAGATAAGAAGAACAAGATGAGAAGTTTGAATGGCCTAAGCCTCATGAATTCTACCGAATACAAAATTACATTATTGGATTTTATAGCCGTCTGATGAATTTCTTCAAAAAAAAAAAAATAGCCGTCTGATGAAGCTAGAGAGTTACAAACTTTCCTGCACAATTATCAAATGGGCCCTCAACTTTGCAGACCCTCTGTGAGAATATAACTTAAAAATGGTTTAACTTGTCAGATTGCATTCAATTTGACCCTTTTTTATCTGTTTCTAGCTGACAGAAGCCCCGAATTCATCATGTTTCCTTGTCATGTAGAATGGGACAGCATTTCAAAGGATGGACGGTCGGAGTGTCATGCTGTCATTTCAAGGAGGGAGTCCATCGGCTTCATCGGGCTCGGGCATCGGAACAGATGACCACTCATTGACTGACACGTGTCAGCTCGTCCCCCGTCCTTTGCCATTTGATGCCCATGAAAGACACTCATTTTCCCAACGTGACGGGCTCGTTTCAAGATACGATAAATCTCTGGGCAATAGTCAGGATGGTACAAGAGCCTTTAAAACTGGTAGCAGCTCCAGTGTTCTTCATTTGGGGTCATTTAAGAGAGAAGATGATTCAAACGTTGATGAGGAGAAAGCTAAGCTCTCTGAATATGATAAATCCAGGCCGGGTAAGCCTTCCTTTTGGATGGACAACATGGTTTCAGGATCTGATGATGAAGAGCTCTGCCCAACTTGTCTTGAAGGTGAAGAACCTTTTTTCATGCTATTGTGAAATTTGAAGTCCAGACGTAGATACTAATGAATACTCTATCATACATCAATGCTAGAAGCTCTAATTGTAATCATTTTATTTTTTTAATGCTTTCTGTAACAGCCTATTTTTTTCTTTTCAGAGTATACGACCGATAACCCGAAAATTCTGACCAGTTGCTCTCATCATTTCCATCTGGGCTGTATATACGAGTGGATGGAACGAAGTGACAAATGCCCGATGTGCGGGAAGGTTCGGAGATTATCTTATCCCAAAAATGAGTATATTTCATTAATGGCCAATCAAGATAGAGATTCCGTCTTTCTCTCTCCTTTCTTCCCTTCCATGGCTTCCGCTCTCTATCTCTTTCTCTTTCTCTCTCTATCTTTCTGTTTATCTATCTGTCGCAGTCCTTCTATTTGTCTCTCCATCTCTATCTCTATCTCCAAGATGATCAAGGATTCAGTTTTTAGCTCTCTCTCTCTCTCCGTTTTTTCCCTTCTCTATTCTTAGCTATGAGACGATCCAAGATACAGTTGTACACATGACGTGATTCAGTCCCCCTTTATCTCTCTCCTATATATAACCCTCTCTCTCTCCCTGTCTCTCTGTGTCTCTCTGTCCTCTCTCTTTCTTCCTATCTCTCTCTCGCTATTTCTCTCTTATTCTCTCTCTCTCTATTTCTCTCTCCCTTACTCTCTTTCTCGATTTCTCTTTTTATTTCTCTCTCTTACTCTATTTCTCTTTTTATTTCTGTCTCTTTCTCTATTTCTCTATTTCTCTTTTTATTTTTCTCTCTTACTCTCTCCATATTTCTCTCGCTTACTCTCTCTCTGTTTCTCTATTTCTCTTTTTAAGTCTCTCTCTTACTCTCTCTCTATTTCTCTCTCCCTTACTCTCTTTCTCGATTTCTCTTTTTATTTCTCTCTCTTACTCTATTTCTCTTTTTATTTCTGTCTCTTTCTCTATTCCTCTATTTCTCTTTTTATTTTTCTCTCTTACTCTCCATATTTCTCTTTTATTTCTCTCGCTTACTCTCTCTCTGTTTCTCTATTTCTCTTTTTAAGTCTCTCTCTTACTCTCTCTCTATTTCTCTCTCCCTTACTCTCTCCTACTCTCTCTATTTCTCTCTTTATTTCTCTCTCCTATTCTCTCTATTTCTCTCTTTATTTCTCTCTCCTACTCTCTCTATTTCTCTCTTTATTTCTCTCTCCTACTCTCTCTATTTCTCTTTTTATTTCTCTCACCTACTCTCTCTATTTCTCTTTCCTACTCTCTCTCTCTCTATTTCTCTTTTTATTTCTCGCTCCTACTCTCTCTCTATTTCTCTACTTTTCTGCTTATTTCTCTTTTTCTCTGCTTATTTCGCTCTTACTCTCTATCTCTATTTCTCTATTTTCTCTCTCTTACTCTATTTCTCTTTTTATTTCTCTCTCCTACTCTCTCTATTTCTTTTTTTATTTCTCTCTCCTACTATCTCTCTATCTCTTTTTATTTCTCTCTCCTACTCTCTCTCTCTCTCTTTTTATTTCTCACTCCTATCTCTCTATCTCTTTTTATTTCTCTCTCCTACTCTTTCTCTATTTATCTGTTGATTTCTCTCTTACTTTCTCTCTCTCTATTTCTCTCGCTTACTCTCTTTCTCTATATCTCTTTTTATTTCTCGCTCCTACTCTCTCACTCTATTTCTCTTTTTATTTCTCTCTCTTACTCTCTCTGTTTCTCTTTTTATTTCTCTCTCTCCTATCTCTCTCTATTTCTCTTTTTATTTCTCTCTCTTACTCTCTCTGTTTCTCTTTTTATTTCTCTCTCTCCTATCTCTCTCTATTTCTCTTTTTTAGTTCTCGCTCTCCTCTATATCTCTGTCTCTCTTTATCTGTTTCTATCTCTCTCTCTTCTATCTGTCTTTCTCTCTGGATACTTTTTCTATTTCTCCATATCCATCTCTCTCTATTTCTCCCTTTATATCTCTCTCTGTTTCCCTTTGTTTCTCTCTTTCTATCTCTCCCCCTAGTGCTGTCTTTCTATACCTCTCTCAGTGTCTCTATCCCTATATTTTTTTTTCTCTCACCTCATTTCTGTCTCTTTCCCTCTCCCTATTTCTCTCTATGTCTCTCACCCTGTGTCTCTTTCCCTCAAGTTCTCTCTCGCTGTCTCTCTCTCTATTTCTCTCTTATTCGATGTGTCTCTATGCCTCGCTATCTCTCTCTCTCAATGTGTCACTATGTCTCGCTATCTCTCACTATCTCTCTCTCTCTCTCAATGTATCTCTATGTCTTGCTATCTCTCTCTCCCAATGTGTCTCTATGTCTCGCTATCTCTCACTATCTCTCTCTCTCTCTCAATGTGTCTCTATGTCTCTCTATCTCACTCTCTCTCTCTCTCAATGTGTCTCTATGTCTTGCTATCTCTCTCTCTCAATGCGTCTCTATGTCTCGCTATCTTCTCTCTCTCTCTCAATATGTCACTTTGTCTCGCTATCTCTCTCTCTCTCAATGTGTCTCTATGTCTCGCTATCTCTCTCTCTCAGTGTGTCTCTATGTCTCACTATCTCTCTCTCTCTCTCAATGTGTCTCTATGTCTCGTTATCTTCTCTCTCTCTCTCTCAATATGTCACTTTGTCTCACTATATCTCTCTCTCTCAATGTGTCTCTATGTCTCGCTATCTCTCTCTCTCAATGTGTCTCTATGTCTCGCTATCTCTCTTTCTCTCTCAATGTGTCTCTATGTCTCGCTATCTCTCTCTCTCTCTCTCAATGTGTCTCTATTTCTCGCTATCTCTCTCTCTCTCAATGCGTCTCTGTCTCACTATCTCTCTCTCTCTCTATCAATATGTCAATGCGTCTCTGTCTCGCTATCTCTCTTTCTCTCTATCAATATGTCACTACGTCTCGCGATCTCTCTCTCGCTATGTCTCGCTATCTCTCTCTCTCTCTATCAATATATCACTACGTCTCGCGATCTCTCTCTCACTATGTCTCGCTATCTCTCTCTCTGTTTCTCTATGTCTCTCTCTATTTGTGTATCTCTATGTCTCTCTCTATTTGTGTATCTCTATGTCTCTCTCTATACGCTTTTCTCTATTTGTGTATCTCGATGTCTCTCTCTTTCTACGCTTCTCTCTCCCTCATTCCTATCTCTTAGACCTAACCGCTACCTTTTTTTTCTACATTCAGGAAATGGAATTCTGCGAGAGCCTCCCGTGAAACGGCCCGCCCCGGCATTATTTTTCCTTTTTAAAAAAAATTAATATTTCAACGGCCTGGTCTCTTAGCACGTGTGACCCGCACGTGATCCCGCGGGCCCCACTTCATGTCCTTACAAACTGCCAGCTGTGCATCTGTCGTTCTCGAAAACCCGATTTTACCCCTTTCTATAATCAAATTTGTATATTTAAATGTACGGCATTAAAACTATATCAATCTTCGGGCTCGATTGTGCGCCGCTGGGCTTCTCTTTCTTCCCAATTATTTAAATTAGCTTCGATGATCTGCCATCCAATGGCTGAAGTGTGGCTTGCGATCTCTTCACGATACGTTCTGGATTGAGTTGCGATTTCAGGACTTGTTTCTATCTCGCGATTCTGTCCAGGTAATCGATTAGAGCATGATTGTGTGATTTCTCTCATGTTCTCAGTCGTTTTGCATGTGGCTGGCTAGATCTGTGCCTTTTCTTTGTGTTTGTGGCGGTATGATTGCCTTAAGTCTAGGTTTGAGTGTTTTCGAGGTTGTTAGCGGTGATCGGACATCCACTGGCGGAAGTGTTGTTACCGATCTCGCGATTTGTTCGGGAGTCGGGATTGAGTCGCGATTTTAGTATTCCTTTCCGTCTCGTGATTCTTTCAAGGTTATCGATCGGAGAATGATTATGTGATTTTTCTTCAGTTCTCAGTTATTTCGCAAGTCGCAGGCTTGATGTTATTCTTTTCGTTGTGTTTGTGGTGGTATGATTTATCTGTAGTCCAGGTTTGAGTGCTTTCTAGTTTGTTAACGATGATCTGAAACTTTGCTTTGTGTTTGTGGTGGTATAATTGTATGTACTCTAGGTTTGAGTGCTTTCGAGTTTGTTAGCGATAGTCTGAAACTCTTCTTTGTGCTTGTGATCGTGTGATTGTCCGTAATGTAGGTTCGAGTGCTTTGGGAGTTTCTTATCGATGATCTGCCATCCACTGGTGGAAGTGTAGCTAGCGAACTTCAGATTCGTTTGGTAGTGAGGTTCGATCTCAGAATTATTCCATCTCGCGATTCTGTCCAGGTAATCGATTGGCGCGTGATTATGTGATTTCTCACCCGCTCTTAGTTGTTTCGTATGCGGCAGGCTAGATCTGAGCTTTTCTTTGTGTTTTTGCTTTTATGATTGTCTGTAATGTAGGTTTGAGTGCATTCGAGTTTGCTTCGCTAGTTTGAAGTTCATTCAATGGATTTCAAGGAGGTTAAGTTTATGAACGCTGGTCTTGTGTTCGTGGCTACGCTGTTGTTTGTGAAATTATTGTCGGTCCTGTTCAGTTCAAGGAGCCAGAAACGGCTTCCCCCAATTGTGAAGGGATTGCCGATCGTCGGAGGTCTATTTAGGTTTTTACGGGGACCAATTGTGTTGATCAGAGAAGAGTATCCCAAACTTGGAAGCGTCTTTACAGTAAAATTGGTGAACAAGCATATCACCTTTCTTATTGGGCCAGAGGTTTCAGCTCATTTCTTCAAGGCTCCTGAGACTGATCTTAGCCAGCAAGAGGTTTATCAGTTCAATGTGCCTACCTTTGGCCCCGGTGTTGTTTTCGATGTCGATTACACTGTTCGTCAGGAGCAATTTCGATTCTTCACTGAAGCTCTGAGGGTGCCCAAGCTGAAGACCTACGTCGACCAGATGGTCCTCGAAGCTGAGGTTCGTACTCTTCTTGTGTATGCTTTTTAAGAAATTTTAAGCAAATCTCATTCAGATTTCCCAGAAATAAAACGTTTTATTTCTGGCTTTTGGCATGAACTTGTAGAGCAGATTTCGCAAACTCTCTTTTTCTCTTATAGTATTTATTTACTTCTGAATTTTTGAAACTGCTTCCATTGTTTTCTCTATTCTTGATCTGAGGAGGACAAAATCTTTTTCAATATTTGACTCTGGGACATGAGTTGTTAGCTTGTGAGCTTTCCATATTACACTTTGTTTACATGTGTTGTTTCCTCTTTACATGTCTTTCTATTTTAAGCCTTTCTTTATTTTCGCCATTGTGTGTAACCTGCCGCGTACACAGGAACAGATCTATGGATAAGCACTTCTATTTTTTCTTGGTTCTCCTTGTTGGTGCTTCCCCACTCCACCTGTTGTCTAGGGCTTGGCTGGGGAGAATTCTACCTGAGGCATGAGATATCTTTCAAAAAAACTCATTAGCAAATTACAAATGTTCTTATCACTCATTCGTTTTTTTGCTTTTGAGCATGAATAAGATGAACGCCTGTTTCCCTCCATCGAATAATTTCTTCAGATGAAAACCGATCTCTGTCTTGTTTCTCTCATTTTTCTATTCCAAACATTGACGTTGATTCAATAGGAACGCTGATGGAGAGAATTTGTTCTGAGTCCCTTAAATTACGGGAGACTTGATTTTCGGAGTTTAAACTTGGGGTTATATTCACATTATGTTGGGGACTGATTTGGGAATCCCCTTGATTTAAGCAAGTTTTTTTTACTTTTTCTGGACTTAATTTCGAAGTAATTATTTTTCATCATTGATTAGTTGCATGAAATTGAAATTTCCCCCGAAGTTATGAAATAACTCACTTCATGACATGAATCATGGGAACAAAGAGAATCGAGATAGAAACTCAACAAGATTTAAGCTTACTTCTCTATGCAGGCCTTCTTCTCAAAATGGGGGGACAGCGGTGTGGTAGACATCAAGGATGAGCTGGAACAGCTTATCATCCTCACCGCAAGCCGGTGCTTATTGGGCCGAGAAGTCCGGGACAAGCTCTTCGCTGACGTGGCGGCCCTCTTCCACGACCTCGACAGCGGTATGCTCCCCATCAGCGTCCTCCTTCCCTACCTCCCAATCCCCGCCCATCGTCGCCGTGACCGCGCCCGCCATCAGCTCGCTGCCATCTTCGCATCCATTATTGCCTCTCGGAAGTCCGAGAATCGCTCCGAGGATGATCTCCTTCAGTGCTTCATGGACTCTAAGTACAAAAATGGCCGCGGAACCTCCAACAGTGAGGTCACGGGCCTCCTCATTGCAGCCCTCTTCGCTGGCCAGCACACAAGCTCCATCACGTCCGTCTGGACAGGGGCCTACCTTCTCCGCCACCGGGATCACCTCGTCGCTGCTGTGGACGAGCAGAACACTGTCATCCAACGATACGGCAGCCACATCAACTACGACGCACTGTCGCAGATGGACACATTGCACTGTTGCATCAAGGAGGCCCTCCGCCTGCACCCGCCGCTGATCCTGCTGCTCCGCCAGTCCCACAAGGACTTCACTGTCAAGACCCGAGATGGCACCGAGCTGGACGTGCCAGCTGGCGATATTGTGGCCACGTCACCCGCGTTCGCAAACCGGCTGCCGCATATTTTCAAGGACCCGGACAGCTACGACCCGACCCGGTTTGCGCCCGGGCGGGAGGAAGACAAGGCTTCAGGGGCATTTTCATATATCTCCTTTGGCGGTGGGCGTCATGGCTGCTTGGGGGAGCCCTTTGCGTTTCTTCAGATCAAGGCTATCTGGTCCCACTTGCTGAGGAACTTTGAGCTCGAGCTGGTCTCCCCCTTTCCGGAGACTGATTGGAATGCCATGGTCGTTGGCGTGAAGGGCAAGGTCATGGTCCACTACACCCGCCGCAAGCTTGACCCTGAAGTTGCCTCTACTCTGTGAGCCTTTTTTCCTTTTTCTTAATTCTTTTCCATCGCCTTTTTAGAGCATGTTTTTGCCTTTTTTTGTTAATGTTTCATTATCTCTAGGCCCCGTCATTATCTTGTTTATTAGTCAGATTTGTACGTTTGTAGTGCTCCTAGATGCAAATCTAAAGTTCCTTGCCATTATTACAATCTTGTATTCTGCTTAGATTAAGCGCTGATTCTAGTCGGAGTTTCTATAGGCTTCTGAGAATGTGGGATAACAGGGCCCTAATAATACTAACAATGCTGCTTTGAGAAGGCCCACCCTCGACTCCCTGAGTGGGATTCTCATCTGTGTAGTACAATTACGTTCTTGAAGTTCTGATACACCCATAGTTTAACTTCACCATCTTGTTAAAGCCAAAGTCACATTCATAGATATACTAATATAAGCAAACTAGGGAAACCGGATAAAGCTTGTATTTAACTCAGCTCTGCTTAGGGATTGTGATGTTCTAGTCGTCTCAGATTTAGCTCCTTGTATCTATAGTGATGTTTCTTTCTTCTCAGTGTGGTCTGCCCATTGTAGTTAGCATTTTGGTTGGAGGGATCTGATTTCACACAACTTCCTTCTTTTTGTTCAGAGGTATTGATCCTAAATTGTAGTTCAATAGGTCTCTTATTGGTTGCTTCAATTGTTCCTTAGAAAATGCTGTACTTGATATTCTTCTACCTAGACTCATTCACATCCCCTTGATTAAAATGCTATTATCTCCTTGGGATATGTTGGAATGACACAGCCGTAGTGCACGGACAATTGCCAAGCATGCCTGGAACCCCCGAAGCCCATCTCCACAGAATCAGCTACTTTAGCACCTATATAGAATCTATGAGGATATGGCGACAACCCTCGAATCCACGAGGGAGGTCTGTTTGAATCCAGAATCAACACGAAGAAGAGCACCCAGAGAAGGAGAAAATTCTTAATCGGGAAAAATGTAGTGAATAAAGAGTAATTAGTTCATGTAGAGGAGTATATAGGTCTCGAAGAGTACAAGGGTGTCCAAATGGATGTAACAAGACATTTGACATCCTCTGTCATGGCTAATAACCCATTAGAGATCTTGACACAGGCAAAAGGGAGATTTCAACCCACTAACAGAGGTGGCAAGAGTCGAAAATGATAAAGGTGAGATTTCTGGTCACAAGCTGATTATATATGTCTTGAACATGGGAAAAGGCTACTAAAAGGGGGATTTTTTATATCCTTTGTGGCAGAGACACTCATAATTCTGCTAACAAATCCTATTGGCAGAAGTAATGGCAGATTAATCTGAGATTACTAACAACCCGACAGACCTGACAAAAGCTATGTGAGACACTTCTTGAACCTGTTACTTTTCTGCAATTCTGACAGGGTGTGTCACAGTGTCACCTCTGACAATACAGTTTTGACAAGATGTGGTAGAATGATCTGACAGCTCAAACAGATCTTCTGCCAAAATATTCATTTCACTAACTGTCAAGTCATAATAATATTGGGCCCACTTTAAGAAAATTAAAAAAAAAATTCATGGAAAGTGGGCCATTCATTTCAAGGTTCAATGTTCTTGCCATTTCTTGACAACTTCATCTAGGAACATCGTTTAAGATTTATACATCAAAGCTTGAAATGCTCCATAGGATGAGATGGACAAGAGCTTCTTCAATTCGCAGGGCTTCTTCAGCATAGAATCGGTAAGTGTTTCAGATTTCATCATGGTTTCTTCAGAGCAGGAAGTAGTAAAAACCCAAAGTAAATAATGTAGAGGATAGTGTTTTGGTTTGACGATTATGGCGACGAGAAGAAGAAAAATCAGATTCTAACTGAGATACAACTGATTTGATAGAAATTTTAGATTCTAATAAGTTTTCTACTTCTCTTCCCCATTAATTCGTTAAATCTAACATAAATGTTAATTAATTGCGGATTGATGTAACCCAACAGATTGGCTACACTGATGGAATATAAGGGTCTACAGAAGGTATAAATATATTTATCAAGTATTTGATGAAACCTTTCTATCATTAGCTACCCTCTAAGTGTAATCTCTCATCTGGGTGACAGTCCTATAATGACAATGGATATGTGATAAACTCAAATTTTTGGGTACATATTATGTTATTAAGAATTGAGTTTATTCAATAAATTTATAAACCTATACTCGTAGACTATGTAATTATATAGCGACGAGTAAGGGTCCTCTCTACAGGGAACAGATATTAGGAAAAATATGATTTCAATTGTGTGAAGCATGAAGATGAGAAGAGTTACATATATGGTAATGAATGTGTGATGAGATTGAATGATAAGATGAGAGATGGTTAATTAGGGTTCTACAAAAACTAGGGTTTAAGATAGACGAGGATGGAGAAACAAGATGGGGTCGTAATGATGATGTGTTAGGTGGTGGATACGATGATTGATGTACTGGTATTGAGAAGGGATGATAAATCGAATAAGTAGGAAGAAATGTTAGTTTAAATGGGAAAGATATAGGTAGGTGACAAGATCGTCACTACAGAAGACGGAATATGAAATGGATGGGAGAGGATGATAAGGTATGATGATGGAAATGATGAATAATGGGAATGGATGATGGTGAAGGATGGCAATGAAAGGTGTAACTGTAGTGTTGGAAATGATTCAATGTAAGTCAAAAGGCTAATCTTAGATACTTATGTTCCGCCAGGATCAGGGTGTCTTCTTGTTGCAAATCAGCCTCCCCACTTCTTTGTTGAACCTCTGCAAACACTAGAAACACCAAGGAACACTTGATGGACCTTCAAAATTTTACTTTCTTTCAATCAGTCTCACTAGGAGGAAATGAGCTTAGAGATATCTTTATAATGATTGAGGTCAATTTTTAGATCCAACCATATAGATGGAAAGAGGACTGAAAGACAAAATGCCCTTAATATTCCAGCTCGTTATGGGTTCTGAATCTTCGGATATCAAGCATAGAAGTTGGATGATTTCTAGATGGCAATTTAATCTAAATATTTCTCTCTCCTCATCCTCGTCAACGCCGTCACTTCATTCAGTTAGGGTTTCTCTCGTCTTGGCTTTAAATGCAATGATTGACTGATATTCCTTCTCGTTTTCTGCGATCAACGGTTCTCGTCGCGCCATGTGTCACCCAGAAAAAAGAAGAAAAATAGAATAATAGTAATATATTATAAAATAGTATCTCGCAGTTGACATGGTGCTGCTTCAGCATGCACCACATCAGCCATTTGGTCTTTTTATCCAATTAATAATTGACATTTGTGTGCCACATGTACACGTGGAGCCCACGTGTACACGTAGCGCAATGTGGTGTTGCCATGTTGCTAGCCCTCATTGTTGACCATTCCAAAGACAGAAAAAAGAAGAAAATAATAATATTTAATCCTCAGTCTATGGAGCGCATTTATTGCTAAAAATATCTCCTTTGTTGTGATTGGTCCACGCCACCTACGCTAAGAAAATTTGAAAAAAATATATTATAAAATTCATATAAAATGAAATAAAAGCCAAAAATATGAATAAATATATATTTCAACTTAGAAAAATCATATCTTTCTAAATTTAATGTCAAAAAATTCTAAATAAATCATATTTTGACTCAAAAATTTTTTTCTTTCAGAATATGCTGTCAAAAAAATCTCTAAAAATACATAAAATCCAGAAAACTCAGAATATCATTGTAAAAATGAATTTAATCATTTTAAACTTCATAACACGCATATATGATTAATTTAATGCAAATAAACATATAAATATGGTCATATTAAGCTACTAAAGATGCATGTTATCAAGATTGCCAACTATTCATTTCCAATGAGTCGTTCTAATTAATATATATAATTTTGGAAAATTATCGAAAACCTATATTTTGATATTGAGAATATAGGCAAGAACTTCATTCCATTGTCTTCCTTAAGCTATCTTCTCTTACACTGCGCGAAAATGATCCTAGCTTAACGACACAACCAAAGTCAGATAATTATTGCTAGTTTCAAGTTAAATCTATTTCAAATCCTACAATTAAGTATTCATAAAAATATCATTGTCAAAATACCAACATCCATCCAAAAAATGTATTTGGTGTCCAATATCTAACGTGCATTTACCCAATAGTGACATGAATTCAAATTGTTGAGAGTAGGTATGAGACCATCCAGATAGGCTCAATTAATCTTTTTTCAAAAGACTACCTGCTATGTTTCCTTACTGCCTCCAAATAAATTTTTATTAAATAAAATTCTCATCATTTGAACATGTATAGATAGAGTTATTATTTCTGAATGTTTCAATATAGTTTGCCAATATCTTATGGATATGAATTAATTCGGATATGTGTATTGATAGAAGTAATTACCATAGTATCATCTCATCACCATTTACTTATCATTAAAGATATCCATCAACTCAATTATGAGTATCAAACTTGTATAATAATGAATACAATGTTTACTAATGAACTGTCAATAAGTCAGTGAAATTTGATTATTTTATAGAATATGTATTGTTAGTTTAAGTAGTTAAGGAATAATTTAAGAAGGGGAAGTTAGGCGCTCAACCTAATTTAAGTTGGCTCCTGAAGCCTTCCCTACTCTGGCTCCCAAGGCCTTCTACTTATGGGCCCCAAAGCCTTAACCTGTCCGACCACAAAGATCTAAATAAGAACAATATACTTTTGAACAATATGGATTTTTCCTTAAAGAATTTGTTATACAACCAGTTCTCTGAGTCATATTCAAGACAAGAAATAATTACACATATTTCAACAAGAATAGTCTTTCAGATCAGTAATTTGTTGATTTATAAATAGTAATTAGTAAATGAAGTTGTAACTTCCCTTTATCAATACCTCCCTATTTATGGTCGCTCTTTCCCTTGGTCCTCTTCTCCTCTATGTTTCATTTTCGATGAAATTCTTTAATCTGCATTTGACCTTTGATGCGTAAAACTAAAATATGTTATTAATACGATTAGAACATCCAGTGGAACAACTTTTATCACATAAATATACGCGAACTCAAATTGAATCAATCCCCAGGGGTTGGTCTTTCAATATTCTTCGTCAACCACCAGTTCCTCAGCATCCAAGGTCAAACCCTTGCAAATTTTTTAAAGCTCATCCCAATGATCAGATTCCAAGTGATATATATTTTATGAATGTTGACGACTAGTGTATGAGAAGAAAAAATCTCAATATTGACCTATAACTCACATTAAAGAAATGAAACTTATCACTATTGTCACGGATGTGTGAAATTTAGACTGTTTTTTTCCTTTAAATTTTGGATCAACCTACACCAAAAATGCGATTCTAAATTCTTTAGACTCGGATTGATGTTAACAAAAAAATCCTCCTGAAGAAATTTAGTAAAAAATAATTGAAGGCTGCTTCATGAAGAATGCTTAAAGAAAACTGAATTGTAATTTTCAAAGAGCAAGAAGAAGAAAAAAAATGAAATGAGGTCTCAAGGCTGCATAGATGGAGCTAGAAATCTGAAAGGGAATACTGGTAATTTATCAAGATTTAAATATTCGTTTGTATTGATTATAATTAAATAGTGGGAAAAGTATTCCTCTTAATTTTTCATTTTTATATTCACTATTGTCTACGAATTCAAACACCTTTCGAGTGTTAAGACTAGTCGTTATTCCAACAACCTAAGCCTTCCAAATTTGAAATTTTCAAATTTACTCAAGATATCATCACTAGATAGTAATATATGTCTGTATTTATGTTTCATTAAAGCTTCAATAAATTCAGCCTTAAATATTCAAAGGGAGTAAGTGGGAATTTAACAAAGTCATTAAACCAATCAATCAAGGTGAAACCCGCACTAATATTTGAAAATTATTAGAGTTTATGTTTATCTTCATGCCATAGAATATTTAAGTCTTAAAATCAATGATTTAACTCATTCACCATATGGTCAAACAGAATTGCATTTTAATAAAGTTAAAGATACTATTTGGTCTTCACTTACATTCATTACTTTGACCACAACCCGTATTACGACATACATTACTTTGAGCATTCATCAAAACACATATTTATTTTACTAAAATGCCCTTAAGGCTTAATCTTCATATATAATTCCATAAACGTTTATGATGTGAATATAATTTTATCTGATATAAGTTAGTGAATAGATTACAAAATATTAGATATTTATACATCATCTCTGTATCATCTGTTTTTGGGCAACAGAAGGACATATAATTGGCATTCATTCATTTTTATTTCATGTCAGGACCTTGAGCCTAAATGACCATATATCTTACCCATAATGTTTGAACTCGAACAGTTAAGTGGTTATAATTTGTGAATCCCATATGAATTATTAAAATCAAAATGAGGAGAAAATGTGTAGGAAGATCCATGATGATGATGATGATGATATTAACCATAGCTTATAACTTCATGAAATTTATCTTCTTGATCTTGATATAAATTGATTTCATAGCATAACATTGATTCTATTCATGACAATGATGATTATTTTATTAATTATTAGACATTATATTTTCAGGTGCTTGTTATTTTTAATCTATGAAACAAAATAATGAGAAAATGGGAATATTTAACTACTTATTACATCCTTAATTTTTATTTTTCTGGATTTCCAAGCCTTTGATGCCTAGTAGAAGAAAATAAGATCTCTTGAAGAAGAATTTCAACTCCTAAACATATAAACAAATGAATTTCCCCATGTCTCGCTACAATACTAACAATTGAAGCTCTGATCACTCACTGATACTCCACCTCCCACACATGAGTGCTAGAGTCCCTATGCCTCCTTTTCCGTTACAATCCATGTGGCTCCAGCACGAGGCTTTTCACAGCTTTGTCCCACACCATTGACATGGAGATTTCTACATTGCCCATGTAGAACTTCAGTTATTGACTGAGGAATCTATATTTGAAATAGTGGAATAGACATGTATTCAGGGATGTGCACATACAAGTTGAGACACTAAAGATGGATCTTGCAGCAATTGAGCACCAACTTCAAGGATCCTAGACCAATGCAGCTTTGGAGCAGAAGATGACGATTAGTGATCAGCTTGACGATGCCATGAGATGAGAGGAGATTTACTATCTCCAAAATTTGCATATCAATGGCTTAGAGAGGGCGATAGAAATATGAGCTTCTTTCATGTATCGATTCGACATAGATCTCGACCTAACTATATAGTCCTACTAGGGACATATAATCAAGATCAAGAACAGTTGACGACATCTGGCATTACCTACTTTGGTTCCCTTCTTACCTCCCAGCTGATTGACTTGGAAAACACTATATTCACAGCCTATCCTATGTCCTACGCATGTAGAGATCTAGAAGGTGGTATTCTCACTTATTAGGAATGATGCCCTAGGCCTGATGGCTTTTTAGCTGAATTATTCATATCTTGTTGGGATATCATAGGCACAGACTTAGTAGAGTCTATCAAGGAGATATTCATACATAATGTTTTTCATAGAATCTAGAAATCCTCTTTCCTTGTGCTTGTCCCAAAAGTGGATAATCCAGTTTCTTTTAAAGAAGGTCAACCCATTAGTCTTTGTAATATAGGCTTAACCCATTAGTCTTTCCTTGCGCTTATCCCAAAAGTGGATAATCCAGTTTCTTTTAAAGAAGGTCAACCCATTAGTCTTTGTAATATAGGCTACAGGGTTATATTCAAAATCAATACAAACTGACTTGGGACCTTCCTTGATTGACTCATCTTTCATGAGTAGTGTGGTTTTGTCAAAGGCCGATGGATCCATGACAAGACCATGCTAGTTCATGAGCTAGCATAGTCACTAGAGTCTCATATTCAGGGTTCAAACATCATCATCAAACTCGATATGAAGAAGGCCTTTGATAGAATCCAATGGACTTTCATCACGAGAGGGTTGTGATGCTTTAGTTTCATTGATGCACTCATCAATCTTGTTGATGCTTGTAATTGAGAGAAATCATTTCTCTATTGGTGGATGGAAAATCCACTTGTTTATTCATTGATATGTGTGTACAGCTAGGTGACCCTATCTCGCCCACACTCTTCAAACTGATGAAAGAGGTCTTCATCTAAGCATTCACATGAGCAATTGCACAAGGTCTCATCCAGTAATATTTTTTGAAAAGTGGTTGCCCGGTCATCTCGTATTCTATATTTGTAGATAACGTGATCTTTTTCCTTAATGGACCTAAAAAATCAGTGAGGGGCTATTGAGTGTACTTATTGCATATGAGAGGGCATCAGGCCTACTCGTCAAAGCCTCGAAGAGCAGCTTTATTATAGGACCATCTAAAACCATAAAATGCTTTGAGATCATCCATCATTACACTCAATAACTCACAAGGATGTCTTCCTTTAGATTATATTAAATGTCTTTTCTTTCTTGATCACGCACTACATCATTATTTTGATGCCTTACTGGCCAAGCTGAGAAAGAAACTCAAAGGATGTAAAGTTCATTTTCTATCCCCTAAAGGGCACATTCAACTCATACGTCACATTCTCCTATGCATTCTACTGCATATCTCTCACTATTCTTTGATTTGTGAAGTGCCTATGAGCAAACTTCCTTTGGTGGGGTCACTTAGAGGGAGGCCACCAACATTGTTGGGTCTCTTGGCAGAAATCATGTTGACCAACAGATGAGGGAGACCTAAAGATCCCGCGTCCTCAAGACATCTGGGACATGTTGATAAGAAGCTTGTATGGCATATGCGTACCATGAGCTCGCCATTCGGGCGCTTTATATTGATTAAGTATGGCGAGTGGACTCGTCGTGAGTCTAATATCAAAGGCCCCAAATGTTGGCGTACTTTGCAATGCCACTAGCTAGAGATATCAATGGTGACCCACTAGCTCATCGACCAAAGCACAATTAGTGTCTAGTATGATACTTGGCTTGCGGATACTGCCTTACCTCAACATCCTACTTTTCTACACAAGCTACTCTACTTGATTGTGGCCCAATTGTTAACTGGTCAAACAAGACTCTTATGGAAGCAGCATAGACTTCTGTTAGACTTCTTATCAACGACTATGACGTTTGACATAGGGACCTCCCCTGACTGTCCTATTTGGACACTCACGCTTGATGGGAGTTTCTTGTGTTATTCCTCTTGTAATAACTTCTGAGAGAGATTTCCTACATGGGCTTGGGGTTGGTGCACTTGGTAAGATCATCGCTCGTATCTCATTCTTCGTTTGGAGATTCATGCACTGTGGCCAACCTATTGATGATCGGGTGACTTGTATTGGTCACGCCGTTAGTTCGCACTACCAATATTATTGTGTATCTCCTCAGGTTGAGACTAAAGATCACCTCTTCTTCCATAGTAAGATTGCTGTAGATTATTGGTGCCAATTTACTCACCATCGGTGTATAATTTTCTGTTATTAAACTACATTAACACTGCTAAAGTGTTTTCAAAATAACTTGATCTTGTCAACACACTCTAAGATTAGCCCTTATCTACATATTACCATAGGATACTTACTATGAGAGATATGCAAAGGGTGGAACTCTTCTCATTTTGTATGGTCCACCATGAGCACACATGATGTCATGAGCCACATCAAGTAATGGCTATGGCAAACCCATCTCCTCGTACCAGCTATCGCTTGAAGCTCACTACCTACATGTGACGCACTTTGCACTAGGGGTATCCTTTCGCTTTGACCCGCATAACCACCCGAATGTAGATTGTCCATTGGCACCCACCCCTTGTGGGTTCTCTCTAGCTCAATGTGAATGGTGTGAATCGGGTTGGGTCATACTCCTAGTAGCATCTCCACAGTGTAAAAAGTATTATTTTTGGTTTCTCACATCTCTATAGAGTTCAGACTAATATGTGCAAGCTCATGCTCCTAGTGGCAGCTCCAAGGTGTATGTCAATTCTTCATACATTGTCTCACGTGCCTCACCAGCATTCACCACCAGTTGTAAGAGGGGAATCAAATGGGAGATGACTTCCCCAACTTTGTGGTATGCTCTTGCACCCATTCCTTCTATACTACTTGGTAGGATCTTCCCAAGAGGTCTGAGGCAGCCATCCCATCAAGAGACTCGACTTGTTAGCTCTATGAGCACGTTGAACTCTTGAGCTCGATGCCTCCCATGAGTGGTGTATCACATGGAACACTAGGCGCAGGAATGCACGTCTCCTTCCTAGAGGTTATACCCTTTGTGGAGCTCAAAGATGATATCTGATGATTGCAAACATAAGACCTGCTCCACGCATCGCCAACTGGGGGGGAACAGGATCGAGTTGTTGGCGTTTGAGGTCTCCACAACAACATGCATTGGTATCACTATTTATCTTTTTCCTTTGTGTCATGGGTGTGGACCAGTGGTGTCCATATGTAATTGGGATATTTACGCTTGCTCCAAGCCTATAAAGTTTTCTATACATTCAACCGTACATATAAAAAACTCTCCTTGCGTGGTATCCAGGGCATGGCTAGATCGGTCTACAAGCACAACCCTTGAGTTGGTTGTACGCGGGACCATGTTTTTGCCAATTAAAAGAAATCAGGAGTCAATCCTGAATCATAAAACTCCAGATACAATTTCACATCATGAATAAAGGTATCTTTTATATGAACGAATATATATCGCAATTTTGATCTATAGTTGAATCATTTTAATTAGCCAGCCAACAATTCAATGTAGCCTCCTTAATCTTCTCTGTTATTAGGGGTGTTGGCACAAAATATGCCAACTTGATAGTTACCATCAGTGTGTACACAATTGTCTGAAATTCAAAGAGATTATTACAAAGCTAAAGGCACATGATGCTTAACTCTCATATCAGCCAGATAACAATGGAAATACTTCCTCTCTCTTGGGAAATAATGAACTATTGCAACATTCACGTAGCTAGCCAACTCAGTGTAGAGATGGATATCAAAACAGAGACAATTAACCACCCCGAGGTTGAGGCAAAAGTCAAAGGTTGTAACCATGTTGTCAAATATGTTCTCAATCTAGACATAGTGCTAGAGAGTGTCTTGAAAGGTTCTCTAGCACCACCAATGAGAACTACTACCCTTCAATGAAGATAGCATTCTCAATCAGGGTCTCAGCCTAAGGCATACATGGTCAATTTTTGTGATTATGCAACACAAAGACCCTCGTATCTTGGAATTGTTGCTACATACCATGTCACAACAGATCGTGGGCTGATGCACCAATCAACCAACTATAAAGGGACAAACCAACTGATACTAGGTAATGTCTCAGGTTTTAAAATATTCATAATTGGATCTGCTACGCTTTCATTTGCTGATACGATCTATGTCTGAAAGATGCACTACATGTTCCTGAAATCACTAAAAAAATAGTGTCTATTCATAAACTCATCTTATAAAAGATAACATCTTTATTGAATTTCACCAGTCTTTTTTTCTTGTCCAAGACTCGAAAACAAATGAGACTCTCCTCCGAGCAACAATCCTACAATTGTTTATCACACAATTAGTTTAAACAGAAAAATAGATAAATAATATAATTAGAGAATCGATACCTTCTAATATATAATGCATTTTTTGTTGAAAATTTCTCCATTGGTTTTCTAATTTTTGTCTTCTTTAAACTAATGGCACCAGAAATAAACAATAAAACATAAAAAGATTAATTTACAAGAATCATTAGTTTGACTTGAAAAGTTATATTAGGGAAACTTAGTTCTTATAATAATTGTCTTTGTCTCTTGCTTCCTTGTTCATTCGCTTGACTCCTAAAAGAACTAAAATTAATAAATTTGGTTAATTTCAAATGGTTTGACCTTAAGAAAGGTCATCATACTAGTTTATATATTTGAACTTCAATTAACGCAAAAATTACGACTTAGTGGAATGGTGTGGTAATGGTGAAAGTATCATAAAATAATGATAGCATGCATCATAATCATGAAAATTAGGCGTGAAATATGGTGAAATATCATGTAAATGAATGCATAAGAATCATTATTGGTGAATGGACAATAATGTATGTCTAGTACATAAGACTTGGGCCATACATATCTCAAGATTTTGTATCAGGTGATTAAGAAATTCAGATGTCCATTTTCTCATCTATGAAAAAATTTATTTGCTCAAGAACCAAAGCCGAGTATAAATTTCTTGCCAATGTCACATTTGAGATTCTCTCGTTCACATCTCTTCTCTCCAAACTCAACATTCCCTTGCCCTCTCTGCGCACTCCTTAGTATGGTAATCTTGGTGCTACTTATCTACATATCAATCTTGTTTTACATGGATGAATGAAACATATTGATATTGGATCTACAGGTGATAGGGTCAGACTTAAAACTAGCCTAGTAATGACACATTGCGTACCCCTCTTCTTGGAATCAGGATGCCAGACAAACACAACTGATAGATGGTCAGGATGATTGCATCTCCTACTTATCTCAATGTTCTTACCTCAGTCATGTAAAAAAATCTAATCTAACAACTTTATCGCTTGTAAAAGTCAGTTCTAAATGTAGACTCACAAATATATCCAACAACAACAGTCTCATTTAATTTTGTGTGTTACTTCTCATTCCTTCTAGTTCTACTCTCCATCTCCATCTTGTTCGAGACTTAAGTCACTATTGATTTCTTTTATCCCCTTAGATCTCCTCCTCTTTCTCTTGTTTAGCTTATCTTAGTCTTTCTTTTTCTCTTTCGTCTCTCGACTAATTTACATTACCATGATAACTAAAGGTAATGAAGCATTAGACATGCTAATAATACCTAAAATCCACATACCTTTAGAAACCATCCTTGCTTAGACTTAAAATAAAAGAATAAAAAGAATAAAGGGCAGAAGAATAACAAGAAGAAGAAGATGAATAGGAGATAATCTCTAGGATAATTTCTTCTTGATAAACCAGAATATTTGGGTTAAATAATTCATTTTAAGGCTCTGATTTATGCAAAAGTATTATTAAATTTTCCTTAGAATATGGTAAGGGTCGAATCCACAAGTAGCAGGCAATGGGAGAGTAAGATGCATTTTAAATATATTTTAAATATATTTTAAATAATACTTTAGGTGATGTATATTTTTTAAGGATTTTAAGTATTTTCTAAATAGGAAAATCAATGAAATCGATGAAACTAGTGAAAAATATTTTAATTAGTTTTATATAACTTATAATAATAAAATGTGATTTTTTCAGAATTTTCAAGGCAACAAATAAGATTTAACGTTAAGAAAACCTTCGGCCGCAACTTGTGGGCGACGGGGCTCCACCGGGTAGGTAGTAAATTGAAAATGCTTTAACTTTTGCTACAAGATGAATTTTTCAGTGTTGTTTGATGCATTGGAAAGCACAAAGTCTAGAATATCATGTGGAATATAAGAAAAATGATGAGAAAATTAAAATCAAACATTTTGGAGATCACACAAACCTTATTGTCACTTCTTCCAGGGGCCAACTGGTGATCTTTATCCAAGAAGCTTCATCACCCTTGAACACTCTATTCCATACTCTTGAAGAGGGAATAATGAATCAAATATATCTGATGCAAGAGCCCCCCAACAGAAAGTTGGGGCCAATAATCTAATATGAGATGCAAAGAGATGGAAGAAGAGATTAGATAAGTATCTTTCAGCCATTAGATTTTGTTCAACAGGTTTGGATGGCTCGGATTACTTGATTTTTACCTTGTACCCAAGTTTCCTCCTTCCCATATTTGAAAACATGCCTTCCAAATTCACATTATGGGTTTGTTCCACAATTATGGCCTTTCGTTGACCCGGCTCTTAAAGAGATTTGAATGGTCTTCTAGAGTGGGCTTCTTGTGTATTGGGTCTCTTTTTATTATCTAGTAGATTGCTTTGGTTTGTCTTTTCCTCCCATTGGTAGCCTAAATTCACCATTTTATTGACCTAGGTCATGTTTTTCAAATAAATATACAAGAAAATGTAAGAAATCCACTCGACTCTAAGGAGTCAAGTGGAGTTAGACTCAAAATCGTAAATATATATAAAATAGATCTTAGGAAAATAAATCATAAAGTTCTCATTTTATCCTTAAATGGTGAATAATACAAGGGCATATCCAAAAATAAGTGGTAAAAAGAAGTGTAAAAGCATAATTTATTGACCTAATTTGATGTTATCATTGGGCCACCACAGTTTTAGGAAAGAATGTGTTTTTCCTTTTACCATCTTTCTTGAGGATAATAAATCGCCATCAAGTTTATAAATTAGGGATCGTCTTCAGATATCGTATCTAGAAATTTGAGAGTTTTATTGAATAAATTTTACATCATTTCATTAAAAAGCAATTGATTATTCCTTTTATATGAAACCTTGCTATGATTGTATCGGCTTCGGTCCTATCCTAGTAATAAATTTATCAAAAAACATTGAAACATTTTTTTAGATCAGTATTTAGGTAATAAAAAATTATGTAACTATAAATCCATTTTCATTGAGAAGCTGTATCTTATAGCAATTTGCACTTTATAAAAGTATGTATTCAAACACCCTATGGTCTTATGTTACGGTACTTAATGTTTTAAAAATTTGGAATCTTCAAAAAAAATATCAAATAATTACCTACCCCACTAATGGTAATGAAAAAATATGTTATTTCTTATTGTGATGATTTATCATTCATCTTTTACCTCTCTCGCTCTTTGGTCTCCTTCCATTACTCATTTTATTATATCTCTCAGGTTCTTCTCAATCTCACTCTCTCTCTCACTTTCTCTCGCTCACTCTCACTCCCTCTCTCTCAATCTCAGTCTCATTCACTCTCTCACTCTCACTCTCTCTCACTCTCACTTTCTCTCTCAATTTCACTCTCATTCACTCTCTCTCTCTCACGTTCTCTCTTTCACTCACTCTCTCTCACTCTCACCCTCTGTCTTAGTCACACACTATGTCTCTCTCAACCTCTCTCTCACTCATTCTCTCTCTCACATGCTCTCTCTCTCTCTCAATTTCTCTCTTACTCTCTCTCTTTCATGCTCTCCTATTATCTCTCTCTGTCTCTCTGTCTCTCTGTCTGATTCGTCTCTTTCACTCTCTCCCTATCATTGATCTTTATCAGCTTTACAAGAAGTCTCATTATTTGATTAATATAACTTGTTTGGCTCACTTTTCATTGATATCTCTCTCTTTTGAATCTCTCGCTCTCTGGCTGACTTGCCCTCTCTCGCTTGTTTCCACTCTTTCCTTCCTCTCTGACCTCTGTTCTATTATTCTTCTCCCTCTTGCCTCTCTGGCATCTCTTTCTGCTTTATCTCTCCTTTCTCGTGTCTCTTTATATTCTCTATTTCCCTCTCCTCTCTCCCTCTTTTCCCTGTTTTGTACTCTCTATCACTCTTTTTTCTAGATCTCTCTCTCATTTGCTCTCTTTTTATCTTTCTATGTTTTTATCTATGTCTTTAAATGAAACGGAAAAAGAGAAACCTGTGAGTGTGAGAGAGAGAGACCAAGAGAGACAATGAGTCTTTTCATTCCTGTTGTCATCGCCATAATTATCCGCATCATCCATGAGCATTGTCCAAGTCATCAAGAGTATTTGTCCCTACCCTCAACAGCCATCATACTCTCATAGATGGCCTGTATCCAATCAAATTTGGCCCTTGTCTTGGTGTCTCCCAGTCATCCATGGTCTTATCCCTATCATCAATGGCAATATCCATAGCATACACAGTCATTGCCAAACCTTGAGATCAATCAAGAAACCTGGAGAGGAAAAAACTAGAATACAGTGGAATAAACGATGCATGCTGAACACTAGTCTTTGGTTATTTCATGGAATGCTTTTGTATATTTATAGACAAAAAATGTCTTTTGCAAACAAAACAATCTCTTTTGAGAAGTAACATGTGATCGGATCCATTTGTTGCACGTCTCCAAAATAATGTGTCTTTAACTGCCTTGATCACACGGTTACTGTTTGATCATCGCAACCATGTTGTCCTTTTTACTTCCGTATAAAAATCTGACGATCAGCCTCTTATGTTGTTATTCTTTATTTGGTAGCAACTTCCAACAAGGTGATCATCGATCGATAATCAGGATCATCAAATACCTTCCATCTCCTTGTTGATCCTGGTCATTTGCATTTAAAGCTTTTTGGCCCCCTTCTCACTGAATTCAACAGACTTCAATCGTCTGAGAGCTTTCGCACAAATATCCACCAATTGGTTCCTTTCTTACATGTTTCACTCTTTTATTTCCTTCTTCCAAACAATTGTATATGATATCAAATCTGGAGTCAATATCCTTTGTACAATTGGGATGCATTAGTTTCTTATTATTAATAACATTAATTTCCACTACTTCGGGTGTTTCTCTTTTTCTTTTCTCTCAAGAGCATTTCAGGAGTAGAAGTTAGAGCAGTCGGAAGGATAATTCCCGGCAGCCAAATGGGGGATCCAAGCCGACATCATATCCTCTTCTATTTCATTCATCTGTTCATGGCTAAAAATATTTCAATTAAAGTCTAGGGTGGCTTACAATCACTCTTATCAAAGATTTAGAATTTTTTAAGCATACCATAAATGTTCTAGGTCAATTCCAAATTCAATATATAAGGATTGTTGTCCATAATCACACAACTCAGGCTCTTTCATCATTAGCCTTTTCAATGTCCATTTTGCTCCCTCCATGCCACAAGCCACAAATAATATGTCCTTAACTATAAAGGTCACAGTGTCCCCATTCCATCATTGCAATCTCCTTGTCCTTATTATTTCTTGATAAAATAAAACAAAAATAATATTGCATAAAACAATTAAGGTTAATGTAGAACTTATTATAGCATTTCAAATTCTGTATTGATTGGCCTTAGAAGTAATTATTTTGAGTATCAAGGTTTGGCAATGTTAATCTGATTGCATAAATTAGTTTTAGGAATAAGAGCATGGAAAATATTCATAACTCTGCATTCCATTAAGAACTGTAGAGCCTTCTATGTGGAGCCATTTCTCAGGTATGTGCAGTGTGGGGTTTGAAATTCAAATTGCACTGCACTCATCACAAAATTGTGTATCAGTCGCAACCAGTGCACATTTCTACTTTCCACCTTGTTTCACTCTGCCTATCTCTCTATATTATGTACAAATATTGCATAAAAAATAATAATATTTGTCTTCATTCCTCGTCTGGCAGGC
Organism: Wolffia australiana; assembly: GCF_029677425.1. Taxonomy (NCBI): domain Eukaryota; kingdom Viridiplantae; phylum Streptophyta; class Magnoliopsida; order Alismatales; family Araceae; genus Wolffia; species Wolffia australiana. Next base: position 11,955,162 of record NC_135847.1, read on the forward strand.
AAATTCCTCCCGTATGATCATCAGCCAATCATTAAAATAATTAAAGCCTGAAATTTCCTCCTTTAACCTGATCTTTGGATTAAAGTCTAATAAACTTATAGTCTCGCTGAATTCAACAAACTTCAATCTTCCAAGTGCTTATGTTGAAATGTGTACCACTAGGCTTTGTCTTTATAATAACATTCAAAATTACCTTCTCTGAATCTTAAAGTCATTTTCCTGATGAATTTAGTTTCAGAATTTTAAGGCTGAATAGCATACATTTATGATCATTTTAGTAAACATATACAATAATAAATTATTATCAAACCATGCTATGTCACATTACCATTCACCATTTCCAGCTAAAGAAGTTATATGTTAATGAATCAAAATTCAGTTTTTCTTGAATTTGATATTCTGACTCTGACCAATAAATATGATATTTTGTCCCCGTACAAAGTGTTATACATGAAAAGTCACTTATATATAGAGTGTAGTTTTCATCCGCCCATCTGAATGGTTTCCCCCCTTTGGAAAAGGCACCCCTTTGATTGTTATTATTCTCTGATGGCATACAATATCCCGAGTCAATTTTTTATTTTATATTCTGAGTGATGGTACTAATCATATTTCACATAACCCTATATCTTACATTACATTGGCAAGATTCAGTTCAAGTAGCAGAGCTTGATGTGATACATCTTCACAATGAAAGTGAAGCGTTCACATTAAATGAGTTTTTGGGAGAATAAGAACAATGAAAACTTTGTTTCAAAGGGTATTTAAGAAAAAAACTCTAGGTATGGGAGATTTAGTATGTAACGTTTGGCGGATAAGTCCAATAAGGAACAGTTTCCAAAGGAGTGGCACGCTTCCTGAGGCACAACTTTAGGAGCGCAGAAGTGATGGCACAACAACCAAATATATCAAAATTAAGAAAGGGGAAAAGAATTAGAGATAATAGAATGCGTTGTATTTCAGAAGTGAACTTACTGAAACTATCATTCGCATCTTAACACTAAGAATTTCATAGGAGGTTGTCATTTTCTCTGAACATTCTAATTCCATTAATGAAGAACAAACCATATATGCTACACAATGTGCCGGTTTATGTGCAGACTTGAGAGTGGAAGTGAAGCTAGAGTGGAAGCAAAGCGACCGTGTGATGGAATGAAGATTGTGTTAATTTTCACATAAGATGTTGTCTTTAGACTAAAAAAATTATAAACTGAAAGTAAATAAAAATTAAATTATTTATTGTATGATTTAAATAAGGAGGGTGCTCAGCAAAATAAATAAATAATACAGAAATCTAGCGCTAAACTTGTGTAGTTTGACCTGTTAGTCCCTCACCCCGGAAATGATAACTAAAAACTTTCATAGCTAAGCCTCAATCAATTACTTTATTTTTCAAAAGGACTTAAATAATCTTACCTTGACATCATGCTGCAGTAGTATGAGCATTTGCTTTCCTTGATGTGACATCAGATGCGCAACGAGATAGTATGGGGCACATAGCAAGGGTATTTCATTACAAAAATCATAGATCAGCATGGAGACATGGGGATCTAGAATAGGACAATACCTTGTGTTGATAGCAACTTTCTCCAATATCAAAGTAGGGAACAGTTATCTGAGGACTTCCAAACCATAATCTAGGGTTGTGTAAGAATAGCACAAAGTCAATTCATTGTCATGTTATGAGATCAATTCAGCATTGATAAGCCTTAAAAATGCACGTAAAATATGTCGTTGTTTGGGGTTTTAGACTTATGCAATAAAATTTATAATTTCCCTTAATCACTAAATATGCATATAGAGCAAGTAAGGGGTCGAACCACAGGGAGGCAACAAATGAGAATTTTTATCCAATTTGAATAAATTAATTTAAGAATGAATTAATTTTGCAATTAATAAATCTTAATTATCCTTAATATTTATAATTTTAAGCTCAGATTAATTCAGATTATTAATTTCCCAATTATTATAAATTTTAAAACAATTTTGTGAATTAAAATTGGGAATTAAATAATCAAGATAGGGATTTTTAATTTGGACTTCAAGATAGATGAATTTTTCATTCAAACTTTATTTTTAGGTTTTTTATATATTAAATTAAATTTCTAAACAATAAAAATCGAAATCTATAGAGATAAACTAAACAAATTAACCTAGAGAGAGAAAGTGAAGAAAATGGGGAAAAGATGAAATCCAACCCTAAATCAAAAATCTAATGAAGCAGAAATGTTTTAAATTGATGTAGAATTAAGGATCAAAAATCAGATCTTAAATCATAATCAAAACGAAGTGCTAATTTCATTCAAAACAAACTTATAGGGCATGTACATTTCACCCATGCCCCGGCGTTTTAGAATCATTCAAGAAGATGATTGAAATACAAATCAGAGACTTACAAATTTGAGTTCAGAACCAAGATCTGTCGACTTCAAGAATCCCTCATGTGTCCTTCCTGGGCAATTGCTTGGGGGAGAGCATCCAAAAGTGATTTTCGCCCTTTTCCAGACCTCCATTTAAAGATCCAACCGTCTGGATTGTAGAGGGGGAAAAGACGAATCCGACATCTAGATCTCAAGATATCAAGGTTTTAGTGAGGATAAATCTGGACCATTGGATCGTTTTATTTTCTAAAAAAAATGATTTTTCCTGATTGGTTGAGCTTATTTCTCGTTTTCCGCCTTATGGGATCACATGTCGGCCTTCGTTGTCCGCGTCGGCCGCTCACAATGATTGGAGAACAATCATTGTCCACGTGGCCCTGAAAAAAAACAAAAAAAACAAAAGTCTCTCTCTCTCTCGTTTATATATTTTAAATCATAAGCCGCTTATTTTGACTATTCTTCTCTCTCACTTCTCTCTTTTATATATTTTAAATCATAAGCCGCTTATTTTGACTATTCTTCTCTCTCTCTCTTCTCTGTTTTATATTTATATAATAATTATCCACTCATTCTCTCTCGCTCTCTCTCTATTCTTATTTAAATAAATATATCCATTTATTCGCCCGAATTTCGGGCGAATGACGTGGATACTCCTTAGTAAATATTTAAATATTTTATAAATGCCAAATAAATGATATATGTGTTATTTAAATATGTAAAAATCATTTCTTGGCTATATAATGGTCAAAAAATTATATAAAAATATGGAAAAATTCCAGAAAAATCATGAAAACACTTATCAACCTTTAGCCAAGTATTTAAAGCCCTGTAAAAATATTTCTTCACTGTAATGAGGTTAAATTACATGTAAAAAATGATAAAAAATATAAATAATAGTAAAATGAGAGTGTAAATGATTTATCTTTATTTTATTATGATAACATGCAAATATAGTCATTTAAACACATAAATATATTGTAAAATTCATTAATTAATCGTGTTAATTTGCAAGTTATCAAGCATAGCATGAAGTCAATATTTACCCTCACTTTAGTAGAAAACAGTTTTAACGGTAGATGAATATTGATATATCTCTATTCATCTAATCAATGGCTAGTAAAAATTATATATTCAGAAAGGCAGTACTATGAGTCCCATCTGCTTGAGAATCAAATCCATTTTGAAAAATAAGTCAGATGAGTGTCAACTTAAAACACCATCATGGATCCTCATTGATGCAGTTCCATATTTTTATGTGTTTTCTTTAATCTTGAGAGTGCACTGAGCAAGTATGATATGTTGAAGGCAATGAACACTAAAGAAGGTGAAATTGGAACTACTTTTGGCTGGATGGAGGAAACTTTTGACAGCTCGTGACTTTAATAATGTGTCCTCATGATAATAAAATTAATGGATGGCATAGCACGCGATATCTCACACATGTGCCAATAGAGGTCTTGAAGGACATGCGGCAAGGCAAAAAAATAATTGTTATTACAATGGACAATGCAAGCAAAAACAAGCCGATGGTTACACATCTACTGGTGCTATAAGAAATGTAAAACCTACATTTGATAGAACTAGCCACATGCATTGTATTGCACACAACATCAACCCTTTCATTCACATGACCTAAATTCATTGGGGATTCCATAGCCACTGGCCCTTGACAAGGAAACAGATCTAGTAGATAAGGAGTCTCAAGATTCCCGCACATGATTGCTAGGGCAGTCTACAAGAGTGCATCAAATTGTTCCAGAAATCCATGCAGTGGTGATAGGAGGAGCTATGTCCAATGGTGCATGCAACTAAAAATGCCTAACAGCATTTAGTTGGTGTTGGATGTGAAGACTAGATGGAACTCCACTTATGACATGCTTCAAGTTGCATAACAAAAGAGGGAAGTGTTTAACAAGATGGCCTTTTTGAGTTGGAAAGCACAACAGAGAGAAATTTTTGTGATTGATTCAAATTAATGGCATCTGGTGGCACAGTTTTCTCAAATTCTAAAGGCATTCCATGAAATGTTAGATGTCTTGTGCAGCATGAGATATGTTGGTGTAACAACATTTATATCATTGATCATGGCTCTTGATAAATAACTTGTTGAATCATATTAATGCCATTGACCAAGGACGTCTTTTCTCCTTTGGTTTTGTTTTCATATTTGAACAGTGAGCCTCCATTCAGACAACCAGCAGGCCATGAGAGCAAAGCTTTCCAAGTACAAGGCTCGCGTTTGTGAAAATAATGCATTTTTAGTTGCTTCTTTTGTAAATTCACAAATTAGTTTGAACTTTTTTGCACCTAATGATTCTGAAGCCTTGGTGACATATTTTTTATTTCTAAATAACATTCGTGGTGAGGAAGTTTCGGATGTAAGAGATAGTGAAAATGTAAGAAGCGAAAAAGGTCCCAGAATACCTATTTAGGGTGGTTGGCTTGATGTAAGCTTCACACCTTCGATCATGACAAGAATTTCAGGGGTTCTTCCACATCATAAACGCGTCAATATTTCAGCCAAGAATGAGCTTCAGACCTACTTACAAATGTTAAAAGCATAGAATGACCCCTTGTTATGGTGGCAAGGTGAAGGATGTTAGATATTCTTAAATTTTCAATTTTGGCCTAAGATAGCCTCCTTGTTTGTGTGTCTGGTGCGACAAGGCTCTATACCATTGCAACTATTATATTAAATGAATATATATAAAGATTCCTATCAAGTGTTCCAAATTCAATCCTTGATCAGCTATGCCAACTTCTCATGAGTCTTGCACAGAACACTTGGGTGGTTCAATGTAGGAAGAAATTTATAGTGTCGAATTAAAACTCAAAGTAAAGAAAATGATTTAAAAATCTAAAGAAAATCTTGGAGATGATACAATGACAGCAGACTCCCAAAAATAGAGAGAAGACCCACAATGCCTGAAAAATGAGTTTGGCTAGATACATGATTAGCTTAACCTTCAAGATCAACATCACAAACTCCATCAGGATATTATCATGTCCTTATCCTTTTTCATATCTAACTCCTCAAACCAGTCTGGTGGGCCAAAGAACAATAAATGATCACTGGTGTCATCATGATATGCATTATTGTCACTCATAACTCCCCTAACCTCATAATTCATATATATATTATGCATGTTATCAGTTATTTTTTTTATCATTTCAGGATTCCTCCCATTTCAACATTGGTTTTCTCATTTTTGTGACATTGAGGTTAATACGATGCATTTTTCAGGTTTCCCCTTTCTCAATGTCAAAACATGGTAAAATAGTCATATATTTAAAGTGTACAACATTTTCAGACCCAGAGTAATAGAATTCATGAATAGACAGTCATAACATACTAAGTGCTTACACAAACGCTAGACCAGGGTGCCTACTTAGCATTGCTTTTAAAGGCATGAATGACATGCATGTGGCATGGCACCCATGGTACGTGCTAACATGTCACGGGGTCTTCCATGGGGGTGCTTGTGTAGCCCAAGGGAAGGAAGGATAGGGCGGTACATGTGTGGTGGTTGTTATGTTCTACAAGCCTTGATATAGATGAACAAATCAAAATGATCCGTAGTGGAACACTTCAGCGAACTGTAACGGCATCGACAAAATATTGAAATAAATCACAAGTGCACAGATCGCATTTGTGACTTCTTTGATCCGCGACGAGACGAGTAGAGCCTATCATGTGTGACCCTAGACATATCCAAGCACTCCTTAGCATGTTAGATCTCCTGCTCGTTGATGAAGCCCTGTCAACCTCAATCGTCATGTTTATGTTGTCCCCATCGCATCGGGCATGGAGAAGAGTCATCGGGAGAATGGAGAAGAATGTTAAGGCCCTTGAACAATTCTCGCGTGGGTGAATTTTATTTAGGGCCTTCCCCTATTTATACTAAGTGGGTATTTTTTATAAAAACCCCCAAATTTAAATATGGTTCCGATGTCCAAAAGACCATTTGTATGTGACCCTTTAGGCCCATGTATCAATCTAGTTAAAGACTCAAGTGACTCAAGAACCTTTATTTGCCTTCCAAATAAATTAATTATATCATCATATAGACTAATTAATTTCATATTGATTTAACCCAATCAATAGGTTGAGTCTCAAACACATGGGGTGACAAGCTACACCTCTTGCTCTAGAAGATATAAAGTGTTGTGTATCAACTCACTCATGGAACCTGTTCATCGTCAATTACCGTATATGTATAGTCCTTCATCCATTTGGCGCTTCTAGGATGACTTAGGGTATATTCAACTATCAAACCCTAATCGGTCATCCAAGTTAGTACTACTGCATTCAAAAATCATCGAACTCTTCTCCAATTTTTCACTACCTTGGCCAAGGACTTCATCGCATCCTCTTCCTTGAGCTATCAGCTCTTATACCAATGATGGAAGATCCAATCTTGACCACTCAATCATCTTTGTGAACTTCGTGATGCACCCAAACTAAGATTATTCAAAATTCTATGATTAAGGACACATAGGTTATAGTCAAAGAACAATTGTCCCTCCACAATACATCTTTGGTGTCTCAAGTCTACGGACCACTTACACAACTGTGATGTGAATCAACCTGATTGACACTTTAGTATAATACCATTACAGGATTCGTATAGATCAAATCAGTGAACTCTTCCCACTAAAGAGCACCACTATCTATCCTTAGTGTCTCCACACTAACGGCTACGGGAATGGCCATACTCATCATATAAAAGAGGCTAGATAGTGTTATCCTAGCCAGATACTTTGATGTCCTTATCGCGTATCCTTTGTACAGGAATATTTAGAACACATGCTTAAATACTAGTGATCTCTGTATTATGATCTCATCATAATTCACTAAGTTTGATCATGTGTTCACGGTCTTCATTATAAACATCACATGTGCATTATAATGAATATGGAATTTCAATGAATATGGAATGAGATGTGGAATTTGTGATTGGCTTAACGGCCACCTATGTTTCCATCAGTGGCCATCGTCACTTATGATCACTCGAGGACACCAAAATGGGGGGAATTTATTCTGATTTAACTTTTTTGATACCACTGTGATCATTTCTTCTCATGGGAATTACATCAACCCACTTAGCCACATACTCCACCTCCATCAAAATATATTTATTCCCATGTGATGGTGGAAACATTCCCATAAAATCTAAGCCCCATAAACCATTTTTTTAATTCAAGAATGGGTTTTAACATCATAACATAATTCTTTTTAAGGTTCACTATAGATTGGCATTTCAAACAATTCTTGCAAAAATTAAATGAATCTCTATTTAATATTGATCAAAATAAACCATATTGAATGTCCTTAGAAGCCGTAATCTTTTAAGAGAAATGTCCACCACCGAAAGGATGAATGAAAAAATCATATGATCAAATTTAACTTCCCAAAGTAATTTTTTTTTGTGCTCCTTCCATTCGTGTAGGATTCTTCTAGTGTGAACCCTAAGTATGTGATTAACAGGAAACGTTTCAGAAATAGGTGTTGTGGTGTTGATGTGTAATATAGATAAATGATCAGCAACAAAGTTTTCACATCCATGTCTATCTTTTATTTCAAAATAAAATTCTTGCATCAATAAAATCCATCAAATTAACCTAGGTTTTTCTTCTTTACTGTTCATCAAATATCTAAGAGCAGCGTGATTGGAAAAGACAAGAATGTTACTACCTAACAAATAAAATCCAAATTTGTCTGAAGCAAAAACAATGTATATCAATTCCTTTTCAGTGTTGTGTACTATACTTGAGCACAAACTAAGGTTTTGCCAGCTTCCTTTTATTCATTGATCAAGAATTATGCCAAACATAGATGGAAGCGTCGCACAAGCTCAAATGGAAGACTCTAGTTAGGTGCTTGTAGAATTGGTGCTTTCACTATAGCCTCCTTGATTTGCATGAAGGCTTGCTCCTTACATAGTTAATTTTAAAATCTGATCTTGTTGGGAACTAATAAATTGTTCAATGGCTTAGGCAAGTTAGCAGAGTCTTCAATGAATCATTTATAAAAGCCTGCATGGTCAAGGAATCTTTTAAGTTTCTTGATCTTGTTGGAAAGTTAAGGGTTCTGGATCACTTCCACTTTGGCCACATTCGCTGACTAGATGTCCCAAGACTATTCTCTCTTGAACTATGAAGTGAGACTTTTCCCAATGGATTAGTAGCTTTTTATCCATGATTGCATCAATACTCTTACCAATTTCAGAGAAGTCATCCATGATTTCATGGTTTCATGATGATTATTGTTTCAGATATTGCTATCAATAGTGTAATTGTCTAAGATTAATTTCAGGCTGATTTAGGGTTCAACCTTGTTCATTGTTCCAGAAACCATTTTCATCCAATTTACAATTTTGTTTATAATCCATTGTCGATGCTTGCTCTTCTCTCATCTGCTCCATCTACTTCTTAAACTCTTGCATCATTTACAACATTTGATCTTGCCTTTATTCCATATTGCCTTGTTTTTCCTGCACATTCATGTTCATCTCATCATAAGCTGGGTTAGTGTTGTGCTGGAAAAATTTTTGTGAGCTTTACGGGTAGAAATTTCTTTATTCTTGCTAATAAAAAGATGAGGGGTTAGATGGATAAGAAGTCCTTCACATGTCAGGCCAACGATATGCATCTCTAGGATTTTGAAAAGTTTGATCCATAGGGCTATTCATCCTTGACCTCCAATAGTCATAACTTGTTCATGTAAATGATAATATGCCTCCACACTAGGGAAATGATGGCATAATAACATATGTAGTAGAGATGGTGATGGCATCAAATATGGAGCGATAAATATATGTTTTTATGATTCATATTACTACTTATATCAAGAATATGCACAAAAATTATCACTTATTCATTTTGAAAATGAAATTAACACTCAGTTTTCTAATTGGTCCTAACTAATAGGGTTTAAAGATTTATGAACTACCCCACTTAGCTCCGTTGAATCAAGTGGTTTATTTTTCACTCTATTTGCTTTGAGCTTCATTTATAACAGGAGTTATGTAATTGGAATATTAGTTCAAGAGAAGAGAGGGACCTAAAGCACAATGAAGCCCGCTATGAAGCAGGCCAAATCCGGATCCCAAAAGGAGCTTAAGCCCAATCAAAGGAGAGGCTTATTTTTAAGGAGAAATTCAAGTGGGTGGTTTCTGTTTCTTTCCTATAAAGGAGGCACAAAATTCACATATCAAATTACCAAATGCTCTCCACAAATTCTAGATTTCTCACATTGAGAATCTAGGATCCTTATTTAAACCCCTTTTCTTCCACATTGTAACTATACCTGAATTTCTGTCCCAAACTCTGTTTTTTCAGCCTTGAGTGCAGCAGTGTTTATTGGATCCACTCTGTTTGAAAACGTATGGTTGAGTGAAAAAGGGAATCATATCATCAGGTTTGGACGAAACCAAAGAACAATGCATTGTTAGCCCAAAAGGGAGTGACACCACAGGTTAATGCATTCTCAAATGCTCCTGCCTTTCACACTCAATTTATCTGTATTGATTCTCAGATATCTAAGGCTCAGGGCTTTTTAACACCACAAACGGTGCCCAGCAATTCACCCTACAGCTCAAGTTATTAGATTTTTTCTGAACCAAAAAAAACAAGACATCCGCCACATGTTTTTCGGCCCCAACACATCAAGTCTGGGTTGCTCCTATGGGAAACCCTAGCGCCCTCTGCCAAAACAAATATTTTAAGCTAACTTAAGTATTTATTCTTTGGTTTATTAATATTAAAAGATTTCAATAAAGTTTATCTTTAAGGTTATTCTCGACATTATTTAAGTTTTTGTTCATTCTATTTGCTTAAACAACAAGAAAACTATTGGTTCTCTTAGAGTTAGTTTTTTTTTTATCTAAAAAAATAAAAATTTCCAATCACATGGAAAAATATTTTACTGGATTCATGGCTCTCTATGGTTCAATCCTTACTCAAATCTATGCTTAAAAAGGAAATATTCTAAATTTTTTGTTTAATCCAATAATTAATGACAACATATACTCTTTTTCTGGGTTATCATATAGTTATTTTTAAAATGTCATTCTTGATGGAGGCAAATTGCGTAGTTATTTTTTAAATGCTGTTGTAAATTTAATTTGCCTACAGTCAAATAATATTGATAAAATATATAAACTTACTCAAATGTAAGGTTATTAGTTTTTTATATTTGTATTATTAAGTCAAAAGAGGATGTGTGATGTTGTGGCATGTCAGCATGCACCATGTTTGTGCACCTCTGTGATGGTTAATGAGAGTAACGCATAGAGGCTCATTGTATACACAAATCAACAAGTATCTCATGTCATGTATATTGAGCCCCAATAGTTTACCAGTCAAAAGGAGAAAAAAATCTTATTTTAGGTTTTTGAGCCTCAGTCTGTGTTGCATTTATTGCGAAAAAAATGCTCCTCTTTTTTTATTGGGCCACGTCACCACTCTGATTTAACAAATAAGAAAGATGTTACATTAGCAATAATTTTCATTATGACGTCGTGATAAGCCAAAGATGTAAACGATGAGTGCCAAAGATGTGGACTATCAACAAAGAGGAACAGGGTCATCAACAACACGTAAATACCATTGGTGATGCTAACGACCACCACCAAAAGGCACGGATGACAACCATGGATGGAAGGATCGATGACTATTGATGATGAGGTCATGACCATGGAAGACAGGGATGAAGATCAATAATAATGCACATGGCAACAGTAGACATCGACTGAAGGTGAATAGGATAATAACCGCTGATGACATAGATGATCGCCAGGTATGTTTTCTAGGAATGAAAACCATAAACAATGTAGATGATGACCAATGTTTTAAATGTAGACCATAAGGCCGATGATCACCTAGGATGCAGATGGCAGCCATGGACCTCAGGGAAGTACGACCGTAAATGATGACCAAGGAAGATGGAGATGAAAATTGTGGAAGAAGGGGAAGAAAATAGTGGATGATGGGGATGAGACATCAACAATGTAGATAATAACAACTGACGGCAGGCATGAAAATTTCCAGAAATGGCGATCACGTCTATCTACAATGGGGATGAGCATCGTCGAAGGTGGCCACGACCGCCAATGAAAAATGAAGATTAGAAGATCTGTTCTTCCCAAAATGAAAAAGTGATGTCCTTGTGAATTTATAATCATGTAATCAACTCAATCATCAGATTATAAGTTCATTACATATTAGGGATGAATGATGACATGCTAGTAATTCTATTATTATTATGATTTTTTGCATTGCAAAGATTATTATATATGCATTTTATTAAGCTTCAAATTAGAAACTGATAGTTGTAGAATGACATTTTGATTCTTTTATATTTTTTGGGCATTTTATGGATTCTTCCAACATTCTATTCATGTAGAAAATGATTTTTTGTTGAAATAGAGTTTTTTAGATTTTTCTTTCACGTAAGTTGTGTGGATACATATTTCTTATGTCAGAATTCTTATTTGAAATAATTTTTTTAATGAAAATTATATTTTTTGGAGATTTAAACCATTGCTTACTTTATAAATTAGATATCATCTTTAGCTATCTATTTGGATATTTGGGAGCTTAATGGGTTGATCATATATTAGTTTATTAAAAATAAGCCATTATTGAATTTATATGAATAATCATTAGTTTTTCATGTGCATAAGATATCCTTCCTCTTCTTTGTATTCTTAATCATGGGTTATTGGCATCACTTAAAAAATCAGGCATATTTTCAGAGATCCCAATCACTTTTTATGCCCATTACCTCACTCTCCTCTCTGAAAATATACATGAATAACAATATACTGCCATGTGCATCAGCTGTCAAATAGACATTCACTTCCCACTATTATCCCTCCTCTCTCTCTCTATTATTGTTCACATGTACCCAACCCGATATCAGTTGGTGATATTGGGATACATTCTGAACCAAATACCTGATATGGAATTTATGATATCCATCTTAAGCAATATTTGGATATCGTATGATGATATCAGATAGTGATTGCTACATTACCAATATCAGATTTTGTTATCCATTCCCATATCGGCATCCATCTTCATCTAACAATTTGGAAGATGATATCAGACGTCCATGTTGGATATCAGATTTTTTGATACCCGACACATAAATGTAAATATTATTTAATTATTTCATTTTACTGGGAAACACATGTGTAATCAAGCAATGGGAGTTATATGTATTCATTTTGTGAGTAGAAATAATTTTTCTTATGAGATTTCATTAATAGTCAATGGAGTTGAGTGGCTGAAATTGAAATAATTACTAACTCCTCTGGTGTGGCTCGAACCAAACTGACTAAACAAACACACAAAGGCCCAGTATAGCTTGGTTTACAGCATTTTTTGCCCAATACACTAAACGCAATAGTTATTCTCTACTAAATACTTTGAAGCCCTATACAACTTTTTTAGTTAAATAATCTTGCACGTGAAATAATGGATCTACTTTCCTAAAACATCCGGATATCTGAATATACATATCCGATAACCAAATTTCTAAAAGGACGAAATGAGGATATTTACATATTTATTTGTACAAAATTGATTATGTATGCATGTTATCAAGGCTAAAATGTTTAAAACTATTTTTAGAATGGTTTTTTGAATTTTTCAAACTTTTCGGTATCTTTAGGGATTTTTAAAATATTTTATTCTGAAAATCAGAATATATTTTATTAGTGGGTTCTAATTAAAAAGTCTTTAATATGATTATATTGAATTTTGACATTATATTCATGAAAATAAGATTTTTCTAAGTCAAAAAGTATTTCTATCTATATTTTTGGCTTTATATTTGTTTTAATATGAATATCTCAAATTATTTTCTTGTGTGTATAAGGCGTATAGTATATAACTTCGATCATAAGGATCAATTTCTGGTCAATTTTGTAAGGCCTATATTATAGCACGCCTGGAAGATTTATAATCTCAATAACCTTTCCCACCGTGGGTCAATTTAAAAAAGGAGTCTATTTCTTACGGTAACCATGAAATAATATCTTCCGGGTGAGATTAAAAGAAGATGCTTCCTTGGCATTTTGGGATTTATTAGTGGCATGTAACCTTACACCTTTGGATTAATCAAATGGCGATCAATTAGGGATTTCTGCAATGATTGATACCCTAAATATTGCAAAAGACTGCCATTAGGCATTGCAAATCACAAAATGTGCCATCAGTTTTTAAATTATAGGGGGTGACATGGCCCAATCAAGAAAGACTGAACTTTTTGTAATAAGTGTGTCATGTTGACCAATGATGTTGCATTATATAACAGTCCTACTTTTTTATTTCTTTGGACTAGTCATCAACAGTGAAGCATGCTAATGTGTCATGAGATAGCGCCCCAAAGTATACATGTGACGCACATGTGTATATGTCACAACAATGTCATTAAGAAATGATTGATACATTATGAGAATGAGTGGAAGTGGAACGCACTGATGCATCACCATGTCAGCACATTTTTGGTGATTTTTTTGCTCCGTTCTTTTGTCTTATATATGTAGGGGTATGCGGCATGATGCAAGCCGCCGATTAAGGATGACATGTTAAAATCGAAGCCAATCAATGAAGAACCTTCATAAACATTGAGTAATAAACCCTAGATGTGACATGACACTGGAGGCAAGCGTGAGGGAGAAAATTTTGAATTAAATCAACAGCCAGGAATCGCCCAACTTCAGAGTTCAATATCTAACATACTAGAAACTCAATCAAGCTGAAATTTTGAGGGCAGCTTCGTCTTAATATCCTCTATCTAACAATGTTGTTGGATCTATCAAACAACCCCAATCTTTGTAAAAAACATATTTGAGCTCATTTCCTCCTACAGAGGTTGATTGAAAGAGAGAATTTTTTTAAGATCCATCAAGGCTTTGTTGGTGCCCCGAGTGTTTAGAGAAGGTCTGAAGAGAAGTGGGGAGGCTGATCTGCATCTGGAAATGTCCTTTTTCCTGATGGAATATAGGGATCTAATGTTAGTCTCTTGCCGTAACATAGATCCACATCACTCCATCCTTGCATTTCAATCCATCATCATTACCCCCCCCACATGCTTACATCATCTCCATTACATCCCCTTTTCCATATCTCTATCTCACATTTACTAAACATAAATCCTAAATTATATATTTCATCGCATTCTCTAATCCACTATCTCATCCCACTATCACCGTCTCACATATCTTCGTCCACCTATTATCTCCATTTATCTCATTTAATCTATCTACATCTTTTTTATTATTCTTCTTCATCACATCCATATCACATCTCATCATTACAGTTTCATTATATCACTATCTTGTATCCTATGTGTATCCCATCTCATCCTTTGAACCATTACATATGAAGTGTTAAATCCGTAAGATCTGTTGCCAGGGGAGACAGTCCATAGTCATCTAAAATTTGAAATTATCATGTGAATACTGGTTTATAAATTTTATTGGTTAAACCCAAATCTGATACTGACGCAGCTGCCCCTGATTTTTGAGTTTATCAATGGGTTTTGACATCTGATATCTGGTAATTGCATCCACCATGTCCTTTCCTATGGGATATCTATCCCAATATCTGATAGTAGGTGGATATTTGATGTCTGATATCCAGTATCTAGTAACTGACTTCATCTTGAAATCGAATATCCAGCATCGGCTGTCCAATATCAGAATCAGATGGATCTTGAACAGTCGATCATTGTATAATATATCAACATCTCTTGGTATGGATCTCTCTAGGTTTCTTTCCGTAAAAAACTCTAATTTTAGGCGTAGTCCACCATCCGTCACAAACAGGTTTACTGCATAGATGACAGCCCATCACCTGTTCTTGCAATTTCTTATCCACCATCATCTCGAGCAATGATGAGGATGACAATCATCGACAACAGGGATGACAAGTGTTGGCAACAAAGATGACAAATTTTGACGACACAAACAATGATTGTGGATGAGGATCATCTATGACAGACTCAACAACGATTGCTGGTGGATGAGACGACCATCGATGTTAGGTACAAAAGTGGGAGCGAGAGTGTTGTCAGTGTATTTACAAGCAGATTAAGACATGGTCAACTGCTATCAATCGGTGGTAAGATGGTCTGGAAGGTGATGCTATCTGCATAACAGAATAGCATCACCTGTGATGCAGGCAACAATAACTGATAGCTGGACAATGATCATCGACAATGAGGATGATCGTCTTCCATAACTTATTAAATGCTTGTTAAAGACATGGACATCGACCATCAATCGCGTAGACAACGGCCACCAATAACAACTGTCGATGAAGGGGACAATAATGGCCGACAACGCAAACGACTACCGTCGATGAAACCGAGAATGTCTTGAAAAGATACAGATGATGATCCCTGACATCTATCAATGAATGGGATGACGATCACTGAAGGCTTGAACAAGGACCAGTGAGGATGACTGATGCCAAAGGAAAAGACAACCATGAACAATGAGTACAACTACCTTCAATGATGTTGATGATGATGGCAAAAGACGTGAATGACGGCCACCGTAGATGACGGGGACAGGGATGATGGATAACACGGACAACTGTCAACGACTGTGATTAATTTGTCAAGTGATTTCAATCCTCTTTCCAGCCCACTAATGAAGGGATGATACCTTTTTTCATCACGGTGGGCGGAGTGACATCAAACAGCTACCCTGGACTGGAAGAGAAACTTCATAATGGAGTTAATCGAGGGACATCCCACAAGAAAGGTGGGGCATCCACTAAAAAGGGCTGTGATCTGTTCGTTTTTTTCCAATCTCCCTCTTTCAATAATCTCTTTCTCTTTCTCCCTTTCTTAGATCACTCCCTCTCTCATCCTTTGGTCTCTCCCTCTATACCTCTCTCCTTGATCTCTCTCGCATTTGGTCTCTCTATTTTTCTGTTTTCTCCCTCTCCTTCTTTCATCTATCTCGTTCTTTCTCCAACTGCTCTCGCTTTTTGTTCTATGATTCTCTTTCTTTGATCTCTCTTGCTTTTGAGGTCTCCATCTTTTCAAGTTATAATTAAATCTCACATAACAAATGCTTTTCATAATACATCAAATGCTGTAACAAAAATATTCCTCCCTGCAGAGGAAAACCCTCGCCATAAATTATCGGGAGATAAACAGCATTATATGGCTGCATATACACTGCCTTATTATCATGGAAACATTTTTGTATACGAAAGATGTTCTGAGGTTATTGTGCTGGATGTCTTGCTACGATATTCTTGGACTTGCTTTTCACCAGCTCATAAACTGTAGAAAAGAATGTCTGAAATGAAAAAATTCAAACACTGAATTTATCTTCCCCCCACATAATATCATCAAATATTTTCTTTGTTGAACTCCATAGGATCAAAACTGTAAAGATAAAGTGATGATAAATGAGATTCTTTTTATGAAAGGAGGAAGAAAATTGAGATAGATGGGAAAGATATGAAGAAGAGAGAAGAGAACAGAGCGGGTAGTCAGATAAAGATATAACCAACTCGAGAAAGACTAACGTTCACTGCCCCCTTATATATGATTGGAAACCTAAATGGGGAAAATTACAAAGCAGGCCTTCTTGTAACATTCACGAAATAGGATATCATGAAATATAACAAGATATGCAGTATAAACTTCAGACTAAATAAATAAGAAGCAACGGGGATATTACAGAGGTCTAGTAATTTAGTATCCAGACTTCCATATGAGACAGAGAAATTTAAATACACCTGAGGGTTGGAGCTTGGTACCTGTAGAAACATGCTAGTTGCAATAATTTGGAAACTCACTTCTTTTAGTAGCAATATGCTACGAAAAGTATATGAATAACACATACATCTATGTACACTCAACTTAGACTACTTCCCCCTTTGAGATGTTTTCATCAGTTTGGTTTTTGGTCCTCTTTATCACCAGAGCTCTTTGCATTGCATAGTGGCACCTAGAAAAGACAAAAGATACATACAACGTTTCAAAGTCAAAAGAATAACTTAAACTATAAAGTTCATTAAGAATAAACCTGGTGCAAAAAAACATATGAATGAAGAAGATTGTTATATCTTCCAAGAGCTTTAGTAAAGATGATAAACCACGAAGATCATCACACGATAATCTGATGAGTTCCCAGAAGGAGCTAAATCAAAAATAAGAGAATTTGGTGGAGGAAAGGAAAAACATTAGTAGAGGAGGAGAGAGAGAGATAAATAAATAATGGATACAATAGTCTTGCCACCCAAACAACTGGAAAAAAATACAAGTCACAAAGGAAAAATCAGTGATGAATTTATCCATGATTCTCCATTATATTCAGCGGTATATACTCCCTTATTGATCCAAGATATGGGTCTGTCCATTTCCTGTCTACAAGGGGACTCGATCAAAATTCTGTGTGATAAGCAATGTACAACAACAGTAATAGCCTTTATGATAGTTCAGATTTTTTCTAATGGCTATATATAATCTTGTTTCTAATAAAACTGTGAACAAAACAAGAAAACATAGGAAAATTTTCCAATACTTTGAGAATTTCAGTGAATCTGTCGACGATATTGTTGGAGTGTATGGTCCACCAATGCATATCAAATTCAATTCGAAAATGACGAAAAGGAATCCCCTCATAAGTTAATAGATTCGATAAATATACATCAAATTCAACACGTCTTGGTGATCTACACCAAGTTCGAATCAAAAATTGGTGAAAACAAAGAAATCTCCCTCACATTGTCTCAAAATTTTGAGCAAATAAAAGTTAAATTAAATTTAAATTTTGATGAAAATAAGGGAATCCCCCTCAAATGCTACTAAAGCAAGGCCAAATTCAAAGTGCGCTTATGAACGATATAAAGCTTTAATTTTGTTAAATGTTAGTACCTCCAAGGCAAATGATCAAGAAACATATATGGGGTGACGAGGATGTCTCTGAAAGCCTCCCTGTCAGCAAGGAGAGCTCGATGATCGTCCCTCCAGCGTATCTTCCAGCTCAATAAAGACATTGACCTTCTCTCTTTGGGTACTATGTGAACAACAAGACCAGGAAGAAACATCTCCACTGTTTCCTCCAAATTCAACTGCACAGAAGAGTGTGTCTGATCGGGACGATGATCCTCAAAATGGTTCAATCCATCACATCCACTGATGGCATCCATCTGATCAAGAATCTCTTCACTGCTAGATTCTTCCAGAGCCTTTGAACTATCTCCAACAATCAGGTGAGTTTCTTCTCGATGCAGAGAAGTGTCCCCCTGCCCTGCATTGAATTCACAGGCCCCCAAATCAATCTGACTGTGAGACTCAAGTATATGGAGATCAGTCTTCACGGATTTGCAAGGGCTACCGGAAGGCATATATAACAAGCAGGTGAGAGCATGGCTACAGAGAAAAATCCCACCTTTTATAGTAAATTTAAAGTGTGTTCTTTGAGTTCTTTGAGCTCTTTGATTTCCATTCCCGTGCACTGTTATAGAAGGTGGATGAGGAGAGGAGGAAGTGCTATCATTTGCCCCTTTCCCTTGGGCTCTGGTTGACTGAAGAATCCGTCTGACGATGTTAAACATTATTGCTGAATCGGCCGGGGGATTTTCAGAGAGAGCTGTGATTGCAGCCGCACGAAGTCTAATAATAGAGTTCACTGAAAGCCGTGCAGAGAACTCATCACTGTAGATGATACTGCAGAGAGAGCTCCGTTTTGTTAAAAAATGAGTTTTATTAAGATTGTGAAATCAATTGAAATTTTGGAATCTTGAGGACCTTGTTACAAAGCCTGAGCAGGCGTCCGCCACAACTTTATCGACACATGGAAGTGTTCCATATGAGCATACGTGTAAATTCGGGTACTGCCGAAATAGCTGCAGACAGAAAGTTTCCATCGGTTAAACAGAATTTTTTGCATTTGACTAATTTCTACAAAAAAATTGGAAGCAAGGGCCAACACAAAAATAGAAACTAAAGATTATCGCCCCAAACAGTCTTTTACACGTGTAAGCGTCAATAAAAAATAAATGCCTCTGAAAAGAGCTATGATAGCATGAAATTTCCAATTCTGTATCATTCAAGAAGACTGCAAAAGCCACTTAAATAGTTGAATAGTTGATGATATAAAAAGAACGAACACTTAGGTTGAAATGAAAGACCAGAAATCTGACAGCCAAATTGTGTGGCTAGAAGAAGATAAGATGAAGAATGAAACTTTTTGCCTTATTAATTTAGTAAATAAATTAATAGATGAAAGGTACTTAAATACAGGATGTATCTTTTCCAGGGAGATTGTGCCACTAAGAACAAGTAAAAAATGATGACACAATTAAAATACACAAGAGATATCCTGGAGCATAAGAGGAAAATGTGTTAAAGAAGAAGCAGAGCCCACTCTTATTCCAAGCATTGTGCCAACAGCACCGCCCAAAGAATGACCAACAATACAGATCTTGTAACCTTGGCATTCACATCCATCGCCAAGTAATGATGGAAGAAACCCTCCGCTTTCTGATGATGAAGAATCTGCAATTTATTAACATGAATAAATTCCAAAAATATTGGTCCTGCAATTTATTAAAAATATTGATGATAGAATAAGTTGTAAAAATATTGGTCCTGCAATGAATAAAATATACTTTTCACGTTTAAAAAAGATTCAAATAACATTTAAAAAGGATAAGATTGGGAGTCAACAATAATTTTAATCATATTTAGTAATTGGCCTTTATCGTCTCAAAATAACTAGTACATTATTCTTTTTTTTGGAAATAAGTACATCATTCATGATATTTATTTACTATTATCACAAGTTTACAGGATCGTGTACAAATTGGTGACAATGCTTTCACCTAGAAACTAGAAATTGAAATCTCAATTAGCCCTTATCTATGTAGGGATCAGATGTCAGTCTAGAGAGAGTTTAACCTAGTAAGGTCGTATTTAAACCATAAGGTCACCATTATTCCGGGCTGAGCCTTTGCGGTTGAAGATTCTTGATTCCTGTCAGGCCCAGTTTGTTGCTTGTTGGACAGAGTTCTGGCATCCAGCAGCTTCCTGTGAGGATCCTCGGAGTCTTCTGTTTGTTTTCTATTTACTCTTCTGCAAGATGGCTCTTAGTCTTCTGGCTCTGTCTTCCGTCTTCCAACTCTTTGTTTGAGGGAGAAGAGTAGGTCGGTAGTTCGTAAACTTTGGTCCAACAGTCTTGCATATATTTTGCATCATCTTTCCATTCCATCCAACAGTCTTGCAGATATCTGTAAGAAGATTGGTGAATTCTCTGTCATTTTTCTTGGGGTTTCTGTTGGGGAAGAGAAGAAGAAGATAATGACATAACTTGAACAGAGTACATGTAAGGGTATATGTACCCTAAGAGGGAGAGAGGATAATAGGGCTAATGGGCTTATAGAATAGGGCCCATTAGCCCATGAGGGATAGTCTATCACTAACACCCCCCCGCAAGCGAAGTATGGATATCTTCCATACCGAGCTTGGAGACGGCACGTTGAAGAAGAGGGCGGGAGAGTCCCTTGGTAAGGACGTCCGCTGCCTGGTCGGCGGATGCAACAAAGTCCAGGTCAAAGATCCCTTCGTCAACTCGCTCCTTGAAGAAGTAGCGGTTGCGCTCCATGTGCTTGATGCGGCCCTGTTGTCCAGGGTTCTTGGCCAACGCGATCGTCGACTTGTTGTCGCAGAAGAAGTGAATCGGGCCAGCATACTCCACGCAAAGATCGTGAAGGATGCCGTAAATCCACTGGCCCTCAGAGGCCCCATCGGCGAGTGCGCGGTACTCAGCTTCGGCGCTAGAGCGGGAGACTTTGTCCTGCTTGCTACTTTTCCTGCTGACGAGACTGCCAAAAACAAACGTGCAGTAGCCCGTGGTAGACCGATGATCCACAACGGAGCCGGCAAAGTCAGCATCAGTGTAGACTTTCACTGTCTGGTCAGTGCTGCGAGGGAAGAGCAGGCCCTTTCCGGGGCAGCCCTTCAGGTACGCAAGGACCCGGTGGCGGCCTGATGGTGAATCTCCGTGGGGAGTGCATAAACTGACTGAGCAGGTTGGCGGGCGATGTCGTGCCGAGTGTCGTCAAGTAGAGGAGCTTCCCACCAGCTGCTGATACCGGTGGGAATTGCCAGCGGCGAATCCTCCCTTTGCCCAACTTCACGTTGGGATCAATGGGAGTGCTCACCGGCGCTGTCGGTCATCCCTGTCAGTGCCAGTAAGTCGACGGCGTATTTCTGCTGCGAGACGAAGATCCCACGGGGGGAGTAGGCTACCTCAAGACCAAGGAAGTAGCGAAGAAGGCCTAGGGCCTTGATCTCAAACTCCTTAGCCAAGGCAGTGCTGAGGCGGACAGCCGGCAGCATCAGATCCCGTGATAAGGATGTCGTCGACGTACACGGCAAGAATGGAGACACCGTTCGGGCGGTGACGGAAGAAGAGAGAGGCATCTTGTCAGAAAGAGGCAGCCAAAGGGAGCAGAGAGAGAGCAAACTGGGAGGAATGGAGGAAGAGGAGAAGGGAGGAAGAGCTCCAGCCTCAGGCGGCGCCTTTTGGAACAAAAGAAAGGAGAAAATGTCATACTAAAGCGGTTAGGTTTGGGGCCCCTTTAAAGGGGCCCTTTACAATCTCCCACGTGGGAAGATTTTAAGTGACCTCCCACGTGGGAGGTTCTTTAAAATAAGGTCCCACGTGGGACAGTCCTGCGCTCAGAATAAAACAGAGAAAGAGAGGGAGAAAGAGAGAGAAAGAGGGGGAGGCCTCTTGGTGGGCCACTTATAGGCTTGTGGCCCACCTACACTTAGGCCGTAGAGAGAGACAGAGAAAGAAAAAAGAGAGAAAGAGTTAATGGTTGCTGGGCTCGGTCCAACACCCCCCCGCAAGCTAGGTGTAGATGTTGACCATGCCTAGCTTGGACACCAGCAACTGGAATCTGGGACCCGGCAGCGGCTTGGTGAAGATGTCCGCCTTCTGGTCTGCAGAAGGAATGAAGACTGGTCTGATGATCCCGCGCTCAATGTTCTCTGCCAGATAATGTCGATTCAAGGCCATATGCTTGGTTCTGTCATGCTGAACAGGATTTTTCGCAATGGCCAGAGCAGACTGGTTATCACAATGTAGTACGATTCCACCACCGTCGTACAAACCAATATCTTCCAGGAGGTGTTTCAGCCACCGGCATTCTGAGACGCCCCGTTTAAGAGCTCGTAACTCTGCCTCTGCACTTGACAGAGAGATTTCTTTCTGCTTTTTGCTCCTCCATGTGATCAAACTACCGCCTAGGAATGTGCAGTAGCCTGACGTGGATCGACTGTCGACAACAGACCCCGCCCAGTCAGAATCCGTATAAGCCTCCAGAGATAAGCCTCCGTCACGTGCAAAGAAGAGTCCCTGCCCCACTGTAAATTTCAGATAGGCAAGTATGCGATACGCCGCTCGTAGGTGAACTTCATGGGGCTCGCTCATGAACTGACTTAGCAGGCTGACAGCATACGATATATCTGGTCTGGTATGATTGAGGTAGATTAACTTCCCAATTAGTCTTTGGTATGATGTTCTATCAACTGCTGCCCCCCCATCAGCCTTTCCAATCTTCACATTTGCATCAAGAGGGGTTGAAAATGGCTTGCACCCCAATTGCCCTGTCTCCTGAAGGAGATCAAGAATGTATTTGTGCTGACTGAGCATGATGCCTTCTTTTGAGTATGCCACCTCTATTCCCAAGAAATACCTCAACTGCCCAAGATCTTTCATATCAAATTGTTTGGATAAGGATGCCACCAGCTGACCAACTTCTTCACGGTCCCCTCCGGTAATCAATATATCGTCCACATATACTAACAAAAGAGTTACTTCACCAGTCGAGCCTCCTTTTATAAACAGTGCATGATCTCCTCTCGCCTGGCGGTAGTTCAATTCGACCATCGCCTTAGTAAACCGTCCAAACCATGCCCTGGGGGACTGTTTCAGTCCGTACAGTGCCTTCTTGAGTCGACAAACTTGATTTGGACTATTGGTCAGCAAATATCCGGGGGGAGGCTGCATATAGACTTCTTCTTCCAGCTCCCCGTGAAGGAAAGCATTCTTCACATCGAGTTGGAGAATTTTCCAATCACACTTGGCTGCGAGCGCAATCAATACTCTCACCGTGTCAAATTTGGCCACTGGGGCAAATGTTTCATTATAGTCTATGCCTTCCGTTTGGGTATACCCTTTAGCAACCAATCTGGCCTTGAGCCGCTCTAATGTTCGATCGGATGAAAACTTCGGGGTGAATACCCAGCGACGCCCAACTGCTTTCTTGCCTTTGGGCAATGGCACGATCTCCCATGTTTCATTTTTCATGAGGGCACTCATCTCTTCATCCATAGCTGCTTTCCATCCAGGATCTTGAAGGGCCTCCTCCACCTTATTTGGAACTCGGAAATCTCCCAATTGAGACAGAAAACTCTTATATGGCTCACTAAATCGCCCATACTTAACATAGTGACTGATAGGATACTTAGCCCGTACTCGGCATGTTCGTACTCCCTTTCGAAGTGCTATCGGCCAACTAAGATCATCATCCACTGGTTGACCGGGAACAATATCATCTGATTTTTCTTCACTTTCTGCTGATGCTTCACTCACCTGCTCATCTTCTACCACAGGCTGGTCCACTTGGCCGTCTTCTTTTGACTGTACTTTGGTGACCTCATCAGCTGATGGAGATTCAGGTGGATCATCTTGGATCGATGGCATTAGTGGGACCGGAGTGGCCATGACTGTGTCCCTGTGACGAAGGAACTCAAAAAACGGAATACTGTCATCTGAGGAGGCACTTGGAGGTGAATTTTCTGCCTGAAAGTAAAATTCGGACTCATTGAACACGGCATCGGCGGAGACATAGAATTTCTGAGATGGTGGGTGATAAAATCTATACCCCTTCTGTGTGCTAGAGTAACCAACAAACACGCACCGAAGTCCCCTTGGATCTAGTTTTCCCATATTCTGATGGATGAAACTCACACACCCAAATACACGAGCAGGAAGTCCCGAGAAGAGTCGCACCTTGGGAAAGAACTTTTTAAGCAAATTTAAAGGGCTTTCATAACCAATCACCCGCATAGGAATTCGGTTTATCAGATGAGCTGCTGTCAGGACAGCCTCTCCCCAATATCTCTTTGGAAGATTACCTTGAAACAATAGCGTCCTGGCTGTGGCAAGTGTATACCCCAAGCGCCTCTCTGCCAGCCCATTTTGCTGGGGTGTATTCACGCACGACGTTTCGTGAACAATTCCCACATCTGAGAAGTAGGATCTAACTTCAGAATTCTGAAATTCTGACCCATTATCTGATCTGAGCCGCTTAATCCGCTTCCCGAACTGATTTTCAATCATCTTGCAGAATTCGACAATTACCCTTGGAGCCTCCCCTTTAGACTTCAATAAGTATAACCACATCACTCTTGTGTGATCATCAACAAAAATAATGAAGTAACGGCACCCCGTCATACTTTCCACTGGACACGGTCCCCACAAGTCACTATGGACACAATCGAATGGCGAAAGAAAACGATCATCCATTAACTTAAACGTACTTCTCCGAAGTTTTGCCATATGGCATGCTTCACAAAATAAGTTCTTAACAAAAATTCCTCGAAACAATGAGGGAAAACAAGTCTTAAGGAGATCGAACGGAGGATGACCCATCTGCTGGTGGAGACGGATCACTTTCTCCTGCTTCAAGCTTGTCCTCCGGGACAGCATGCATTGTCCGGTTCCACCATCCAAGAGGAGCAAGCCGCCTTCCTTCTAAAGGATAAAATCCTCTTCCCGAGTCCTTGTCACATAAAAACACCGTCACGATCTAAAGTAAACCTCCATCCATAGTCATCAACAATTTTCTGAATGGATATCAAATTAGCTCTCAGGTTTTCAACATGGAGAACATCTTTAAGCTCGCCAAGTGGATGAAGCAAAACACTTCCAACCCTTTGACCGCCAATAATCCTCCTCCGGCTGTCTGAACTTTATGAGATATGGCAGTGGATGAATAATGATTGAAAAACGACTTATCGGGAGACATATGATCTGTGGCCCCCGTATCCACTATCCAACTATTTGGAGAGGATGTACCTGATTGAGCGAGGGCAGTAGAACTGAGTTTCTCCTGCACCTCCTCAACTCCGGGACTGATAACAGTGGGGCCAGATTGTTGTGGTTGCGACGCTGCTACAAGAGCCTTCTTTCCCGAATTTTGATTCTTCCAGGCAAGTTTCCAGCAAGTTTCCTTCGTATGACGACGCTTCTTGCAGTAGTTGCAGAAAAGAGAGTCTCGATTGTCTTCCCCGTCGCCACCTACTGCTGAGCTCGATGGGGTTGGTCGGGCAGTGCCACCCCCAGGAGGATTCGTCCGACCCTCAGGACGCTTTGTAAGTAGGGCAGCCGAATTCTGGCCCTGTGAGTCTGTGAGACAGCCAGTCTGCTCTCAGCTTGTAGGATGGCGCCAATGGCTTCCTCTAGGGACGGCAGCCTCTCTCGATGCAAGAGTTGACTCCTCACCGATTCGAAGACCGGGTTAAGTCCCATGAGGAACGTGAAAATGCGCTGCTTCAGGATGTATTGCCGCTCTATTGACTGTGGATTCTGTACTGGCCATAAGTAGTCAATTTCTCTCCAAATTGCCTTCAGCCGGGAGGAGTATTGACGGATATTCTCCCCGCCTTGACGCGCCATCGATTCCTGCACTTTCAACTCGTAGATTCTCCAATCATTTGACTGCTCAGACGTGTACTTCTGGATTTCATCCCATAGCTCCTTCACTGTTGTACAATAGAGAAAGTCCCTCCTCATTTCAGGCGTCATTGATCTCAGCATCCATTGCAAAATAAGAGACTCCTCTGCTTTCCATCGCTTGTAATCTGGATCTGCAGGAGTTCTGGGTTCATCAGTGAGATGATCCCCCAGAAATAATCCATAAACTGTCAAAGTCACCATCTTTGACCATTCAAACATGTTTCCCCCATCAAACTTTACTTCTGCAGGGGGAAACACAATTGTTCCTCTTCCAACCTCTGAGTTTTGGGATGTAACCAGCCCACTGACTTCTCCTATCCTTGCCTCAGAGTTTTCTTGGACCACCCCTGGGAGTCTTTGACTTGAACTCGCCTCTTCAAAGCTTGCCATGTCTGAGGAGGTGGTAGAAAGGTTGTACTCGAAGGCAGGTGGTAGGGACAGGCCAAGAAAACACACTTCTGGATTTGCTGCTCCAGCAAAACTTCTCTGCTATCCTTGGTCGATGAAGCCCTAGGCTTTACTGCTCTGATACCATGTCAGAAAGAGGCAGCCAAAGGGAGCAGAGAGAGAGCAAACTGGGAGGAATGGAGGAAGAGGAGAAGGGAGGAAGAGCTCCAGCCTCAGGCGGCGCTTTTTGGAACAAAAGAAAGGAGAAAATGTCATACTAAAGCGGCTAGGGTTTGGGGCCCCTTTAAAGGGGCCCCTTTACAATCTCCCACGTGGGAAGATTTTAAGTGACCTCCCACGTGGGAGGTTCTTTAAAATAAGGTCCCACGTGGGACAGTCCTGCGCTCAGAATAAAACAGAGAAAGAGAGGGAGAAAGAGAGAGAAAGAGGGGGAGGCCTCTTGGTGGGCCACTTATAGGCTTGTGGCCCACCTACACTTAGGCCGTAGAGAGAGACAGAGAAAGAAAAAAGAGAGAAAGAGTTAATGGTTGCTGGGCTCGGTCCAACACCCCCCCATTGCTCTGAGTGTACCCTTCGGTCTTCAGAACAGAGGAGAACCGCCCAAACCACATGCGCGGGGACTGCTTGAGTCCATAGAGGGACTTCCGCAGTCGACACACGTGACCGGGGGGGCCGAGTGAGTAGCCCGGGGGTTGCTGCATGTACACCTCCTCCGTCAAGTCGCCGTGCAAGAAGGCGTTCTTGACGTCGAACTGGCGGATGGCCCAGTGGAAGTGCGCTGCAAGCGCTAGAAGAAGCCGGACAGTCTCCATCTTCGCCACGGGAGAGAACGTCTCGAAGTAGTCCACGCCATAGGACTGAGTGAACCCCAGAGCCACAAGCCGAGACTTGAGGCGTTCGAGAGTACAGTCCGCATGATGCTTCTTGGCATGAATCCACTTGCAGTCCACTACCCTCTTGCCCGGAGGTAGTGGAACGACGTCCCACGTGTGGTTCTTGAGGAGAGACTGCATCTCCTCGTCCATCGTCGTTTTCCAATGGGGAGAAGCGATAGCATCGGCTAAGCGTCGAGGAACGGGATCCGACTCGATGCAGGTGAGGAACAACTGGTAGGGAGGACTCAGCCGGTCAAAGGAGAGGTAATGAGAGAGAGGGTAGAGGGGGGCCTTAGTGCACTGACGGACCCCTTTCCGTAGAGCAATAGGCCACCCCAACTGATCGTCACCATCGACAGGAGAAGGAGCGGAAGCAATGGGGGACTCCCCGGGAGGAGCAGTAGACGACACACCGGGAGTCGTAGGAGACTCACCGGAGGGCGAGGGTAGACCGGGAGGGGGGGGTGACAAGGGTTGGTCACTGAGAGAGGAGGAGGGTGACGCACCGGGGTTTGACAAGGATGGGGGGCCGGAAGGAGGAACGGAGACCAATGGGAGAGGGAGAGCTGCCGAAAGGGGAAGGGCAGGTAAGGAAGAAGAGGTAGAGGACACGTCCAAGGACCCCGCAGGAGGAAGTGAGGAAGAGGAATCAAGGGGAGAAAGATCCGGAAGTGAGGAGGGTGGAGTGGGAGTGGTGGACTCCACGATCGGAATGGGCCCCAAGGGGGGGGCCGAGGGAGCCTCATCCAGCGGAAGGCGTGATGAGGTAGAGTAGTCCCCAAAATAGGGTTCATGCTCGGCAAAGGTTACGTTTGCCGAGATGAAGAACCGCCGAGAAGGCGGATGATAGCACCAGTACCCTTTTTGGAGGGAAGAGTAACCCACAAACACACACCAGAGTGCGAGTGCATCAAACTTCGTGCGTGTGGGAGAAGTATCATGGACGTAGGTGGTGCAGCCGAAGAAACGAGGCAAGAGTCCCGTCCGCAAAGAAGCATTCGGGAATGCCACAGTCATCCGGTCCAAGGGGCTGGAGAACTCCAGGAGTGGGGTGGGGATACGGTTAACAAGGTGAGTACTCGTCAAAACCGCCTCTCCCCAATAACGCCCCGGCGCCTTGGAGTCCAACAGCAATGTCCGCGCCGTCGAGGTAACATAGCCGATGCGACGTTCAGCCATGCCATTCTGCTCGGGCGTGGCCACACAAGAGGACTCGTGGAGGATGCCCCGGTCGCCAAAGAAGGAGGCGAGGTCAGCGTTGAAGAAGTCCCGAGCATTGTCGGAACGAAAACGCTGGATGCCTCGACCAAACTGTGTCTGTACCATGGCGCAAAAGTGTCGAACATTCTGCGCAACCTCCGACTTCGCAGTCAGGAGGTAGACCCACGTATAGCGGGTAGCTTCGTCCACAAAGAGTAGAAAGTAGCGGTGCCCTTTCAGACTGATCTGCGGTGCAGGCCCCCAAACATCACTGTGGGCTCGGAACAGCGGGGTCGATGTGTGAGACGAGGATGAAGTAAAGGAGGATCTGCGGTGCTTGGCTAACTGACAAGGTTCACAAAGCATAGTCTTAAGGTCCACGCCCGAACACAACGAGGGAAAAAGACGCTGTAAAGTGGAGAAAGGTGGGTGTCCAAGTTGCTGATGCTCCATCAGAAGGCGTCCCGACGCTGCTCAGCCACCGAGAGAAGAGTCCGGTGCACCATGAAGCACTGGGAGCGGCCTCCATCGTCCAGCATCAGCAGTCCGTTCTCCCGCCTAATCGGTGTAGTCCGGCCCACCTTGTCAGACAGAAACATGCCGTCAGGTTGTAGGTGGAAGGAGCAGGAGATAGCATCAACTAAGCGCTGCGGAGACATAAGCACGGCCCGCAGGTCAGGGACATGGAGAACGTTGTGGACCACACCGAGGCCGTCCACATAGACTGCCCCGATTCCGGCCACACGGAGACGTCCACCCCCGGCCGTGAGGACAGTGCGGCCACCACGATGCCGCTCATATGATACAAACCGGGCATTGCTCGGGGTCATGTGTTCGGTAGCCCCCGAATCAAGGACCCAAGTCGTATCGGAGACGACAGGTGAGTGGAAGGCCGTATGGCCACAGTACCATGCATCTGAAGATGAAGGAAGGGAAGACGCACCAAAGCCGCCGAAGTAGGCCGTGGACGGATTCTGCAGGGCAGCCATCTGGTCACGGAGGCGGGCCAAATCTGCCTGAAGCTGGTCCATAGTCACTGCGGAGGGGCTGGCGGAGGAGGAATCAGAATGGGCCACCATGGCCTTGCCTTCTGCGGCCTCTTTCTTCTTTCGCCAGTCATTCAGGCGCTTCTTGCACTTGTTCTTCCCGTGGCCCAGTTTGCCGCAATACGAGCAAATCGTCGTCCCAGCTGGAGGAGCGGCGGAGGTGGGCGTAGGGAGGATTGACGGTGCCTTGCCGCCTGAAGGGAGGGCAGAAAGTAGTGCAATCGACTCACCCGGGGGGCCGGAGGAGGGAGTCCCATGGAGGAGGAAGTGGCTTTCCTCTTCTTGAAGCTCCTTCACCAACTCCTCGAGGGCAGGAGGACCTTCCTTGCGGTGCAAGGCACGACGACGTACGTCATCATACTCGCGGTTCAGGCCATTGAGGAAGCCCATGATCCGCAGAAGAAGCACATTTTGGAACGTCTTGGACGTCGGATCGTCGGGCGGTAGGTAGTAATCCACTTCATCCCACATCTTCTTGTGGGCAAGTGCATATTCAGAGATCGTCAACGACCCCTGATGGAGATTGCTGGCCTGACTTGCAAGGGAATAAAGACGCCACCAGTCGCTTTCCCGGCCACAGAAAGAGCGCACCTGATCCCAGAAGCCTTTCACCGTTTTCTGATGCGGAAGACGGTCGCGGAAATCTGGAGCCAGGGTGTACGCATACATCCAGCCGAGGATGAACTGGTCCTCAACGTCCCACGCTGCATAATGTGGGTGGTCGATGGTAAGGGGGTCTTCAGTGCAATGCTTGAAGAGCTGGCGCGCCTTCAAGGTGGTCTCGACGAGGCGCACCCCCGGGAGTAGATTCGGGCCCCGTAAGAGTGTCGTCTCGGGGACCGGCGGCCGCGGATGAGCCACCTTGTAGGACAGTGGCTTCTCCAGGAAGTCGGTCTCGGTGAACGGCATGGTGCTGTTACGGCGCTGCTACGGTAGTGCTGCGGCTGCAGCTGCTGTGTGTGCGCGACGGCTTCGGGCTGCGGCTGCTGTGCGTGCGCGGCGGCTGCGGGCTGCGGCTGCTGTGCGTGCGCGGCGGCGGTGGGCTGCGGCTGATGTGCGTGCGCGGCGGCTGCGGGCTGTGGCTGCTGCGTCGCGCGGCGGCTGCAGGCTGCGGCTGCTGTGCGTCTTGCGGCGGCTGCGGGCTGCGGCTGCTGTGCGTCTTGCGCGGCTGCGAGCTGCGGCTGCTGTGCGTCTTGCGCGGCTGCGGGCTGCGGCTGCTGTGCGTCGCGGCGGCTGCGGGCTGCGGCTGCTGTGCGTGCAGCGGCTGCGGGCTGTGGCTGCTGTGCGTCTTGCGGCGGCTGCGGGCTGCGGCTGCTGTGCGTCTTGCGCGGCGGCTGCGGGCTGCGGCTGCTGTGCGTCTTGGCGGCTGTAGGTGGGCGATGTCAAACCCTAGGGAAGGAGCTCTGGAGCTCTGATACCATGTTGGGGAAGAGAAGAAGAAGATAATGACATAACTTGAACAGAGTACATGTAAGGGTATATGTACCCTAAGAGGGAGAGAGGATAATAGGGCTAATGGGCTTATAGAATAGGGCCCATTAGCCCATGAGGGATAGTCTATCACTAACAGTTTCCTATTTTTATATAAGGATAGGGAACCCATCTGGCATTGACTGAATCTTGTTTTACACAATTTCCAATTTTATTCATCTGGTAACCTGACTCCCAGGGTAGTGGTTTTCCACCTGCTTCCATGTTCTCTGCGCCACTCCATACCTCCGTCTCTTATTTTCACCTGTGCCCTAGGGCTGAATTTCTCATTGGATCACAATGTCTCATTGAATTTATCCTCTCTTCAAGCCTGATACTCTATATCTGTGAAATGCATCTGTCTGCAATATTTCTCTTGACTTGTACCTTCCCTATTGGCTAGGAGGAGCTTGAGAATTTCTGGTGTGAAGGTGGGGAGCTTTTGTGAATAGATGGGAAGCTTGTGAACGTTTCTTTTTCCTGACTTCAGCTGTCTGATCCATTCTCTGCAGTGTCTCCCTTTAAAGGGTCAATAAATCACTGCTTTGAAAGAGAAATCATTCACTTCTTAAAATTCCAGTGGTTTCCAGCCTTTAATATTGGCTTGAATTTCAGGGTAGAGAGTATTCAAATAAATGTCCTCTATGGATAATCTGTGACATGGGGTAAGTTGGCTGCTAGACGCTTAAATTCTGCCCTGAATGAGTTTACAGCGATCCCATAGAATTGGCTAAATTTACTGGTGAAGCACTCTCTCTGACTAAACAGAATATATTAAAAACTGCTCACTCATAAGATCAACAAGACACAAATTCAACCAGACATTTGTTACGCAGTTCGCATATTTTGCCAGTTTATGCATCAACAAAGTAAAGCACACCTGTAGGCTACGTACCATTTTGATCATTTGCTATGGCGTACACGAGTAATGATATCATGTTATTACAGAGTCAACCCTTGGAGGCAGATATCTAACCTGACACTAGTTTTGGAGGATCACAGAAGCAGTGATTTGTATCAAACAGAATCCAGAATTCTATTAATGCCTAGTTTTTTTTTTGAATTAAAAGAGGGAAGACCACCGGGAATTCGGTGGTCAACCCAGAAATACTATTAACATATATGATCATGACATAGTAAACACCATACTGTTAAGGATTAATGCACTAACCATGGGCCTAAGGCCATGTAATTGTAATAGAACTTTTAGGATATTTAATAAAAGAACTAATGACCTTAGGATGCTGCTAATGGACCTCTGCAAGGCCCATTATCAGCCCAGTAATGGCCCACTAAGGGCTCATTACACGCCCACTATGGGCCCACTAAGGGCCCACTGAATATCAGGCCCAATCAGGGCCTGATATATTCTGGGCCTGTTCTGGACAGGCCCAGCCTCCAACGGCTAGTTTTTTAACTAGCCGTTGGACCCTCCAACGGTCACTTTTCAAAAGTAACCGTTGGAGGGTTACTTGTTTAACAAGTAAGGAATTACTTGTTAAACAAGTAACTCTGTCTGAAAGGGCTTTTTTCCCTGGATTAATTCTGTATATAAGGGGAACTATGATGCAGTAATAGACATCTTTTCTTGCCCCAATCTTGTGCACTCTCTCTCTCTCTCTCAACTTTCTCTCTCTACTTTCTCTCTCCTCGGATTACCATTATCACACATACAATGGAAATTTCTGCCGAGACTTATGATACGATCCTGCTCTGGGCTTGTATCGGAAGGAGGTTGGAGGACGAGGTAAGGTAGAAGTTCCCGGGGTAGAGAGGATAAACAGGAATGGTCGGGGGAAGGCCGAGCTGAGGGGAGTAGGGATGGGCCAGGGACGAGCCGCCTGAAGACGCAGTGAGGTAGAGACAATCACGGGGACGGGGATCGTAGAGGGAGAGAGGGAGGACAGACCTAGACGAGGAGAGGGGAGACAAGAAGACCTTTCTTCAATCAACTTCTTCTTCTTCTTCTTGGCTGCCCTCTTAAAGAGAGGGCATCCCTATTTAAAGGGAAATACATAATAGCAATTGACTAGAACGCCCCTGTGGGCAAATATGACAAAATTACCCCAAGATAGGTTGAGGATCCTCTCAAGGATCCTATCACCTTACAATCTGGAAACTCAAGCAAGAAAAGATGGTCCAATGTTTAACCATTAACTTTTAAGTCTTTCTTGCTTTTAGGGAACCATTCATTCTTAACTCCTGAGACCAGATATCAAGTTGTCAATTAGAGTACAAAACATTTCACTTGAAAATTGAAGGAAGAAAGGATAGTAGATAGCACGGTTGAACCAGGAGAAGAGCCACCATTTGATGCAGCAGGGTGTGAATACAGCACATTGGGTCACCGTTTTGAGATAGACAGGGCACATCGAGTGACCAGAAAAAAGCAAACGTTTATTTCTCAGAATACAGCTATTTATACAGGGCTATTCCTGATCTACTATCCAATGGATGGTGGATCAGGGAATCACAAGTCCAACAGTCAAGTGCCCTTGAAGGTTATAATTCAAATATGCAATTTTTAAAGGTATAAAAAACCAGTTTTCCTCTGCCACAAAAAATAAAAAAAGCAAATAAGATAGATATTTTGGAGAGAAGAATGCAACATCCATGAAGCGTCCAAAAATTTTAGAATTGTCTCACTTTACTGTCAATTGATGCTAAGTTAAAATTAAAATTATTATAGAATGAAATGGAACACTGACCTTCATTGCTATTTTTTCCCTGAAGTTGTGAGTATAATTCTCGAGCAGATTCCACGATACCTGAATGCCCATAATGCGGAAAAGATATGAGAAC
Organism: Wolffia australiana; assembly: GCF_029677425.1. NCBI lineage: Eukaryota > Viridiplantae > Streptophyta > Magnoliopsida > Alismatales > Araceae > Wolffia > Wolffia australiana. Next base: position 11,989,136 of record NC_135847.1, read on the forward strand.
TTGCTGCTTCACCTCTGGTGGCAAGGCATCACTACTGAAAATAAGAATGGAGTGTGGTCTTAGTTGTGGAAAACATTTTTTAAATGCTGTCCGCTGCTACACCAGCAGCAGTCTTCCAGCCATCAGCAGATAAAGCACACGTTTACTAAAAAGAATTCATGCTAACACGACTTAAGGACTAGTATAAATACCAATTTACAGAAGACTGGGTTCATTAGGATTAATTTTTAATTGGGACCAGAGAAAGGAAAAAAGAACGCAGTGGAAACAATAATGAGATAAGGACGTCAAGAACATGTAAATGACAGAGTCTAACAAACGCAAAGGGACCTAAGTTCAACAGGAACATGATTGTGAGGATCGGATAAGAAAACAAATAAATGTATCTTTAAAAAAGTATGTGATGCATCATTTTCACAAAAAAATATATGACTTCTTAGATGTACTTTCAATGAAGAACATCATCAAGATGTACTTTATCTTTGAAAGAGGAATCCCCCAAGAGCGTGAAACTAAAATGTACGTGATGTTACAAAGCACGTGATGCACTATCATAAAAAAAGATATGATTTCTTAGATGTACTTTCATAGAAGAGCTTAGCTTTATTTATCTTTTGAAATTGGACATCCCCACAAGAACGTGAAAAGCTAAGCTCTTCATATTGTATGGTGAAAAGAAAAAGTAAAAGAGGTCACTACATTTTCTGAGATAATTCTAATGGTATGCAATGGTACATTCGAGTGATTTATAATTCAGAATAAAATAAACGTGTGAAAATAATCATGATGATGTTCCCACAAATTTTCAATTGATAATGAGAAAGAAGGATAGAGAGAGAATGACTTCAACACGCCGTCTAGGTCATCAGCTGAAAGGAGGCACTCTCTGCATAAACCATCCGTTATGAGGTCTTCAGGAGTCTCAGTTCCGCGAACAGCAATGACCACTGTCTTTGTATGATGCAGAACAACGACGAAATATGCTGCCTCACGCCTTAGCTGTAGATAGATGACAATAAAAATTATTAAATAAATTTGAATACGCATAAATTTTCTTATCTTCCGTTCCAACAGAGACTGGTTGGGACACAAGATCAGACGCTAGAACAGATAAAAATTATGCAAAAAATCTGAGAAAACTATCAAATAGAATCAAAACTCTTAAATGGCACCCTGTTACGAGCTAAATAGAAGAAAAGGCAATTATGAACTGGGATATTACTGAACTAAATAATATTAAATTGGAAACTAAATAGAAGTGATAAGATGTCAAACAAAGAGTGAGATCAGACATTTCTGTGTCCAAACATGACTCAGGAGGCACAAATTGATACAATACTAAATAACGACTGTATCACTGAGGTCAAAAGAGGTCAAAGAGGGCTCCATGGTTGGCTAAACTCATGGCGAGAAATAACCGCCTACAGAAATAACTGGGGATCTGTTAGTATCCCAAATGTACCCATACAATGGGAAGGAAATAATCAAGTGAAGTTTGGATACACCAGCCCGATTCCAGTGTCATAGAGGCAAGAATTCATGAAGGTTCATTCACTTCTCTCTCTATATATATTCATCTCTCTTCCTCTCCCTTCTTCTTATCCTCTCTCACTCCCCTTTGTCCTATTTCTTGAATTCTAGACGCAATCTCCATGAGAACCGTATCACAAAGTTGCCTCCAGTAAACCATTTTATTTTCATTCTGAATACAAATTGTACTGTTCAAATGAAAAAAATATCTCTATTACCAAATGTTTTGAATCATTTATTTAAAAAAGGAAGAAACAAGGACAATCACAAATCTACATCAATTCAATTATTAAATTGTGCAGGAGTTAAAAATAAAGAAAGAAAGAAATCATGAATTGAGGGACAGTCGATTTCTGCAGGAAAGTTTGAAAATAAAGTTTTATAACTTACTGAGTACAAAGCAGAAATCAAAAAAAGAGAAAGCTTAGATGCAAAAGGAAACGTGGCTCCGATGTCCTTGTCTTACTTGAGAGACACGTCCTCGTCGAAGTACTTCAGGTGGCATGTTAATGTACTTCAGAAACGCTGCCGCATGGCCGCGCCACCAGTTATCACCCTCCAGCATGGGACGCCTGTGAGGATGATCAACCTATTGGTGATCAACATATGACTTTTGCAATAAAAATTATAAATAACAGCACCCTGGTAATATAAATGCATGATAGCTATTGGTGATTTTTAAGAAGAATAACAGTGAAGCAGAGGCATATTTTTTCATTTGTATCTTTGTCTACTTCTCTTTTCCATTTTTTATATTTGTTTCAGTATTTTTTCATTCATATTCTAGCGTAAATGACATTTCTTGTAAATGCAAATATGGTCAATGAACAGTAAATCATTTCCTATCTATCAGTTGGATGTACAACCATCTGATTAAATCGTGAATATTCATCAACGAAAAAAGTAATGATGCCAAGCTATTTTCACTTAGATTTGATCTGAACAGTTTAAAGGATCACAATCTTTTTCAAAACAAAACGATCTTTCGTGGTAACTGCATCCAATTTACAACAATAGCTGAAAATTCTTGTACACTTTGAGTTCTCTGTGTGATATATTTCTAGAGATACCGAAATGAAGATGCCTTCAATCAGACAGAATTTAAATCTTTGAAACAAACGTAGTGCAAGGCTTAATGTAGGAATGGGCCCTTATTCATCTCTTAAACTTATTAGTTATCGCATCAACTGATGGTATCTCGGACTGCAACCATATTGTGAGTAAACCAAGATTTGAGGTTTTTCTGTTCTCGCCTCCTTCTCAATCACATTGTCCGCCATCAATCGATTTCTTCAGTTAAAAATAGATTCAGGTGGCACCAGAAATTCATTTCACAGCCCAATAAAAGATATACCTGCGACGCATCCATGGAGTCAGAATTCCCTGTCTATGAAGCCAAGAGCACGGAAACCAAATCGGATTTCTCCCAAAATCAAGCAGTGGGCCCTGTAAAATAACTAGCTTGAGTGAGTACAGTTGATTGAAGACGAATGGAAGCAAAGTCCCAGATGAACACCGTGTATGCAGCTTCAGCGAATGGATGCAGCGCAACAGCCTCTTGAAGAACATTTTCTGGAGCCTCCATGGGTTCATTACAGTGATTTGGCATTTGTCTATGCCTTTGTAAAAGAGATAGACCTAAGACAGAAAATATCGCTGATTAGATGCCACAACAAAGAGTTGAAGATTTTCAAAAATAACAATTATATCATTCTCCATGAATAATAGTTCAAGACGGCTGCCTCTAAATTAAGAATCAGAACCTGTGAAGAAATGGATGAAGGGACAAACGTGGTCACTCTAACAAAAATATTGTCGGTAGAAACTAGTGGCTTTGCTTGCTTTGACTCAAATGGGGCTCCATGCTCTATCTTCTCTATAAGCTATCTAATTGGAGCTACGTGACTTCAGTTCCTTCCTCAATTTCTCAGAACAGAAACTTTCTTATAGTTACAACGGGTGGGTTACTTTTGAATCGACAGTAATTATGAAAGGGGGAAATAGCTCAATTGGCTAGAGTGCTGGTCTGTCACTGGTATCAAACAAAATATTAATTGGAGTGGAAAATGTAATTAAAATCAAATGTTGAATGCCAGTATCTGGAACAAACAGATGGAATAACTATATGTGGCCGAGAAGAGCTGGACAATATGCGGTAGATGAGATAGGTGTGGAGATAGCTAGAAATGGAGAATGGAGATGGCTCCCTCTCCCCCTCTGGTCGCGGAAGAGTCCGCACTCCAGCCTCAGCTTATATAAATGAACTTTTAAGGTGTAGACAGATATTTTGAAAATAAATATATTCTAAGACTCTTCATATTAATTGCTATAAAACAAATGAAATGTTCCTTGAAGTTTATAATCGAACTTGAGATATATGCAAATTAATTTCTGTGAGGATAAAACCTGCTAAAATTTCTAGATGTCCCGTCCCCGATGCCCTATATGCAACAAGATCTCCTAATAGCCTCGCAACAGAATAAACTTCATCCTCCCCTAAGACACTCCTGCACGGAGAGGAAAGAAAAAGATAAAAGAAGAAGAAATCTAAAACTGAAAAAAATAGTTTTTAAGTTATTGGGAAGAACGCCAACATGTATTTAGAGCGACCAAGACAGCATAAGAACTCTCGAATTCCATGGTCAAAAACTTCATGATAGTGGGCTTTCCAAGCATTATCATGAGTTGAATAAAATGACCTCCATCGAAGAACATCGGAACCAGTAAAACATTGGGAGATAGCCACAATCCAGATTATAACAGGGAAGAAGATCACTAGACCCCATTTTGAACTCATCCCCCTTTCCTGGGCTGAACAAAAGTCAAGTAATGTCATTAGTTCATAATTCCTAAAGCTCTAGCTCGTATCTATAAGGGTGGTATTTAGGCACAACAAAGAGAAAACTTTAAACTTTCAGGAGGGATACAGTAAGAACTAAAGTTTCATGAACAGAAACTATTTACTTATAGAAAAAATAATAGAAACTTATAAAAATACTTAATCAATCTATAAAGAAAAGAATTTCTGCAACATGGAGAAGGAAACGATAAATATAGATTCTAAATGAAGAAATCAAGAATCAAGAGGGATACAGTGGCTTCATAGCAAACTTCCACATCATTGATACCACCTCCTAGAGGGAGTACAAGTCTTTAAAAGAAAACATTGGGAGGGGAAATAACAAAAGAACACCACGAGAGGTGTTTTCTTGTATATCAGCTATAAATCTAGATTTTAAAAAGTCTTCCACAGACCAGATTCGTTGGTTATTTCCCTTCCCTATGTTTTCTTTTAAAGACTTGTACTCCCGCTGGGAGGAGGCATGAATTCTGTGGAAGTTTCTCTTGGCTTCCAGTATGTCTGTAACAGATAATAGTGTTATCCGAAAAGTATAGAAAAAATTAGCACCTAAAAAGCATCTTCTTGAATTGGGACCAGAAGAGATGACGTTGAAAATTACGACAGACAAATAAAGAGCCCCTACAATCTGTGATATAGTAATGACCATTCCAAATCTTGTCCACCACAGCCATCTTCTGTACCTAACCTGGAAATGGTAGAATAAATCAGAGTTGGTATACATGAACCTGTTTTTTTTCAGCATTTATCAAATTTTGGAATTCTTCAAACAAAGATAATAGTTTGCGAATAGAAAGAAATACAATGACAATGTCGAAATTAAAATTTATATCGTACACTCTAGAAAGCCCTTTCACAGATAACTTCCCAAACCAACGTCAAAACGAAAAGGGAATAGAAAAATGTCCTCCAAAAGACCCAATGGTATGACATTCACTCGTTAATAATCAGTACAACAGAGAAAACCAATTTCAAGTTGTCTTCTTCACCTTTCAACCACCACGTGCCAGAGTCACAATTTTCATGACGCAGCACTATTTCTAGATGGGATGTACACGGAGGGTTGTTTATATAATACTTGTCCTTGGGGTTTGATAATAGACAAGACATTCAATAATAAATGGAAACTATGGTTTCAAGATCCACAGCTGACTTAAATTTGGTAATTTTAGAAATCCTAAAGATCAGCATCATAGACACACATCTACAAATACTTAACATCTTCCCAAAAGCTGAATCACATATAAGAGCTCAAAGCTCGTTACACAAACTTAAACTTAAAAAATCAATTTGAAAACAGTGAAATTTAGAGATTGTAGAAAGCCACTGAAGACTATCAGTGAAGACGGCGAATGAAAACGCATGTATGGATCTGCGAAATAGTTTGTGAGAATCTTTGATTAGGAGGAAGGACTGACACGATCCTATAGCCCCAAGGTAACGTTCGGTGCTGCAGCTAATTAGGGCATATTAGTCTTTTGGTTGCTATATTAGTTTCTCCCTTTCAGTTAAATATTTGTGGCTCGCCCATGAGTGCAACAAAGAAATATGAAGAAGTATCCCGAATGATGATAATATCATCCGCCAAGACTACCAACAAAATGTATCCAGCAGAAGTAAAGCCAAAAAACAAAGTGATCCAACTGGTGGAGTGCCCACTGGTTTGCATCTGGAGAAAATGTCTCAGAATAGTCTTCACCATTGGTTCAAGTAATTCCATGTCCAACCAGGCGATCAACAAAGCCGGTCGGATTTTAACTTTAAACACCCATTTGCATTCCACAATTACCGTAGATGTTAAACATTATAATCAGGCATCAAGTTGCATTTGGCATTAGCACACTAATGCCCTCCTTCATCACAGCATGCCAGCCAGTATGAACCAAGGCTAATGATACATCAATCAGATTCGAGATGAAGTCATTTTATCATAGAGAAAGATGAAAAATAGGCGACAAAGTTGAAAAAGAGATGACGAGTACAAGTGTGAGGTACATCGCAGAGAGCGACAGGGAGATGAAGATCAGATGTGGGAGTCATGGTGGCGGCATCAATCACAGGACAACCACACAAAGGAGGAGAACAGCGGAATTGGGAGGTCAAAGGCTAAACCCACCTGTGGTGTATATTTTGGTACCATGGGGGAGGAAATCTTCAAGGATCCCCAGCCCCATTCATGGGTATTTTAATCACTTTTTTGGATTTATTGTAATTCCCTTTCAACGTTTGTAGAGAGGATAGACGAGAAGTTGAATTAGATAGGAGCTTCTCCTAGAGGGGTTGAGGAGCTAATGGCCTGTAACCAGTTCTCTCTATCTCTCTCTACATTTCGACGGATTTATCGCATTTTTTTAATTTTAGACGCCCCAGTATCATCTTCACATTCATTCCCATTTTGACTGAGAAAGAAAAATGACGGTTCCAGTGATAATTAATGATAAAATCGTATTACTTGATCGGCTTACTCCTGACCCCGAAAACAACCCATCAATATTTTCTTTGTCGGACAAGTTCAATCAAATGTGTTCACTACCGGAGACAGGACAGTAAGATGACGACTAAATTACTTCAGTGTTTTGTTCATCCCACTGAGATCTAGAGAAAAAAATGGATCTTCCAGGAACCAAAGTTCGAAGGGCTGGTCACTTTATCATCGGTCCAATCTCATTATTTTAAAAAAGGAACTTCTCGATCTCTCTAATTACAGTTATTAATTATCAGAGTAAGCAACAAGCAACAAAGACGAGGAAATATCGAATTGAATATGCAAATGTCGGCATTCAACGATAAATTTAATCAATCCATCGATATTTTTCTGAAAGTCAGAAATTAAGTACCCGTCTCTCATGGCGGACGGATGCATCAACAGCAACATAACCCTCAGACAAGCAATTCGCCACACTAGAAGCCGTCTCCATCTGAGCCAGCGCTACGCCAACCATGGACACAATCCTCACGCTGGCGATGACGATGATCGTGATAAAAGTGAGCTTCTCCCCGAAAGAACACGTCGAAGACATCGAAGAAAGCATGTAAACGCCAACTAACGCAACTCCCAAATTCCCAAATCCCACTACCACGCAGACCCATCTGAGACTTCGCAATTTGGACATCAACGAAGATCTTTCCACGGCTAAATTCGCCATGAAACGGGCCAGGAAGAGGTAAATTTTACGAGGAAGATGTCGGATGAGATGAGAGATTGGCGACTTGGGCTTGGGCGATTCGGGCATACTTCTGAAATCTTACCATGAGCGATCTGGTTCTTCGTTCTCTCGGAATTGACTCGGTTTGGAAGAGAGAGACGGATGAAGATGGAAGGCCCACGCCAGAGCTCATCAATTGCTCCGCTGAGCTCATTAATTAATTTGGGCCCTGTAGATTTTAATAATTGTTGGGATACATATAGGGTTTGACGGTGCCGGTCCGGTCAGGGTTTTTGGCAAAGACATAAACCTTATCTAAACTTTGGTCCGATCCCAGTCCGTTCTTCTTCGGTATCCGTCCAGTCCGGTCGGGGTTTTTGCCAAAGACAAAATCCTTACCTAAACTTTTGTTCTGTCCGGGATTTTGGCAAAGACATGAACCTTACTTAAACTTTGGTCCGATTCCAGTCCATTCTTCTTCGGTATCCATCCGGTCAGGTCCGGATTTTAGCAAAGATATAAACCTTATCTAAACTTATGTCCGATTCCAGTCCGTTCTTCTTCGGTATACGATCGGTTTGGTCCGGGGTTTGGCAAAGACATAAACCTTGCCTAAACCTCGGTCCAATTCCAGTCCGTTCTTCTTCGGTATCCGTCCGGTCCGATTCGGGTTTTTGCCAAAGACATAAACCTTACCTAAACTTTGGTCCTGTCCGGGTTTTTGGCAAAGACATAAACCTTATCTAAACATCGGTCCGATTCCAGTCCATTCTTCTTCGATATCCATCCGGTCCGGTCCGGGTTTTAGCAAAGATATAAACCTTATCTAAACTTCGGTCCGATTCCAGCCCGTTCTTCTTCGGTATCCATCCAGGTCCGGTCCAGTCCGGGTTTTTGGCAAAGACATAAACATTATCTAAACTTCGGTCCAATTCCAGTCCGTTCTTCTTTGGTCCACGTCCGGTCCAAACCAGTCCAGGTTTGGTCAGGCTGATTAGTCAAAGTCAAAGCATAAAAGTTATGTTAAATATCCTCTACATCAAGAGGGTGCCCACAGATGGTCAAATATATGGTAGCTATGTTGAGCTCCATAGAAATCTCCCCCACCGAGTTGGATTTGATATTTTTAGAATTTAATAAAAATTATTAAATAAATATTTGATAATTTACTTCCAATTCCTGGTCCAATTGTCCCTTGGATTATTTAATAAATAAAGATCTATTTTTAGTAAATATACATCTATATATATTTTTATACAAAATCATGAATTCATCCATTCACTTAAAGGTGAAGAGCTATTACTTTTTACTCGTATCTAACTAATTTTCAGCTTTCCACTTAATTCGTTGGCGCCTCTGTTGCAGTATCTTTCTGTACTTGAAGGAGGCAACAAGCAAAAGGAATTGACATCCTTAGTTGACATATGAGACAAGAAGAAGATACGGGTGAAGAAGAAAATCCAACATTGTATGCGAGACAACCATCAAGAGAGGCAAAAAACACAGGATGAAGAGTACTGGCAAAAAGGATCCATGCAGCAACATTTAACAGCAAGAAATCAATGGGAGAAAAGATTCTCATACAAGACGGAAACCAATAAGAATGGAGTATTGACCATGCAATCGTCAATGATTCACAACAATGATTGCCATGAGCACACAATTTTCAAAGTCCCAAATCCACCAGCGCTAGAAATCTCATATCAATGGTATTTGCCCACAGGGCATCCTAAACTATCAGAAACACACCAACTTCACTGCTTTTAAAAGCCCTTGCCTAAACCTACCTTCTTCTGGCATTCACATCGATGAAAAAATTTATTATTAAAAAAAATATGGATAGATTGATTGATAGATAGATAGATCAGTAGATTAGATGGATTCATTGACGGATGGACTGATGGATGGATAGAGGAATAAATAGATGGATACATAAATGGTTAGATAGATTGACAAATAGATTGATGGATTGATAGATCAGTAGTGACAATTTACTTTAAATATGTGTCTTCTGTTGCAAGTAATTTATTTTCTTAGAAAAATCAGGAATCAACATGCAAACGGTCTCTTTAACATTTCTTTTTCTTTTCTGTTGCAGCATACTGCATCTCCAAAGACTTCAGTGCAGGCACACCCAAAATTTTTTCTTGACACAAGAAAATCCAGAAAAATAGAGAGGAAGAGTGCAAAATTAGAAAGAAGTGGAAGCACAAATGAAAGTTACTTCCTGATCAAGAACTACACTGGCCAAGTCAACCCACTCCAGCTATACAAGTGAAAATACCAAGCACTTATCATATGAAATGGCACAGTGTAAACAAATATCATCACCGCATTATTCAACAATAACCAAACCAAGAAGGAGACACAGCCAATGAAGACGTCAGAACCCAAATTGAGAACAAAAAAGCAACCCATAGCTACATTTGACTCATAAACTGGAAAGACACCTACTAGAAGCAAAGGAGCAACCAGGAACATCGATGGTCTACTACCAACAGCAGGAAGGATTTTCTGATAAGAGAGAACCCAACTATAATGAAGAAGCACGGGGAACTCAAAATTAAATGACCTCTCCACAAGTTATCCCCAACAGCATCCCTTTTATTTCCAAATACCCACCATATCTATAATGATGATCTCAAGGGTGGCTGCCCAGAAGGTATATTAAACAATGTTTTGTCAAGTTATTTATCAATAAATTTATTAGTCAAAAAATAAAAGATAGATATATACATCAATATTTTTTCTTGAAAACTTTATTGGTTATTGAAATTTCTCTGTAGTCCAAAGTTTTTCAGGTGATTTGTATTAATACATCTTGTGGTACACCTTTGTATCCAAACTTTAATTAGAGATATGTACAAATGTGGACACGTAAGCAAATAGAGAGAAATAGATGACATATGCATTGATGAACAGATGGATGGATGTATAGATCCTCTTCTTCTCTATATCAATCTATATATCAAAGCACTTTTTATTCAATCTATATTTAAGTACAAATTTTCCTACTTTATACTTCTAGTCCATCTATGTGTCCATCATTGACTTCATCTATGACGTCTCTGATCAAACTAATCTATAAATCAAACCAATTATTAATCTATATAGCTGTCAATTTTTCATGTCAATCTATCCTGATATTTATAACTTGATCTATTTGTGAATTTATTGACCCATTGATAAAAAACTGTGCCTATCACTGATATATCTATTGTATACGTCATCCAGCCATTAATTGAATTATCTATTTTTCATTTATCTATAAATGAAACAAACTACCAATCTATCAGCTTTATATCTATTTGCAAATTCATTATCCTGCTCATAAACTGGCTATATTACATTTATGTCTACGTGTAATTTTTTTTGCATATTTTCCATGTATCTAAAATCATACTATTGAATTTACAATCACATCAATTTAAGCATACACCATTAAAAATATATAGATGTGAATTAATCTACCTATTAAATAATCCTTTATATTTGTGATTTCTCTATTTTTTTAACCAAACTTTCAACCCATCATATTGCTGTCTATCAGTGAATTTATCTCTCTAAGTTATTATGCAGGCTGTCTGCACGCATGGATATATTTTGACACAATTAAAGCTATTTGAAATTATATAGGTGAATAAAAGTGATAAATATGTCGATTAACCAATAGACTGACTCACATATAGACAAACATACAAGTGGGTAGGTATATAGATAAAGATATTCGAAGAAAGGCATATGATTCACAGATAACATAGACAAAGCAAGATATACGGATAGATAAGCACAAAGGCAGCTAGATGGATAAGTAAATAGGTAGACATGATTGTTGATCGTTTGATAGACTGATGATGGTTGGATAGATGAATAGATGGATATATTTAAAAATATCATATAAATTGGCAGATATATTATGCATACAAAGATAGATATACGAGGAGACAGACAAATTGATGGATGTACAGATTCACCAATACATATATATAGTGTGGATAGATATATCAACATATCAAATGCTCTGCTTGTAAGCTAGATTTCTAGATTGACTAATAGAGAGCAATGTAGGTTGATTGTTATTTATATTCACTGATAGACATGGATGTACGCATACTTGCCGATTAATAGGTGTGTAGATAAATAGATTTTTAGCAATTATATGGGTGATTGACAGTTGTAAATAGGTAGGTAGATGTATATAGTAGAGATATAAAGGATTCAATTGATTAACAAGCAATTAACGAGGTGGATGGTCAAATTTATCAAACGATGCATAAATAGATGATATACATATCGAAAGATAATTACGTAGGTTGATAGGAGAAAACATAGTATGATTATTGATTGATAGATTAATTGAAAATTATATTTATAACATAGTAGGTTAATGAATTAAATGAAATATTATTGATTTGGCTGTCCAACTAGGAGGAGAGGATGATATCATCATCATAATCCAGAAAATAATCAGTATCCTATTCATCTCCATGATGACTATTGTAAATGATGATAACGAGGATAAGATGGTGAATAATGATGACTCTGACCACGACGACTACCAAAAACTGGATGAAAATGACGAGATGACAACTCTTGATAACTACTGGATAAGAAATTAAAAATGCTTTAAAATATTCATTTTGTCCAGGAGAAGGTTTTTAAAAGAATGGAGAGAACAAAGTCAATCATCTTGGCTCTTGACAAAGAGAGGAAATAGAGGACAAAAGAATGATTTCTAACAAGAAATTTTCACTATCATCATCCTCGTCATCACCATCATCGTCATCACCACAAACCCAACCGGCAGTCAACGTCGATGGCCTTCTATCGACGTTGATTACCGGCGTCGAAGTTGACATTATCTACCTGCAGCTCTCCCTCAGACCGCCATCTTATCAAGCTCCTCTGTGACGACTCTCATTTTGGGCCGCACATTCGGGTCTATTTCGGCACAGCCCAGAGCCACCGCTATTGCCGCTGCGGCAGACCCTAGGCCAGGCTCGGCACGGAGGGCCGGATCTAAGAGCTGGTCTGTTGTGCGGGCACTCCGGGCCCAAGCCGCTAGTGTGAGACCCCCAATCTGTAAAGTTGGCGCTTGCGAGTTTAGCCGCTCGACAGCCAGCTCAAGCGAGCCCGCGTCCGGAGCCCGGCCCGTTAAGAGCTCGAGAAGGAGAATTCCAAATGAGAAGACATCCCAGGCTTGGGCTGGGCGGGCCACTGGGGCAAGCGCCTCGGGTGGGAGGTAGTGGCTTGGGCTGTGCGAGCCGGCCAGCCGAGCTAGACCCAGGTCGGAGATCCGTGGGTTGAGCTCGCCATCGAGGAGGATGTTGCATGGCCTGATCCCCCCATGGACGAGCCTCCGAGGACCTGTTTCGTGTATGCAGGCCAGCCCCCGCGCTGTCCCCCTCGCTATCTGCAGCCTCTCCGCTAGTGACAGTGGCGTCTTCTCTACAAGGATGATCATGCTAATTAGACGATGACAATGACGATGAAGATGATGATGATGATGACAATGTGGATGATGATGATGATGATGATGATGATGATGATGATGATGATGATGAGGATAAGGGTGATGACGACGATGACAATGTTGTTATTGATGATGATGGCTATGATCAGGATGACGGCGAGGATGATGATGACTATGATCAGGATGAGAATGGTGATGACTATGATCAGGATGACAATGATGACGATGGCTAGGATGAGGATGATGATGACTATGATGAGGACGACAATGATGACGATGGCTAGGATGAGGATGATGATGACTATGATGAGGACGACAATGATGACGATGGCTAGGATGAGGACGATGATGACTATGATGAGGACGACAATGATGACGATGGCTAGGATGAGGATGATGATGACTATGATGAGGACGACAATGATGACGATGGCTAGGATGAGGACGATGATGACTATGATGAGGACGACAATGATGACGATGGCTAGGATGAGGACGATGATGACTATGATGAGGACGACAATGATGACGATGGCTAGGATGAGGATGATGATGACTATGATCAGGACGACAATGATGACGATGGCTCGGATGAGGATGATGATGGTTAGGATGAGGATGATGACAATGATGTTGATGGCTAGGATGAGGCGATGATGATGATGATGATGACAATGATGACGATGGCTAGGATGAGGACGATGATGACTATGATGAGGACGACAATGATGACGATGGCTAGGATGAGGCGATGATGACTATGATGAGGGCGACAATGATGACCATGACGATGATGATGATGGTGATGACCATCAAGAAGATGATGATGACGATGACGATAACAATGACGATGATGATGATGTTGATGAGGATGACGATGGCGATGGCGATGACGACGATGATGGCCATGATGACGACAATGATGACGATGACGATGGCAATGACGACGACGATGATGACGATGGCAATGACGACGACGATGATGACGATGACGATGACTATGGTGATGACGACGATGACGATTGTGATGACGCCGATGATGATGATGATGATGACGACGATGATGACGATGACGACGATAACGATGGTGATGATGACGATGATGACAAAAACGATGGCGATGACAACAATGATGATGATGATGACGACGACAACGATGATGACAATGACGATGGTGATGGCAATGACAATGACAATGATGATGACAATGAGGATGATGATGACAATGATGATAACAACGATGATGACAATGACGATGACGATGACGATGATGATAAAAATGATGATGACGATGACTATGACGATGATGACAATGTTGTTGGCGATGGCGATGGCGATGACGATGACTATTACGATTACGATTACGATTATGATTATGATTATGATTATGATTATGATTACGATTAATATGACTATTAATATGACGATAGCGATGACAATAAATAGTGATGATGATGTTGATGATGACGAGGATGACGATGAGGATGTAGATGATGATGACGATGATGATGATGATGATGACGACGATAACGATGATGATGATGGCAATGACAATTATGTAGATGATGATGATGGTAGAAGGATAAGAGGAAGGTGGCTACGGCGGAGGAGGGAGGCGAGGCAGCAGTGGGAGACGAACTCGCTGACGAGGAGCTTCTCCTGGGTTGACCAGCAGTAGGCCTTGAGCCGGACCACGTTCGGGTGCCTCACGCGGGCGATCGCCGCCACCTCCCCGGCGAAATCCCGCCGCCTCTGCGCGGCGCCGCCGCCGCCCAGCCGCCGCACCGCCACCGCCTCCCCGCTCGCCAGCACCACCTTGTACACTATCCCCATCCCCCCCTTCCCCATCACATACGCCGACGCCCCCAACAGCTCCTCCTTCTCGCACTCGAACCCCTCATCCACCGCCACCAGATCTCCGCCGTCCGATCTCCGCCGCCCGATCCTCGCCCGCCACCAAACCCACGCCACCGCCACCGCCACCGCGGCGGCGGCGGCGGCAACGCCGCCGCCGACGACGGCGGCCCACCGGCGGCGGCGGTTCTCCGGCGGAGGCCGCTCCGTCCCGTTGCAAGAACGACGGACGATCTCCCCGCAGAGGAAAGGATTCCCCGCGAAGGCATCGGCGCTCCCCCGGAGGAAGGGGATCTCGCCGGAGAGATTGTTGAAGCGGAGATCCACGGCGGCGGACGGCGGCAGCGCCGCCCACGACGGCGGGATCTCGCCGGAGAGGCGATTGAAGGAGAGATTCAAGCTCCTGGAGAGGGTGGGGAGGGAGCCGAGATCGGGGGGGAGCCCGCCGGAGAGGTCGTTGCGGGAGAGATCGAGCTCGCGGAGGGCGGCGAGCTGGGACCAGATCCCGGCGGGGATCTCGCCGGAGAGGCGGTTACCGGCGAGGAGGAGCCGTTGGATGCGGCGGCAACGGCGGAGATCGGGGGGGAGGGGGCCGGAGATGGCGTTGAGGGAGAGGTCGAGGGTTTGGAGGAGGGGGAGGTCGCAGAGGGAGGGGGGGAGGGGGCCGGAGAGGTTGTTGGAGGAGAGGAGGAGGGAGTGGAGGGAGCGGGCGTTGGAGAGCTGGGCGGGGACGCCGCCGGAGAGGCGGTTTCCGGCGAGGTCGAGGCGGCGGAGGAAGAGGAGCGAGCCCAGCGCCGAGGGGATGTAGCCGGAGAGGTTGCGGCCGGGCACGGCGAGGGCCACCACGCGGGGGGCGGCGCCGCCGCCGGGGACGGCGGCGCAGGACACGCCCGGCCAGCCGCAGGGGTCCGCGTCGCCCTCGTTCCACCCGCCCAGGTCCCCCGCCACCGCGGACTTGAACGTCAGCAAGCTCAGCCCGTCGGCGGAGATGGCGGTGCACGTTAAGAACGCGCCGGTGCAGCACACCAGACTTAGCAGGAACAGCCGCCCGTCCATCTCTTCTTCTTCTTCGTCTTCTTGGTACGCTGGTCCGGCGGAGTTTAAACAAGTCCGCAGTTCACTCTGTTATCCCCTTCTGTCGTGCTCGACGGGGCGCGCATTAACACGGCCTGACACGTCAGTGGCAGGGATCCGCGGTGGGCGGGGCCCACCCTCGGACGGCAATGATTGTGGTGTTGACCAAGATGTTGACTGTTGACCGGTGTTGACTGGTGGTCCAGCTCCGGTGTATGATGGATGACCCGTTCCGTTCGGTCATCCGTTCATCCATTCACCAATTTTCGTCTGGGACGAAAAAACCCTCCCGTCCAGAGGTCTCGGACGATGGACGGTTGGAGAAGGACGAAAAACCGTCGGATTCATATCCGACGGTTGAAATCTAGCCACGTGGCCTCGTTGCGACATTTTGCATTGAAGTTTACGACCTTTAATATATTAAAAATATAAATCGGGTTTTTTTTCGTCCGGGACAAGGGACGGGTCGGTTTTTCCCCGGACGGGACGGAAATTCGTCCCAGAACGAATGGACGGGACGGTTTTGAGATCGTCACTGCACTGATGACACGGCCAGACTGCCATTTGGCGCGACGGACCTCTGACGATCGATTATGCTCGGATGAATCCAGTGAAAAACATAAAATTTAAAACTTAAGATAAAAACTTCTTCGAAAGTGGAAATCTACAGAAAAAAGAGGAAATTCGAAGAGAAATGTTTGGTAGGAAGAACATGCCTGAAAGTAGTAGGAATGTAAGAGTGAGAGAGTTCTCTCTCTCTCCTCATGATACTGGAATCTCGCTCATTTCTTGATCGACAGGGCTCGCCGTGACCGGGTAATACAGGTAATGAAGGTCACCCACATCATCGCCAGAGAGCTTCTTCCACCCATCAGGGCCCACGTAATAAACTGAAGAACAAGGGAAATTCACATTCATGTATCATGTTTTTGACAGATAATTAACATAAGTTCCATTTGTAATATATGACGACCAGAAATATGAAAGAAGCACTACTCTGACTAGATCGAGATCAGATCGATTAAATAGCCTAAATCGGTGATTGGATTGGCCCAGTTCAGCAATCTACTAAACTGGATTGAGATCAACTTTGGCAGAGATCCAATCAAGAGTGCAGTTTGAAAGATCCAACCAGATTGAGATCTGATCGGATGGCCTTAATCAGGGATTGGATTGGCAAAGTCTATCGATCGACCCAGAGGGATCGTGATCTGTACGAGTACAGTAAGACCAGATTATCGATCAGCCCATTAAGTGGAATGGACCAATGGGTTGACAATTAACGGCCTATAATCCCACATTGATCAAGGATAAGATGATCTTTAATCAAAGAGTAGCGGGTAGAATGACGATACGATTGGATCGCCGGTCAGATAGATCATTCGATCTCAATGATGATCAAGACAAACCCCAAAGCACAGGCCTTAACTTACCGCTGGCAACTCCACCACTGGCGCCGTCTCTGAACGTGGCATGGTAGATGGCCCGCCGGGCCAATTCTGCGGCTTCTTCAATTGTCATATCATAGCGATACCTGGACTTTGGAGAATGATATTAATATAAACATACTCTGGGGAGAGAACATATGAATAATTCCTGAAGAGATTTACCCGCTGTCTAGCACACCATACGCGTAGGGCGATCCCGATCCAACGGAGAATCTTTTCCCCTTGAGCCGGCCTCCTTCGGCGTCGACGTAGTATAGACCAGGACCCTGGGAAATGATTAAAATTTAAATACTCATTAAAACAAAGGTTGTCGGAAGAAAAGATCTCACCGTTTCATCCCAGCCGGCGATCATTGTTCCGATGGAGAGGCCCATTCCCCGATAGGAATAGAGAATGTTGGCTAACAGCTTTGATGCACCCGTCACCGAAATCCTTCGCTTGTTTGCTAGTTCGTGTAAACGACACTATAAAAATAAGGAAATTGTGAAAAAGAAGAACATGGTAGAGATATGTAATTTAATGAGAAGAATCCCAAGAATAGTTTACGAGGATCTGATCAGATTGGTTGGATCTAGATCAGACGAATCGAATTGCTCCATCAAATGACCTTGATCGGCAATTGGATTGGGGGGGAGAGAGAGAGCTTAGAAGAAAGGGAGTTTTGCTTCTTTGATTCTTGATTCATCAAGTTGAGGGTTCATCTCAGGCTGACCGACGATCAAATCAATCTTTGATCATAAGGACGAATCGAGTCTGGATCGGTCTAAGGTGAAAGTCGATCCAGTGTACTTGATTGATGATTGGATAAAATATGAATCTGGTCAATGGATGAACTGATCAATCAGCAGACCTGATCATGGTATCCATGCATATTTAAGGTAGAAGAAACCCTGATACTAGGGTTAGAAATCGGCCAATCATCAAATTGACCAGGTGAATCAATCAGGATTGGAGAGAGAGAGAGAGAGATTGGAAGAAAGCGAAGTTTATTCTTTGATAATATCTCGATCGCCTGGCTGATCAATAACCAACGGGATCAAGTATAGATTGGGTCAATCGATGATTGGATCAATCGGTGTGTCCAATTTATAATTTGATCTCGATCGGGATGGAGATTAACCCTACCCAGGACCAAGAGAATCGACACACCTTAATCCCCAGGTTTCTGTGCCAAAATTGACAGTCCGCGGCACCGCCAGCCATTGTGCCAAGCATGTACGGGTTAATCTCTATGATTTTCTTCACAGACTGAGAAGCTATTTGTATGACCCAAAAGAAATGTAAAGAAGAAATAAGGACAATATCAATATGAAAGAAAGAAACACAATTAACTTGCGTCAAAATCAATAGTTCGAGGCCAGCATTTAATGAAATTAAACCAGTAAAGGCACCGAATTATATTAGGGATCTCAAAAACAAACCAACCAAGTTGCCGCAGATAAACATGCAGAAATTATCAAGTCAAAAAAGACCACGATTTAAAATCAATTCATGCATTCATCAGCGCCATCCCCAAATTTCGTCGTCCATCTTTGATACAGGGAAATGAGAGAGGATGACGAAGAATCAATATTGCCATCATCATCACCATTGTTTATCACCATTGGCATCATCATAATTATGAACGAATCCAAACCCTACGCTTGACACTAAATCTAGGTCAGAGGTGTCGTCCCGTATCATAGTCAACTCTTGGCGCTGCACGTGATACTCATTTTGTGCACGTCTCAGCAACATCTATGGGAGCATGCCCCAGCATGAAGAAGCTACTCACCTATAAGAATCTGATAGAACTCCAACTAAATCAAGAAACCAATTCTTGAAAGCAAGAAGTTACTCACAATGATAGTTGCAGAAATGTGACTCTTCAGACAAAAGGGGGAAATCTCCAGATCACTCGTGCCGTCACAAACTCTCCAGCCAGATGCAGCTTGAGCTCAGCAACGCCTCCCACTCCCCAAGCTTACCCAAATGGCCAATGCCCCTCCCTTCCAGAAGGGCTTCTTTATATAGGAGCAAGAAGTCCTTGCTCGTAACCCGGGCAGTTAGCTCCTAACCCGAGCAGCAAGGATCTTGGACTATTTTGACTCCACACCTGTGGACCCAAGGGCAGTCCCACGTGCAGATTCATTCACATTATCTTCTCTCTGTCCTCCTCCTTTTTTCTTTATTTTGTATGTAATCCTAGGTATCGTGAAAGAATCTTGTAGAATGTGCTTAAATATCCGATGATGTGCTTGTTCTTTGATATCAGGACCATGTTAAATTTTGAATCATGACACAGTTAGGCGTCAAATAAAAAGGGTTGTGGGCCTTAATTTATTTTTCTATGCCGAAAGAAACAATGTCGACAAATTCCGTCTTTTTGGCGCTTCCTGTCTTCCACAACGTATTTCTGCACTGGTTTTGTTATCAGATGAGGTCAAGAGATGATGACAACTCATTATTGCCCACGCCATTTGTTTTCATCCAAATGAAACACTTTTTTTTTTGAACAAAAAATGTCACAACTATGATGACTGATGATGAGGACAATGATGCTGGTTCGTCATCTCCTGTCGACACTTTCTCTATTTTTTCACTTCTAGATGAGGAGGATGCCAAGTCAGCGTCATCCTCGCTAATGGTCTGCGACTAAGATGATGATGATGAATTTTTTGTTGATATTCTGGCCGTGGATGCATAAGATGATGATGACGACCCATCATCATCCCCTGTAGATGACATTCTTGCCATGTTCGAAATGTCAACGAGAACACAAACTACACCATATTCTAAAAATGGACGTTGAACCCGAATACCCTATCAATGAATCCACGTACCATTTATCATTCCCATCATACAAGCAAATATCAGAGAACAAGCTGAGAAAATTCTTACTCAATGCATTCCACAGTTAACACAAATAAAGAAAACAAAAGTAAAGCTGGAGCTGCTTACACCAGAAAAACAAAGTCTGGTTCTGAAGCATTTAACTGATTTAAAAAATAACTCCCAAAATTTTTTTTCTTTAATATCTCATAAATGTGAGAAAGAATCTGGATTGTGAGGGAAAGAACGTGATCTTTTCTTTAACATAAAGGAGTGGAGACATGTTTTAAATGGGTTGTATGAAGATTCAAATAACGAATTCTTTTATGAAGATTAGCTTGATTCTATAGCAGATAGCCCAAGTTCTTAGGAATCTCAAGAAATTGATCTACAAAGCGCCTCAGAAATTTCAAAAGACCACCTGGAAAGGCAACTCTCTACCAAGAAGGTCCGTATTTGCAAAAAAACCACTATGGAAATGAGTAAAAAAATGAAACAGAAATAGTTTAAACAGAAATTATAATTGTCAAATCCAAGTGAGAACGATAGAGAAACAAGCTTACAGATGTATCCTCCCATGCTGGCGCGGGAATCCGCGGAAACTATCACACCCTCCTTGAAAATGAATGCAAGAGTTGTCGTACCCTTCGCCGGTTTCACCATCTGAACAGCTTTCTTCTGGAAACCATCAAACTAGCCAAGAAAATCCAACAACATCATTAGTCCGCCAATTCAAGCGCTACGCTTGAAGAAAATTGTGATAACCATGATTTCACTCACATCAGTGGTTCTAGGAAGCTGAAACGATGACGGTACAGAAAGAATACTCTCTTCAGAATCCTCCTCCGCGCCGTACAAGGGCACCATGGAATTCAAACCACTCGTATCCAGCTTCATTTTCTCAACCTAGGAAATAAAACATCTGATCAGACGCAGGTAAGAATCACCGTTGCCGTTTTCTTTTTTTATTGTCAATGGAAAGATTTCTTCACTCGTAACACTCAGATGTCTCGTATTTCTCAAAAAAAAAGTCTCGATGTTCTCGGTTCGATCAAGAAGTAAACGCTATCTTTAGATAAAAAAACAAGTTATGAAACAAGATCAAGAACTAGCGGGGCAACGAGATTGATACCTGGCGTTGATCTTCTCAGGTCGATCGGCAGAGCGGCAGCAGAGGTCGACGATTTGGCGGAAGGCGAGAACTTCAAGCTTGGGAAGCAAGACAGGAATAGATTGATAGTTAAAGAGTTAATACAGTAGCTTTGATGGGCCTGTTAAAAAGCCCATTGGGCAGGCTGGTTGGGCCTGGACAAAATTAGGGTTTTGAAGGGTGTTGGCTGGGTCGGCACACGATGTCGGTGTCGATGTCGGGACAGATGCTGTTCTGGATATCAGAAATGGGAAATCTGTTTTGGGGCTTTACCGAGATCCAGATATTGTATGATGGGCCAGGTTAAAAGCCCATTGGGCAGGCTGGTCGGGCCGGGAGGAAATTAGGGTTTTGAAGGGGGTTGGCTGGGTCAGCACACGATATCGGTGTTGATGTCTAGATGGATGCTGTTCCGGATATCAGAAATGGGAAATCTCCTTTCTGGCTTTACCGAGATCCAGATATAGTATGATGGGCCTGGTTAAAAGCCCATTGGGCTGGCTGGTCAAGCTGGGAGGAAATTAGGGTTTTGAAGGGGGTTTGCTGGGTTGGCACACGATAATGGTGTCAATGTTGAGACAGATGCTGCAGCAGATATTAGAAAAGGGAAATCCGCTTTTCAGCTCTACCAGTATCGTAATATTGGACGATGATATTGAATATACTTTGTGATAGTACCGATATCTGATGCTGTTATCCGTCCCAATTTCGACATATTCTTCTTCTTTGGTGTTGTAAAGGAGTGAATTCTCTCCTCTTCCAATACAAGTAGTATCCTAGCTACCCTTTGCCAATAAACCTAAAGCCTGAGTGCTATCGAATATCGATGTCGGGGTATCAGTTTTTCCATGTCTGACAAATAAATTGAAATATAATTTAAATATTTTGTCATGTTAGTATGAAACAAATCAATATGTAATTAAGTTATTGAACTTTCATATTTGTCTTTGTGTGAATAATTCCAATCACTATTAAGTTAATCAATCGATATTTATGTAAGTCGAACAAGTTGAAATTGTTGACGGAATACCAAAAGATAGAAGTGGGACACTAATGGGTCGAAGTCAATAATGAGATTTATTAGCCCCGCCCGGCCCAAAATGTGTGATTATTGTGTACTCTAAATCAGGGCAAAATAGTCAATACTGCTATATTTGTAATTTTGAGGTCGTAGAAATTTCTTACTCTAGGTATTCCAAATAAAATATGAATACTTTTTTCTTTCATTTTCATTCAAAATAAACCGATATTCGGATCCTGGATATCAATACTTGGTACTTATTTTGATATATGATATCCGCCACTGTCATCTACCATCTTCTTGACCCCTTCGGTGTCCATCACAATCTCTGATATCATGAAAGTCTTTAATACTTGTCTGACATATGGTACGGGCATCTGAAATCATCTAGATTTCATCCAGAAATTGGATATCGAATTGTCAGATATCAGTGGTTGGACGTATATAGATGGGAGAAAACTACTAAGGTCAACGTGGTCAAAGTCTGAGAACCAAGTTGGTGGTGTTTGATAATCAAAATTATGATTTCATTAAACATCAAAACAAATTATTTTCTGTTACAAACATTATGACTATATAATTGCATATTAATCAATCTGACCATATGCATGGATAGTAGGAGTTATGCAGCTTTATTAGCTTTATGGTTCGTCACATGTGGATGACAATGATGTCTGACATTGACGATAACATATATAATTTTTTGAAGGAGTACCATTGATACAATCGATGTCAACAGACACCAACATCCACATCACATGTTCAGGATTAAAAATGATTAGGTTATTGTTGATTGTCAATGTGAACAAGAATGGTGGATGATGACATTTTTGGGTTTTGCCCTTGAATGAATGCTTGAAAAACTATTTTCATGATGCGGAAGGTGGAAATCAGTTATCAAGTTATCTCTAAAACAGAAAAAAATCATATTACCTTATGGGGAACTTGTTCCACCCTTGATTTGCTCTCTAGGATAGTACTTTCAAGCCATTCACGTGCCCGACCTCTAGACATATCCACACAACAAACGGACTCTCAGATCTTCTCTCCTCCAAATATTCTTGACAATCTAATTGATCTTCTCACCATCCAGGACTTCTAGAGGAGCGAGTGGAATATGATAGTAAGAAGGAAAGAGGGGGAAGATCTGGCTGGCATGGGCACCTAAAATAGGTGCCCCTAATTTATACTTATTGAAAGACTTTTCACAAAAGTCCTTACGAATAAACTACATCCACCAATTTCCTTTTAGTCTTATGTTTGTGACCCTCTAAGTTCATTTATCAATCTATGTATTGGTGACTAATAAATGAATAGCCCAATAATAATTATTGGTCAACTTAATTCGTTAACTAAATCAACATATAGATTAAATAGTCAATGATGGATTTTTAACCCAATCAATACGTAAAGTTTCTAGCTTGTGGTGTGCTCTAGAAGATAAATAGTACTTCTTGAAATCTCTTGTGGAACATTTTTGAACATTGATTACGGTATATGTAAAATCCTTCATCTACGCAAGACCCTTGAATAACCTAGGGAATGGTTAGCGGTCTAACCCTAATCTTTGAAGAATGTCTCTGATAAGTTTAAATTTAGTCCGTACTAATATGTAATGGGGATCATTGGAGAATGCCTTCATCAATATCCCTACTACCCTGGTCAAGGGATTGATGCATCTTCTTTCTCGAGTTAATCTCCTCTTACACCAAGGGCGGCCATTCAAGTATTTACTGATATTTCTGATCTGAGACATGTTTGAATTCCATGATTAGATATACTGTTGGGTTCTATAGAGGCTTAGATCTGGATGATCAGAACAAAATGATGCGCAGCAGAAGACTTTTGCGAATCGAACAACATCAACGAAAACATTAAACGAAGTACCTTTGCACGAATCTCATTCGTGATTTCTTCGATCCCAGAGCGAGACGAGTCGAGCTGCTCAAGTGTGCAGCCTCTAGATGTATCCACGCGGTCCTCGGCACGTCGGATCTCCTCCTTCTCGTTGACGAGCCCCGTTCTTTCTTCGTTGGCGTCGTTACGTCATCCCGATCACATCAGGGATGGAGAGGGGGTGTGGGGAGAGTGGAGAAGAAGGGGAAAGGCCCCTGAACAATTCTGGCCTGGGTCAATTTTGTTCAGGGCCTTTCCCTATTTATACTAAGTGGGTATTTTTCATAAAACCCCCAAAACTTAAGTATCTCTTCCAACATCCAAAAGACCATTTGCGTGTGACCCTCTAGGCCCATGTATCAATCTAGTTAACTACTCCAGAGGCCCAATAACCTTTATTGGCCTTTCAAATTAATTAACTATATCATCATATAGATTAATTAATGTCGGATCGATTTAATCCAATCGATAGGTCGAGACTCCGACACGTGGGGTGCCAAGCTATACCTCGTGTCCTAGAAGATACAAAGGAGTGTGTATCAACTCACTCATGGAACCTGTTCATCATCAGTTACTGTGTATGTATAATCCCTCATCCACTTGACGCTCCTTGGATGACTTAGGGTATGGTCAACTGTCAAACCCTAATTGATCATCCGAGTTAGTACTGATGCATTCAAAAATCATCGGACAACTCTTCTCCGATATTTCACTGCCTTGGCCAAGGACTTCGTTGCATTGTCTTCCTTGAGCTGTCACCTATTATACCGAGGTTGGACGATACCATCTTGACCACTCAATCACCTTCGTGTACTTCTTGATGCACCCGAAGTAAGACCGTTTAGAATCCCATAATTAGAGACTCGTTGGCCATAGCCAAAGTACAACCGTCCGTCCACAAGACGTCTTTGGTGTCTTAGGTCTAAGGACCACTTACACAGCCGTGATGTCAATCAACCTGATTGACAGTTCAGTATAATACCATTCAGGGATTCGTACGGATCAATTCAGTGAACTCTTTCCACTAAAGAGCACCCACTATCTATCCGTAGTGTCGCCGCACTAATGGCTATGGGACGGGTCATACTCATCATATGAGTGAGGCTAGATAGTGCTATTCTATCCGGATACTTTGATGTCCTTCTCGCGTATCGTTCGAATAGGAATGTTTAGAACACATGCTTAAAGACTAGTGATCTCCGTATTACAATCTCATCATAATTCACTAAGTTCGATCATGTATTCATGGACTTCATTATATGCATCACACATGCACTATAATGAATATGTTCTATTAATGAACATGGAACGAGATGTGGAATGTGTGATTGGCTTGCCGGCCACATATATTTCCATCATATACATCATTGTCAAAACATGGATGTCCATATGCAATATGTCCTTGGCGTCTTAGGTTAATGAACTACTAGTATGACTGTGGAATAAATAAATATTATGGATGTTTAAGTTTATCATTAAGGGTTCATACAGATTCATACTATTAATAAAGATAATAAAAATATCATCAAAAGCATGATGGTGATTCTTTCTCAATATCTAAGGGATGTGAATGAAAAATTCAGTTTTAAATGATTTGTTCCATGTGAAGCTCACATGTTGAAAGTCATAATTAAATAAGCCTTAAGGTCTCTTTGTGTCTCCATGGGATTGCGCCATTGAAATGCTCAATACGACACTATCTAAAAAGTTGGAAACAAATATTTAATGTTATTGACAAAGTGGTGAAGATGAGAATATGTTCTAAAACATAGATCTGATCCTTGGATGTTGTCACTTGATTTAGATCCCCAATCATGAGAATAAAGGAGTTGACTCAATAAAATCAACAATATAAGAAAATCCATAAAGAGTCGATGATTAGGCTATATGTTCTATGAGTCAATCATGTATTACACATCTTGTTAATATTTATCTATGTAAGTCATATTCATTATTATCAACTTGTAATATGATGTAGCCCATCAGCCCATTTTTGAATCCCATTAACAGGTGTGGAGGTAAGATGGAGAATCTTCTAGAAACATACCAGATTTCTAAAAAATCACCTAAAAATCACCCACAAATCCTCTAAAAGATTCTTTTTCTACCAAAATATGCGGAATGTATCTACTACCTCTTCTCTGAGATGGAGGTCTTCAATTTTTTTGTCAGAATATTTTAAGTGACATAGTATCTATTATGATTCTATAGGTTACCTGTTTTGTCTTGTTAGTCTCATTTTTTCCAATGTTTAGAGCTATATTTTCAAGAGTACTATTGATAACATCAAAATTTGGGTCATAGTATGTGATTTTTGCTTTTGAGTTTAACCAAAAAATATATGAAAACTGATAGTCATGTATTGAATTCTAGATAGCAATGAGTTTGGGTCATCTCCACATAGAAAAGTTATTATGGATTTAATGATCATTAAATGGTGATGAAAGAGAGACAAGAGGAGCTACATATAAAATAAGAGATAGTGAGGCAATGGGAACCCCACAAAAAGAATATCAAAATCAAAATTCAAGAAGATAAATATGAAGGTTAATGATAGTTGTATATAGTAGGATTTGAATGAAGAGAGCAAAAATAAGAGAGTACGTAGAGGATAACG
Organism: Wolffia australiana; assembly: GCF_029677425.1. Classification (NCBI taxonomy): domain Eukaryota; kingdom Viridiplantae; phylum Streptophyta; class Magnoliopsida; order Alismatales; family Araceae; genus Wolffia; species Wolffia australiana. The sequence continues at coordinate 12,016,016 of NC_135847.1, forward strand.
CGAACAAGTGATGATGGGACACGAAAGTGAGTACAGAAGTGGAAATGCATAGATTATTAAATTAGGGTTTGTAATTGAGTGGAGTGGAGATGATGTGTGCTCTCGCATTACATGTGTACCTTATGGATATCACAAGTACTTAAGACTGACAGCGAATAGATGGGTATCTAAAGGAATAAGCAACAATAGATAGAATGGTGACAAGTAGGGAGTCTATCACATGTACTCTAGCATTACATTAGTATATTAATATTTAGAGGTGTAGTTTATATTAGTAATGCTTCATACTCATGTTTTTAGGTTTAGGGACTAGCAATGTTTGGTAACAAAAATAAGAGGTCATTGGTATGGGAATTACAATGATTTAAGGTATGTGTATGATAACATGCTAAATAGAGGGTTAGAATTGATGGATATTATGTGGCCATCAAGTCAATCACATCACCACATTTATTTAAGTTCATTGAATAAAATATTACGTTCATTATTATTCCAGTGTGATGTTTATAATGAAGTCCATGAATACTTGCAATGACATAGTGAATTATGATGAAAGCATAATACAAAGATCACTAGTCTTTAAACATGATTCCAAATATTCATATTGGATGGATAGTCAAGATGAACTTTGAATTATCAGGATAGAATAGCACCAACTTATCTTAATTATACGATAAGTATATTTGATCCTATGGCCATTAGTGTGGCGACACTAAGGACATATGTTTGGTGCTCTTTGGAGAAAGAGTTCACTGAATTGATCCATAGGAATCCCTGAATGGTATTATACCTAAACATCAATCAAATTGATTCATGTCACGATGGTATAAGTGATCCATTAACGTGAGACACTAAGGATATCTCGTAGATGGACGACTACTTTTTGACTACGACTTACAAGCTTTTAATCATGGGATTCAAATAGGTCATAACTCGGATGTAGTGAGAAGGTCACAGAGGTGATTGAGTGGTCAAGACGGGATCATTCGCCCTCAATATAAGAGGAGATTTGGTGCATCGTCTTCCTTGAGTCAATCATACCCTAAGTCGTTTGGGAGTCTTGCACGAATGATGGATTATACATATACGGTAAATGATGGCGGTAAAGCTTCCATGAGAGAGTTCAAACACTACTCGGTATCTTCTAGAGCACGAGGTGTAGCTTGGCACGAGCTAAAAACTTAACCTATCGATTGTGTTAAATCGACCCTTAATTAATCAATATATATATGTTGATATAGTTAATTAATAAGGTTGGTTAATAATTGTTATTGGGCCAATAAAGTTATTAACTAGAATGATACATGAGCCTAGAGGGTCACACGCATAAGGTCATAAGGGCATTGGTGGATATATTTTACTTTTAGGGTTTTTGAGAAAAACCTTAAGTGAAATATGAAGAGGGAAAGGGCTCTCATTTCAAGCAACCATGCAAGCCAGATTTGAGAGCCCCTCCCTTTCTCCACTCTCTTCTCCGCTCATCCAAGGAGAGTGTCTTCATGGTGAGAAGATCTTCAAGATTTTCAAGGAAAGGTGAAGAAGAAGAAGAGGTGGAGATCCAAGCACCAAGTGATTGTGTGGATACTTCTAGAGGCCAGACACGTCAATGGCTTCAGAACGATCTCAACGAGAGCAGGTCAAGGGTGGAACAAGTTCCCCAAAAGGTACATTTGATGCATTGTTTTATAGATCGATTAAGAATCAATTTCACGCTTTTGCATCATGGAAACAATGTTTTCCATGGTTGAACCAAGGTACATAACACAACAAGAATCACAATATTTGCATGATTACTTGGATTAAATGATTCTACGTGTGTGTTGTCAATACTAAAAGAATAAATTTAGTTTTATAAATATGTTTTGAATTTTATGATTTTTAGGTATTTCCAGGGATTTTTTGACATCGTATTATGAAGGAAAATAATTTTTTTAAGTTAGAACATTTATAAGAAAATTTCTGACATTAACTTGTTAAAGATATTACTGTTCTAAGCTGAGAATATATCTTATGTATTTTCTGGATTATAACTGATTTTTATGAATTAATTACCATTTTTGGGGTTTAATATTCGTGCCCAGCCACATGTTTCCATATGATTTGCCTTATGATGAACAATCATTGCTTTCCACAATTATTATGTTACTAATCGTTGCAAAAGATTCCCTAATGCCATTGTGAATTACAATGCCATAATGGTCAATCAATAACTGAAAAGTTTCTTAATTTTTTAATCACATGGATGATGTTGACCAATGAAAGAAAACCCTATTTAAATTTGAATAAAAGTAATTATGAAGACTGATCAAGTTCGAATTAAAAAATCATTAATTTTTTACTTTGTAATTAGTTGGTCAGATATGCCCATGTAACATGACACAATCAAGCATAGAAATGTTGCACATGGTGCAACATGTCTATGCTTAATTGGTGGAAGAGATAAAATTTGTGGATGGTGTGCGCTGATGTCTCCATGCATAGATATGGTGTACACACTAATAATTTACTTCGATTCTATCTACCTTTTCATGTGCAAGGACACAAGGCACTTTCTGGATCATTTATTGAGAATATAAAGGAAATCACAACCTATCATTGGATGAATTTTAAGAAAATTTATGATGAAAAGCCTAGATGTATTGTGATTGCAACATCAATGAAGAGAGATCAATATTTAATCTATGTCAACAACCAAGATTCATCAAATTTCAGGACTTAATATCTGATGATCCTAAAGTTCAATCGGCCTGAAACTTTAGGGGTAGCTTCTTCTTTATCCCTTGTCCACATCCATGTGGTTGGGTATATATGATGAACCACGAATCTTGATATGATGATTAAAATATATTGAGGTTTCGAAGATACATCAAGGATTTCTCGTAGAAGTGCAGTAGAGTTTTAGGTTATATGGCCTTGATCTGAATGAAACAAAACAGATTCATGCTATGGAAGACTCAGAATGGAATCAAAATGACAGCAACCAATTAAATAAATTGAATCAGCTGGACACGAGTTGCATTCTTGATTTCTTGGATCCTTGAGTGATGCATGTTGAGATGCTCATATGTGCATCCTCTAGATGTGGATACATAGTTGGCAGTTTGAATCTCCTCCTTCATCTTGAAAAACTTTGTTCATGCTTGGTCATCATTACACCATCCCAATCACATCAAGAACAGAGATGAGCTAACACGAAGAGGTAAAAGAGACCTGAACAATTCTGGCCTAGGCATATTTTGTTCAGGGCCTTTCCATATTTATAATAAGTAAGAATTTCATAAGTATAAATTATGATGGCAATAAGACCATGTGTGTGACCCTTTAAGCCCATGTATCAGCCTAATTAATAGCTCTAGTGGCCAATAGCCTTTATGGATTTTCCAAATTAGTTAACTATATCATCATATAGATTAATTAGTGTCAGATTAATTTAACCCAATCGATATCTGGAGTCTTCAGTCCGTGGGTTGCCAAGTTATACCTCGTGCTCTAGAAGATAAAAATGAGTTTACTAACTCACTCATGGAACCTCTTTATCACCATGAATGTATGGTCCCTCATCCACTTGATGCTCCAAGGATGACTTAGGGTATGATTAACCATCAAACCCTAATCAATCATCCGAGTTAGTACTGCTATATTCAGAAATCATTAGAGAACTCTTCTCAAATATTCCACTACTTCAGCGCATCATCTTCCTTGAGTTGTCTCCTCTTATGCCAAGAGTGGACGATTCTATCTTAACCACTCAATCGTCTTTGTGAACTTATTTATAGACATGTGCTTAGATTATTTAGAATTATATGATTAGGAACTCATAAGTCATATTCAAATTATAACTATCCATCTACAAGATATCTTTGGTGTCTCAGATTGAAAAAGCACTTACATAACCGTGAAGCAAATTAACTTTATTAACATTTTGGTATGATACCATTTAGAAATTAGTACATATCAATTCAGTAAACTATTTACCTAAAGAACACCCACTATCTATTTGTAGTGTCTCCACACTAATGACTATCAAACTAGCCATACTCATCATATGAGTGAGACTAGATATTGTTATTCTATCTGGATACATGATGCCCTTCTCAAGTATTATTCAAATATGAATATTCAGATCACATGCTTAAATACTTGTGATATCTGTATTGGAATTCCATGGCAATTCGCTAAGTGTGATGTTGTATTCATGGAGTTCATTATAAGAATCACCCATGCACTATAAAGAATGCATTATATTAATGAACATGGAACAATATATGGAATGTGTGATTTGCTTTCCAACTACATTTATTTCCATCATAGAGATGAGGAGAGGCTTGTCTTTATCAACCAAATGTTGTGGTTCTAGTGGAACGTAAGGACCTAGTCTAAGTTCTCTACCCTTGAATTATCTTATCTCCATTACAATTATTAGGTTAAATTTACCCCCCTACTTTTCAATTTTTCATTTTACTATCTCCATCACCTCTTATTATCTTTTTTGTAATGCATATATCCTCTCTCCTCTCTTTGATCACCGTTTAAAGAACATCAAATCCCTTAAACATTGTTCCTTGTCAAGACTACCCATACTCATCTCTAGCTTGAATGAATTCTATGAGTATCAATTTATATAATTTTCTTGGTTAAACTCAAAAGCATCAATGACACAAAGTAAATCCTAAATATGAGTTTATCGTGAAGCAAGGTCATCCTTCTAGTATCAAAATGAAATGATGTCAAAAGGGAAAGTCGTACAGATTCATGAAGATGCCTCTCCCAAAGTATGCTTCGTATTTTAATAAAATTTCTATGATTTGAAGGATACGTTCCAAGAGTAGTAGGATAAGGTGGACAATAGTTGGAAGCAAATGTTTTCACACATATCTGATTTAGAACAAACCTACAATAGCTAAGTACTAGAAGAGGGCTTGATGTGATATATTTTAGTGAAGATCCAACACAGAACAAACTATGTGATGATTTTAATTTTTCAAGGTCCAAAACCTTGAAAAACTTACATGAAGATGAATATTGCATCAAAAAGATTGATATTGTCCTAGAATTCAGTCCTTCCATAAAACAATCAATATTGTCTTATAAATTGAGTGTATTTACATATGATGGAAAGAAGGCAAAAGTCCATTTACCTTCTCCAAAGAATACCTCATACAATACAGGAGAGTGCCTGACAAGGTAGAGGAACCAAGCTCAGACTAGGCGATCAAACTCATGTATTCTAAGACCAAGTGGTTCAATTAGGACGTCGTCAAGTGCCAATAACTTGTATGCTCCAATTAGCAAGGAAGTGTTACCTTTATAATGAAGAAGGCCACAAATCTTATGTTTTCCCTAATGGGAATATATGTGGCCAACAAGCCAATCATACATTCTATATATCGTTCAACGTTTGTTGATGCAATTCCATTGGTTATAATGCATGTGTGATACTTATAAGGAAGCCCACGAATACATATAATGGAATATGAGTGACCTATTGAATTGTAACAATATCACAATCTAGAGATCATCAATCTTTAAACATATTAATAGTCCAATTCAAAAGATATTCAAGAAGGATATCAAAATATCTAGATCGAATAACATTATCTAGCCTCACTCATATGATGAGTATGGCCGATCCCATTGATATTAGTGTAGAGACACCAAAGATAGACAGTGGATGCTCTTTTAGGGAAATACTTTACTGAAATGTTTGTCAATAATCATTGAATGATATTACACCAAATTGTTAATCAGATTCATTCACGTCATGGTTGTAACTGATCCTTAGAACTGAGACTCTAGAGACGTCTTGTGGATGAACAATTGTACTTTCAGTACAACCTACAAGTTCTTGTTAATAGAATTCCATACCATCCTAGCTCATTACAACAAGAAAATCATGAAAATGATTGAACGATCAAATTGGGATCGTCCGCCTTTGATATCAAAGGAGACAGGTAAAGGAAGATGAAGCGATGAAGTCCTTCACCAAAATAGTAGAATATCGAAGAATAGTTCTCTGAAGATTTTCAAACTCATCAATGCTAACTCAGATGGCCGATTGACAATGATGAATTTAATAATAATTAGTAGTCCAATGTTTGGTCCTCGCGTAGTTAAGTGTCTCGGTGATATATTTTTAGGCTATGATATCAAAGGTAGTGACTTTTCAAATGATGTGGGGGACCGAAGAGATGACAATGTTACACAAGGGATATTATTGAGTTTGCTGGATCTTGATAGTGTCACATAAGCAACAGATATGCAAACAGATGTGTGATATTTGGAATTTCTTTTACATAACAATTTCCCCGATTTAGTGTTAACTTCATGATTGAGTCATTTAAACCTATATTTTTTAACCAACATCAAAATGTTTTATTTGAAATAAAACGATACAACTAGTATTTATCATCTCACAATTAGTAACTCCTTTAATCAGTTTGAGCACCCACCAAATGACAATAAAAGTATTTTTTCATTTGATAAATTAGATGTTTGGCAATAATAAATTGTCGTTCCCACAAGATAATTTGCATGATAATAAATGAATGATGTTAAAAAATAATTATCCATAATCCCGTGCTATTTCTTGTGATCCTATCTTGCATCAATTATTGGAAACATAACATCACACATCCTGAGAACCTGCCAACATCAAGATCATTGTCGAATAACCAGTAAAGATCATCATTACAACTAGTAAAGAAAAAACTCATTCTTGTTGGTGGTTGGCATGATGTCAATGATTACTTGTTTATAATAACAAAAACATCATCACATGGTATTACTTTTTCTTCTTGCCAATTGCTGATACCTAACTAGCTTACCACTTTGGAACTATATTTACTACTTTACCTGGACTCCAAACAATGGTGACAGCAGCAGTCACACCAAAAATATTTGAAAGAGAGATTACAAAGAAGTTAAAAATTCTGTCCTTGTTTCTGTTTAACTGAAATGGGACTACAGTCCTTTTATGTAAGTACAAGAAGTAAAAATTTAAATTTAAGCCGCGTCTGAGAGCTAAGTTCACATTGGAAATAAGACATCTTCCTCTATCTAGATCAAAAATCATAATAGCCTTTGATGCAAAATTCCTCGCAGAAAAAACATTGCAAAAATATCTCAAGAATTGGTTATCTCCTTCTCCTTTGCTTTGCAGAGATCCTCCGCAGACTTGATGAACTTTTTAGTAATTTCCTCGATCTGTTAAAAAATAAATGCATTGGAACTTAAAACAACTTCCTAACCGCAATCAAAATTCTCACCTCCTTCTCCAGTCTCTTCACATCATCCTTGGGGATTGTTGATGAAGCTTTCTTTATTGAATCTAATGCCTGAATTTAACAGGAAAATTATACCTAAGAGTTAAATATCGTTTCACGCCTAAAAAGTTAGCCAGAAAAATGAAGATAAATAGTTCTAAAGTACCTTCTGGCGTGCTCTTCTTATGCTCTGCTTAACATCTTCTGATGATTTGGTGACAACCTTGCACAATGCCTGCGGATTGAACGACAAGTCTTACACCTAAGAAGAAAGTAGATAATGAAAACTTTAACAACCTCTCAATAAAGGACTTGCCTGTACGTTTTCCTTCGTTAATCTGCATGTCATTAAATAGAAATTGCAGTAATCAGCACGTATTCAAAAGAATTCCACAAAGCATAAATATTTTAATGCCCCCGAAGCTCAATTTTTATAAGATGGAGAATGTCGATCACAGACCCACAAACTGAAGGAAATACTTACGGTGGTATGGCGACGATCAGCCGCTGCCCATCCACCATCGGATTCAGGCCCAATGGAGAAGATACAATCGAGCTTTCTAGCGATTTCAGTACCTGAAAGAACGAGACAGAGTAGGTTGATTTGGGTTTTTACAACAAAGGGGGTAGGGTTAGATTTCTTATTTCAAGGTTTAGGGTCAAGACTATACGGTTTTCACTTAGCTTTCTACCGATTTCAGTACCTGAAATAGGTTGGTTTAGGGCTTTAGAGCTTAGGGTGGAGGGTTTAGGATTCAGAGTTTTAAGGTTTAGGGTCTACAGAGTAGGGTTTTAACTCAGTTCCTAGAAGTGTCAACCAAAATATGCTAATTTAAGTAAAATAATCCATCGTAATGAACAGTTTTCAATGATTACTTTCGTCGTGTCGAGTCGGTTTAGGCACTCAATTTTAGAGTCAACTTCCATGATCCCCATCCATGTTGACGTAGATGTTGATGAATTTTAGGATGATTGGCAATGAGGCAGAAGGGGTTACCATTGATGGTTGATGTTGACGATGCCAGTATCATAGACTGTTGATGTTGTCCATCAACATCAGCCATCAACTTAGTTTTTTTTTCGAAAGAAACAACTCAGTTAAATTTTAGTAAAAAAATAATCAACCTCAATGTCAACATGAACGTCCTCGTCATCAACATCAACCAGCCAAATTGACGATGACAATGATGTTGATGGAAATTTTCTTGACAGACAACTGTGACGACGACATTGACAAACACTCAACCAACTTCAACGTCGACATCAACATCAACATGACATGTCAACATCCTCAGGACGTGCCGAAACTTAATATTGGAGTATCTGCTTACATCAGGGTCATACGGCATGACTGAGAGGCTTTTAGGATCGAGGACAGAAACAACAGCAATACGGCTCAGGGGAACCTTTCCACCGTTTGAATCCACCATGATGTGGTCCAAAATGCCTGAGAAATAAAATAAAACAGTAATTCTTGAAAACCCAACTTCTAAGAAAATATTTCATATGATAATAAGACAGCAAGGGAAAAAATGGTTTATGAAGGTATAACAATTACCAGGAGATGCTCTTCCTGTTCTCAGTTTCGCCAGCTCTTTGGATAGAGCTAATATGGCAGCATCCATCATCGACGTCGCTGTGGATTTCACTGAGGGCCCGATATCAGGGACAACTTGTACTGAGCCTTCATCATCTTCATCTCCTACAGAGAAATGCAACTGAGAGCTTCAACATTTTTAAAGTTCAGTTTCGGGTCAATTTTCAGTTCAGTTGACGTTCGGCAGAAATCAACAACCGTTTTCTTGGCTTTTTCACTGGCACAAACGAGATTGAACAATTTTTCAGCTTTTTCACCGATCATTTAACCGCCAACGGAGGCAGAAAAAGGTACCCTCGAAAGAGAAAGAAATCATTCCGAAATTTCAACTTTTAGCCCTCCGAATCAACAGAAAAACAATGAATGAACGAAGAAATCATCTCCTCTCAGGAAACGCAACTGAGAAACGCGGAATTTTTATTTTAGGTGTAAGTTCAATAGGCAGTTAAATTTTCGCGACGTTCAGCAGCAACTAAGATAAGTAATGCAGCCAGCCAAAAGTCTTCTAGGCGGAACATCAGATTAAACAATATTTCGGGTTTCTCACGGATTACTTAGCCGCCAACGGAGGCAGAAAAACGTCTGAAGCGTAGAATATCATCAAGATTCCTTCAAAGCACAAATTACCAATCTTTTAACTCCCCCCAACTCACCAAATACAAAAAAAGACAAAAATAAACCACAAGTCACCTAGATCTCCGCCTGTCTATAAACGCAAATTCAAAAAAAAAAATCACTTCTTCTAAAATATCCGGAAATCCAATACTCACTCGATTTCCTTCCCTTCCCGTAGCTTCTGGAGCTCCAAAGCAAGAAGCTTCCTGCACGGCGATCGACACCTAGCGAAGCCTCGCAGGTAATACAACTCTTCCGCGTTTCTTTCAACGAGAAGCTGCAATTCAGGGGAGATTCTAACACGCCACGGGAATGGAAACTGGCCTGTGAGAGCAATCGAAGACTCTTCCCCGCAAGAGCTCGCCTCAAGCAGCCGGCCATGGCCAGCCTTCTCTGCCACTGACGAAGAACCCCAACGGTCAGAGGGGAACAAGAAAGGGATTTTATACTCCCTGTTTAAAGGGTATTTTCGTAATTACCTTTCAATGGCTATTACACTTTTACTCTAACTGTTTGAAGGATTAGTTTGATCATAACATTTTAAAAGGGCATTTTTAATCATGTACATCTTAATGATGTCACTGCATTTTAAGTAGGGTTTGACAGGTCTAGACGATGATGATTTGATGATGACGGACGGATGACAAAATCATTACATGTTAAAGGGGCATTTTTAATCACGACGATGAATTAATAATGATGTCAATAACATCTTAAAGACATTGATAATAATGTATTTCTTAATGATGTCACTGCATTTTAAGTAGGGTTTGACACGTCTAAACGAAAATGATTTGACGATGACGGAAGGATGACAAAATCATTAGATTTTAGAGGGCATTTTTTAATCATATACATCTCAATGATGTCACTGCATTTTATGTAGGGTTTGACACGATCTAAACTACGATGATTTGATGATGACGGACGGATGAAGAAATCATGATGACGATGGAGTTGTCATTAACGTGCTTCATCATTTTCAACTTTATTTGTCTGTAGAGCTCCTAAACTTCGTTGTCATTTGAGTCGACTTCGATGTTGTCAATGACAGTTGTGGCTATAGTTGAGGATTTTTCTTTCTTCCAAATATCACCACCATAGCTATTGAATCAAGTTGCTACCCTCTGTGGTCAGTTCTGCCATAAAAAAACACTACCTCTCACCAATTGGCACTTGCCGAAGGACTCCTCATCCTATGATGACGACAACATTGCCATCATTTGTCCTTGTCATTATGGACAGCAAGGAAACCGTCTACTAGGGATCGTCTGTCCCGATACCGGTATCGGATTATGGTATTGGGACGGATGTTTTACTAGATACCAAAAATCAAATTTTTGGCAGCCATTTTTTTTGATATCCGGATAACGATACCGGATATTGGTTGCTACTGTACGGATATCCGATATCAGTATTCGTCTCGATGTCGTCATCCGCCTCCGTCTCTCGCGGAGGATGACGATATTGGATATTGGATTCAATATCCAACTTAGAAGGGTTGCGTAAAAATATAATTTAATCATCACAGTACAACAGTTGTGAGAGGATTTACGTGGGCCAGCGGTTTAGCAGAGAGCTTTCTAAATTACAAAGTAGCTCCTTTAATATATAAAGCTCAAACCTTTTGTTTTCTTCTATAGGGGATAACAAGATTCAGAGTTTAAACCGGAATCCTATTGTCCCATATGGAAGAAAACATAAATTTTGAGCTGTATTTATTGAACGATATAGTTATATAGTGTATATATATATATTACGTATTAAATGATTTAACAATATAGTAATTGTTTATTAAAATATTATTAGATTATTTAATATATATCCTACCTCGCTAAATATATACAGCTCAAAATTTCTATTTTAATGTATACAGTTCAAAAGTTTAATGATAAACTCCGAATCCTGTTACACAATATGGAAGAAAACAAAAAGTTTGAGAGTATAAACGAAGTAGAATTTAAATCAAAAACATGTTGCTTTGTTAATACAAATCATCTAAAATGTTGATCAATATTGATTTTTTCAGTAGATACTGGATATCGATATCCGGCTACCGGTTCCAATAATCGCAAATCGAAATACGATATCCGATATCTGTCTCATCCTTACCCATCCAATATCTATCTCTGATATCCGTTTTCAACTATCGGACTGATATCGTTGGATATCCGATATCCGATATCAGACACCGTCCCATTTTTTCGGATACCGGATATCGAATGTCCAATACCAGGTATCGGATGGATATCGGAAAATCAATCCCTACTGTCTACGCTGTTTGTCAACTTCATAGTTGGCTTTGTCTATTAACACTGTCACTATCGCAGTCTACTAATGATGTCCGTAGACGACGACGGATGAAGACAACCAATACCTAATCTTGAAGTAATTTTTCTATTGTCCCAGTTCCATATTTTTAAATTGACCGTCTGCCTAATTGGTTCACAAAATTTTCAATAATTTGTTCACAATTTTCTGCAGACCCTTTAAAGGGTAATTTTGGGCAACATGGTTTACCAAATTCAAATAAATGTCCAAATGGTAAATTAATCATTATATTTTTTATTTTATTTTATCCAATTTACATTTTTAAAACAACCCTTAGAAGGGGAATTTGGTCATGACTTTAATCCTTCAAATTGTAGCAATTACAAATTTACATAGCCTGTTAGAAAGGAATTTCCTCATTACAATGCGGGATGGCACTTTTTAATTATCACAATTACATAGCAAAACAACCCATTTGAAGGGTAATTTGATCATTTATTGTTGGAGGGGCTAATTTTTTCTTGTTTTGCAATTATGGTCTAAACTAATATCTAGGAGCATTTTCATTACATTTTTATGAGTACTTTTAATATTCTGATGGGCTGCTGAAAACCCATCTAAAAAGTAATTTCTCTTACGGCTTTTTTGGGGAATTTTCTGATTTATGTTGCAATGACAATTTTAAAACTGCTGATATGAATATATACAAATAAGAGATATCTGAGCAACAAAGCAAAGATAATATAAATAAGGGAGAGAGATATTAAGATAGATTTAAAAAGGAGGGAAACAAAAAAAAGCTGCTCTGGTATCACACAACCCCTCTACCCTAAGGGTTAGTTTGGTGGGACAAATGTGTGAAGTGTTGTCTGACAATTTAAACTCCATTCGACAACATCCAAAAACCCTTGGTTCAAACTAGTTATTGTGGATTCCATCTGATCAATTGAATGTCTGGTTGGAACGTTTCTTCGATCAGTCTAATCTGGACTTCAATAATTTTTTTCAGAAAATCGATCCAGGCTCGATCTAAACCATTGGTTTGCATCGAATAACCATAAAAATTTGATTGGAACCCTGAAACGTATTTTGTGTTGGGTTCTTAAGCTGTTATCTAGATGAAACACAATGATTTCTTTTAGCGAAAGTTATACTGCTATCATAACAAAAATCATGAAGTGAGTTACCTAGGCATAGATCACATGTGTGATTTCTTTGATCCTCGAGTGAGTTGCATCAAGCTGCTCATGTGTGCAACCTCTCGATGTATCCAAGTGATATTTAGCACGTCGACTCTCCTCCTTCACCTTGATGAGCTCTCTTCACGCTTGGTCGTCATTGTCATTACACCATCTTGATATCATTAGGAATGTAGAGAAAACTATGGAAAGAAGGGATAAGAAGGGGAAGATGCCTGAATAATTTTGGCCTGGGTGAATTTCGTTCATGGCCTGCCCATATTTTTATTAGGCGGATATTTTTTGTAACAACTTCCAATGTTTAAGTTAGGGTTGGGAAATTCCTTGTTTGGTGTCAAACGAACGTTGTTCGATGACAAAAGAACATGTCAAAATCAAGGTTCGTATTCATGTTCTTTTGCGAGCCGTTCGCGAATGGTACACATTTTGAAAAAAATGGTAAAAAGTTGTATTATCAGAGAGAGAGAGAGGGAGAGAGTGAGAGAGAGAGAGGAGAGGAGAGAGGGATCGAGGGGGAGGGGAACACGAGAGAGGTGTTGGGAGAGAGAGGGGGGAGGGGCACGAGAGAGGGGGAGAGAGAGAGAGAGAGAGAGAGAGAGAGAGAGAGAGAGAGAGAGAGAGAGAGAGAGAGAGAGAGAGAGGGGGAGGGGAGAGAGAGAGAGAGAGAGAGAGAGAGAGAGAGAGAGAGAGAGGAGGAGGTGGGGGAGGGGGGCACTACTACGCGACATAGGGGTTGGGGGTGGGGAGGCACTACTACACGACAAAGGGGTAGGGGGGAGAGAAAGAGGTTGGGGCACGACAACACGGGAGACGGGTGACAAGAGAGAGAGAGGGGGCACGGGAGAGGGGGACGAGGAGAGTGAGAGAGAGAGAGAGGAGGGAAGGGAGAGTTGAAGGGCCAGGGGGGAGGGGGGCACAAGAGACAAGAGAGGGGGTAGGGGGAGAGAGAGAGAGATCACCAATCTCCCTCTCTCTCTTTGAGAGGGGAGGGGTTAGGGGGAGGATGACGGAAATATATGAAGTCGACAAGCCAATCAGACATTCTACATCTCGTCCTATGTTCATTAATATAACATATTCATTATAGTGCACGTGTGATGATTATAATGAAGTCCATGAGTACATGACCGGACTTAGTGAATTATGATGAGATTGTAATACTGAGATCACTCATCTTTAAGCATGTGTCCTAAATATTCCTATTTGAAGGATACTCGAGTCATCAAAGTATCCGGATAGAATAATAATATCTAGCCTCACTCATATGATGAGTGTGGTAGTTCCTATAGCCATTAATGTGGAGATACTAAGGATAGATAGTGGGCAGTCTTTAATGGAAAGAGTTCACTCAATTGATCCGTACAAATCCCTGAATTGTATTTACCCAACTATTAATTAGGTTGATTCACATCGCGGTTGTGTAAGTGGTCCTTAGACTTGAGACACCAAAGACGTCTTGTGGACAAATAATTGTACTTTGATTATGACCAACGTGTCCCTAATCATGGGATTCTAAATAGTCTTAGTTTGGCTGCATCACGAAGTTCACGAAGATGATTGAGTCGTCAAAATGAGATCTTATACCCTCGATATAAGAGATGACAATTCAACAAAGACAATGCAATGAAGTCTTTGGCCAAGGCAATGAAATATCAGAGAAGAGTTCGCCGATGATTTCCAAATGCATCAGTACTAACTCGGATGACCAATTAGGGTTTGGTAGTTGACCATACCCTAAGTATCCTAGGAGCGATAAGTGGATGAGGGATTGTACGTGCAAGGTAACTGAAGACATGTCAGTATTAACTTGGAAGAGTGAGTCGATACACACTCCTTTGTATCTTCTAGAGCACAAGGTGTAGCTTGGCACTCCACGTGTTAGAGACTCGACCTATCAATTGGGTTAAACCGATCCGACTTTAATTAATCTATATGATGATATAGTTAATTAATTTGGATAGATAATAAATGTTATTGGGCTGGTAGAGTCGTTAACTAGACTGATACATAAGCCTATAATATACTTAAGTGTTTGGACGTCGAAATATATACTAAAGTTTTGGGGATTTTTATAAAAAATACCCATTTCGTATGAATAGCGTAAGGCTTTGAACAAAATTCACGCATACCAAAATTGTTCAAGGGCCTTCCCTTCTTCTCTTTTCTCCCCACAGTTCTTCTCCACTCCTGATGCGATTGGGATGTCATAACGACAACGACCGAGCATGAACAGAGCTTGTCAATGAGGAGGAGATCCGACATGCCAAGGACCGCATTGATACTTCTAGAGGTTACACACATGAGCAGCTCCAAACGACTCGTTCGGAGATCAATAGAGTCATAGATGCGATCCGTGTACAGGTTCTTCGTTTGAATGATTTTAATGATGGCGTTCGATTCTGTTTAAGTCTTCCGCTGCAGAATGTTTTGATTTGTTTGTCCATATCTAGGCCTCTGGTACCCAATATATGAGAGATAATAATTATTATTATTATATTGTAAAAAATTCCTCGAGAGTCCCAGATGTTCGCAAATGGTTCTTCTGTTCGCGAGCCATTCACAAACCCATTCGGATTGGATTTTTCCTATTCATGTTCGTTCAGACATTTGCAAATGAACAAAAGTTTTTTTCCCATCCCTACTTTAAGTATATCTTCCTATGCCAAAAAGACCATTTTGCGCGACCCTCTAAGTCCATATATCAATTTAGTTAACGATTCTATTGGCCTAATAATCTTTATTAACTTTCTAAATTAATTAGTTATATCATCATATAAATTTTTAATGTCAGCTCATTTAAACTCAATTGATAGGTCAACTCTCTAGCCCATGGGCTATCAAGGTATACTCAGTACTCTAGAAGATATAATAGAGTGTTCATTAACTTACTTATGGAACATGTCCATCACAAGTTACTATGTATATATAGTCTCTTATTCACTAGATGAGCATAAGATGCTTTAAGGTATAATCAATTGTACAGCCTTAATCGATCATTCGAGTTAGTATTGATGTGTTTGCCTTTTGTTGGGTAACTTCTCTCCGATATTTCATTACCTTGGCCAATGACTTCATTCCATCGTCTTCCTTGAGTTGTTTCCTTTTATACCATGAGCAAATGAGCTCATCTTGATGACCCAATTGTCTTCATCAACTTCTTGATGCACCCTAACTAAGTCTGTTTAGAATCTAATGATTCAGAACTCGTCGATCATAATCAAAGCACAAATGCTTGTCCACAAGACGTCTTTTGTGTCTCAAATCTTAAAACCATTTACACAAACGTGGAGTGAATCAACTTTATTGACAGTTTGATATACTATAATTTAGGATTTTGTATGGGTCAATTCAATGAACTCGTTTCGCTAAAGAATACTCAATATATATTCTTATTATCTACACACTAATGACAACATGAACAACCATACTCATCATATACGTGAGACTATATAGTGTTATTCAATCATATACTTCTATGCCCTCCCTAAGTATACTTAAAAAAAGAATATTTATAACACATGCTTAAATACTAGTGATCCTAGTATTATGATCTCATCTTAATATTTAAGTCGGATCATATTTTCATAGACTTCATTATAAGCATCATAAATGCACTACAATGAGTACATTATAAATAATTAGGAAACGAGATACTTACATATATACGGAATATAAGATCTGCTTGCTGCCCGCATATACTTACATCAGTTTAAACTACCACTGTGAAGTCAATATTGTCTTTGAAAAATGCCTTGCATAATTTTAATCATTTATTTACTGTGGTGAAATGACAGTTTACACCGGCCATTTGAAGGGCAATTTCGTCATTACATTTGTGTCTGGTGTCCTTATAAATGCAAGTTACGTCGGTTTTCTTCACTCTCGCTTTAAAACTCCAACGGGAGGGAAGAAACTGAGCAGACTGTTTAGAGAAGCGGAAGGAAGGAAGAGTGCGAGTAGAAGAATGTTCTATTCGCAGTCGTTATTGTCGAGGAAGGGGCCGCTGGGAGCCATCTGGATCGCTGCTCACTGCTACAAGAGGCTAAGGAAAGATCAAATTACCGGGACTAACATTTCTTCCACCGTCGGTTTGTTCGCCGCGCCCTTTCCAACAATCTGTTTGGTTATTAACTGGATGCGCTTCATTTTGATATAATCAGATCATTTTGCTCTATTTTTCGTGTTTTTTCCTTCTGGATTCTGCATTTTGGTTAGTTCATGGTTGTATGGTATTAGATTTTTCTTTATTTTATTTATCCATGAATCTGTCGGCGTCAGATTGAGGTTTCGTCAGTTTTTTTGGATTTTCATCGTATTTATTAGAGAAACATCCGCAGTCGTTTATGGAGGGAAGGCACAAATTAATATTTTGGCTCTAAGATGTCAGATTTTATTTTATTTTATTATTCCATGAATTTATAGATGCGTCCAGTTTGAAAGTTCATATCATTTTCAATTTCAAACATTTTCTCGCAAAAAAACATCCGAAGTCAATTTGAAATGAAGACATTCGGCACCTGTTTTACAATCGTCTACGACTTTATTTTAATTTTTTGGATAATAATTTGGTTATCCTGTTCTGCCTTTCCCGAGGGTAAGTAGATTTTTGGATTCTTAAGTAGATTTAGAACCTATTATTCAACTCGGTTGTCGAGGGTCTTTTTACTGTTCATGCTCGTAAAATATTGGAATTTCTTCTCTTATTAGTCTATGAATTTATCAGCGTCCAGTAATTTCTTACTTTTTTTTTTGAAATTTCATTAAGTTTATCAGAGAAACATCCGCAGTCTTTATTGAAAGGAAGACCCTCGTACCTATTTTACACTCGTCAGCTTCTTTATCTAATTTTTTTTGGGTAAGAATTTTGTTTTGCTGTCTTGCCTGCACAAGGTCGAACTTTTTATAGATTTTAGAGTGATTTTGACATAACCTTGTTCCCTTGAATGACCTTTTTTTTCTTGCAGACAAAATAATACCAGATGTTCAGCTTTCTTATCGCGTGTTGGCATACCTTCTTCTAGGCGTCGTCAGAATTTTCTCAAAGAAAGTCGACTATCTCTTTCACGATTGCAATGAAGTTCTTTCATGTCTGAGAAAAGTAATTCTTACTGCTCAGTGTAATACGACATCCAAAAGGGAAGGCGAACAACAGAAAACGAATACTATGAGATTGGGTTTTGAAGATTTTAATGCTATCCCCGAGATGATCCGCACGGGAAAGCATGAAACTTCTTTCACGGTTCCCAAAACTTTTAAACTTGACGCTTTTGACCTTGATGTCCCGGATGAACAGTTAGTACACTTCATGCTCAGAACCCCCGTTTACAGTTTGTCTGTTTGCATATTTCTCTTGAAAATAATTTTCTTTCTAAACTTTCAGGTGTTTTGACAATCCCAGGATAGAAGGTATGTTTTGGGGGTAGTTTCACGTCGAATACATGTGCCCCCCTCCTCCAACCAAAAAAATAAAATAAAAAAGAAGGCAGACGAGAAGTTCTTGTAGAGTCACTCGAAATATCATATCCTAAAATTATTGTTGTTCTCATTTTCCACTTTTTCTATGGTTCCATACTCCATCATAATACCTTCCATTTATTTCAGTTGAAGATGAGCCTGAAGAATTTGCTTTTCCAAACAAGGTAAAGGACTGCATAACCTTCTGCTTAGGCCTCCTGTCTCTAGTAGTTATTTCAGTAAATGACAATTTTTTGATACATTTTCAATTACTTGTGCATTTTTCATTTTTCCAGAGGCACGATGATGAGA
The DNA here is from genome assembly GCF_029677425.1 of Wolffia australiana. Lineage (NCBI taxonomy): Eukaryota > Viridiplantae > Streptophyta > Magnoliopsida > Alismatales > Araceae > Wolffia > Wolffia australiana. Next base: position 12,034,726 of record NC_135847.1, read on the forward strand.
TGATTGCTCGTTCTGACTTTTACTCTGGATGCTTTACTCCTGGGGAAGCCCGTTTTGATCTTTTTCCTGGCTGTTCCACTCACGCTGAAGAGTAAGTCTCTTAATCTATGGCATACAACTCAAGCAACTTTACGTCAGGACTTTTTCTTTTGGATTGATGGATTTGAATCTCAGATATAACGAAGATGAAAATGTAAGCAAGCCAGAGGTGAGCCAGGCTTTCGAGGAAGACTTTCTGCAATTTGATGGAGCGGGGAAGCGTTCCTGCACAAGAAGATCACTCTTCATTCGTGTTCATCCAGCGGAATTAGAGGATAGTCGAGAAGCTGGTGGATCAGTGTCAGCTGACTTGTCATGCAGATCCCATCAGGAAGAAAGAAATCCAGAGTTTCAAACACCAGTGAAAGAGTCAACCGGCCAGAAATTAGCTGTTAGTTTAGGTTGGTTTTTTCCCTGTTACCTGTCTAATTTTCTTTTCCCTTCATAAGCCAGTTGGGTTCGATACTTGTCAATGTCCACGTCGTCATCAACGTCATTGAACCTTGTTGATGTCGATTTAGACATTACTGAATTTTAGGGTGTTGTTGATGATGATGACATTGATGAGGTTACTGTTGATGGTTGATGCTACCCATTTACATTCGATGTTGACATGGTGAAATCCTTGTAATGGGTAACCCGGTCAAGTTGAAGATGAAAATGATGGAAATTTATATAAAATTGCATAGTTGATGATGATGTTGACAATGTCATTGGAAAACTGTCAACCAATATCAAAGCCAGTGTCATACGTTAATCTCAGTAATTATATTTATATTTCTTTAACTTGTATTCTATATAAAACTTGGATGAATTAAATATATTTTATGTATTATATTTTTATCATATTTATATACTGTTGAAGTTATTTATATGCTCTATTATCCCTGATTCTCATTTGATATTTTGGGTATTATCCAGGGGTTAGGTCTCCTGAAATCTCAGTTTCTACCCCTGGGATAAAGGAACACCATCGTACATCAAGCAAAAGGAAATGCCTTTTTGATGACACCATTGTACTGTCCAATCAGTAAGTCCAATAGCCCATGATCATGTTATTTGATCCCATTAAGAGAATCTTTGTCTCGTGCTATTTTTCAATCCATCCAATGCTCAGTACTCAACTGACCCTCTTAAACAACTTTGTTGCAATTATGTGCCCTAATAGGGTCTTGAGACAGTGGATTCATTCTAGTAATGGGCTCATGAGCAAGAGGAAGAAAGCTCCGCACTCATCTCTAGATATTTGGAGAGCCCAGAAATTCTTGAATGTAGAAGCGAGTTTTGCGGAGCCGTTGATCCCATGTAAACGAGCATCTCTCCTTTGTCAAATTATTCGTCGTCTTTAAATTAATTTATTTATTTGTTTTCGTTATCCATTGTCTTACCCTTAATATTTCTTATTCCCTGGAAAAGCTCCAGTCTTGGAGAAAAGTGATTCCCTTTCAGTACGTGCGCAACGTGCAACCACAGCAGCACGTAAACTAGATTTTGGGAAATCTGAGGGTCATGAGGATCCTGAATTCTCTGTTGAGACTCGTTCTCTTAATGGAGAGATATTTCAAAAAGTCCCTTGCAGAGCAGAGAATTTGGACGAAGAACTCAGTTTCCCGAATATTGTACGTGCAGATCATTGGATGTCTCGATTTTCCTTCTCTTTATTTTTTTTTCCCTCTTGGCAAAACTATAGTCTGATTATTCTACCTTTTTCAGGAATCTGGCTTTGTAAATGAGCAATCTGAGAGCAACGGTTCAGAAGCAGATGGCTTTTCAGACAGGACAAGGTTGCTATCTTCGTGGGAATATTGATTATCATGTATTTTTTAATCTTTTATTTGCTCTTGTTCATATTTTATTTCATTGTGTGGTTGTGGTCTCCAATGCAGGTCGATCGCCCGTTATCTTTCTCAGTGCTTTGAGAAAGATAGGAAAGAAACTCTGCCTACATCGAGAATTCTGCAAGGAAAAAATAGGACAAAGAGCGCGCAAATGTTTTATGAGACTCTGGTTAGTCATCCATAATCTCTTCATGCATTCTTAACATCTCATCTGAAAATTATGAATTTGGTTTTTAGAGCTTCCTTGTCACCGATGAATGGACGATGATGATGACTATGACAATCATTATTGTCGTCATCATATTCATTTGTCTAAGGCCAAATATGGTTGATGATGACCATAATGAATGAATCTTCGCGACTCAACCCTACTTGGGCATCACCTATGAAGATGTTGAGTCGATAGTGATGATTCATCATGGTCATTGTCATTGTCATTGCCGTTCAACATCAATGATGAATTCATCATCATCAGTATCATCGCTCTTCCAATCCCAAAAAGGATGACAGTGAATTAAGGAATTCGTCGCCAACAATGAAGATTGTAAGCGGAAGACGACAATTCATCATCGTCAATATCATTGCCATCCAGCCATCACTTTTTTCTTCGTCGTCATGTGCCGTTCTCGTCCAAATCGCCGATGGACGAGGATGAGAATGCAGAATTTGTCATCCTCTGCCATCCTACTCCTTGCAAGAATTTAAACTTAGGATTTTTCATTAAACTTAGTATCTAATTTTGGTTAAATTTATGAAAATTCAGGTTCTTAAGAGCCGAGGATGCATTGATGTCAATCAAGAGAACCCGTATGGAGAAATTTTTCTCTCGGTGTTGCCTGCAATGCAACAGATCTTTGTCTCCCACAGCAACTTAAGGTCAGGTGAAGTTGAAGAATCCGGTAATCTTAGGAAATGCGTATAACCTGCTAATCTTAATAACTTTTTGTAAAAAAATCCCAAACCCATGTAAATACTCCAGGCTAGAAACCAATTCCTAAGCTCATCCAAGTTTTTGTCTCTTCAACAGTTGGGCTTAGAAATCCCTACTATTTATAAGGTTATAAACCTAGCTTTCATGTCCATTCACCTTTTCCTTTCATGATCACATTTGTAAACTGTTGTTTCTGTCTGTTAGTCCTGATCTAAAGTTTCATTTTTACTGTTCTGTCTATCTGCCTCTACTTAAGGTGTTGCTTGGGTTTGGTATGACCTTTCTCAGGGTCAGGTGGTTGGATTGGGGTGACGTGTGGACCCAAACATCCCGTTAACCTGACCCGCCATCTGCCTTCTTGGATGGTTCGGCTTAGTTGGTCCAACGGGGTGTTGGGCCGATGTAGGTTAGCCTATGTTGACCTGACCCAAAGTTAACCTGACCCACCGCCTGCCCTCTCGGATCCGTCTGCTGTTTTTCTTTTCTTCCGTGACGAAGGAATTGTTTTAATGTAGGCATCTCGGATAACTTTCGGAACCTTCCCCCTTTGACCTCTAACTAGTTGTTACTCCCGATCCGAAGCAACCCTTTTTGGATCGGATGGGCTGATGTAAAACTGCCTAGGTTGACCCGAGCTAACGTTATCCGCCGTCTGTCCTATTGGACTTTTTAGGTTAGTTTTGCCAAAGGTTGACCTGACCTGACCTTTGGTTGGTCTGTCCTATTGTCGGGACGATATCCGTATCCGATATCCGTTATTGGATATCACGATGTCCGTTATCTGGAAAAATTCGAAACCTGTCTGATAATGATAACGGATAACGGTTAAGGGTAGAAAACGGATGACGATAACGGATATCATTAAGCAGATAACGATAACGGATACCGATATCTTTAAGTTAGATAACGATATCGATTATGAAATGATAAAGTTTTCGACAACCGATAACGTTATCCCCCCCCTCCCCCCCTCTCTGTACCTCTCCCTCTCTCTCTCTCTCTCTCTCTTGGTGTCTCTCCCTCTCTGTCTCTTGCTCTCCTTCCAGTTCTCTCGCTCACCCTCCTGCTCTCCCGCTCTTCCACTCTCTCATTCTCTCGCGTTCTCTCTCCCGCTATTGAGCTCTCTCCCTCTCTCACTATCGCTCTCTCTCTCTCTCCATCACTCTCTCTCTCATTCTCCCGGTCCCTCTCTCACTCTCCCTCCCTCTCTCTCGTTCTCCCCACTCTCTCTCTCTCTCTCTCTCATTCTCCCCACCTCCCCCTCCCTCTCGCTCATTCTCAAGCGCCCTCCTCTCTCGGTTGCTATCTCTTCCTCCCTCTCTCTGACTCTCTCCTCGCTCTCCTGCTCTCTCTCTTTCTCTCCCTCCCGGTCTCTTTGCCTCTCTGTTGCTCTACTCCCCCAGTCTCTCTCTCTCCCGCTCTTTATCTCTCTCTGGCTCTACTCCCCCAATCTCTCTCTCTCCCTCCCGCTCTCTTTGCCTCTCTCTGGCTCTACTCCCCCAATCTCTCTCTTTCTCTCTTGCTCTACTCCCTCAATCTCTCTCTCGCTCTCTCTCTCTCGCTCTCTCGCTTTACTCCCCAATCTCCCTCTCTCTCTCTCTCTCTCTCCCACTCGTCTGTTTGTCTCTAACTGTCGCTCGTTCTCCCTATCTCTTTCTCTCTCGCAATAGAGACATATACTCTTATTCGATATGCGAATACTAGTATTCTATAATAACGAATATTAATATGTTATATAAGTAATATTATTCGATATCCGATATCCGTTTACGATATTGGATATCGAAACAGAATAATCTGCAAAACTGAGAAACGCTCTTGGATAATGGATACTATAACGGGGAACGTACGAAACATTTCCGTTATCCCTTATTGTTATCCGATAACAGATAACGGGTATCAAATACGACATTTTTGATAACGAACGAAAGCGAGACAAAACAACTTCCGATGTTGTTATCCGACGTCCAGTTTTGTATTTGTTATCTGAACTGTAGCACCTTACAGGCTGATGTAGGTTAGCCTAGGTTGACCTGACCCAAAGTTAACCTGACCTGCCGCCTGCCCTCTCGGATCCGTGTGCCGTCATTCTTTTCTTCCTGACGAATGAATTGATTTAATGTAGGCATCTCGAATAACCTTCGGAACCTTCCTCCTTTGCCCTCTAACTAGTTGTTACTCCCGATCTGAAGCAACCCTTTTTGGATCGGATGGGCTGATGTAAAGCTGCCTAGGTTGACCCTAGCTATTGTTAACCTAACCTGTCGTCTGTCCTATTGGACATTTCAGGTTAGTTTTTCCAAAGGTTTGTTTGGATGATGTAGAGCAATCTGGGATGATTTGGCCCCTGACCTGATCTGTTAGATGGATTAGGTTAGTGGACCTACAAGTCAGGTCGTCTATCCAGACAGGTGGGTTGACCTGAACCAAAGTGAGTTGACTGATCCATCACAACCCGACTGCAAAACCTTATGTATGGCAGGCCAGGAATAGTAAAGTTATAATGAATTTTCATTTATGCTTGAATGCCTCTATGAATAAGTCTAAAGTAGGATCTTAAAAAAAAATTGTTTGAACTTAAAAATTTGTCTTGCCCTTCAGTTGTCCATCACAACATGTTGTGATCATTGGGGAACTCTTTTCAACCTAAATCTCCTTTGGTGGTTTCTGATGAACTATTTGCCACTTGATTACCACATTATTTCAAAACGCTGAGTCATATTGCTGTGGCAATCGCATGGACAAGTTGACCACTGAGCCATGTCAGGGAATTGGTGAGATAGATACATAGATAGAGAGAGGAGAGAGAGGGAGAGAGGAGAGAAAGAGGAGAAAGAGAGGAGTCAGAGAAAGGAGAGAGAGAGAGGGAGAGAGAGAGAGCGAGAGAGATTGAGGAAAGAGGAGAAAGAGAGGAGCGAGAGAAAGGAGAGAGAGAGGAGAGAGGGAGAGAGAGAGAGCAAGAGAGAACGAGAGAGAGAGAGAGAGAGGAAAGAGGAGAAAGAGAGGAGCGAGAGAAAGGAGAGAGAGAGGAGAGAGAGAGCGAGATGAGAGAGAGAGGGGGAGGAGGGAGGGTAAACTAATTACTATTTTGTAAATGTATTTAAAATTTTAATATGACTGTTTTAATAGATGATCCTACCATAGTAGCTATGCAATAATCAATGATATTCAGTTTCCATGACATTACCTATAGTTCTATGTTGATTTAAACTTTATGAAACATATACTAACTAATAATGCTATGCACAATATCATGCTTGCCTTAATGATATGTAATCATATGGAAGTGTATTTTAATATGCATGAATTTTATTCAAAAATTGAATAGGATACGTATGTTGGGCCTACATGAGTGGAAAATTTTTCTCAAGTAGTTCGAGATAGATTCCTCGATTTAGTTCTTCATTTATTGTTTTCAATTTTTTATTAAAATTATCAAAAGTAACACTTATATTTTGATAAAATAAATGTACAATATACTTATTTAAAATATATTAATTGAGTCAACATCATTTTTAATCATGGATTAGTTATAATTCTTGCCAAGAGAATAAATCATGTAATCTTGATTAGGCCAATAAGGAGTAACCAGTTAACGGATACTGTGTCATTCTAGCCAATCACACTTCCACATCATGTTTAAGTTTGTTGAATGAAATATTTTTTCATTATTATTACTGTGTAATTTTATAATTCAGTGTATGAATTCATGCAATGACGGAGTAAATTATGATACAATCACAATACAATGATCAATTGTCTTTAAACATGCATTATAAATATTCTTATTCGAAGGATTCTCAAGCAATTCAGAAAGGATGTTGTTAGTTTAGGTGGCCAAGGAATAACCTATAAAGGGGGGGGGGTGAATTAGTTTCTTTATTCATATTATATTTTTATTTTTAATTAGCCTAGGATTTTTGTACCTAAGAAATGAGGTAGGATAAATGGGAGACAATTATTTTTTTTAGACAGCTTAGGCTAATCCTTAATGTTGTTCGGGGGTATCTGTCCTGAGGTGATGATGTGCCCTAACCAAGTTTGTGTGAATGCCCCCCAAGAAAATCTCTTGGAAATAGGGTGGAACAATGATACCAAGAAAGAAAAAATTGATGAAGCTTTGTCGTCCTCAACCTTCAAAGGCTTCCGCAGAAGGACGTTGCTTGATCTACATAAACTTCGCCCCCAAAGACTTATTCTTACAGTCCCCAAAGACTTAACCGAGTGATAAAAAAGATCTAGCAATAACTGTATATTTCTGAATAATATATTCTCTGCAACAGCACTTAGTATTGATGGCTACATAAAACAGTATTCAAGACAAGGACCAATTTTAAGTATTTCAATAAGAATAATTTTATGTCAAAATTTTATTAATTTAGAGATGAAGATTCATAAATATAAATATGACTTCCCTTCAATAATACCTCCTTGTTTGTGGTCCTTTCTTCAGTCCTCTTTTCCTCCACATTTTTCTTTGGATGAAATTCTTGATTCACTTTTGACTTTTAATGCTTAAAACTCAAATATCCTTTTCAATCCTGCACCGAATGCAATGATTCTACCTGGAACAGTATCATAACACAATTTCACAAAACTATAATCTCACACAAAGTGTTCAAAAAAAAATCAGATAAAGATAAATCTCTAGAGATCAATCTTTCAACTTCCTTAGTTTACCTCTCAATTCCTCCATATCCAGCTTTAAAATCCTGTAACTCTTTCCAAACTAAAACAAATAATAAAATTTAAATTTCTTTGGTTTTTCATGGATGTTAGAAATAATTCATATTTTTTAAAAAATCTCAAAATCAGTATAAAAAATATGCTAAAAATTATAAACTTATCATAGCGTCGAGGATGTGCGAAGTTCGGATCACAGCCTTTTTTTCTTTTAATCTTGAAATAACCTGCACCAAAAATATGATTCCAATTTCTGTGCACTTGGATTGATGTTATAAAGAAATGATCTCTTCAAAGAATGCTAAAAAACATCTTGAAAATTGATTCAGGAATTGAGAGATCTCTCTAGCTTTTGGACTGCAATTTTCAAAGGGCAAGGAGAGGGGGATTTGAAAGTAGGGCTCAAAACTGTATATATGGACTTCAAAATCCAAAAGGGTATAATGGTAATCTATCAAAAGTCCACCAGTCATATGCATTGATTATGATTAAGCAATATAAAATAATAATCATTTTAATTTCTGTTTTTTATATTTACAATTTTGCCATCACTTCAAAATACCTTTCAAGAGTTAAGAGCAAAAACTAATCGTTATGCCAACGATTTGAGTTTTAAAAATAATATTAAACTTTTATGTATGTTTACTACATCATTTAAATAAAGATATCAGCATTCGATAATAATATCTTCATGTAATTCATTTTCATATATCATCAATAAATTCAGCCTTAAATACTCGAAGGTAGTAAATACAATTTTGGATAAGTTATTCAACAAATCAAATGAATACAAATTCTCACAAATACCTGAACAGTGTTAAAAACTATATTTATGTTCATGTCATAAAAAATACAAGTCTTAAATACATCCTTTTGATATATCTAAGACTCCTATTTTATCTTCACATAAAATCAGTCAACTACTTGACTGAGGGGCTATTGTGCTTTGATCACAACCCATATTGAGGCATGCATCACTTTGAACATTCATCAAAATACATATTAAAGCATTGTGCTAAAAATGCCCTTAAAGCTTAATCTTCAGATATCACTATTTGATCCTACTTATATGATACAAATGGCTGATCCTATGGCCATTAGTATGAGACACTAAGAGTAGACAATGGGTGCTATTTGCGAAATAGTTCAATGAATTGAACTGTATGAATCTATGAATTGTATTACACCTAAATGCCAATCAGAGTGATTTATGTCATGGTTGTACAAGTGGTGCATTGACCTGAGAACCGAAGGACACCTTGTGCATGGATGAAAATGTTTTGACTAAGATATCTAAGTATGTAACCACGATAGTCAAATATGTCTTAGCTCAGATAAATAGGTATGTGCGTGAAGGTGGTTGAGTGGTCAAGATGGGATCGTCCACCCTTGATCAAGAATCCAATTGAGTGGTCAAGATGGGATGCTTTACATCCCTCATTAGGAATAAGTAATAGCTGAATGACAGAATAAGTTTGAGGGTTGACCATACTCTAAGTAACCCGGGAGTCTCTCTTGGACGAAGGAATATACATATATGGTAACTTATGAGAGGAAAAATTCATCAGAGAGTTCAATTACTTTGCTGTATCATTTTAAGCATAAGGTGTAGCTTGGCACCCCACGTGATAGAAACTTAAGCTATCAATAGGGTTAAACTGCTCTGTAGTTAACTAATCTATATGTCTATGCAATTAATTAATAAGGTTGGACAATAAATTTTATTAGACCATTAAAGTTATTCATTAGACATAAATTGGCCTATAGGTTTGGATGTATAAGATGTATGGATGTTTGTGGATATACTTAAATTGTAAATACTTTTATGAAAAATCCTTAAATAAGTATAAATAGTGGGGAATACCATTTTAGGTGCCTACGCCAACCAGATTACCCTCGCTTTCTTCTGCTCTTATCACTCCACACTCCACTTGAGAGACTTTAGGGTGATAATTGTATTGTGATTTTTTTATCATTCATAGTCAAAATTTCTTGACTCCACTTCAAATTACACGTTTTATTTTTATCAATTCATCCTCAGAAAACCCAACATAAATAATATATTGTGATCTCGTTACACCGACTCTCTCCCTACTTGAAAATAGTCATAGTATCTCTGACTTTCTTGAATTTTAAAATTCTGAAAATTTAAAATTCTTGAATAACTACTATAGAATGAATATTTTATAATAATTATTGAATTAATAAATTTTAATAAAAACATACTGATTCAAAATTAACTAAATGATACTTGTATATTAATTGATCTATAATGGTGAGTTGGTTGACTTGAATTAGATAAATATTTTAGAGAGATTTTTTTTATGGATAAAAGATACACTAAATTATTTTAGGGAGATTATTTTGATTTAAGATATTGAAATAATAGTATCTTAGCCACTATATTGAGATACATTAGTAACTTATTGGTTGATAATCATCTCTGAATATATTTGGAATTAGTAAATAGAGACGATGGCTCGAAAGATTGGATTTCTCAGTTCTGAAAATTCTGAGATTTGGTGAAGCAATAAAGCGATATCAATAGTAGATTAAAATTTGGTATTGATTTATTTTGAGTTTTAAAATAGTGAATTGAGAAATTGGACTTGATTCACACTGAATTATTGATTCAGATTTTAATAATCATCTTGAAAGTGATAGAAAATTCCATTTCTATCATAAATGAGAAAGTTAAAATAATTATATTATTATACTCAGAATCAAGATTAAAAAATACACTCAGTATTATTTTTGAAATATAATGAGATCAATTTGATTCAAGAAGTGTCTCGGTGCTGACATAAAAGAGTCTTGTAGTTATGACATGTGGAGAATTAACAGGTGTCTCCCTCTGAGTTAGGGGAGTGACTCTTCAGGAGAAGTAGCTTGAGATGAATCAAGTTGTTGACTAGGGGAAATTCAACTGGTTTGGATTTTCATATTTTTTATAGGGAAGTGGACAACAAGGTTGAGAAACATACTTAGAGGAGACGTAGGAGCTGGCAATGATGGAAACTGAGTCTGAGCTCCACCCACCCTGGGATTGACATTCAATGGGGTTGGTGCACTAAAATTCCTGAGGAAATTCATATCTAAAACTCATCCAACAGTAATTTAGAACCACTATCATCATCTTGAGATTCCATGTCCTCCAACTAAAATTCCCAAGGAAATTCATAACTGAACCTCATCCATTAGTAAACCCCATCATCTTTTTCAACATCCTTGAAAGCCATGTCCTTGCACGTTTGTGCAGCTTCAACTGATCGAAGAAGATCTCCGTCTCTCTCATACTATACAAATCTAGATTCATGTAAATTCATATTTATATATTTAATCTATATATACCATAATGCCATCAATACTTATCTAACACTACCTTCTCTCCTCACTACTTCTGATCATATTTTTATCTACTACCTTATAACACTTGCCTTATAATCTTTTTATATACTTAGTATATATTAGCTTTATCACCACTATTAATTTTAATGAGAATACTTGCTTATTATAGTCGGTCAGATAAATGAGATATTTTTCTCTAAATCCCCCTTTTCCAACTATTTTTTTAGATTTTATGAAGAGAGGGATCACTTCATCTAGAGAGAAGAAATTAGTTTCTTAGTTCTTAGAGATCCTTATAAAAATTAGAATAGGATTTTAATGAGAAATATAATTTTAATTTATTATGTATATTTTTTTGTAAATTTATGTCTCAATTTTCTAATATTAAACTAGCGATGATATTTATAATACTAACGGATATTTTAATTTAAATTTACTATTTTCCTTTAAAAATTATAAAAATTCTTTCACAGATGATCAGTGATTTCCACAGGTGCAAGCACTGGCATTGGGGTTATCAAGTGTGCAATAGTTGCCTCACAAGCATTTACAGGAACAGATTTTAATGTCAGCAACAAGCACACAAGCGGGCTATCAGGAAAGGGTTTACTTAATAAGAAAAATGATGGACATGTTGGTTCTTCTGTAGGATAATCTAAATATCAATGTGGGTGTGGATAGAAAGGGATACACATGAAAAATGACTGAAATGTATGTTTATAATGGAGATGGATGAGATTTAAGTTCAGGGGGTGTTTAATCTCGTGCCTTGAGCTCCAAGCATGTCTCCATCACTCATATTCTTATATTCCATCAAGTTCATGAATTTTTCAACTTTAAGTAGCGATTAGAGAAAGAGAAACCACTTCAAAATACTTACGTCAACTAATTTTATCAATCTCAGTCCCCAATAAAGCCTTATACCCAAAAAACCACTTTTAGAGAATGTCAAGGAGGAGAAAGAGAAGATAAAAATGATGTTTACTTAGAAATGATTAGGGAATGGTGGTTTCAGTCTCGGTATTGGTTTTTGACCAATACCTATACCTATACCTATACCTATACATAAACTTTGGTATGGTCTCGGTTCAGTTAGAGTTCAATTTCGTTTCAGTAGAAACTATAAGTTCAGTCACATGCCTCTGAAAAAAATCATATTGAAAGTGTAAAAATCAATGTAAAAATTTAGGTAAAAATACTAATTAAAACAGTTAAATAAACAACTGTACTACGTAAAGATTCCATTTTTGCCATGGATTCGCTACAAAATCAAAGGCAAAACTGTATTTTTGCACATTTTTAGATATTTATATTTGAATGAATGTATCTAGATAGTTATAGATTTACATATTTAAATATTTAGATATTTAGATATTTACATATTTAAATATTTAGGTATTTACACATTTACATATCTAGGTCTTTACATTGCTGTGTAGTTTTTTTTTAATTGGCAAAAACACTGTGCCGGGTACGTCCAACCCTGTGGTTCTGCCTGTAGACCGATCCAGCCGTACCCTGGATGCCACCCAAGGGGGTTTTATATATAAAGTTGATTGTTTATCAACATTTTTAGGTGTGGAGGGAGCATAAATATCCCAATTACACACTCGGATCCCACTCGTCCACGCCCATGTGCAAGAAAAGGGAAAAGATACATAAGTGACACCGTGTAGTTATATATTTGCATATTAACATATTCATGTCATTTATGTATTTTTGTGTTTATATTATTTGTGTATTTGTATATTTATCTTATTTTCAAATTAATTTTATTTCTGTATTTATGTTATTTTAATATTTATGTATTTTTCATATATGTTATTTGTGTCTTTATCTGAGTTGCATATTTATGTATTTTTTGTATATGTTATTTACACATTTGTGTTAATTGTATATTTATGTATATTTCTTACATGTTATTTGTGTCCTTATGATGTTTAATATCTTATGGATTTTAAATATTTTAGTTACATTTGTAAGTAAAGATGAGTAGCGCACTTGGTACAAGATTTTGTTCAAGCATGACCAACCAGGCTCAAATCCAACTTTCAGCATATTTTATAATACTTTTCCCTACAATATTTTTTCTGGTTTTTGGTTCGGTTTTCTCATGAAAACAAACTTGGTACCAAAATTTCAGTAAACCCTATATTCCAAAACCGAAAGTATCAGTTTATATAATTTATAGAATTTATTGGCTGGGTTTGGCTTTATAGAATTTAGGTTAAAAATGGCAAACCCTAGACATGAATTTTCCTAATATATCTCCTGACCACTTCTTATTACTTTCTCATTTTTGAGATATCCTTATTTATGTTTTTTCATGCCCTTTCGAAGGGAAGTTAAGGGGTTAGTGGATGGAGACAAGTTGTCGCCCAAAGTCCACTAATTGCTCCTCTCACGACCAAAATGATTTTTTTGCCCACTTGCCCAGTGGATTAGCTTTACGCTTTCAAAAATTTGTTCATCCCATAGATAGTAAATCCCATTCAATTCTTCTAACTATGCAGATATGAAAATTTAAAAGTTATCAGCAGTAAAATAACTTGGCTAATATGATGTCAGGAATGGGTTGTATAAAATTCCCATATTGTGCAAGCAATAATATTAATAGGAAATGTAGGAATATCATGAAATTATTTATATCATGATATGTTCAAGATGTAAGTGCTAAGAATAATATGAAAATATATGTTACTCAAAGCACATTAATGATGTTAGCTGAGATCACCTATCAAAGGTAATAAGAACTGCACTCCAAGTTACTGTACTAATATTAAGGGAATTTTAATGACTTATTAGTGATAGAATTATTGCGCCTATCAATCTACCATACACATAAATCTAGTTCTAATTCATTGATACAAGTCGTATGTAGTATTCTTCATGTGAGATTTCCGGAATGATGTCCATTGGTATCAGAAGTAATGACTGAATCAGGACAATATCATATTATGATAATTACATAACTTTACCATGTTTTCTAAATATTTATTTCACATGATAATCAATAGATATATCAATATATCCTGAATTTGGGTGAATATATAATATATATATTTACTTTGAAATTCACCTCAATAAAATAATATTAAGAAATCTTAACTTTATTCAAATACTATAGCAGAGATAAGGGTCATTTCCTCAGGGATTGGGTCTTAGAGGTAGAATTGATTGAGGAGTTAGAAGAGTGGGATAGGAGACAAATGGGTGATAATAGTAGTGGAGAATTTAATTATTATTCTTTTATGAAAAATGCAGTAAGATATATCTGAAGCTGGATGGGTAAGAAATAAACAATATTTTATGGAATTAAAATGCAGAGAACTATGAATAAGATCAGTTCAAAAATCAGATGGGCATAGGTTGTTTGATGAAATGCTTAAGAAAAAAAGTTCACCTTTTTTCATTCACATTTATTTAATGTATTATTTTTTCATTTTATGTTGTCCATATACCTAAGTGTTACCTTATATAAATGTAGCTGACCTACCACATATCATTGACATGTGAGATACACCATAGGTTTAGATTCCTCTGACGAGCAGCCTTTACAACGTCCCTTCATTTAATGCCCTTCCCTCAGGAGTAAGGATCTGGAAACCCCTCATATTCTAAAAAAGGACAAGGAAAAGGGAGGAAGACACAAAGGAGGATCTTCCTCCACTTAATATTCCAAAAATCAAATCTGGGATTCAGCAGAAAAAATGATTTAAAAATTATCAAATTCAAGTTTTAAGGAGGAACACTAGATAAGGGTCTGTGATTGATGTGGGATTAATGCAATATCTTCTCAGGCATAGATACATTCCTTTTTCCATCTTCATCACTAGAATTTCATCACCGGCGATGGAGGTGATAGCCAGGAGCAAAAATGAATGAGAAAGCTCCTGGACTTTTGATTTATGATATGGAGGGTTCAATGGCTGTGATTAAGTCACATCCGTGGACTCTCATAAGTAGTTGTGGTCCTCTATTCACTTCAGCATAGATTGGTAAGCATCAGTGACTACGTGCCATATGCGTGTTTGTCCATGTCAGCATCCTATGCGCCATTCACAGCCAGAAATAATAAAAAAACATAGTAAATGCAGGGCTTGATCTTTACCGTTCAACCTTATTTAAGATGATCAATAATTACAATTAAAACAAATCTTTCAAACAAAGTGCAACAAACAGTTTATCTACATGATTGTTCACACAATGGCATGCGGGCCTTTGTTAACTTTTTAGATGTGCCTTGGCTCATCCTGCATTGTATCTGAAAGTCCCGAGTTTCTTAATCCCATATCAATATTTTTGAAAATAATCAACACTGTATAAATATCAAGATCATATTTCATGTGAATTTAAAAGACTAACCTCCTCGCACGTCTATGTATGGGCCTTGGCAATGGTACCTGATAACATACAAATAGGAGCTAAACAAGTGCTAATTTCATCATGTTTTTGGGTTTTTAATGCTTTAAATTATTTTTAATGCATATTATCATGATTTCTGGTTAAAAGAAGAATTTTCTTAAGTTTCAAGTTAAATAATACTTTTTATAAATAACTAGGTCAATTTATACATTTTAAACATTTTTAAAAATGAATTTTGGTAGGAATTAAATGTTGAATTGATCAATTTCAATGAACAAACACAAAATAAACAAATAAAACGATTTTTAGAAATTAATAAAATCTTTTTAGGCATTAATACACATTTTTTAGGATTTATTCTAGTTATTTTATAATTACAAAATGTTTTTTATTTAAAATGGCCCTTATTGGTCCAGTTTTGGCGCTCACGTGGGTGCTATATGGCGCAGGGCATGCAAGACAAGCGCGGACCAATCAAGGCTTATATCGGTACTTTCGGTGCGCGACACGCACATGCGTAGCGCCGTGCGTGTCGCACACCACACGCACCACACACGCATGTGCGCTTATCTAGTTATTTATAATTACAAAATGTATGCGCTTAACTCGCTGCGTGCGACGCAGTGAGTTAAGCGCATACATGGCACTGGGTGGGTCTTCCACCATGCAAAGCGCATGCACACAGTGCGGTATGCACGGAGGAAGAATCATACACGGCACCCCGTTAGCAAATAAGGACGCCTTGTACGCTCTGCGTACAATGCGCATAAGAAGAGAGAATATAACGGAATCGGAAGAGCTGTTCTTCCGATTCCACGGTGATAAAAGTGGGAAAACTGAAATTTTATTGTTGTTCTTGATTTTTAAGCTTGAGGAGTGATCGCCTAGCCTTCTCGAAGACTCAAGAAACAACCGGAAAGGATTTGGAGCTCAATTTGGGGAACAAATTTGCAGATCCGTCGCCGCATTTTTTGGCTATTTCAAGTCAGATTCGTGAAGAATTTTCTGTGTTCGTTGCTCGAAGGTCCCCCAGATTGATTCTCTGGCATCCCTGGTACTTCTAGGTTCACTATGAACACATTTTATAATTAATTTTACATTCTATTGTTCTCAGATTCGCAATCACGTTCACGTTCATCGTTTTTCCAAATTTCAATTTTAGTCATCTTAACTCTTAAATTTTAGTTCGTTTTCAAATCAGTTAGCATTGATCGATTATCAATCTCCTATTTCGAATCATATTTGTCCCTTAGATCATCAAACTCAGTCTCGTGCTTCTGAAACTCAGCAAATCATGAATCATATTCACGATTTGCTATCATAGGACATTTTTACAATTTCTAACTAATTACGATAAAATAAAAATATAATAAAAATACTCTTAACATTCTAAAATGCGCGAGAACAAATTAAAATAAAATGCAAAACATTAGAAACTATTCGTTTAGGGTCTCTAGTCCATAAGAAATTTGGATCAACCTTTATAAAAATATTGGTAACGATTGGGATCAATTTTCTTCTCTAAATAATTTCTGAGTGAATACAAAATAGAATAAAAATAAAAAAACTATTCATGCTGAATTAAGTATTCAGGTTAAATAAACAAGTAAAGCGCGCTTCAAGAGAACTGTTCATCTAGATTTTTGTTACACCCACATCCTAAAAATTTAAGATCCATTGGATACTTAAACAATCTAGTAGGGGATTAGTTAGTAATTCTTATCAAGGATTGCTAACTAATCATTAAATCTATTAAAAGCTAAAAAATCATAGGTATTAAAACTTAGAGTGCTAATCCCTAATTTGAGGAAAACTGAATTTCCCTATCTCCTCCCTAGGGTTTGACCCCTTACTTAAACACTAAGGGATAAAATAAATATTATTGCTTAAGTCCAAAAAAACCACTAAAATAACGACATATAACTCGTATTTTTGAAATTATCAGTACTTTCTCTCTGGCACCAGCTGCCTATGGTGCTCCTTAGCTGCCCCAAGCTGTGGTGGCCTACCGAGCTATATTAAGGCCCATGGCTATGGCTACGGCTGGTGGGGAAGCTCAATCACTTGTGGCTGTGTTTGCTACTTTGCTTGTTTTCATAATCCAAAAAATATTTTTTAATTTTTGAATATAAAATTTACACAAAAAAAATACTTAAGATAATGTGAATCATGCAAATCCCAGAAAAATATGAAAGGATTTATATAATGTGAATCAATGCATGAAACTGCTTTATTGCTTAAACATAAAGTTATACACTTCTTAATTCAACTTTGAAGACAAGATTTTACCTTAAAAATTATAAACTGTTGGGACCTTGGATGACTTTTGATATGTCATTGATCCCATAGCCATTTTTGGAAAGAATGAAAGATAGTAGGTTGTCTTTAGGGAAAGAGTTAAATGATTTCATCTATTAAAATTCCTCTATGGTTTTGTATCAAACAACTAACAAGCTAAAGTAAGTCACAGAAGCATTGTAAGGCAAAAATCTATAGAAATTGAGCTACAAAGTATCACCAATGATGGATTAAGTTGGTATTTTTGGAAACCGGGATAAGTTCCAGGACTTTACTAGATCAGTGATCTCTCCTTCATCTCTTATTCCAGTTTCATACTTTCGGATTCTTTGCATGTACATTTTCATTATTTTAAGGTTTATAAGCGATAAGAGGAATTTGGACAAGTTTGTATGTTTTAGTTTTGAATATACCTTAAAATATCATATGTTTGCCATTATTTGGCCAAGTTTTATGTTTTTAGCTCATGGGAACCAGATTAACATTTTTAACATTTTATCTTTTGGATATAATTTGATTTGACCATCCTATTTGAAGAAAAAGTTAATTTTATGAAAGAAGGTTTTATCCAAAGAGTCTCATTAAATGAAGAGTAGCCACATGCCAGAGGTCACTCACCCCCGTGACCTAAGGGGGATGTGGTGCACATAGGACACATATACTCTCCAAATGTTCAGATCATGGACGATTATGGTTTAGCCATTGGAAAAATTGGACTCACACAAGACAAAATCGTCGAGATGACAACATATATTGTCGCCACATCTAACATGACAGTTTCATAAACTGCAACACCTTGCAATGACATCACATTTCCCAAGCAAGCCCAAGCTCCATCCCATAGTCAACCTGATGGAAATTTATGCGGCTCTAAAGCCAATCACATATTTCATATATTGTTGATTTTCATTAATAGACTGTAATCATTATATTGTATGTGTGATGCTTATAATGAAGTCCATGAATACATGATCGAACTTAGTGAATTATGATAAGATCATAATACAAAGATCACAAGTCTTTAAGCATGTGCTCTAAATATTCATGTATAAAGGATATTCGAGAAGGCCATCAGAGTATTTGGATAAAGACGTGTTATCTAGTTTCACTCATATGATGAATATGGCTGGTCCCATAGCCATTACTATGGAGACACTTAGGATAGATATTGGGAGGTCTTTAGCAGGAATAGTTCATTGAATTGATCCCTATAAATACCTGAATGGTATTATACCAAACTCTTAATCAGTTGATTCATATCATGTTTGTGTAAGTAGTCCTTAGACTTGAGATGCAAAAGACATCTTCTAGATTGACAGTTATACTTTGACTATGACCAAAAAGTTCCTAATTATGTGATGTTAAACCATCTTAGTTTGGGAGCATCAAGAAATTCATGAAGACAATTGAGTGGTCAAGATTGAGTCATCCACCCTCATAAGAGGAGACTACTCACGGAAGACGATGCCATGAAGTCCTTGGCCAAGGTAGTGAAATATTGGAGAAGAGTTATCAGATGATTGAATGCATGAGTACTAACTCAGATGACCAATTAGGAATGGATAGATGTTACACCTTATGTCATCATAGGAGCATCAAGTGGGTGAGGGACTATACCTACGTGGGAACTGATGAAGGGCATATTCCATGAGTATACATATTCCTTTGTGTATTCTTGAGCACAAGGTGTACCTTGTAACCCCATAGGCTCCAGACTTGAGCTATCAATTGGGTTAAATGAATCCAACATTAATTAATCTATATGATGGTATAACTAATTAATTTAGATGGCCGATAAAAGTAATTGCACCATTGGAGTCATTTACTAGACCAATACATCGGCATGGAGGGGCACATGTAAATGGTATTGTGGATGTTGAAAGATATACATAAGTTTGGGGGTTTGATGGCGTGCGACAGCCAGAGTCCCCAGAGACGTCTTTGGTGACGCCGTCATTGCCATCAACGCCTCCGCTGGTTTGCATTCAACCCAACCAGCATGCCATGGAGACTGTGAAGGCGCCCGGGTCAATGATCATTCGGGTTTTCAATATCATTCCGCTTGTGTGTTTGTCCATTGTTTTGTTCGTTGCGTCATCGTCTACTTCGTGTCTTTCTTTGTTTCTTTATTTTGTCCATTGTCCATCGTTTCGTCCGTTGTTTGTGTGTGTCCTTTAATTTTATTTATAAGGGGTCCTTAGTTATTTGGAACCCCCCATCCCTTTCATGTTTTCTTCCTTTTATTTGGTTGTAATAGGGTCCCATGACATAAGGGCCCCCTTAATGGATGCTTTCCCTCCTAATGTACCTCCTTAGGGCCCATCTCAATTTCCCTATTTAAGGGAAGGGGTGGCGCCCTATGAAGGACATACTTGTTGTTTCGTTCGTATTGTGATTTTGTTGAGAAGTTCAAGTCTCGCCCCAAGAAGAAAGGAGAAGGAGGTCGAGGGGCAAGGGAAGGGTCAACGAGAAGCAGGGGGGAGGGGTCCAAGGAGGGTCATCTGCCGCCAAGAAAGCCATTGTGCATGTTGTCCAATTCACAGTCTCCACCATCGTGCAAGCGTCCGATGAGACCTCGTCTGTCCCAGTCATCACGCCCTCGACAGGCTTGGGTGCCAATTGGCGCGCGCAGGCTGCACGGCTCACAAGAAACTCACCCAAGTCAGGAATCATGAGTATCCCCTCCTAGGTCTGCATCTCAGACAAAGGCTTGGCTTGCGACTGCCTGCCACCTCAGTGAAATTACCATTGTGCGAGATCCCCGGTCAAGCCATCACCAGTTGTCAGTGGACGACGACTCCACCACACCACGTCTACCGCCTCCACCAGCTATTCTCACCCATGCGTGAAGACCAATCCAAAAGAGGATCGTCGTGGTTACCAATGGGATTTTGTCACCCCATTCGATCGATCAGATTGCGCCTCCGGGTGCGCGATTGTCCATGACCAAACTTCTCCAAGGATCCTTCCATGGACGGGCCCACGCCTCGCAGTTTAACCTTGTCTGTTGAGAACGTTCGTCGTCCGATCGCCACGCCGGTCTCGTGAGCTGTAGCCTCTGCCACTGGTCATCATGCTTGTGAGCTCCCGACCTAGAGCATCGCCGTGGGGTGCTCCGCCAGGTGGCATCAAGCCTTGTGGCGTCCTTCAATGCCGCCGTCGCTGGGTGTAGTGACTCGGTACCACTTGTAATTGCACTCTTGTTGTCGATCTACACCTTGCTTGAACTATGTGGATGCTGTCCTCCCTCTCCTCGCCTCGCCTCCAACCTCCAATGATGCTGACGTGTCGTGCCACCATGGCCAATTGAGCTACACCAGGTCCTTCTTGGGTGCGTCTCTTTTCTCCACTTTGCTTGCGATCTGCACCGGCTGCATTCGACGAAGATCTTAATGATGAGCACTCACTGATGAGGTACATCGTCCTCCCGCTCGCCAGTTACATCATCTTCTGTAGGATATTTTCGATTGCCTCCTCCGTGCTTAGGCCAGATATAGGTGAGAGAATTGAGAGAACTAGGAGAATTGAGCGTCTCACAGTTACGAATCAAGCCCGTCCGTTACGTGCGAGCCCCTACGAATTGATTTCGTCAGGTACCATAGATGTCGTCGTCCCTTTGACAAGGTTCAGGAGGCCACCATCGCCGTCACCCGACGACCCCTTTAGAGCTCGAAGTTCGGCACGCATCTATCATTCATACAAGTACGACCACGTAGGATGCATCATATCATTCATAGTTACATACCCTTTAGGGTTTATCTGTCAGACGACATCATTAACGACATCCGACACCACTATCTAGGTAACCGCGCTCCGTCTCGGTACCAACAAGATGACCTTCTAGACGACGTCCGGCATTAGGGTTTTTATAAAAAATACCCACTAAGTATAAATAGGGGAAGGCTTTGAACGAATATCATGCAGGCCAGAATTTTTCAGGTGCCTTACCCTTCTTCTTCCTTCTCTCATAGCTCCACTCCATTCTAAATGTGATTGGGACGCCATAACGATAGAGACGGAGGTTGAATAGAGCTTATCAAGATGGAAGATATTTTGGCATGCTGAGGATCACATGGATATGTCTAGAGGCTATGCACATGAGCAGCTCCATATGAGTCACTTGAGGATTGAAGAAATCATGAATATGATACATGTCGAGGTTTTTTGTTTTATATGTTAGTGATTCCATTACGATTTTATATAAGTCTTTTGCTGTGGATGCGAAAGGTGCCATGGTACCTGCGCAATCCGACCCTCCTCCAAGAAGAATGGTGCCATGAATAAGCAAATGGTCCCATGGATAAGTGAAAGGTGCCATGGTACCTGGGCAATCCTGATGGAAATGTATGTGTGTAACAAGCCAATTAAACATTCCATATCTTGTTCCATGTTCATTAATAGAACATATTCATTATAGTGCATGTGTGATGCTTATAATGAAGGCCATCAATCATAATACAAAGATCACTAGTCTTTAAGCATGTGTTCTAAATATTCTTATTGAAATGATACTCAAGAAGGACATCAAAATACCAGGATAAAATAGCATTATCTAGCCTCACCCATATGATGATTATGGCCAGTCCCATAGCCATTAGTGTGGAGACACTAAGAATAGATAATGGGTTCTCTTTAGAGGAAATAGTTCATCGAATTGATTCGTACAAATCCCTGAATGGTATTATACCAAACTATCAATTTAAATTGATTTACATCACAGTTGTGTAAGTGGTCTTTAGAGCTGAGACACCAAAGACGTCTTGTGAACGGATCGTTGTACTTTGTCTATGACCTATGTGTCCGTGATCATGGGATTCTAAATAATGCTAGTTCAGGTGCATCAAGAAGTTCAAGAAGATGATTGAGTGGTCAAGATAGGATCATCCACCCTTGGTATAAGAGGTGACAGCTCAAGGAAGACGATGCGATCAAGTCCTTGGCCAAGGTAGTGGTGAAGAGTTCTCCGAGGATTTTCGAATGCATTAGTACTAATGCGGATGCCCGATTAGGGTTTTATAATTGACCATACCCAAAGTCTTCCTAGGAGCGTCAAGTAGAAGAGGGATTATACATACACAATAACTGATGACGAACAAGTTCTATGGGTGACTCGATACAAACTCTTTTGTATCTTCTAGAGCACAAGGCATAGCTTGGGACCCCACATGTTAGAGACTCGAACTATCAATTGGGTTAAATTGATCCAATGTTAATTAAACTATATAATGATAAATTTTATTAATTTGAAAGGCCAATAAATGTTATTGTGCCACTGGAGTCATTAACTAGACTAATACATGGGCTTAGAGGGTCACATGTAAATGGTCTTTTGGACGTCAAAATATATACTTAAGTTTTGGAAGTTTTATGAAAAAATCCCACTTAGTATAAATAGTGGAAGGCTCTGAAAAAACTTCACCTAGCCAAAATTGTTCAAGGGCCTTCCCCTTCTTCTCCTTTCTCCTCACACTTCTTCTCCACTTCTGATGCAATTGGAATGACATAACGATGATGACGGAGCATGAATGAGGCTGTCAATGAGAAGGAGGAGATACAATATGCAAAGGACCATGTTGATACTTCTTGATGCTACACACATGACTAGCTCCATGTAACTCGGTCAGGGATCAGCAGAATCACGGATGTGATCAGTTCACAGGTTCTTAGTTTAATATTTTTAATGATGCCAATCGATTCCATTACATCTCTTCCAATGCGTGGAATCCTCGTCTTCATCCAAATCTAGGTCTTTATAACCCAACAAATCCAAGCCTCCTCCAAGAAGAATGGTGCTTTTTAGTTATTCATCCATATCAATGTCTCCATCAGGCTTATTGAACTCATAATCCCTTCTTTACATATCCAACTACTCCTTTACCTATTTTATATGGATCAATTTCATTCAAATTCTATAATAGCCTTATCAACAAGAGCATATACTCCACAACTGCTCTTGAAGGGGTCCTAGCACATCATGCTGATGTACAAGGTCTTAACTAAGATTTTACAATTTATTTTATGTATACCTTGGATAAACACCAAGATCTTAAAACCTTTTGGCAGGAACTTGTCCAATATACAAGAGACTCCCCTCAGTTCACACTCCCTGATTTCTAGCCGGAGACTTCAACTATGCATGCTTCGTTAGTAAAATTTAGAAGGTGGATACCCCAAGCCAATAACATGGATGTGTCTAATGATTCTATCTTCTGAATGGCTCTTTTGGAACCCCTATTGCCTCATGACCTTATTGACCATTGCTTCACGACCACTGCATACTGACCATTTCCTTACTAAACTACCAAGTTTTGGTCAAGATCATTGCTAGATATTGCTCTGATCGTTCATGCCTTCTCATATTGACAGATCAAAGTACTAGTACATCTAGGCCTCCTCTCAGATTCCAAGTATGAGACTCCAGAACAAGGAATTTTTGGTTTTGTGTGAAACATGTGGGGAGGAAATATTTATGACTCTCCTTTGAGGGACCTCATCTATGGGCTCAGGAATCTCAAACTCCAGCTCAAGGGGTAGAATCAGCTTATATTCAAGGATATACATGCCAAGGTTGAGACACTAGAGAAGGAGATTATGGATATTGACATACTATTCCAAGCTCGTTGGACAGATTCCACTTGGCAACATTGGGTGCAAATGGGTGCTCAGCTAGACGAGTTCATTCAACAGGAGGAGATCTATTGTTCTAAGAAATTGAGTATTCATCCCTCAACTACTCACCTTTCTAGATCTGATTATGCATCCCTCCCTGTAGTGTATAATCATAACCCATCATATATGAAAGAGACACGTACTGAGTAATTCTATATGTCTTCTCATTTTTCCAAGTTATTGAGATCTCAGAGAGTATGGTTTCGTCAATCCCTATCGATAAACCAGAATTTGCGTTAAATAAGTGATTTAAGGCTTTGATTTATGCAAAAAATATTTATAAAATTTTCCTTACTTAGAATAGGGTAAGTAAGGGTTGAATCCTCAATGAGCAAGTAATGAGAAACTAAATTGTAATTCAAATATATATTTGAAATAACTTTCTTTGGTGATTTTATATATTTTTGGATTTTTATCTATTTTGTAAAGAGAAAATTAACTAAATGATAGAAAACTAGTCAAAACTATTTTAAATAAGTAAAATCAGTATTTGTGTTGTTTATTTTAACTTATAATAATTTATTATGATTTTTAAAAAATTTCTAGGGCAAGAAAAACTTTAAAGATAACTAGAACCTTAGGCTGCATTTCCCGCAGTGAAATTGTGTTAGAAATAGTAGTGGACGAAAATTGCTATAACTTTTGCTACAGGAGGAATTTTTTAGTGCCGTTTGATGCGTTGGAAAGCTTGAAGTCTAGGATGTCCTTAGAATGTTAGAAAAAATGTTGAGAAAATTCAAATCAAACTTCAGGAGATCACACGAACCTTGTTGTCACATCCCCCAAGGGCCAAGTGATGCTCTTTCTCCAAGAATCTTGATCACCCGTGAACTCTCTCTCCCACAATCTTGTAGAACAAGAATGGATCAAAGAAATCTGATGCACTAGGCCTCCATCAACATGTTGGGAGCAGAAATCCAAGATGAGATACAAAAAAGGGGAGAAGAGAATAAATAGAAGTGACCTAACTCTCGCAGCTATCGTATTTAATTCCAAGGGATTGGAGGGCTAAGATTTCTTGATTTCCAACCTGGACCCACGTGCCCTCCTTCTCGGATTTAAAAATAGATCATTAAAACTCAACTTGTGGGTTAGTTCCACAATTCTTGCCTTTAGTTGACCCAGTCTTTAAGGAGGTTTGAATGTACTTCTAGAATGGGCTTCTTGTGTATTGGGCCTCCTCTCATAATCTATTTTATTTCTAATTTCCTCCCATTTGTATTTCAAATTCACCAGTACATTAACCTAAGTCCTGTCTATCAAATAAAATTCCACGAAGATCTGAGAAATCCACTTGACTCTAAAGAGTCAAGTGGGGTTAGTCTCAAAAATCAATAAAATATATAAAAATAGAACTTAGGAAAATAAATAATAAATTTCTCATTTACTCCCAAGTAATATTTCCCTCTACATATGTTATCATTCATCTTACCTTTCCCCTTTCTTTCGAGCCGTCCATCATTTTCTTCTCACTTTACCTATAGCTACCATACATAACCATATCCTCACCACCTCACTTCATTGGCAGCCACTTGACATTTTGTGCTCAACAGGAGGAGAGAAGTATCCTATCCCTAACTAGGTTGGGATAAATATATCAGAGGTATCTAGCACCAAGTAGCAACCTATTGAGAGAGTGTGTGTCCATAACCTTGAGAGATGTGAGAGTCACCTATTCGTTGAGCATTGTAAGATCATTGTTATCTATAGCATCATACCTGGAGAAAAGTAGATTCCCTTTCTCATCATCATCAGCTCTTTCCAAGCTACAAGGGGGTTGACTTACATGTCTTTTACAGGTTTATGTCTAAATTTTCAACTGAGGTAGCATGTAATGATATGTGTTTGCTATTTTTAACATTCTACTCTCTCTCTCTTTGTTTTCAAGGATGATAAAAAACCTCAAGAAAACAATGTTATGGACATTGTTAAGGGACTGACAATGATTTAGTTGGGGGGGTATTTGATAACGTAAAATTATATCAGTAAAACAATGGTTTTATACTTAATTTTTACCTCATATTTTTAGATTTGTACTAGCATTATTCACCGTTTAAGGATAAATGAGAAATTTATTATTTATTTTCCTAAGTTCTATTTTTATATATTTTATTGATTTTTGAGACTAACCCCACTTGACTCTAAAGAGTCAAGTGGATTTCTCACATCTTCAATAAAATATATAAAAATAGAACTTAGGAAAATAAATAATAAATTTCTCATTTATCCTTAAACGGTGAATAATGCTAGTACAAATCTAAAAATATGAGGTAAAAATTAAGTATAAAACCATTGTTTTACTGATATAATTTTACGTTATCAAATACCCCCCCAACTAAATCATTGTCAGTCCCTTAACAATGTCCATAACATTGTTTTCTTGAGGTTTTTTATCATCCTTGAAAACAAAGAGAGAGAGAGTAGAATGTTAAAAATAGCAAACACATATCATTACATGCTACCTCAGTTGAAAATTTAGACATAAACCTGTAAAAGACATGTAAGTCAACCCCCTTGTAGCTTGGAAAGAGCTGATGATGATGAGAAAGGGAATCTACTTTTCTCCAGGTATGATGCTATAGATAACAATGATCTTACAATGCTCAACGAATAGGTGACTCTCACATCTCTCAAGGTTATGGACACACACTCTCTCAATAGGTTGCTACTTGGTGCTAGATACCTCTGATATATTTATCCCAACCTAGTTAGGGATAGGATACTTCTCTCCTCCTGTTGAGCACAAAATGTCAAGTGGCTGCCAATGAAGTGAGGTGGTGAGGATATGGTTATGTATGGTAGCTATAGGTAAAGTGAGAAGAAAATGATGGACGGCTCGAAAGAAAGGGGAAAGGTAAGATGAATGATAACATGTGCAGAGGGAAATATTACTTGGATAGCTTTACTCCCAAGATTTTAGATGAAAGGAGGGGAGGTAGAAAAAATATTGAGGAAAATGTTCAGAATACTTGTCACCAGAATTGGATGGATAGTTAATCATGATCAATTAAAGTTTCAGTATTAAAACCCCAGTAGTAATTTTTTTTCCTTTTTATTTTTTTGAAGACTTTTTTTTAAGAATTTTTTTAAAGGGGTACATCAAAAACTGAAATTCTAAAGACACGCCCAAAGTCATAAGTTAATCCATGTAATTTATGCATGACTATCAAGCATATATTCTTAGTGAGAATGTAATGTCAAAGAAGAAAAATTAGAGAGAAGAATAAGATTGAGAATACGAAGAGTGAAATTAGAAAGAGGGATAGCAAGGAAAAATATCACAAGGATATCTCAAAGGTTTAGAGATGGTTTCCTATAGGTAATAAAATCATATAGGGGATGGTTTTAGATGAAAGGAGGGGAGGTAGAAAAAATATTGAGGAAAATGTTCAGAATACTTGTCACCAGAATTGGATGGATAGTTAATCATGATCAATTAAAGTTTCAGTATTAAAACCCCAGTAGTAATTTTTTTTCCTTTTTATTTTTTTGAAGACTTTTTTTTAAGAATTTTTTTAAAGGGGTACATCAAAAACTGAAATTCTAAAGACACGCCCAAAGTCATAAGTTAATCCATGTAATTTATGCATGACTATCAAGCATATATTCTTAGTGAGAATGTAATGTCAAAGAAGAAAAATTAGAGAGAAGAATAAGATTGAGAATACGAAGAGTGAAATTAGAAAGAGGGATAGCAAGGAAAAATATCACAAGGATATCTCAAAGGTTTAGAGATGGTTTCCTATAGGTAATAAAATCATATAGGGGATGGTTTTAGGTAGGCTAGGATATGGGTGAAGAGGATATATATAAAGGTTTCAAAGTTATATTTTGGTGAATTAAGAAAAAGGGATTTTGTGCTCAATAATTGAATAAGTACCAACCCCTTCCCTACTCAATATTCCATTTCATGAAGGAATTAGACACTTGAAGTAGATTTGGCTGTACATCACATGAGGTGGAGGTGTTCCTATACTACTTTCACTCACTCCCATCACTCATACCCATAAAATTTCTACTCTTTGATTTTTCAACCCCCCAACTCAGTCCACTAGTTATCCTTACTATTTAGAAAGTATCATAAATGCTGTCTAAAATGAATGTTGGTATCATTGCGAAAAGCTCATGATGCACTCAAAGAGTTTAACTTATCAACTCACTCTTTTTGGATCAAAGATGGAATAAATTCCTCAAGATGGGGCTCCCTGTTTATCTTTTTTATAATAGAATAAATCTCTCCCTACTAAAAATGATGCATGAATAAAACTACTTTTGTTAAAAATATATCATATGAATTTCACCCCCAAGTTGAATATAAGCATCGTCCCTAATGCCTTAATAAATAAAATTATCTTAAGCATGCATACCAAGGGGCAATCTTCTTCTTCATGCAACCTTTACTTGTAGTCGTGGATCCTAGTGCATCATAGGTTCTATGAGTCCAATATCTGAAAAAAAATAAAAATAAACCCCACCCAAATAAATGGAAATGAAAGTAAATGAGGGAATAACTAAGTGAAGAAGTTATAAAGACTTGCTAAGTGATTGTTTGGGTTCTTCGAGATGTTCTTAAAGGTGGATGGAGATATGATCCTGAAGTGATTCAGATTCTAGATAAGGCTTCAGTCTTTGTCCATTTACTGTAAAATCCTGCCCTGTCTTTGGATTCATAATAATCACAGATCCACTTTCTAACACTTTAGTAACAATGAACAATCCATCCCATCCAGATTTTAATTACCAGGAAATAATTTTAACATGGAATTATAAAGCCATACCTTTTGATTTTCTTCAAAATTTCTTCTTCTCAAGCTCTTATCATGGAAGGCCTTCATCCTTTCTTTATATATCCATGAATTTTCATAGGCTTCATTTCTGATTTCCTGTAATTCATGGAGTTGGAGCAAACAAGTTTTTCCTGCATCATATAAGGAAACATTTAACCTTTTAATTGCCCAATATGCTTTATGCTCCAACTCTACAGGCAAATGACATGGTTTGCCAAAAAATAATCTAAAAGGAGACATACCCTAAGGAGTTTTATAAGCTGTTCTGTATGACCATAAAGCTTCATCTAACTTTTTTGACCAATCTTTACCATCCAACCTTACTACTTTTTCAAGGATTTTCTTAATTTCTCTGTTGCAAAGCTCAACCTGTCCATTTGATTGGGGATGGTAGGGTGTAGTGACTCAGTGTTGCATACCAAATTTATTTAAGAAGGCTCTAAATTGAAAGTTAGTAAGATGAGTTCCACCGCTAATAATAGCTCTAGGACAACCAAACTTGGCAAAAATATATTTATCAACACACTTTTTACCATGTTACTATCATTTGTCATAGTAGCTATAGCTTCTACCCATTTAGAAACATAGTCAAAAGCCACAAAAATATACTCAAATCCATGAGAGTTAGGGAATGGCCCCATAAAATCAACTCCCCATAAATCGAAAATTTCAACTTCTATGATGGGATTTAAGGGCATGTGATCTTTCTTATTCAAGTTTAAAGATGCTTGACAAGATAGGCATTTAAGATACCTTATGAGCTGTTACCTTTTCTGAATAATGACCACCTGCTAACTGTGAATGATAGAAATCTAAGATATTATTTTGCTCTTCCTCTGGAATACATCTCCTTAAAATTTGGTCCACTCCATGGTAAAAAAGTTCTAGCCCCTCCCAAAAATAGAAGCGGCAATCCTTAAGGAACTTCTTCTGAATGGATGTCCACTCTTGAGGCATCTTATCTGTCACATGGAAATTCACAATATGTGCATACCAAGGAAGTTTCTTACCATTAATGGTTAGTAACTGCTCAGCAAGAAATCGATCGTCAATAGGGGGGAAATCGGTTACATTAATTCTAGAAAAATGATCAGCAACAAATTCTCACATCCTTTTTTATCTATAATTTCAATATCAAACTCTTGCAAAAGTAATATCCACCTAATTAGTCTTGGTTTAGCCTCCTTCTTTTTAAATAAAAAATTTTAAAGCAGCATGATCTGAAAAAACTATAACCTTATTACCGAGCAAATAAGATCTAAAATTTTCTAGTGCAAAAATAATAGCTAGTAATTCATTTTCTGTAGTGGAGTAATTGATCTTAGCATCTTGTAAGGTCTTACTAGCATAGTATATGGCCACCGGCTTATTTTATGAAGAAAACAAAAATAGTTTTGTCCAGAAAGTTTTTCTAGAGTCTGATCTATAAAGGGTAAAGGATAATGGTATTTCTTTGTAACTAAGTTAAGTTTTCTATCGTCTATGCATACTCTCCATCTTGAAAGTAACCGTGTTTGAACGTGTTCTCCTCTTTCATTTGTTTTAACAGTGATTCCATACTTCTTGGGTACCATGTGCACTGGACTAACCCAAGAACTATCTGAAATAGCATAACTAATATCAGCTTTCAACCATTTAAGAATTTCTGCTTTTAAAACATCTAGCATGTGAGGTTTTAACCTCCTTTGAATCTCTCTAGATGGCCTGGAATTTTATTCAACAAAAATCCTATGTTCGCATATATGAGATGGAATTCCTTTAAGGTCATCAAATGTCCATGTTATAGCTGATTTATTCTTCTCCAACACATCCATTAAATCTTGTTCCTGTTTATTAGTTAATTTAGCTGAAATAATGACAGGTAAAGTTTCATTAGGACCTAGAAAAGCATATTTAAGTGAATAAGGTAAAGGTTTTAATTCAGGATTTTGGTTGGAAGAAAGTTCAAAAGGCTCAAAGATAATTCTCTCTTTATCATTTTCTCTAAGACCAAGAATATTTACATAAAACTATCATCACTTCCTCCCACAAAGTCACACAAGTGAAGTTCCTCTTGGTCAACATGAGGATACTTCATAAGTCTAGCTATATTGACCTCTACCTTCTCATTTCCTGCTTTAAGTTCCACAATTCCTTTATCCCAATCTGTTGTAGCTTTTACTATGGAAGGAAAGGTCGACACAAATGATTGGAGAATGACTTACATTTTGAGTCTCCTTTGTATCTGCCACAATAAAGTCTACAGGAAACTGACAATTCTCAACCTTCACAATGATATCTTCTAATTTTCTATACGGCTGTCGATATATCCATCAGCAAGCTATAATTCTAAAAATATAGGTTCTAAGTCTCCAAACTGGAATTGTAAAGAGATTTAGGCATGATGTTTACAGTAGTACCAGAATCTAGTAACGATCTAGAAAACATCATGCCTCCTATCTCACATGTAATGAAACGAGCTCCTGGATCTTGTTTTTTTTTTGGGAATCTGATTCAGGAAGATTGGGATAAAGGACATTGGGAATCTAGTCTTGAAGCCTGTATGCTAAATCTTCCTATTTGTTAAATACTTGAAATGGACATTGATTTATCTCATAGAAGACTATAAGGAAAAATGTGATGAATATTATGTGGTCGTCAAGCCAATAACATCATCATGCTTATTTAATTTCATTGAATAAAATATTATCGTCATTATTATTCCAATGTGATATTTATTATAAAGTCCATGAATACGTGTGATGACCTAGTGAATTATGATGAGATGATAATAAAATGATCACTAGTCTTTTAACATGTATTCTAAATATTCCTATTCGATGGATAGTCTAGATGGACATCAAATTATCCTGATAGTATATTACTAACTGATCCTACTTATACTACAAGTATAACTGATCCTGCAACTATTAGTGTGGCAACACTTAGGACAGATAGTGGGCGCTCTTTGGAGAAAGAGTTCACTGAAAATTATTCCTTATGAATTCTTGAATGGTATTATACATAAATGTCAATCAGGTTGATTCATGTCACTGTTGTATAAGTGATCCACTGACCTGAGATGCTAAGGACATCTCGTGAGTGGACGACTACATTTTGACTATGACTTACGATCCTCTAATCATGGGATTCAAATCATGACTATGACTTACGGCTACATTTTGACTATGACTTACAAGTTATAGGTCGGATCTAGTAAGAAGCTTACGGAGATGATTGAGTGGTCAAGATGGGATCATCTGCCCTCAATATAAGAGGAGATTGACTCAAGAAAGGCGATGCAGAAAAATCCCTGGCCAGGGTAGTGAGGACATTGGAGAAGGCGTTCTCCAATGATTGTCATTGCACAACAGTACTAATCGAATGACGGATTAGGGTTTGATGGTAAACCATACCCTAAGTTGTTCGATGACGGTAAAGATTCTATGAGAGTTCAAGACTACTAAGTATCTTCTTGAGCACAAGGTGTAGCTTGAACCCCACGAGGTGGAAAGTAACCTATCGAATGGGTTAAATCAATCCTTAGTTAATTAATATTTATGCTGATATCGTTAATTAATAAAGTTGTCAAATAATTGTTATTGGGTGACTAAAATTATTAATTAGAATGATACATGGGCCTAGAGACTCACACACATAAGGTCATAAGAGCATTGGTGGATACATTTTACTTTGTAGGGTTTTTGAGAAAAAAACTAAAGTAAGATATAAATAGGGAAGGGGCCCTCATTTCAAGCACCCAGGCCAGCTAGAATTTAGAGTCCCCTTTCTCCATCCTCTTCTCCACTCAACCAAGGGGAGTGTCTTCATGGTGAGAAGATCTTAAATATTTTCAAGAAGAGTAGAAGAAGATGAGGTGGAGATCCAAGCGCCAAGTGATTGTGTGGATACGTCTAGAAGCCAGAAGTGTGAACGGCTTCATAACGATCTCAAAGCAGAAAAGTCATGGGTGGAATAAGTTCCCCACAAGGTGCATTTGATGCATGTTTTAAAGATTGATTACAAATCGATTAACACGCTTGTGCATCCATGGAATCATGTTTTCCAAGGATGAACCAAGGCACATAACCCAACAAAATGGTGGGTGTTCATTAGAGAAAGAGCAATGAAAATCTTATAAATTATGTGTTATTTGGTGGGAAGATCAAATAGATCTTGAAGGAGAGTTGGACAAGAAAATTAGACAATCCAATAGTCCCTTGATCATGTGGATACGTGAAGATGACAGGCACATTAATGGCTTGAAAGCACTCTTCCATGGAACTGGCCAAGGGTGGAACAAGCTCCCCACAAGTTGCTTAAAGCTAGATATATTATAAAGATCAATTCTGAATTTATTTCATCTTCCGTTGTGTGGAAGAATTGTTTTCCAAGCGTTTAATCATGGACAAGAACACAACAAATGTTTGGAAGAATAAAAAAATGAATATTTTTTAGGGTTTGATAGTTGACATTACCTAAATCATTCTATGGATGTTGCACGAAAGAGGAAATTCTCTGCGCTAAAACTAAATGACAGACATATTTCATGGAAGATTTGATGAATTTATTTTTACATTTCAAAAATGTGGCCTAGCTTTGGAGCTCTTGTGTTGATGACTCAACATACTGATTGAGTTATTTTGATATGTGATTGATAAATCTATGTGTCCTTTTTTGTTAGTTAATCAGACTAACCAATAGAGAGTCATATGGCTAATGGATTCATCAACTATACCACTACATTGGCCTAGAAGTTTGTGCCAATAAGTTTAATTGGATGCTGGAAGGTATATATAAGGGTGAAATTTTTTATAAAAACTATCTTAGGTATAAAAGGATCCAATGTCCTGAGACATGCCCATAAAAGTTTTCCTTTGGTAATCTCCTCTGTCTGGTTGGGGATAGAATTACCAATTTGACTCAAAGATGAAAAGATATGATGTGGTAAGGACATGTCCAAACCCATGGCATTGCATACCTTGAAATGACTCATTCAAGAACCAAATGGTTGTAAGTTCAACACTGTGCAATGTGATTCAATGATTGAAGTATTTTTGTTTTATTCATACCTATTTAAACTACGAGTATGGTATCAGATAGTTGACTGTAGAAGAATATATAAAAACCATTTTTTAACTTGCAAAAGAAGTTAATACATTTTTTGCCATAGTTACACTTTATATGTTAATTCAACGGGACAAAACATCAAGAGTCAAATTAGTGGATTTGGCTTAGTGACATGAGAGCAATGATTGAATGGAAATGGAGTCATAAGGGTTCATGAGTGTGAGATAAGCAAGGAAAATTAAATATGATGAATAAAAAAACATAGCTAGGTAAGGAAACATGTTTTGCGTATTTAATATGTATTAAAAATGTTGTGAATACATTAAAACTAAAACACACTCACCATTGTCTGTATCTTCCACCTAGACATGGCACTTACTCCAAGAAGCAACAATGAGCTGGGAGGAAAGGAGCCACAAAAATATTCAAAAGAATTGAGAAGAGCCTTTTTAATTCATTCAACCGCTGCCAGGGGAAGGCTCCAAAAACAATGAGAGACTAAATAAAGAAGCTTTTTCTGTATAGAGCTTACATTTCCTTAAAATTCCATTTCCTACATCCAAAATTACCCCTAAACCAGTATATCTTTAAGCTGAAGTTCTGTGCCACCTTTTAGGAGAGACATTGGAGAATTTCATGCAAGGGAACTAAAAATTTTCCACTCAACCTCGAACCAAAATTTGGCTCTTGGCTCAGCTCTCTACGAGGTCTGTCAGACCTTGAAATCAGCTCCAATAAGAGCCCATATCCTTCCTTTGTAGCATTACTTGATATTTAACAGCATACCCAAGTCCAACACATAATTTAAACTTGAAGATTTATCGTAAGACTAACGATTGAATTTTATAAAAAGACTAACTATTGAGTTCTATACAAATACTAACAATTGAATTCTATAAAAAGACTAACATTTGAAGTCTATAAAAACAATAACAATTAAATTCTATAAAAAGACTAACAATTGAATTCTTTAGAAAATGTACTTAAATTAAAAAATACAATAATTACGATCTAGATTGAAAATTACGACTTAACTGAAAATCACAGAATTAAAATCACAATACAATCACATTACTCTCTACATCAAGCTGGACTTGCATGACATTTAAGCTCCAGCTTGAGGGGAGTGCAAGTTAGGCCCGCCACTACATGGGCTTCTCTCTCTACTACTGCATCTTCCCCACTTGCCAACTCAAGGTCCTCACCAGGAGTTAGCAAGTTCTTTCAGCATCCCCCTTTTTACCCTCTTACTCTCTATCTCTATAAATATGTTTTTGTATCTCACCTTTCATATACATAAATGAACATTGGCATCTAATACAATCCCCTCTCCATATTGTATCCAGCACTAGTTTAGTTATTTTGACCACTCTGGCATATTCTCCCTCTTTCCCTGTCCTCTCCTCAATCGGAACTCGTGGGTTCCCATCTGCTTCTTCTTCACTAAGTTAATGATCTTTCTATGGTTCACAAATCCCATGATCGCATAAACATCAACACAAAAACGGATTAAATAATTTGACTTTAATATGG
Source organism: Wolffia australiana (assembly GCF_029677425.1). NCBI lineage: Eukaryota > Viridiplantae > Streptophyta > Magnoliopsida > Alismatales > Araceae > Wolffia > Wolffia australiana. The sequence goes on from NC_135847.1 coordinate 12,070,266, forward strand.
TGTGGCAAAACCTCTACTGAAAATGTGCCAAAGTAACAGTTTGAGACTACCTTTAGCCTGTAAGCAGAAAGGAACAACTTGATAAAAATATTTCACATGTATCTGACAAATGTAGTCTCTAAGGAGCTACTAAATTCTTGGAAGATTTTATCTTTACCACCCCATTTATTATACTCAGGTAAAACCTGTATGCGACCTTGAGAGAGAATCATGAAGAGGTAAAATAAGGATCTTCAGATCTTCAAATTTCCCTGCATTTCTTTTAGAAAGCGAAAAGAGGCAGATTTTTCAATCATGAGCAGGTAAAGCTTGGACAAAGAAGTCCTGAGAACAGTTACAAGCAATTACAGAAAAGGCTCCTTTTTTGACCTCAGTAAATTTAGTTCATGGGAAAGAAAAGGTTGTTTGTTATAGTGGAAAGAGAACATTTGGCTCCATATCACTTCACCAGATGAAATCCTTATTATTATGCTGCCTCCAAAAGTTTCTTGATATCCTTCTGCAAGAGGAAGAATGTATTAAGCTATCCACTTAGGTATGAGTTTGCTTATATACATAAATGAATTGAAAGATAGATATACAAACAGAGTAAGACAGAGAGACTTGTACCACTATATTCATAGAGGAAGATGATGGATGAGCTGATTGTATGCTAGAGGCAAAATACAGTGCGAGAAAGAGAGTAGTTGTACCTCTGTCTCCAAAAGGGAAAGTGATAGGTTTATAGATAGATGGACGTTTTTAAGGATGGAGGAATAGAGAGTTGAATAGATTGATAGAGACAAAATACAACTATTCTGAGAAACAAAAAGACAAATGGATGAATGAACGGATGGATGAATAGATATATAAAGGCGGAAAGTATGTACGGAACGAGAGAATTTTAGAGAGAAAGAAAGAGAGGACCTCTATCTTCAAAGGAGCAGTGACGGGGGCATATCTCGCCACAACTTTGCCAGTCTTGTCCACCAAGAATTTGGTGAAGTTCCATTTAATCCCATCGCCGAAAAGACCACCCTTTTGGGCTTTCAAGAACTTGTACAAGGGAGTGGCGTTCTTGCCGTTAACTTCAACCTGCACATGTCAGATGACTAGCATCAGAACTTCCAATTTTGTTCTCGAGTGTGGAGAAGAAAAAGAAACAAAATAACAAGATTCATGATTGATCAAGTCAACAGTGATCACACCATATGATTTTAATGGTATGCAAAACTGCAATAATTACAAGACTCAAAAAATTCAAAGGAAAATAATTTAGAGAGAAAATGGTAGAGAATTTCATTAAAGTAATTGTTTAATGCCGTCAATTCTTACTCACTTTGTCAAAAATGGGGAATTCTGCTTTGAACCTCGAGCAGGCAGTTTCCTTGATTTCGTCACTGGTTCCGGGTTCCTGGCTCATGAATTGGTTGCAAGGGAACGCCAATATCTCAAAACCTAAGGCGGAAAATATGTTCAGCTGGTATTAAATTTGAATAAAAAAAAACAGAAGAAGCATTTCTCTTGTAAGAAATATGATGTGGATGACACTGACCTTGATTTTTGTATTTCTCATATAAGGTGTTCATATCTTTGTAGTTGGAATGTGTAAATCCACTGAAAACAAAAAAAGAAAGTAAGACTTTGAAAGACTCAATACTAGTCTGTAATATGTATCTCAAAAATAAATTATCCGCATCAAAATTAGTATGAGTGATGATGACGAGACCAAAAAGCTTAGTGAAGATTGAAATCCAATAAGAACTACAAAAACTGAGTGGATTTCTCGACAAAATTATATTTAGGGACTACAAACCAGAAATTCTATCTCAGAAATAAAGTACCATTGGGATGCAACGTTGACGACGAGAAGAACTTTCCCCTCGTATGCACGTAGATTCACATCCTCGCCGTTGATATCCTGCGAAGAGACACATCTCAATTTTCATCCAAAAGAATCCCCAATTCATCAATAAAGCGTATTTTGGATACTAGACTAAATTCTCAAAAAATTTTCGATCCAATCAAAAACTATAAACCCAAATCCGAAAGCGAATTCATGATGAGAAAAATTAAATAGGGAGTCGCCGGAAGAATAATCAAGAACCAAAATAAACAACGATCCTGCCAAAAAAAGTCTCGACAGTGATATCGGTAAAATATTTTGATAGGATTACGAATTTAAACCCACACCCGTTATCAAATTCATCACGAGTAAACTCAAACAGGAAATCGCTGGAAAGAAAAAGAACCAAATTAAAACAATCCTGCGAAAAGGAAAACCTTGGCACGGATATCCACTAAATATTTTGATTCAATCAAGAATCTAAACCCACATCCGAAATCAAATTCGTCCTGAGAATACCCAAACAGGGGTCGCTGAAAGAAAAAACACCCAAATTAAAATAATCACGTCAAAAACAAAATCTTGCACTGGAATCCGCAAAATCTTCCAATCCGACTAACATCTTAAACCCACATCCGAAATCAAATTCATCACGCGAAAACTCAAACAGGGAATCGCTGGAAGTCAAAAAAAAGAACACCCAATTAAGAATAAAATCCACCCAGGTCAAAATCAGAACCTTGACAGAGATATCGTAGATGCTGCTGGGAAGGCCCTCCGCCATTTCACTCCCGGAAAGCGAGATCAGACCCTGCTTGTAGGCGAGGAGAAGAGAGAGAGCTAGGAAGAACAAGGAATAAATCCCACCGTAGAATCTGGACATTTGTATGGGCACTACGACTGCAAATCAGCTGCCTATTTGTGGAAGAACAAAAGGAGACGTAGACAAATTAAATGGCGTTAAATGGACTTTATTATAAACGAGGGTTCCATTAGCCCCTATTATCGGTGACGTGGACGATGAACTGGACGGGACGAATTTCGTCCGGTCTAATAATTCGTCTCCGGACGAAATAGTTTGTCCACATCCCGTCCATTCCAGTTTCATCCCGTCCCTCATCCCGGACGAAATATCCAATAAAAATAGTTCCAAGGTCTGATTGAATTAATATGGATTTTTCTAAGTTTTTTAGGGAAATATGGAGGAGAGAGAAAGCAGAGGGACATGCGTACAATTATTTTTGGGCGGCGTCAGTTTGGGGGACGCAGAAAAAAAGTAGTGACTTTAATGCAAAATGTCAAGGAATTGATATAGCGATGCCACGTGGCAAGATCTCAACCGTCAGAACCGAAGCCGACAGATTTTCGTCCATCCCTTACCGTCCATTGTCCGAGACCTCCAGACGGGACGGTTTTTTCTTCCGACTGGACGAAAACCGTCCTGTCCATTCGTCCCCGGATGAATTCCCCTCTCGGATTTCATCCAACCTTACGGACGGGATGATTTTTTGGTCCCTGCACTATATCTGGAGTTTACCACATGGGCCCACAACAATTTGTGGGGCCCACAAAAATTCACCACTTTCTATTGAATGGTACTGCAAATTTGAAGAGTTTTTCAGCTGCTGATTCTCTCCCCTTTGTAAGAGAATGGTAATGCTGATTGTTCTAGTAATGCTTATCTCCATAGTTTTTTCTTCATTTACCCACATTGAATGAATATTGGTTGGGGGTTTTCTCGTAGAGAAATTTGTTGAAGTTGTGGGATCCTCCTTTATTTTGATTGCGATCTCTTGGACCCATGATAAGATTTATTTGGCTTGCATTGTACATCAGCAATGATGATTTGGAGGTGTACAAGATGCAACGAAAACCTTAATTTTAGGGAAGTTATTGGGTTAAGTAGTAGTATCATGCTACATCTGCTGATATTCTCCGGAAAATGGTATCAGAATAGGGTTTTCTCAGACCAAATATTTAATGTGAAGAAGATTGATACCTGGATCAACTACAACACCATGTGTTTGTTAATGTCTTGATAATGCTAGAAGATTTGTGCCAATTCTTTATCTCTCCTCGAGTCATGTTAGCACATTGTGATGATTTTGCTGCATAGAAAGATTGTGCCAAAATTTTATCCACAAAAATATATATTTTGCATTATTTATCAATAACAATTGAAATAGATGAAAAAACCATTTATATGTATTCATTTTGATTATTTAATGTAATTATTGATGTTTTGAGACTGACCCCACTTGATGTCTAGCTGTAATGTTCTCATATTCACTTGAGCATATTTAAATGTAATGATTTAGGTGAACTTTGAGGAGTATTAATGAAGTCAAGTGATAGAAACGGGGAGGCCCACACCACAATCTGGGCTAAAGAAGGAAGCCCAAGCCACAACTTTGATCAGAAGATTAGTCCCCATACACAAAAATCAGTTAAAGCCAAAATCAATTATGTTTCGAAACTACATTAAAGGGAGGCATATTTTTTTCATGTGAGCCAATTTCTGATCTGGATTTTATTTTATATATCTGGAGACATATTTCCAGGGACGGTTATAGGGCTACAAATTAAGACATCCTGACCCTCCTATTTGAATTCATTAAAATCAAAGGCTAGGATAATTGTAATACCTCTATTTAAACCCCTTTCTCTCATTTAATTTTTCATCCTTGGACTTTGCTCCCAACTACTGTTGGCCCAAAGTGATTCGGCTAAACAAGAGTCCTTGGGTCATTTCTTGAGATCAAGAGTGAGGGTTAAAGATTTTCAGAGAGGCTGAAAATTTATTTGAGGAAAGAACAAAACTCCCATTAGAGTAGTTGATTGAGATGAGCTTGTGAGCATCCATTCTTTTTAACCTGATATTATCAATTGTTTTACTAGGTTATCAGTTCTATGAATAACAAAGGTGCTAAGTTTTCCATCACCAAAATCACATTCAAAATTCCACCTTGAGGAAAAGTTAGGTCCAAAATATTCCACAGCATTTCATTGTCACTTACCAACACCAACCATAGTAGTTAGTCCTCACAATCACCAAACACAACAACCCTAGTGCCAAAAAAATCTATTTTTTTTGTATTTATCCAAATTTCAAAAAATAGGCCAAGAATGGTGCATCAAATTCTAAAAACAATGTTCCATTGGAGAACACTGATGAGGGAGATGCGTACTCTTTCTTGTGCCAAAAGAGTTGGTGGACTATTGGATTATATATTTTGTGTGTCATTTCCACACCTGCTCACTTGCTGATTGGTTTTATAATCACCACTATGATACGAGATCTTTTTTATGGGAGAAATGCTACTTGCATGCTTTTAATATTGGTTATATGAAGTTCTATAAATAAGACGACTGGATTTGAACATCTGTGTATGCTCATCATGGTCGGTATTTGTCTCAACACTTGATTGCATTAGGAATTTTGAGATCCAATGGTTTTCCATACATAGTAATTAATGGTATTACTATGGTCTATGAAAGATCTTTCATCTTCAAATAAGGAAAAACATAGGATGAAATATTTATCAACTTAAAGGCTGTATTGTTCTATGTAAATGTGTTTTGGATTGGTAGCATTAATGAGAGCATCATTGGCATTGGAGATGATTTTAACGGCCTTATTGAAAACATTGATGGCAACAATGATGGCATTGATAAAATCAGTGATGATGTAGGTTGTCTTGGTGGTGGTGTAGGTTACATTAATGATAGTGGCACAGTTGGAAACTGTGAATAGGCCAATAGTGATCTAGGATTTAGGAGTGGCGAATTTGACATTGACAATGGTAACATAGTTGATAGTGTCTCAGTGTTTGGGAGTGGTGTAGATGTAAATGATGGTGCAAGTGGCACTGTTGGCAGTTTAAGTGATGGCAGCAGCGGCGTCCAATGTGGAAGGTTTCAACTGGGAATTGGGATGACATGGTGTAGAAAAACTAATGCTGAAATGCCATCTTTGAATGATATAAATTGTTTGGTTAGAGAAGTTTGATAGAGATAGGGGATATGTTTGGGTGGGACAGCTACTAAGGTGGAGTTTGTTGTGCTAGCCATTCATCTCCCCTTTTTGTCTTTGCTTATGTGAACCCCATAGGTGCTAAAGGCCACAACCCTTTAAAAACTATGTGAATTTTATCCCTTGTGAATGGTTTTCTGCAATTGGACTAATATTTAGTCAGGCGTGAAGTGCTTTTTGCCATTTCTATTCCCTTATTCTCCAGGTCACAGTGGTTATTATGGCTGTGGTTCTTCTTAAGAATGACTTAGTTTATATTTTTTGTCAATCCATTTTAATATGTTTCCATATATCATATTGTAATTTCTCTCTTTATTGACATTGAAAGACTCTTGGTTGGAGGTTTTCCTTGTAGTGAGATAACATGAAATAGTGATATGCAAATTTATTGTGGCACTAACCTCCTAGTCACACAGAAATTTCAATATTTTAAACCTTATGCCAATTCAGTGATGATTTGAACATAAAAATGGGCATTGGATTCCATACATTTATGGGATTTATTTTATTGGTATGTATCCTAGTACATTTGAGGTACATTTAACAGAACTAAACTATTCTCATTTTCGTTGATACCCTATAACACCAAGAGATGAGAGGATCTTGGCATTAGAACCATCATCGTTAATTGACAACATACACTGACACAGTTTGAATGTTTGGAGATTAAGGTGGATGGAGTTTTTTTGGCGACATTGAAGTGTTCATCAAAATTACGGTGTATTTCTGGTTTGTTAAGGTTTATGGACACAGAATGGCAGATGAAGTTATTAGAATTATATATTCATCAACAAGGCCACCATGGCTGAACTTAGATACGTGATCCAATTTTTGGTGATAATCTAAAAATGATGCTGACCTAGATGTTGAAGGAAAAATAATTATCTGAATCCAAAGAAATTAAATTGCTATAGGAAATTTTAGTTTCTTCCCATGTTCAATGTACGGTCCTCCTGAAGTTCTCTCGAGCATGTTTGGTTAGGGTATCAATGAACAAGAGGAGGAACGAGGAATAATGGGAGAAAAGAGGAGGATTGAGAAAAATCATGCTATTGTATTTGATAAGCTAGAGACCCCTTTTATAGAGTTACATATTGGGTTCGGGTCATTAAATGGAATCCATTTACAACGGTAAAAAATAATAGATGTTATTGAAGGGCATATTTCTAAATACTCCGACAAGAAAGTTACATATGCAAAAAAAAGAAAAACAGTAGAGTCAGCTTCTGAAATCTTACTCTACCCCTCAAGCTGTGAATGAATGTTTATCATTCTGAGATTGAAAATAAGTTTCTTGGTCAACATGCTATGTATCCCTTTTGTAAGAAGATCATCACATTGTTATGTAGACTAGACATGATAAGTGCTGAAGATGCTATGTATCCCTTCTAACTTCTCTTGGATAAAGTGTCAGTTGACGTCGACATGCTAGGTGCGTGCACAATGAACTGGATTGTGAGAAATCACTATTGCTGACTGATTGTCACACATCAACATCATGGGTTTGGTCTGATAATCTGAAGATCATTAAGTACATGTTTGATCCCCAATGTTTCACAAATGCCCATGGCTAAGGCCCGAAGTTCTGCTTCTACACTTGATCTGGAGACGATCACTTGCTTTTTGCTTTTCCATGAGATCAGATTACCCCCAAGGAAAGCACAATAACCTGATGTGGATCATCGATCCACAATGTTACCTGCATAGTCAACATCAATGTTAACTTCAATGTCAGAAGTAGTATTTGACTTGAAAAATATGAGAAGTCCCAGGAAACTCTTCAGGTATCTAAGTTTGTGACAAATAACTCTGTCATGGACTTCCCTTGGATCTTGCTTAAAGTGACTAACTAATCCGACCACAAATGAAATATCTGGTCGAGGGTGGATTATGTAGAGTGGTTTACCGACCATTATTTGATAGTTTTCTGGATCTATAGGTGGACTGTCCTTTGCCAGATCAAGTTTATGATTGGGGTCAATTGGTGTAAAGGCTGGTTTACACCCCAACAAACCAGTTTCTTGTAATAGATCTAATGTATAGTTTAACTAGGAGAGCACAATGCCATGTGCATAGTAAGCATCATTCATTCCTAAGAATTACTTTAATCCACCTAGTCTCTTGACCTCAAAATCCTTGGAGAGTCATTCATCTAGTTGTTGAATTTCTTTAGTGTCATCTCTTGTCAAGATCATGTCGTCCACATGTATAAGTAGTAAAGCAATGCCCTTAGGATTATGTTTTCTAAATAGTGAATGGCCTCCATTACTGGGTTGATAATTCATGGATTTCATGTTTTTTGTTAATTTGCCAAACCAGCCTCGCGTACATTGTTTAAGCCCGTACAGAGCTTGTTCAATTTACTGACTAAATTCTGCTTTTGGTCATTCTTGAATTCCGGTGGGATTTGCATATAGATGTCCTCCTCTAGATGTCCATGGAGAAAGACTTTATTAATGTCAAGCTGGTGCAGGGTCCATCCCTTAATTGCTGCCAGAGATAGGAGGACTCATACTGCAGTTATTTTGGCCACAGGTGCAAAGGTTTCCTCCTAGTCAATCCGATATTATTGTGTATACCCTTTAGCTACCAAGCAGGCTTTGTACTGTTCTATGTCTCCGTTCTATGTCTCCATTATAGAGGTTTATTTCCCCCATATAATGGAACTAAGGTCCACGTTCCATTCCTATTTAGAGCTTGCATTTATGTGTTCATTGCAGCCTTCCAATTAGGGTTCTGAACCTCCTCTGAAACATTTGTAGGAATCCTAATGGAACCCACTTTAGAAATGTATGCTTGATACAGAACAGACGGGTTCTGCAGAGAAACATGCTTGTAAAGGGGATAGGGGGACTTACCTCGGTCATCCACAAGTTAGGTTATCTTAGGTAGCACCACATCCATTTGATGATAAATTCATCCCATTGTTAACACCTACCCCACCCCCTTCATGAGACTTCCATCTTTCCTATCACAGTCCCGACAATTCTGCCATATATTCTTCTTGTTATCTTCCATATCCTGTGCTCAACAGGAGGAGGAAACTGGCTTCTTCTATTCTTGGGTAGGAGGAAAGCTAATAGAGAGACGAGTACTAGGTGGCCGCCACCCCGGGAGAGAGTGATCTTGCTTGTGAGAGATGTGAGGCCATCAGCTGAGTAAAGTGAGATTACCTTAGGAGTATAGCGTCATACCTAAAGACAAGTATACTCCCTTTTCATCTACTTAGGCATCCAAACCATGGAGTCAGGAATCCCACATTCCTGAAAAGGTCAACGCTCAAATTGTCACTTCATGTTTTGTCTCAGTTTGTGATTGATATGTCTACCACTTCCACACTTGTTTTCTTTCACTTACAGGATGAAAATTGAAAATTTAGCAAACCACATAGATGTTGCTCAGCGACTAGCAATGTTTAAGTAGGGGGTATATGATAACACCCTAAATTTGGTATTTATTTCAAGCAATTAGAACAATTTTATGCACTTAAAGAGTTTAAAATTAGGTTGTTATCATATATTACATGTTAATTAATTTTCCCAAGAGAATTCTGATTTTTCCCTAATTTTCTATTAATTTATGAATTTTATGGAATTTATTTAAGCTTTGAATAAAATTTTTCAAATGAAAATGGCAGTTTAAAAAATTAATTCTAATCAATGTGGGGACGAATTACTGAATTTTCTAGGATTTTTATTGGATTTTTTGGGAATTTATTCGAGTAAGGAATGAATTTTTAAAGAGGAAAAGGATATATTTATAAGGGGAATATGAGTTTTAAAGCAATTTCTATACTTGGAAGGTTTTTTCTTAACATTTTATTGCAATTAGGCCCTTAAAAACAGCTCTCAGTCATAACTGCAGGCGTAAAAATATGATTAAAACAAGTACATGGTTTAATTGCAATTCATTAGGAATTTTTTAAATGATTTCAAGAAAAAACTGGAGGAGAGAGAATGCAGAAATGCGGAGAGAGAATACTTTTGGGCCGCGTCAAGTGGCATGTTTTAGAAAGGACCTAAATGCAAAATAACAAGGGGATTTTCAGGTGACCCACATGGCAGAATCGCAGCCGTTGGATGAGAATCCGACGGCCCTCGAGGAATCATTCCCTGGCGGTAAGCTCACCGCCCGCGCTACACATACAAAGCTCACGCACGGGCGGTGATGTGGCTCTCTTCTATTGGGTCACGCTTTGAAGGCGCACAGCTGAGTGCATTTTTAATGTACAACCAGTGGTTTTTTTTATCTTTCTTCTTTATTCTTATTTTCGCCAGGGGGTACGTGGCGCTAATGGAATCAACTCAAAAATTGGAATTCAAATTTCTCCAGCCAATGGGACATCAACACATCATTGTGTATGAAGAAAAAAATTATTAAAAAAATAAGTTTCGATCCAATGGCTATGATTGGTCAAAATTCATTTATTAATAACTTTTGATCCTGAAGTCTGATTGAAATGATTTTTTAAGGATTTGTTCATCTTGACCTCCTCTTTCTATCTATATGGTTGGATTAGTCAGATCAATAAAACACAGGTTGATAAAAATTAATTACTAAATGAGAGTACAAAGGTAATTTTTACCATATAACCTAAGTATAAAAGTCAAATTTTGAGAGGAGGAGGTCATTCTGGAGGTGGTTCTTTCACCACTGCAAGACAAAGAAGAGCTCCATCCTGGATCAACCCTGTTTGGTACTTTTTTTCTTCATTGTATTTGAATTTTAGTGTAATTTGGATGATCTGTTAGAGAATTTTTTTATCGTTCTTGTCAATCTTGTTCTGAACTTCTAAATCGCTAGGCTTGAGCGAAATGTACAAGCCCTTACTGGGATTGAGAGGAGATTGTGAGATTTACCTGGATATTCCAAGTGCACCATTAAAAAATTGCAAAAAAAGTTTAATTTCTTGGAGATATTAAATTTCCCTTAATGATCTAATAGTTAGTACATTTTTGAATTACCAAATGCCCAAAACCAACCAACATCAAATCAAATTTCCTTCTTAATCCGTCTACTTGACTCCTTTGATCCTTTTAATTGGATCAAAGAATTCAATTTAGAGCTCCCTATTTCTTCTATTCTTCCCATCTCTTCTACCTCCCTTTGTAAATTCTTCCTCTAATTGGGGTGATATGATCTTATTGAAGATCAAATTAACTCTATTTAGGGTCAAATTACTCACGCAGATCACAATTGAATTACCTTACTAGCTTCCCTTGGACGATACCTCTATACATCTTAAGTTAAGGTTTTATAAATTTTATTATATAAGCTAAAATTAACAACGACAAGGGACTAAAAATTTTGCAAAATTCACCCCTATCTTTGGCTTATCAGGTGAGTTCAAGGGTTTTAGGATTCTCCCTATATCACAAGGGGCACTCTATAGTGTAGAAAGAATGTGATCCAAGCCATGCTCCCCCTCAATTGATGAGTTGCCCTCAATTGCTCCAATCTTAGTGGAATCCCCATTTTTATGTCCAGTAAATCCATAGTAATAATGTTGTTCATAGACCATGACATCTTTCGTAACATAATATTTCTTCCCGAGGGGATCATAACACTTATAACCTCTCTGAGTTAGTGAGTAACCTAGAAAATTACACCTCAGTGCACATGGAGATAGTTTCAAGGCAGCAAAATAGTTTATGTATGCCACAAAACCAAATACCCTGAGAGATAATTTGAATTGTATTCGGACCATGGGAACATGTTTCCCAAGTTCCTGAATGGGACTTCCCCCCTCGAGGACCTTAGTAGGCCACTAGTTAATTAAGTGAGTACCGGTCAATAAGGCTTCTCCCCATAAGAGTTCTGGTACATTACCTTGAAGTATCAGAGCCCTAGTTAAGTCTACAAGGTGGCAATTTTTTCTCTCTACCACCTCGTTCTGCTGGGGTGTGTTGACACAAGACATATCTTTGATTACTCCATGCGTGGAAAAAAATGATTTAAGATTGCTATAAATATAATCCTTTGCATTGTCTGATCTAAATAAGCATATTCCTTTGTGATGGCGAGGACGCCAACGCATTGAGATTGGACGCGTCACCACCGTCAACCGAAGTCAACGCCGCCGCTACGGACACTCCACCACCGTCAACCGAAGTCAATGCCACTGCTATAGACACGCCACCACCATCATCGGACGAAGTCAACACTCTGACATCACGCACGTCTCCACGCACGCATGCCCCTTCACACATCATGACATGTCGCCAATGGTAGATCAACAACTGCCCCTTGACGTGACACGAAGCACGTCTCTCATCTTTAATTTCTCATCGTTAAGTTGTAGTTTCTCTTTCCTCCAAGGCCTATATATATAGGCCATTGTTTCAAGAAACAGTTAGGCAGTCATTATACAGGAATTGAGTTTGTTTCTAAGTCTTCTTGGAGGACTGCCCAGCCTCCCTTACCCCTTCTCCAACCCTACCGCCGCCGCCTTCGCCGCCACCGCCGCCATCTCACGTCGCCGGCCACCTTCCTCTCCATCTCTCTCTTCTCTTTCTCTCCTTCTCTCTTGTCTCTCTTCTCTCTTTCCATCGCCCAAGACTGCCAAGGCTGCTCGCCCTTGGCCACCCAGGGTTGCCGCTCAGGACTGCCCAAGGACCGCCCCAGGCCGCCCACCCAGGGCTGCCTAAGGCCGCCCCCAAGCCGCCCCCCCAGGGCTGCCCTACGCTACCACATGCCGCCAGCCCAGGGCCGCCCTAGGCCGACCCAGGCCGCACGCCCAAGGCCGCCCAAGGCTGCCAAAGGCCGCCCGTCCAGGGCCGCCCAAGGGCCGCCCCAGGCCGCCCACCTAGGGCTGCCCAAGGCCGCCCCTAGGCCGCCCGCCCAGGGCCGCCCCAGGCCGCTGCCCAGGGCCGCCCAAAGCTGCCCCAGGACGCCCGCCCAAGGCTGCCCAAAGGTCACCCTAGGCTGCCTGCCCATGGCCGCCCCAAGGCCGCCCAGGACGCCCAACCAGGACTGCCCAAAGGGGCCACCCCGAGACTGACCTAGGACTATCCATCCTTGGCCGGCACGTGCGCGCCTGTCTTGCTTGTGTCTGCAACCATCCGTCTCGTTTTATGCCAGGGCCGTACAACACCCGGAACGCCCAGACTCTCTCGCCCACTGGGCCGGTCAACACCCGGAATCGTCCAATCTCGTCACGAGTCGAAATTCCCCACATCCTCTTCACGCACTACGGTGCCGAGGTACGCCTGAACTCTTTGGTGTTGACGTGTTCTTCATCTAGTATTCCGCGAGAAGTCTCCACTGCCAATAGATTTGATTTGATTTGGAATTCCCCAAAATCTCTCTCTTTCGTGAGTTTCCTCGTGACGTGAATTCGAGCATCAATTTTGGTGCTTCGGCATCGTCGTGGTGGTTGAAGACATTACTCCCGCCCTCGATGAGGAACGGGGCTGCACCACCAGCATTTCAGCAGTTTTAAACTCCGAAATCGATCGTGTGAATTTATGTGGTCTGTTTTATCCATCCCTCCAAACCTGTCTATCCCCTCCTTCCGTCGTTGTCCCCTTCATCCCCTCAGTCACCCTTTTCCCTATCTGTCCTACATCACTTTGTTAAACTGAAGTTTAATCATCTAGAAGCAATTAATGAAAATTTGGGTTGATTCTGCCTTATGGGCCGTTAGATATACCCAGGTCATCCTCGTACAATCATCGATAAAAGTGATGTACTAGTGCTTCCCTTCACAAATAGAGGTTGGATATGGGCCTTAAACATCATTATGAATTAACATGAAAGGTGTAGGAGATCGATGAGAAGTAGAGTGGGTAACAAGCATGTGTATGCTTAGCCTTCTAACATGCATCACAAACCAAATGAAGTCTATTGAGTACATGAGCTTATTAGGGAAATAGAAGTCACAAAGTGGACACTCCGGGATGCCCCAGACGACGATGAAGTAAAATGGCCTTTTGTGTTGGTGTTGTGTTGCTGTGGAGAGCTGTCGGAATTACATGAATAGCTTTCTCCAACGGTTGATCCACAATATAGTATGAGCCATGTCATTCTTTAGTGAGGAGTTCAATTTGCCACCCTGTCATCTTATTCACCAGAAAACACCCATGCTTTGTGATGAGTAAATCATGTGTAAGGAACTTCCATAAGCAACTAAGAGAGATGAGGTTAGCAGATAAACATTGTACATGAAGTACACTTTCAAACATGAAGTAAGTATGGTACCTAAACCGGCAATAGGAACTAAATTCCCATTAACTGTGAGGACACTCTTATCTAAGGGAAATAGTTTATAATCAATGTATAACTGTATGTGGGTGTCATATGGTCAGTTGCACCTGAATCTAGGATCCACTAACCACTATTAGCCCCAGGATATATAGAATTGAAACTTGTAAAGGCGACAATTTTAGTGCATTGATTGGTTTGCTTGACTTGCAATGAGCACTTATTTTAATTATGCACAGGTATTTCAATAGATGAAATAGGAAGGCAAGTAGAGGGTTTACCATATGGAGCTTCAGATGGAGTTGTAATGGACGTATCAGTCAAAAGTTGTTGAAGATGTTCCAGTTCCCAGCACAATTTGTCCACTTCTATTGATGCAGTTGAGGGTGGTCCAGCAACAAAAGGAGTAGTTGAGATACCTTGTATTGAAGTTGTTTCACCAGAGATAGACCTTGGAAGTAAGCCTTGGTTGTGAGCAAACTGCCAAGCTGGATTATCACCAATTTGGCTTATGAAGGCCTTCCTTGGGTTCAATTGAGGTTTCCCATGTAGTTTCCAACATGTATGCCGAACATGTCTGGGTTTTTGCAATATGAACACCAAAGTTTTGCCATGGGATCATCTATTGGGCTGATGGTTCCCGTAGCACTTTGATGAGCTTGGTATGTTCCCCTCCATTAGATAAAGTCTAAGCCAGATTGGTAGTATTCTGACTAATGGACTGGGATCTAGAAGTAGTGGTCTTCATGTTGAGATCATGTCCTCCTAATGATTTCAGTTGACTCTCCTCTCGTAAAGCCATCTTGATTGCTTCTGAAAAGGTAGGTGTAATATCTTTGTTCAGCACCGTGGTCTTCAAAGTATCGAATTGGGAGTTGGGCCCAGCAATGAATTTATGAACTCAGTCTTCTAGCACATGAGCCCACTCCTCAGAATCTGGGTTTTTGATGGGGTGATAATAGTCTAACTCATTCCATATTGACTCCAAGTTAGAGACATATTTGACTACACTCATGAGTAAGACTGATGGACTTCATCAATAGGTTTGTAATGTGGGAGTTATCATTTCTTTAGAGTGCATTTGATGTACTCAGTCCCACAGATCCTTGACTGAGGGAAACCTCAAAAGGTGATGGCCTATAGTGGTGTCTATTGTACTTGTTGGGTTCTAGGGGCCTTGACTTGGATGAATAAATCTAAAACGATGCGCAGCGGAAGTCTTTTGCGAATCGAACGGCATCAACAAAAACATTGAAATAATGTCCCTTTGCACGAATCTCATTCGTGATTTATTCGATCCCGGAGCGAGAGGAGTAGAGCTGCTCAAGTGTGCAGCCTCTAGACGTATCCACGCGGTCCTCGGCACGTCGGATCTCCTCCTTCTCATTGATGAGCCCCGTTCTTTCTCCATCAGCATCATTAAGTAATCCCGATCACATCAGGGATGGAGAGGGGGTGTGGGGAGAGTGGAGAAGAAGGGGAAAGGCCCCTGAACAATTCTGGCCTGGGTGAATTTCGTTCAGGGCCTTCCCCTATTTATACTAAGTGGGTATTTTTCATAAAACCCCCAAAACTTAAGTATATCTTCCAACGTCCAAAAGACCATTTGCGTGTGACCCTCTAGGCCCATGTATCAGTCTAGTTAACGACTCCAGCGATCCAATAACCTTTATTGGCCTTCCAAATTAATTAACTATATCATCATATAGATTAATTAATGTCGGATCGATTTAACCCAATCGATAGGTCGAGACTCCGACACATGGGGTGGCAAGCTACACCTCGTGTCCTAGAAGATACAAAGGAGTGTGTATCGACTCACTCATGGAACCTGTTCATCATCGGTTACCGTGTATGTATAATCCATCATCCACTTGATGCTCCTTGGACAACTTAGGGTATGGTCAACTGTCAAACCCTAATCGGTCATCCGAGTTAGTACTGATGCATTTGGAAATCATCGGAGAATTCTTCTCCAATATTTCACTGCCTTGGCCAAGGACTTCGTTGCATCATCTTCCTTGAGCTTTCACCCCCCTTATACCGAGGGTGGAAAATCCCATCTTGACCACTCAATCGACTTCGTGTACTTCTTGATGCACCCTAACTGAGACCGTTTAGAATCCCATGACTAGAGACTCATTGGCCATAGCCAAAGTACAACCGTCTGTCCACAAGACGTCTTTGGAGTCTCAGGTCTAAGGACCACTTACACAATCGTGACCTGAATCAACCTGATTGACAGTTCGGTATAATACCATTCAGGGATTCGTACGGATCAATTCAGTGAACTCTTTCCACTAAAGAGCACCCACTATCTATCCTTAGTGTCGGCACACTAATGGCTACGGGACCGGCCATACTCATCATATGAGTGAGGCTAGATAGTGCTATTCTATCCAGATACTTCGATGTCCTTCTCGCGTATCCTTTGAATAGGAATGTTTAGAACATATGCTTAAAGACTAGTGATCTCTATATTACGATCTCATCGTAATTCACTAAGTTCGATCATGTATTCATGGACTTCATTATACGCATCACACGTGCCCTATAATGAATATGTTCTATTAATGAATATGAAACGAGATGTGGAATGTGTGATTGGCTTGCCGGCCACATATATTTCCATCAATTACTGGAAGCTATTAATAAGAAAGAGAGGTAGGATGAGAGTTGGACTTAGATAAAGGTCATAAAAGACTGGAAGATATCCAAGAGTGGAATAAAATGAAGATAGATGGAGAGGGGAAGAGGGTGGGAGAGAAGGATAGGGCATACCAATCTATCGATAGATAGATAGATAGATAGATAGATAGATAGATAGATAGATAGAGAGAGAGAGAGTGGCCATCAGAGAGAGACTGAGATATAGAATCCAATTTACTCCTATATAGTGACCATTACCCAAAAGAATGACACACAACTAGAGAGAGAAAGAAAGGTATCATCTTGAAATATTTAAGTATTGAGCTTATTCGAACCACCCACCTTGCATAATACAAACATGGGTTTATAAGTACCTCAATCTCAGAGACAGTGTACAATCTTGATACCATTATAAACTGAATGAGACATATAGTGGAAAGAGAAAAAAAGAGACAAGCAGAAAAGAAGTGAACCAAAGAGAGAGTGAGAGGAGACTGAGGGAGAGTGGGATGAAATAGAAAAGACAAATTATATTTTTAGTTAAATATAATGTATTTCATATTTTATCCATTTGTCATCAGTTCCATTTTCTCTGATGGATGAATGATCAAACTAGACTAATAATGGAGTTGCCATGATGAAGAAACACGAACGGATGATGAAACAAATAAAATGAAATGTTCTGGACAGATGACTAAACGGAAGAATGTTCAATCCAGTTCCTTCCATCTAAAATCATTTTCCATATATTCGTCCAACAATCCTAGGATAGCAAGATGGAGAAAGAGAGAGAGAGAGAGAGAGAGAGAGAGCAAACAAAAGACAAAGGAAGAGAGGAAGCAAAATCAAAATACAGAAATGAGAAACAAAGAGTGAGATAGATAGATAGAAAAGACAAATTATATTTTTAGTTAAATATAATGCATTTCATATTTTATCCATTTGTCATCAGTTCCATTTTCTCTGACGGATAAATGATGAAAAAGACGAAATGAAATGTTGTGCGTAAATGACTAAATGGAAGAATGTTCAAACCAGTTCCATCCATCTAAAATCCTTTTCCATATATTCGTCCAACAATCTTAGGAGAGAGAACGAGAGAATGGAAGAGAGAGGGAAAGAGGAAGCAAAATCAAAATGTGGAAACGAGAAACAGAGAGAAGGAGAAAGAGAGAGAGAAATAAAATACGGAAATCTAAGAAAAAGAAAAGAGGAATAGGGAGATTGGAAAAGAGAAAGAGAGGGAAAGAAATCAAGATGGAGTGGGACAAAGAAGGGAAGAAGAAAAAGAACAAGGACATCTGAGACAGAGACAATGAGATGGAGAAAAACTGAGAGATAATGAAGAGGAGGATTGAAATAGAGAGAAAAAGAGGGGGAGAAAGAGAGACAACTGAAAAATCAAGAGAGAAAAAAGGAGATAAAAAACATGAGAGAAAACGAGTGACACCAAGAACCAGAGATAATAATAAATTGGAAAAATTAGAGTGAGAGAGATAGCATGGAAGAGGAGAAGACAGAAGGAAGAGAACTGAGAGATTATGGAAAATAGAAAAGAGGGAATGACAGAAGTGAAAGAGAGAGAGATGGGGATAGAGGCCGAAGAAAACTTAGAAAGGGATGGCAAGAAAGAGATCAAGAAATCAAAAGTGAGAGAAGGGGAAGAGAGAGAAAAATGGAATTGAGAGAGAAACTAAAAATAAAAACCTCCAAAAAATGAAAAAGAGACATATCCAGCAAGAGAGAAAGAGAGGGAAGTCTAGAATTATAGAGGTAGAGAGAAAAAGTTGAGGAAGGCAAAATAAGAGAGATGGAGATCTCTTCTCCCCTCTTTTGAGGCTACCTGATTTGTTTCCTATGATGATGCACTTCATTTGATGGGTCCCATGAGCCTTGAGATGGCCCGTTACATACTTTGGACAGCTGCTTTTCCTTGCTCTCAGAAATTTTCCTAAAAATAAGGAAGTCAAGTATTATGTAAACAAATTCCTACTTTTATACATGTATACCAAAAAATTTCTCAAGCAAAGAAAATTTGAGCTTGGTTCCATATTTATGAGTTTATTTTCATAGATAATAGAGATTTATCAATATTTCTATATTTTATTAATGATACTATCAGATAGTGCTATGAATACACATTTTAATAATCAAGAGTGCTCCATAAAAATATAATGATAAGTTCGTACACAAGCATTTATTTGTAATGTATTTCTGAAAATAATTAACTCCAGCCCATTTTAGCTATTTTTGGAAAAAATAAATAAATTTAAATGTCATTTACAAATTATATGGGATTCACTCACAGTATGCACGATTCGAATTAAATTATCTGTGCAAGATACATCCATACATCTAGTTGAATTATTTTAGAGATATTATTCCTTTAGAAATTATTTTGCCTGTATACTTTCCATCATACTTACAAAATCCATATTTCATACCATCATGAGAAGACTTATTACTTCAAAAGGTACTAGAAAATAGAGTCATTGCTTGAATTCTCTATTAATCCTTTTTAGCCTAATTTATAAATTATAGAATAGTTTTCGGATTTTCCTGGTGATAAATCCTAATCCATTCAAATTAAATACCTTACGTGGATCTATGACATCAGTGGGAAACATTTATAGCGGTATCATGAATAGGGTGAGTCGATGAGACTTACCATCGCCGAGTACTATGGAGATGGCTGCAGATACATTTTGATGAGTGGCGGAGCATGGTGAGTGGTAAAGATTTAATCATGATGGATAGCAAAAGACATTGAGGCGGATACATGACGACAAGTATCAGAGTTGGTAGATGCATTCCTGATGGTGAAAGCCTAGGCTATAAAGAATAATAGCCTAAGAAAAATGATGAAGACGTGAGTAATAAAAAATGAAGATAACACTAACCTCATCATCATATTGCAAACATGTCAAGTGGTGATTTTTGTCGGTGTGACTTGATCATAATATCTCTCCTTAAATACATCAACTTTTAATATAATCATATATAATATTTTTTCTCTCCTTGTTGTGGATCCCCAGCGTGCCATGCATTAATTGGAAATCTTGTAAATTATGCATTGTAAGCCACATTGTAGTGCATTTTCCAACAAGGTGCTGAAAACTTTTCTCAGTCTATGTTCAAATTAAATTCATAAAATTCCATTACAATGTCATATAATTAAGAAAAACCAGAGCATTCTAAAAATGTAAAATTCTAAAATTGATTATAACATGGATTAATGATCATTTTAATGAAAATAATCAGATAAAATACATGATATTACAATTAAAAATCATAATATTAATGTTTATCACCCTCTGCACATAGATATTTTCTCTTTTCAGTTATGATTGATATGTGTGTAAATATTATACATTTTCCTTTTTGACTTTATTTATGAATTTTTCTATACATTTCTGTTGTGTGGCGTTAATTATGCTTATTAGAAGACTCTATATTTTTCCTCAAAACTTGGGGTATTTGTTCTTAGCTTCTGTATACAAGCTTTTTCTAGTTTTTCAAAATGGTATTAGAGCAAGAGGTTTTACCACCAATCGAACTACTTGCACCCATCTTCCAAGATATTAGTTTTAAGGTAGCCAAATGGTTAGCATAGTTGTTCTAGAACCTTCTTTCAAGTTAAATCTCTGAAATCATCCCGCCACATGAAAGTTATTTCAATGGTATTCCAACTTCTTCAAAATTCAACTATTCGAAGGTCATGCAAAAACATCAACTACGTCCTTCCATGCAGAGCCAAATGTTCAGCATCAGATTTAAATGCAGCTGTAAGTCTTATGGATAATTCAACAATATCTGATTTAAAGTAAATAGGCATGCAGATGTGACCTGACTGTATTTGATGGGTGCTGAATTGTATTCCTCATTGCAGAAATATTAGGTTGATTAGAAAGTTTGCATCTGATAGAATAGCTTTTGAATAGTTCATTTGCATCCTTCTGGTGAAATTTTAAGAAATTTTCATAAGGAGACTTCATCTTATATAGAATGAAAATTTTAATGGAGATGTGCACCCGAATGATAATTCAATTTTAATTTATTTTAAAAATATGTAAATTTTGGCCTTTTCATGGCTTAATATACATAATGTTAATTTTCATATGGAAATTTTTAAATATTTTTTACTGATGATCATCAAACCAATGTAAATACTCTACTTATGAAGGAATTATGCTCTACTTATCTAGATTTTCTCTTTAAATACTTAACTCGAAATGACTTATTTTAGCATTTAAATATTTTCATTAATGGATATCATGGAAAAAAATGTAAGACAAGTTATCATATTGGGAATAGGATCTGGTTATTTTAGGTTGGGGTACTTAAAAAAAACATAATTGTCATAAAACTTGAAATTACTGAAAAAATTAAAGTATGATAAAGTTGAAGTTTCATAAATAAACCATATGAAGACAATAAGAGCAGATGAGGGAAATTGATGGGAGGAGCTGGACAAAGTCAGTGTCATCCATATTGAAAATCCCTGGTGACATTATAGAAATTTATAGCGTGAGTCAAAATAGTTTGAGGATTTTATTTTTCTATTCTTAGTTTATATTAACTATTTCACTAACCTACCAAGGTCATAATATGGGGGAAATTTTAGTTAACTAAAAATCAAGTATATTCATATAATTTATTTGTTAACATGGCAGATTAATGCTTTAGATGTCAAAAACCATGTGGCATGTTATCACTATTTGTGTAGTTTACTTTAATTACATAACAATAATAATTTTTTAGTACAAGAGGAGAGTAATATTACAAATGGGTACTAGGAGATATAATGAAATAGTAATAAGAATAGTTTGAGTAAATATATCAAGAAATATGGAGACAATAATATATGGTAATGATTGTATGCAGATAAATGTGGATTATTTGAAGTGTATGAGGGTTTCATAATGATGATCTCCAGTATCAATATTGTGAATAAATATTTATTCTTAGAATTCAGTATTCATATTTATGGAGGGAAATGAGGTAACGACCACTAACCTCATTTTATTGCTAATCATAAGTCGACTAGCAATTAAATTGTATCATGTCCAATACCTTTTTGTAGCATAAATTAAATTTTAATTATTCAGACTCTACTTTGGTTATAAATAAAGGTGTTTTATAAAAACAAGATATAGCTTTTTTTAACAAGGTCCCACAAATCCCTACTGATATGCTTTCCGAAGGATAAACGGCTAGGATTTCTCATAGGGAAAGTTATATTACTAATAATCGAGATTCTTAAATTTCTTATCATGGAATCTTAAGTTCCCAGTTAAATATAGAAAGGTTACACAATTTATGACACTAAAAAATGGTGGAATTTGGGATACCAGGTTTAAAAGATATGTCATAGAAATCCCACATAATTTTGAACCAGGATCTTTTTTTTTCTTGCATGAAAATTTTGCTTTTATAAATACCAATATCCTAAGTAGGGTTTAACAGTCCCAGCTTGGTCTGGGTTTTAAGCAAAGACTTAAACCTTACCTCAAGTTCGGTCCGGTTCCAGTCTGTTCATGTTTGGTCCCTGTTCGGTCTGGTCTGGTCAGGTTGACTAGTCAATCTCAATGACAAAATAGAATTTTATGTTGACAGTTAGGTAGGAAACTTATATCAACATAATCAAGGTTTAGAACTTATGCCTCATCTCCTCTGTTCATTCCTAAATTTTACAAAATAATATATAAGAAGTATTTAATAGTTTAATTCTGGTTCATTTTGACTCTTGGACCTAAACTAATGCAGGACAGCTATGGAGAAGGGCGACTGGAGGGATGGAGAAATGATAAGGACGGATGGAAGGCAATGGATGGATTGGGTAAGGGAGGGATAAAACAGACCACAGAAATCCACACAGTCTAGTTCGGAGTTTAAAACCGGTGAAATACTAGTGGTGCAACTCCGATCCTCGTCGAGGGCGGGAGTATTGTCTTCACCCACCGCAATGATGCCGAAGCACCAAAATCAATATCCGAATTCACGTCACAAAAGAAACTCTCGAAGAGGATTGTAGGAGAATCCAAATCAAATCAAATCTGACGGCGGTGGAGACTTCTCGTGGAATACTGGACGGAGAACACTTCGACACCAAAGAGTTCAGGTGTACCTCGGCACTGTAGTGCGTGAAGAGGCTACGGGGAATTCTGATCGTGACGAAGCTGGGTGAATCTGGGAGTTGAGAGGCCCACTGGACAAGAAAGTCTGGGCGTTCTAGGCGTTGAACGGCCCTGGTAGAGAGCGAGACCGATGAGTGCAGACACGGGCAAGACAGGCACGCACAGACTGACAGGGCACGGGCCATTCCTAGAGCAGCCCTGGGATGGCCCTGGGCAGGCGGCCTGGGGCGGCTTGGGGGCGGCCTTGGGCAGCCCTGGCTGGGCGGCCTTTGGGCGGCCCTTGGGCGGCCCTAGGCAAGCGGCCTGGGGAGGCCTAGGGGCGGCCTTGGCAGCCTGGTTGGGGCGGCCTAGATGGCCCCAAGCGGGCAGCCTGGGGGCGGCCTTGGGCGGCCCTGGCAGGATCGGCCTGGGTGGCCCTTGGGCAACCCTTGGCGGGCAGCCTAGGCGGCCCTTGGGCGGCCCTGGGCAGGCGGCCTGGGGTGGCCTGGGGGCGGCCTTGGCTGCCCTGGTTGGGGCGGCCTTGGTTGCCCTGGTTGGGGCAGCCTAGGTGGCCTTTGGGCGGCCCCAAGCGGGCAGCCTGGGGGCGGCTTGGGCGGCCCTTGGCGGGCAGCCTAAGCAGCCTGGGGGCAGCCTTGGGCGGCCTTGGTAGGGGCGGCCTGGGGACCCTAGGGCAACCTTGGGAGGGCGATGGAGAGAGAGAGAGAGAGAGAATGGGAAGAGAGGAGAGAGGGAGGAGGGACGAAGGGGTGGAAGGCCAGCGACGCGAGGCGGCGGCGGCGGTGGTAGGGTGAGAGGAAGGATAGGGGAGGCTGGGCAGTCCTCCAAGAAGAGTTAAACAAAAACTCAATTCTTCAATAATGATTGCCTTACTTTTTCTTGAAACACTGGCCTATACATATAGGCCTTGGAGGAAAAAGAAAATACAACTTAAAGATGAGAAATCAAAGATGAGAAATTAAAGATGCAAGACGTGCTTCATGTCACGCCAAGGGGCAATTGTGGATTTGTCGTTGGTGACGTGTCATGATGCGTGAAGGAGTGTGCGTGCGTGGAGACATGTGTGATGCCGGTATGTTGAATTTGTCAGATGACGGTTGCGGCGTGTATGTGGCAGAGGTGTTGACTTCGGTTGACTGTTGCGGTGTGTCCGTAGCGGAGACATTATCTTCGGTTGATGGTGGCGGCGCGTCAGGTGATGATGCGTTGGCATCCACGCCACCATAAACCTGCCCGACCAATTGGTTCACTCTCAAATGGAGGACCAACAGACCCGGTTCGGTATTCTCACCGGTCCTCAGTCCTAAATGTCCAACCCTAATCCTAAGCATATATACTTCATATATGATTCATATGTTTAGGACATAATTTTTGGTTCTAGGTTCAGAGTTTTTCATTCCATCCCATTGGGCCCATTACTGGGTGTGTATAAGCTTCCATTTGAAAATTTAAGAGGATACTAAGAAGTGTGTGTGAATATTAGGATTGATAAATCTCTATTATGATCACCAATATAGTCCTTCCTGATTCTTAAGTCCATACTTCCTTGCAGATATATTAATGATTTTGGGTTATAAACCTTGATTAGATGCTAGGAAACCCCCTTTTTATGCAAAGAAAAGTTCTTTTTCAATAGCACAAACATGGTGCCGGGTACGACGGATGAGCATAAAACTGCTATTGCCTCCATGTATCAAAATGTTATTTTAGTTGATAATTCATTATGAAATTGTGCAATTATGCTTCTATTTATGATGAAATACCGCATTTACATGAGTTATGCATTGTAATCCCATCATGCATCATTTTATGGGTTTAATGTGTTTATTTTCGGATACTAACCCCTTTTTACTTTTCTGAAGTCAAATGGTTATTTCCCACATTTTTGGTGAGTATTTGGATGCAACAGAATAAGAAAGAGATCGCAGTGTGGATACGATGTAAAGATGAGGAGGGCCAGACGCACCCTCTACTTTAGTCTAGAGCAAAATCAGGCTTGCAAGTGTTTAAAGGGTCATCGATGTCAATTTATGATGATCCAGGAATCTAGGAAGTCAAACCCTTCAATTCCCTGTCAGTAGGGAATCGTGGTGAGATCCGAGTCTACTCCAAGCAAAGGTTAAGTTCAATCTGATTAAACCTCTATTCTTCTTCATGATTTTACATATTTAGGAATATAGAGGACTGATTTCTTGATATAATGGAGAAAAGTTGGAGTAAAAAAGACTTGGAATAAGAGAGATGTGAGGATTTAAGTTTTGGAGAGAATTTCCCATATTTCTTCTACAAAAGATTACATGAAACGATGGTACATTGTATTATCCATGGATAATGGAGTGCACCACAAAGTCTGGAAGGCACATGGCATCATCTGATCGATAATAGAGTGCTCCGCAAGGTATTGAAGGTACATGGTATTATCCAATGGATAATAGAGTGCCCCGCAAAATGTCCAAGGTACATACCAATATCCAATGGATTTTAAAATGTGCCCTGTAATTATAAAATACAGGACATTGTCAAGCTCAATTAGGGTGAGACATTTGTCACATCGGGTGGAGCATTTGATTAAACGGCCCAAAATTCTTCAACTTGAAACGTTAATAAATTTTTTATCCACAGCTCTGATTGGGTTGAAATTTTTAATGGCAGCTTTAATTTTAAATGCTAAAATTATGATTTTGAGCTAAAAATATTTTATGAACTTTAAAAATGACCTCTAACCCTAAGTAACTCCAATAAGAACCCATATTTTCTCTCTCCTTGTGGCCTTTTGTTCTCCCCATATAAGCAGGCTACCAGAAGGTGAAGGAGAGGTGCAAGGCCCATTATCTTAATTTTTTCATGCATAGAGAGTGTCGTGGAAGCAAGAGCAAGTGAAGGATTGCGAGAGGAGCATGCCTAGCATCACCCAGCATAGGAATGGTGCAAAATGGGTTTGTGTGCAGGTTTGGATCTGGTTTTTCATTTAATTAACTTCCATGGATAATTTAGGTGTTATTCCTCTTTTGAATTAGTGTAAATCATCATTTCAATTCAATTCGACATCTGAAATCATTACTTCTTGTCTCTCTTCCTCATCTCTCTTTCATTTCTCATTTCTACCTTCAAATTCTCTCCAAAACCTTTTAAATGCCACCACTAATATTTATTTACATAGTAATTACACTCTCTTATTCTCTGACACCCTCTCAACTTCCATAAGTATTCATCTCTCACCTTCAATTACCTTCATATAGTTAGAAGATATTGTTATCTCTTCACTCAGAACTTACTTAACCTCATTACCTAGGTTTTGTGGGATCATGACCCTTACATACTATACTACATGAGATTATATATGTGAATTGCATGACGCTCCAATCACAACAACGACGTAATTAAAACACTAAAAATTTGAGTTCATCAACAACCTAGCCTAGGAGTTGTGCTCAGAGGTCAAGCCAATCGTGCCCTAGATGCCACCCATGGGATTTTATAAATGTAAATGTTAAGTTTTTGGAAGACTTTATTGGTATGGGATGAGCATAAATATCCTACTGACACACAGACTGACTTGCCTACACCCATGACACAAAGCATAAAGATAAAATGATGATACCATTGCAGGTCACGGATGAGTCCTTAGGTTCTAGTAGCTCATTCATGTTCTCTAAAGTTAGCACCACATGGAGCAGATGCCGTATTCACACTCATTGAGTTTTATCATAGACTTCTGTGAAGGACACATCACCTAGGCAGGACGTCATGCACTCCTACTTCTAGTGCTCCACGCTATACACCACTTGAGAGGATTGTCGGGCACTAGGACCCAGCATACGGAGAGAGCTGGCATTATGAGTCTCTCCACATTATGGCTATGATGGGCCTCCCAGGGAAGGTCCTACCAAGTATTATAGAGTGACAGGTGCAATACTATACTACATTGGTGACAAGTGCATTGGCCGTATGGTTCCCCTCTTGGGACTGGTGGAGAATTCTGGTAAGGCACTTGACATTGCACGATGTCTTTTCTTACACTCTAGGGACACCACCGGGAGCATGATCCTACATGAGGCATATCAATTAACAAATGGGAGTCGGATTTTACAATGATATTGCAGAGGTTTCACTCCTCACAAAGGAGCGAGCCTTCATGTATCGCCATAGCCTCGGTTGATGTATCATTTTGAACTCCATAAAATATGGAAAAAAAAAAGATTATACTCGTGTGATCTCAAAGGGTACCACCTCCACCAAAGGGGTCTGGATTCCCTTTTATCTCACCATCCACATTGAGCTTGAGAGACACCATTTGTGATGGCTGCCAATGGACAATATGTAGCCAAGTAGTGATGTGGGTCAAAGGAGCCAGGATGCCCCAGGTTCAGAGAGCCTCACATGTGGGTAGTGAGCATCACACTATAGGAAAGACTGGGTGATGGATTTATTTTTATATTTGTTCACAATCAATTGTCTGATATCATATTTGCACTGCCAAAGAGATATGAGCTATATCAAACTTTTAAGAATAAAACCAAAGCATTTCAATCATTGAATCACATTGCGTGGAGTTGAAATTAGAATCATTATGTTCTTGAATGAGTCATCTCAAGGCATGTGGTGCCATGAATTTTGACATTAACATGTAGTCTAAATGACTTAGAGTATGGTTAATCATCAAATACTAATCCGTCATTCATTTTTTACTGATGCATAATGGTGAACATTGGAGAATACCTTCACTGATATCTCAAACAATCTCCTCTTATATTGAGAGTGGATGATCCCATCTTGATCACTCAACCACCTTCGTGTATTTCTTCCAATGTATGAGCTAAATTTAAATTCCATGTTTATAGACTCATACGTCTAAGTCATAACATGGACATCCATACATAAGATATCATTGGTGACTCATGTTAACAGACCATTGATATAACCATGACATGAATCAAGCTCATTGATAGTTAGGTAGAATACCTCATCAATATCAACCTCAACCACGGCATCATTCATATGGTCACTTCAATGAACTCTTTTTCAAAAGAGAACCACTATCTGTCCTTTGTATCTACATGTTAATGGCCACAGGACCAGCCATAATTATCATCTTAATAGAACCATATAGTGCTATTCCGGATAACTCAATGTCCGTCTCAGGTATTAAATGAATAGGAATTTGTAGAATACTCGACTAAAGACTACTGATCATTGTATTATGATCATATCATAATTCACAAAGTCATTGTGAGCATTCATGGGCTTTTTAATGAAGTAGCTATATCTCTACGATTTTTAATGAATTAAATTTTCAGATAACATAAGCAAAAATAATGATAATAAATCAGCCATCCTCAAACTGTTTAATAAAATCCCTAAAATATTTTGCAATTTTTACAAGAATTTTTTAACTTAAATCAGTGTTTTTTATTTTTTAAAAGGAGAACAGAAGTCGTTATCTAGGTTTTTAAGCTAAAATTAGACTATTTAAAGTGAATAGAGAAAGAATGAGTTCTTAATATTACCCAAGGATGTAGCTATATCTCTATGATTTTCATTTTGGCCCCATAGGATTATCAAAGGGAAAGAAAAATTCTTGTTTCAAAGGAAGGGAGTGAGCTATGATTATTGAGTGGCAATGTGGGACCCTTTCTTGTTCTTTTCAGCAGGCAAATGCATAGATTTGTCTCTCAATCACTAGAAAGGCTCACTGGCGACAAAGATGATGGCCAGGAGAGAAAATGGATGGTTTTTCCCATTTCCATTATAGAGGCTTCAATAGTTGTGATTAATTCATAACTGTGGACCCTCTTAACTAGAGGTGGTCCTCCATCCTCATAGTGTTACCCTGTCCACCGCCGGTGTCAGCTGTTGCCTTCAGATTTGTTTGTATCAGCATCTAACACCACTGATTTTCTGCCTGAAATAAAAAGGAATAGGCAATCAAGTACAGACATTGCTCTTGGTGAAATATTTTTTAAGAAGACTAAAGGTCAAGATGAAAATGTATCATTTCAAAAAGGTCTCATTTTTTATTCCCTAAAAGATGCAATCCACGGGCCATGATTAGTCTCTATTCTATTTGCCTGCATCCCAGCTCACATTTCACGAAAATCTAAAAGTAGTTAACTCCAAATAAAAGAATTTTAAAAAATAACAACTATATAAAAAATGTGTTCAAACTATCTCTTCAAGGTATGGTATGCTGTCCCATGGTCTTTGGCTATACATGTAACTAGTTTCTTCTGTTACAGCAGTTGCTGCTGCTATTGTGCTTTGCTATGATTCAGCCGTGGATGTTGCTATGTCTGGCTACACTTATCTTGTGACTGCTGATGGGGTTGGTTCTTCTTGGTCTGCAGTTGCTATCACACTTGGTTGCACCTGGCCTACAAATTTCGCAGGCTTTTGACTGTTGTGACTGTTGATTGCCACTATTTTAAAAAAATTAGTTTGCCAAAAAAATTTATTTCAAATATGTGCCCTCTTAAAAGGCTTCAAGAAACATCAAAATCCTCACAAACATCACCTCAAATGTTACAATAACATGGAAATGGAGGTATATGGAAAACTCAAAAGACTTAGGGCTCTGCTTTATTTCTTTTTAAAAATGTCCAAAACTTTATTTATCAACACCTTCCCTTGTAAAATAAAAATTTAAAGTCTCATAAACTTAAACAAAAAGCTTTAGCATTAACATGGAAATGCAATGAGAATTCATAAAAATAGCAATATTGACTTTTCATGACAAATGATGATTCAATACCATCTAGTAATCATGCTGAGTCTAAAAAATACATAAAAACTAGTAAAATGAGCTTGGATGCATGATTTAATTTTGGTATGTATGTCACATAAATGTTAATAAATTGACCTATTAATGTCCTGAAAGTAAAGTTATTCATTTTGAAATTAATAAATTAGTTATTTATCTTTGTTCTTACACCTTCTAAATTGTACAAAAGTGAAATTTCTGTGAAACTAGCTAGAGTTTTTGTAGAAAATAAGTTCAAACCAAATGATAATGTAGATTAAAATTCTCATTCAACCCCTATAATGAAAGCATATCTAGAAGTGAGATCAAGATGAGACATGGATCTAACTTTTGTAAGAAAACTTAGAAGTATTAAATCACAACTTTAAGTTGAATACTTGCCATTATTTATGTTATGTCTTCAATTTAGTTGCATGCAAATAATCATAGAGGATTCTAAACGAAATATAATCGAAATTAATTACACTTGAGATCTTTAATTGTTAAAATTTTTAACCATCAGAAGGATAACTGAATCTCTTTATCAATAGTTCATGAAACATTAAATTTATGAAAGCATAAAAACATTATACTTATCAATAGTTTATGTTCTTGTAAGGGTAAAAGTTGGAGGCGTCTTCCTAATGTACTGTAATAAAGTGTATTTGTGGAATCACCTGAACTTCGTCCCATAGAGTATGCATACTCTTTTTTTGCCAAAATCCCAAAATTTTCCATTGATAAAATTAGGCACCTTTCAATTATAAAGTGTTGTATTTAAGATTATCGAATAATATCAAAATACCTAAAACTAATTCTAATACAAGTCTAAATACAGTCATTCATCTCCCTTTATTCATATTTGCTTCAAAATTATTCAGATCACACGTGATACACAATGTAGTCTAGGTGCACATAAATATATCTGTATAATTAAGGAAAGGAAACTTCATATCACATATATTGGAAATAAGTCAAACTATGCTTGTATAGTTTTTTTCAATCCATCATTTGTTTATAATAGGGGAGAACTGCCTCACTTATTAACATACAAATTCATATAATTTTGGTGGCATTAAAAGTTTCTTTTTTTGTAAAACGGTTTTCCACCCAAGTAGGATAAGAAATACACTTTAAGATATCTTTAGAGGAACAAACTAGAAATTAGAGAGGCAAAGAGAATATTTTATTAAAAAGTACCTGTATATCTTCTCTCATATATATATATTCGATAATCTGTGGGCCACATCTAGTAGAGAGAATGTCACGCATTTCTGAGACTTTGGTCCAAGATATTTATCCAAAGCTAATCTTATGATTTGGTAAATGATCATATTAAATTTTAATCACTATTTCTTGAAAAATTGTAAAATCTATTTCATGTGTTTTTAACCATTTTCACATATTTTTTATTAATTAATTAAATTTTTCGTCTTTTATAACTACTTCAAATTTTAAATTCACATAATATTTGGTAAATAAATAAATTTAAAAATAAGAGCTCAAAAAAATATAGAATATGCATTTAGTTCAACATTGAAATCCATATAAATAGAATAGCCTTATTTAACATTAAAATTTGTATTTATCAGTTTAGTGGTCAAAGGATAGGCAAAGAACACAGGTTGAAATAGGATATGTATGTTTATTTTTACTTTTTATTTTTTAGTTTTTTTATTTTATTTCATGAACCAATATATTCCCATCTATATAAAGAGTTTGAAAATAGTTGAAATATATTTTATACAGATTTGAGAAGACCCCTAGATCTTATATAGATTACTCCTATTACCTAGATACTCATAGTCCACGCATATCATACTAATAGGCCCCAAATTTCTCATGTAGATTAACTAGCCTTTAAAAACACCCTAACAACGTTGTTAGAAACACACTTGGTATTCTAACGACATTTATCCCAGTCGTAACAGCACGCAATATCAATGTTTGTACAATATTAATGGTATCCATAGGTGTGACAGCTGGTGCATGTTTTCTCACTTTTGAAATTGGTGTTGATATCTCTAGTCCTCTCACTCAACATTGCAAATCACACCTCCACAATAAAGTGGTGCTACGTTTCCACTTTTTGAGGCTTGACAATTTTTCAAGTCCAGATGGTGAGTTATGTTATAATTCCCATGATACGTTGGATTCATTTGTCCATTTTTTATCTCAGTTCTTCAGCTATTTCTCTCACTAAAATATCTTTGATAAATATTCAGCTTCAGGTTAGTCACTACAAAAAACCCCAATTTCATTTTGAATATAATTTTGATTACCAGATATAATTTTTAATGTTTTAATAAAGTTATTTACATTTCATTCTGTCATTTTTATTAGTCTTCATTAATCTCAATAAGTGGATAAATCAATGAGAAATGCAAGAAATAAAAGTATATCAAGATTGAAAGGATTATACCTCAAAAAAATAAACCAAGTTAGAACAATATTATAACACCCATACAGGGAATGATGGACCCATCTCATGTTCCAACATTTTTTCAAAATATCTGGGGTTATACCTTATACTTAATTTTTGAGATGACCATTCATGAATCAAAGGACATCAATTACCAGAGCATCAACCTATACCGTTAACTAATGATTAGCTTTGTGGGATTTGATATTACATCAATATTTCAGAGGTATGTGAATATAAGTAACTTAAATGTGCGAAGATGAGACAGAGTAGCAAAATCCAACTTCATGTCTTATTTTCTTCCCTAGTGTGAGAATATATGGCCAAATTCATAAGATAAAAAAAACACCAAATAATTTTACCAATTTCTACTTAAATTGATATGGCAAAATTCCAAGTGGTAGACTATGAATTCTTCATATTTGTTCTGATATATCATTGGTAATGAAATTGGGAAACTTCATATTCTGATTTTAAAAACTTTATAATTCAGATACAATAACTCCATTTCTTAGAATGCACTTTATTATTTATGATAATAAAACTAAAATATTAACTGTTTCTTTAAATGACAGAAGAAAAAAATTGAATTAGATTTTTAATTTTCATTTTACAGGAAGAAGACAAACCAAGAACTCATTATAACATTTAATCAATTCAACTAAAAACATAGAAATGGTGAACTCAACCTCATAATCAGATTTTATGAATTTAATCCGCAGTAATTTAATTATATATTCTCCTATTTCGACAAACAGATACAAAAGCAGAAAACTTTGATTTTATTTCGGTAGTTATATTCATAGAAACATGAATACATTATTACAAAATAAATTTTACAAAAGAATTTTAAGATACAAAATTCGAATTGAAATTTGGAAATCCATATCGACAGTAATATATCAATCTAGTTTCAGTTTTCAGAATTTAATTAACAGAAATAGCAACTGATAGGTCCCTTTTCAATTTTCAGAACAATGGAATGATACAGAGAAATTTAATTTATTTTTTACCTTCATAATTTGAGCAACATATCCAGAAGTAGTTAATTTATTCTTTCATTTTTCTGAGTTAGATTGTTAAATGGAAGAAAAGTGCTTTTAATTCAATTTTTGATGATATAATCAAATTTATTTTTACCCAAATCTTTTCATTTATTTGTACATATGATATTATATTCTTATGGCTGCACCGCAATGTGTCGCAGGTCGACATAGTACACAATGTGGCGACATTGTAATAATGTATTCATGTTTAGATCTCTGTTTGGTGTAGAGAGAGGTGAACAGACTTTGCAGGAATCCCATGGGTCAACGGTGTATTTATCATTTTATCCCAATTAATCATATATGGAGGATCACCTATCTCGGGACATCTTACCCACTTTTTCTCCAAAAAAGAGAAGAGAATAAGGAAAAAGATGCTTTCTTTGTGGATTCCTTTACTTCTAAAGTTCAAACAGTACAAGAAAAAGGGGCGATTTTGTGGATTCAAACAAAATTTTTTAATGAAATCCGCAGCTTCCAAAGAATTAATACACTGGTGTCTGATGCAACATTAAATGTATCTTAAGGTTTTTATTATTAAAATAAGGGGAAAACAGAAATTTTGCCGGTGTGGAGCGACGACCGAGGCCATCCAAAAAAAGACCAGCATTTAATTTACAAAAAAAAATATCTAAAACAAGAAAAGAACAGGGAAACCGATTCTGTCGAGTGGGTCTATGGATTCAACCACAATTCTCCAGTGTTTTAATGTTGCATCAGACACCAGTGTATTAATACATTGAAGGCTGCGGAAACCCGACTTCACAAGAGTTGATATATTTGTCTTATGGGTTTTCATAGTCAAAAAAGAAAATGAAGAAAGAAGAACAAATTATGCTAACTTGGAGGACTTGAGTGCAACTACAAAAAATACCACCTTATCCCCACCAATTTAACCATCGTCAAGCATGGGTTCAGAAAGTCAACGGAAAACGAGGGGACAAAGGAGGAAAAAGATGCTACCTTAATGGGTTCAACCACAGCTTGAGGCTGCTTCAAGAGCGGGGGCCTCTGCTGTCGTTTCTGGTAGGTGGTGAGAAAATGTTGGAGGCTTCGGAACGAGTCCGAGGAGCTTGAACATGAGCTGGTCAGCGTCGAAGTCGTTGTTGGGTGTGGTGAGGAGCTTATCCCCTGTGAAGATTGAGTTAGCGCCAGCGAGGAAGCAGAGGGCCTGCTCTGGCATGGAGAACTTCACCCGCCCGGCAGAGAGCCGCACCATCGCTTGGGGCATCACGATGCGTGCAGTTGCAATCATCCGGATCATTTCCCAAATCTCCACTGGCTGTTATGAAATGCCAAACTTTGATTATTAGAGATGCATAAAGAGATGAAGATGACAGTGATGATGGTGAAGTACAGGTGTATGTGGGGTTCAGGGGCTTATATATAGTGAGGATTGC
Source organism: Wolffia australiana (assembly GCF_029677425.1). NCBI lineage: Eukaryota > Viridiplantae > Streptophyta > Magnoliopsida > Alismatales > Araceae > Wolffia > Wolffia australiana. Next base: position 12,104,713 of record NC_135847.1, read on the forward strand.
ATTTTGAGGGAATAAAGAGAAAGAGATAGAATAAAGCATTCCCAGAAGAGGGGGCAGAGAGAGAAAAGTTTGAGAAGAACATTTGACCAGAGATGAGGAGTTTCGAGAGAAGAAAAAAAATTATTACAGAGTAAAAAATCTTTGGTGCCAGAGAGAGAAAAGAGTTTGACAAGAGCATTAGGTGCGTTTAGAGAGAAAAAGAGAGAGAGGGGAGAGATTGTAAACATGAGGTGGGCTTGGAGTGAGAAATAGGGAGAGAGAGAGAGAGAGAGAAACGTTTTACAAGAACAGTTGCCAGACATGAGGTCACTGAGAGAGAGAAAAAGAGAGAGAGAGGGAGAAGAAAAAAGTCAGAGAAGATAGGTTGCCCAGAAATGAGTTGCTCAGGAAGAGAGAGAAAAAATTGCAGAAGAATGGCATGAGGCCCCCAATCTGTGCCCCAGCAGACACGCGCCTGGGTCTCCGCAAGTTTAGCCGCGTGACAAATGGGCTTTGATATAATAGAGGGAGGGGAAGAAGAAAGAGAAAGAAGACACAATAGAAATGTCTTTTGAGGCCTCGAGAGACTGAGAGGGAGAAAAGAAAGCATTCCCAGAGGAAGAAGCCTTAGAGAGAGAATGAGGAAAAAAAGAGTAAAGGTAGAGCGTGAAAGAAAGAATTTGAGAAGAAAGGTTGCCCAGAGACGAGCGGGTTAGAAAGCTAAAAGAGAGAGAGAGGTTAGAAGAAAAGCTTCCCAGAGATGAGGGGGATAAAAAGATAGAAAAGACAGAGGTGAGCAGAAAAGTTGCCCAGAGTTCAGGGGGTTAGAAAGGTGAAAATAAGAGTTTCCCAGCCATGAAGTTGCTTATAGAGAGAGAGAGAGAGAGGATAGTTTTCCCAAAATGTGGACACATGGGGAGGGAGAGAGAAAGAACAAAACAGAAAAAAATATGCCCAGAAAAAGGCTTTGTGAGAGAGACAGATAGAAAGGAGAGATCATACAGAAATGAGGATCATACAGATAGAGAAATGTGGAGGCTAAGAGATGAAAACATGATGAAGAAAAAAGATTCCCATAAAAAGGGGCTCAGAGAGAAAGGGATGTATTTTTCGACGATCAAACTAACCTTTTGATCTTGAAGGGGAGTGCCCTTAACTGGCACAAGAGCATTGATTGGAACGCTCTCCGGATGAGACGGTAGGGTGGCCAATGTGTGCAGGAGTCCAACACGGTCCTCCTCTGCTTCACCCAACCCAATTATCCCCCCTGCCAAAGGGCCAGGTTATATTGAACAGCGGATCAAACCACAGTGCCAAGTGTCAAACAATTGAAAGACTTTAAATTAAAGCAAGGATGAATTATTCGAATTTTAAGAGAAAATTACCAGAACAGACACTAATGCCCGCCTCCCGGACATGTTGGAGGGTTTCCAGCCTCTCATCGTACGATCTTGTGGTTATGATGTTTGGATAGTACTCTCTAGAAGTGTCAAGATTGTGATTATATGCTGTAAGTCCTGCTTTCTTGAGCTCCTCAGCTTGCTGCTTCTCTAGCATGCCCAAAGTACAACAAACCTCCATGCCCATCCCCCTGCATCATTTTTTTGGACTTAACGGTAATGGTATAATTATAGAAACCGTAAATGTAGCTAGGACTATACTGAATTTAATCCAAAGAGCAGACCTTATTTCTTTGACGTATTCTAGAATCTGATTGAAATTTGTTTTCCGGCCTATTGTATCCCGCCAAGCAGCCCCCATACAAAAACGTGTGCTACCAGCATCTTTTGCCTAGGGAAAGTCAAGGCATAACTCTGATATTACGGTTCTGAAAATAATAGTGAAAACGGACATTGAAGCCTAGGGCAACTATCAAAAGAAAAACGAATTTATGCTCTAGTTGATGCTAGGCAGTGGGCTAGTGCAATGTTTCTCATAAAAAACTCTATACCTCATATGATCAACAACTGCACAACCAAATGGGAGGAATATTTATTTCATTAATCCTTCGTCGATGAGTTAGGATTTGATTTCCCACAAACAACAAAAGAATTATGTTTCATTTCTCAAGGGTAAGGACTACAGGGCCTTGTTTTCATGTTGATTCTGCATAAACGATGCTGTAAAATAAAAAAAAAAGCAACATTAAGGGCAGCACCGCGAGGTTGGCACACTACAGAAATATCTCCCTCGAAATGAACTATGATGCTAGATATATGGCAAAGTAATGTATCTTCTTACTCTATGCAGCCTGTATCTGTCTGAATATTACTTAGATGGATAGTAACGCATCTATGTGGAAAAAAAGGATGCTGAGTAAGCATGGAAAACGATGAAAACAGAGGAATGAGAAAAATAAAACATTTTTATACATTCAAAAGACAAATCTAACTCGGAAATTGAATTTTTCTTACAAAGAAATATGAGTAAAAAATTAAAACAGAGAGAAATCATACTCCACGAGTCTTTTTTTTTTTATTTCTTTCTTTCTTGATTTTGGTGACATCATGAGTTCTAAACAGGGCCATCACATTATATTCATGAAGAAGATTGTAATGGATTGAGATTAATTTCTCTCTTCTATTCTCCTCTCCTTATCCTCATCTCTTTTCCCCTCTTGTCCGATCTCTCTTCTCTAGACCTGGTTCTTCTTTCTATCCTCACCTTTCACCCTTTCTCCTCCTTCTCAAATTCCTGAAAGAGTTGTTGCATTAAAAGAAGTCCTTGGCCAGAGCTAAGCCAGGTGTTCCAAGAAAAGGTGATCATCTTCTCTTGCTTGTCCAATATAAATAATAAAGTGGAGCGGATATGTTTTCTGTGAGGAAGAAAACCTCGTGGGAGATAAATTTAGTTTTCCTAAGCTGGGTTTTGAAGTGTCGACTTTCATTTGCGTAAAAATTGAACTTATGTGAGTTGGATAAGGCCCAGAGGCACACCTAAACGCAAGGAAATAAACTAATGAAACGTACATGTTTAGGATCCAGTCAGACATAAACAGCTCCCTCTTAGGAATAAACTTGAACCATTACTCTGGCACAAGGAAGATCTATTTTCTATCCAGGAAAAAATACCTGTTTTGCTGCTTCAATAACATCATCCTTGGTCATGAGCTTTTGCGCTTTCAACCCTGTGTTGTAGCGAGAAGACTGTGGGCAGTATGAACAGTCTTCACTGCAGCCACCAGTCTTGATAGATAGAAGAGTACACTGTTGCACTTCCCTAAACCTGTGTGTGTGTCTATGAACTTGAGCCTAAAAAAGCAACAGTAATATACATCAAAGATAGGGAAATGTCAAAGAAGAAAATGCAGTTTCAACGGAAACAAAAATCAAATTCCATGTGGAACTAGCTTTTTTTTAAGAAAGATAGGAGATATCGCACAAAACCAGTGACCCTTTCAAATGTGGAACTAGCTTTCCTAGTTAGAAAACTCTAGTCAACGATGTATATCCACTCAAATACTGGATGATCAGATTCTGAACCTGTTGATCTGAACAGGTTCTGAACTCGTGACCTTGACTCACAGACTGAACCTGTTGATCAATCACCCACACGTGTTTTTTTATTTAATTCAATCTTTTTTATAAATAACTGATCAAAACTCCAGGCCCCGGCCGATGAAAAGGGAGAATGCAAAAGAGTCAACACACAACCTCTCAATGACCGTAATCGCACCATCCTTATAAAATTTCTTATCCATTCTATGTCATCAAGATCCGCTAAGACGAAATTCAGACAAATTTTGGTTTAATCATTTTGACATCGATAGAATATTGAACAAGAAAGGAGCAGGCGATCTGAAAATCTATATCACATAGAAGAGTATTTTATTATTCCTTCTGAAAATGCTACATTCTACAGTGGTTTGCGAGATATTAACGATCAAACAGGCGACAAGGAGTATCACGGTCTTTGGCAAAATTCACCTGGTAGGGTACAAGGATCAACATTTCAGGGTGTTGGCATCATCTTCCTGCCACTGCATAACCTTTTTGAGATAATGTGCTAAGAGAATTCCGAGTGACAGATAAGATGCAGCCCCAAAATGCAAGTACCGCTCGCAAAAATCGAGAAGATTGCAACGGATAATAGCACTTTTATGACGATAATTCATTTATTGAATGACCCGTGTTCGCCTATATTCTCTGCTTGTGAAATTCAGCTAAATTTAGAGAGAGAATCAGAGACGAAGAAGCAAGAAATTCAAGCGGAGTAAATGCAGTCCCAAACTGGAAGTATGGATCACAAAACCCACAATGACAAAAACCCGTCATGAACGAAACCAATAAAAAAATTACCCATAATTTTATTTTTATAAACAGAATAATACGTCAGATTCCCCAATCACACATCGACAGCCTACATTCTCTGATTAAGAAATTCATCCAAATGTAGAAAGAGAAAAGTAGAGGAGAAGAGGCGAGAAACAAACCCCATGAAAAAGGAGATCGAGGATGGGCGAATCGTATATAGCCTTGACCTCGTCCTTGTGCCAATCATTCCTCGGCCCCTCCCGCATCGTTCGTTCCGCTTGAATGGCGGCTGGAGACGCGGCGACAGAGCTAAACGCGTAGATCATGGCCGGTCGCTGTAGCCTCCCCCGAAGAGATCGCATCAACATCATCTTCTACTCAATTTCCTCCGATCTCTTCTTCTTCCTCGCGAAATCCTCCGCTGTTCTTCTCCCACTCTCCCAAACAAGCTAGAAACTGACTATATATCGTTTTCTATTATTCCTTTCTGCATAGTAAATATCGATATATAATTATCCGTTTTCGAAGAAAAAAAATCAAACGGGTTATCACGTGGCACGATGTGAACCGTCCGATTTCAAACTCGAAATGGGCCTACTAAAATCGTGACCGCCGATGTCAAATAAAGCGGACCTTTATAAAATCCCCGAATATTTGGCTTTTCTAAACCTCAACGGTTCTAATTCCTTTATTCTGTAAGTAATCCAATCCGATGACGCCACGTCATCCGCTTGAGCTCCTGACCGTCCGATGTCAAACAAAGTGGGCCTAGATTAAACCCCAAAATATTTAACTTCTTTAAACCTCAACTCTTCTAATTCTTTTTTTATAAACAATCCAATCCAATGACGCCACGTCATGCATCTCAAAATCCTGACCATCATATGATTTAGATATAAGCTGTCAGTTTTTGTTGAAAAATATACGAGCTCTCTACCTTTCTCTTTCTAACTACTCCGAAGTCGGCGATTTCGCCGTAACTTTCACGTCCGCTCTTGGAACGAGCTGAAACCAGTCTCATTGGATTCGGAAGGCAGCAATCTATTGAAATCGACTCAAAAAGCGCCTTAAACGGATCAGTATAGCTCGTTCTAGAGGCATTTCAAGGTTGAAGGTGAGTTTTCATTCCCGATTTTTATTTTCCGCAATTTGGATGCTACAAACAGCGAAATATTATCAAACTTGGATTTGAATTGATCGTCTTGAGAAGCAGAGCAGGAAGGTATCATTAGTTTTTTAATTTTGTATTCATTATTATGTAATTTGTGGTTTTCTTTCTATCGTCTTCGCCGAAAATTTCAAAACAAACCAGCGCGGCCCGCAATCCCATGCGGGCCGCTGACTCAGCAGAGTCCCCCAGCTGGCCGCCTGACGTGTTGGACACGTCGGGCAGCCAGCGGGACCACGCGGGCAACCCATCTGACGTGTTTAACACGTCAGATATGGGTCGCTTGGGCTCACCCCAGCTTGGATCCATCCAGGCCGTCGGAGATGACAGCCTGGATGGATCTAGCGGCGTCAAAAAAACAAAAACCAAAAAAAATAAAAACGTCAAAAAAACCAAAAAACAGTTAGAATTGTCACCGTACCCTGCTATCATTACCGAAGGCATCATTTGTCCGACAATCCAGACCCTCCACGGCGACACGTGTCGCGATAAGGACGGTCTGATCGATGGACCCTGCGATTGTTCAAAAAAACTTACCGTTGGCGGTCAGCTTACCGCGGCCGCCCACAATTTCTGACCAGTCCACGCCGTCAGGGTCATTAACGTCTGACACGCCTCATCCGCCTGGCATTTTTGACTATTCTACAGTCTCTCAGCCGCTGGACTCAGCGCTGGAGCATGGGATGGACGGACAGGGGATGTACACGTCACCCTGTCCGTCTGGCCTAGCCCATGTGGACGCCACGGTCCACTAAGTCAACCCGGGTCGACTGCGTACGTGGCGACCCAGCGGGAACTGGCCGAGTCGACCTGGTCGACTCAGCCCAACCAGCCACAATCGACCGGGTCTCGGACTGCCGAGTCGACCTGGTCGACTCGACAATCCAAGGACGAGTCGACCCGGACTAATCTCCTCCAGTCGACCCGGTCGAACAGGCCAAGACTGACGGAGTCGACCGGGTCGACTCAGTCAACACCGACCGGGTCAACTCGGTCATACATGAACGCGTCAACCCGGTAGACTCGGACAACATGGTTCGAGTCAACCAGGTTGACCAATCCATCCCGTCCCATCTTGACCACACGATCAACGATGGCCGACTCGATGTAGTTGACCAGGTCAACCTCGGGAAGGTCAACCAGGTCAATTCGAACATCCCTGAACGAGTTGACTTAGTTGACCAAGTTGACCAGGTTGACCATCTGGTTGACTTCGTCCCCCCTACACGTCGGGAACACTTAGTCAATATTGACCGAACCAACTCGGTCAATATTGACCACGACAGCCGTGCGGACTCCGCTAGCGCGGATCGCGAGGAGTTGGTTGACCCTATGGTCAACGTGGCCCGTATTGACCCCCCGGTCAACACGGATCACGTTGACCCCAAAGTCCACATTGACTGAGTTGACCATTTGGTCAACTCTCTATCAGGGTTGACCACTACCCATGTACACTTTGCCCACCCTCATCAGGTTGACTGCGCGGTCAATCTAGTACACATTGAACATTTGGTAACTTCTACGCCGATTGACCCGCCGCGATCACCTAGAGTCAACTTGGCTGACTCTGTCAATCCTGACCAAGTCAACCAAAACGACTCTAGAGATTTATCCGGATCGGTTATGGAAGCTCGAGACCACATCACCCCGGCCCACGGGCCCCCCTCCACACATGCTACTATGCCTTCTACTAGCTCGGGATCACTCCCGAAGATGACTTGGGCAGCGAGAGTGGCAGGCGCCCCACACATCACATCTACTACCTCCATCCCAAAACCTACACTTCCCCCTCTATATGTTCATACGATCCCCACGAGCAGTTACATTGATTCTGAGGGTTTACGCTTAGTTACCTTCTCCAAGGAGGAGGTAACGCGAATGGCAGTGCCATTCGCCTACACACTGATCGGGCGGTTCGCTACGAAGCGGCCGCTTATAGATGACATCATGAGAGTCTACGTAGCGCCAGGAAATTTCATGGGACCGGTGGTCATTGGAGCACGGAACCACAGGAGCGTATTTATTCGATTCGAGCTAGAGGATGACTTCCGACGAGCTTGGAGCCGCACCACATGGACGATCAAGGACTCCACGATGCATACGTACCGCTGGACAGCCGAGCAGATAGGGAGCTCACGAGACCTATTTCCTCACTCTGTCCCGGCGTGGATAGGATTTCCAGGCCTACGACCGCATTTATTCACACCTACGGCCTTGGAATCTCTTGCTAGCGCGGTTGGCACCTTCATACGAGCGGACAAAGATGTCCAAATTTTTAGCCGGCCCGGATACGCACGAGTATGCGTTGAGGTTGACCTACTCGCCCCCCTACATCGAATGATACTTATTCGAAATGGTGATGAGATGATCCGACAGGCTGTGGTGTATGAAAACCTTCCGAGGTTTTGTACACACTGCACAGTATTAGGTCATACACTCCACACATGTCGCCAAAAGGCGACGCAGACTCCTCCCATTGAGGAGGAATTCCTCCATCCCCTGTCTTACGATGACTACATCGCCACTACTATTTCCGTTCCCCAGGGGCAACGACCTACTGAACGACCGTCACTTGGTTCACGCCCGATGCCTACATCGGTGCAACCCACCGTTGTACCATCTTCTCTTCTTCGAGGCAGCAGGGCAGCTAAGCCACCAACGGCTAGGCCTGCCCCCTCTACTTCCCAGTGGGTGAAGAAGGGCGATGAGAAGCGTCCCAAAACCCCTCCACGTACGAGAGATGCCTCCTCCCGAAAGGGGAAGGAGGTCAGTGCTGCCACACTGACCTCGAATGCCTTTGCCCTACTTGCGGTACCCGAGATCCCCGAGGCGAGCACCGCCATTACGGATACCCGTCTCATTAGGACCACACTTCCCCCCACCTGACCTACAGCCTCTCCTAAACCCCCTACCTTGCTTCCCACACCCTCACTTAGTGACCTGTCCCATGCTTCTCCCATCGCCCCATCTCACCGTTCACCTTCTCGGTCTCCCTCCCCCCCTGACCATCCCACCCGACCCTCTCCACCCGCACCATCACCCCACGCTCCACCTCCCCCCCCTTCACCACCCCGCGATCCCTCGCACCCACCCCCTGATCCTATCCCCACCCCCTCACACCCTTCCCCCGCCCTCACACCCACCCTACACCCATCACATATCCCCTCTGAACAAATGGAACGCTTGACTAACTGTCAAGCTACTCTCACTAGTTCGGAGGACATAGGTAGCGATACTAGTGGACGGTATTCCACCGGTGCAGAGGACGATGTCTCCCTCTCAGAGGACTCGGACGTGGATACATCTCCTTATTCGAGACACCGCTCTGATGCATCACCACCACCCTCACGCCATACGTACAACACCCAATCTCGGGTGCGTTACGCGAGACGATAGACTTATGATTCCAAGTCTTGTTTGGAATTGTAGAGGGATTGGTAACCCTCTCACCCAAAATCATCTACTTTCACTTATTAATAGGCACAATTTAGGCATAGTGGGGCTTCTCGAACCAATGATTACATCGGACCAGTCCCACACCATCGTGAGGAAACTTGGGATGGACCATGTTTATTGCCACTCATCAAATAATGTCTGGCTACTCTGGAAGCGAGATTATTCGATCGCATTCCTGGCCGAAGGCACGCCGTACATCACCTTTGACGTATCATATTCCCCAAAGCCCTGCCTACTTACTATCGTGTATGCCTCGCATAGACACACCGAGCAGGAGGCCCTCTGGGAGGAACTCGCTCACCATATTACCTCCCACGCGCAGCTAGTTGATCTACCATGGCTTATAGCCGGAGACTTCAACTGCATACGGGACACCAGTGAGCGCCAAGGGGCCGCCCACCTCGGTTACGCTCTATGCAGGCCTTCAACGACTTTATCCACACCACTTCATTAGTGGAACCGCGACCATAGGGGAGAAGTGGACTTGGTGCAATGAACGTCAAGCGGATGCGCGTATATACGAACGGCTTGATCGCTGTTTTACTAATAGTACCGCATTGATGCATTGCACCCTCACGGTAGAGATCCTTCCGAGATTTCACTCGGACCATACACCGATTCTCCTTCTCCCAGACCCGAGTCATCGAGTCCGTCGTCCCCCATTTCGATTCCAAACTATGTGGTTAGAGCATAACAGTTTTCATAGCTATGTACGTAGTCATTGGCATGGTTCGATTTCTACATCCCCTATGGAGAACTTTAGTTATAGGCTCAGGAACCTTAAGCTCCACCTCAAATGGTGGAACCGACATGTCTTTGGAGATGTCCACTCACCGGTCGAGGAACTTAAAAAAGAACTAGTAGATGTTGACTGCCACCTACAGGAGTGTTGGACAGATGATATGGGAGAGCGTCAACTCCGTCTTAGAGAGCAGCTTGAGGATGCCATGCGACGACAGGAGATATTTTATCTCCAAAAATCACGTATCCAATGGCTGCAAGAGGGTGATAGGAACACACGTTTCTTTCATGCCTCGATCCGTCATTGAGCACGTCCGAACTACACGACCTTACTAGAAATGCATGGTCAGGACCCTGCCCAGCTAGCAGCAACAGGAGTGGATTATTTTCACTCTCTCCTTTCCTCCCAGCCCACTGTCATGAGCGAGGACATTTTCTCCTCCATCCCTCCCTTGGTGACCGACGAAGAAAACGCACTTCTGCTAGCCCCCTCGACAAGCGCGGAGATCAAAGATATTGTGTTTTCCTTGGGCCGTAACAAAGCCCCAGGACCGGATGGCTTCACTGCCGAATTTTATACGACATGTTGGGATGTTGTAGGCACTGACTTGATGCTAGCTATCAAGGAAGTGTTCATGCGTAAAGTCTTCTCTAGGAGTTGGAAATCCACTTTTTTGGCGCTCATACCAAAGGTGGACACTCCAACTTCCTTTCGCGACTTTCGTCCGATTAGTCTTCGTAATGTATGATATAAAGTCGCATCTAAGATCATTACAAACCGAGTAGGGTGCTTCCTTGATAGACTTATCTCAACCGAGCAATGTGGTTTTGTCAAGGGTCGACAGATCCATGACAGCATCACACTACTACACGAGCTAGCCCAGTCGATAGACACGCATATACCGGGCTCCAATGTCATCATCAAGCTTGATATGGAGAAGGCCTTTGATCGAGTTGAGTGGAACTTCCTACTTGAAGTGTTGCGGCGCTTCGGATTCACGGATGCGTTCATCGCACTTGTTGATGCTTGCATCAGGGAGAATCATTTCTCCCTCTTGATGGATGGAAATTCCACGGGCTTTTTCACGGCTACACGGGGACTCAGGCAGGGTGACCCTATTTCACCTATCCTCTTTATATTGATGGAAGAGGTCTTCAGTCGATCAATGACACGGGCGATCAACCAAGGCCTCACCCAACCGTACTTTACGAAGAGGGGTTGCCCGATTCTCTCGCACTCATTATTTGCTGATGATGCCATTCTGTTCCTTAATGGATCTAAAAAATCCATTAAGGAATTTATGAGTGTCCTTACGGCGTACGAGCAAGCCTCAAGCCAGCTCGTCAATGCCTCGAAGAGTAGCTTTATTGTAGGACCCTCCACCACTATGAGGCGCTCTGAGATCATTCAGCATTATACACGATACACACGAGGATACCTACCGTTCGACTACCTTGGATGCCCTATCTTTCTTGGCCCTACTCGTCATCACTACTTTGATGCAGTGCTAGGGAAGATCAGAAAGAAACTAGAGGGATGGAAACTTCGTTTCCTCTCCCCAGGAGGACACATCCAGCTTAGTCGGCATGTCCTCATGAGTATCCCACTACATACTCTAGCGGTCCACTCACTATCTCTTATAGTTCTCCGCTCTGTGGAACGCCTATGCGTACGCTTCTTATGGTCAAGTCACCTTGAGGGAGAGAGTCGTCACCACTGGGTTTCTTGGGCGAAAGCGTGTCGACCGACAGATGAAGGGGGTCTAGGGATCAGACGCCTCTCGGACGTCCAGGACATGCTTCAAAAGAAACTTGTATGGCGTATGCGTACCACTAACTCCCCATTGGGGAGTTTCATCTTAGTCAAATACAGAGAATGGGCCCGTCGCGAGTTAGATATTCGGGGCCCGAAGCGATGGCAGATGAGCCACTTGCTTGCCACCCCCAGCTTGTTCCACACTGTGTGCGACTCACTGTGTAGCAGTTGCTTAGAGGCAACACGCCACACCTATGGGAGCAGCATGGCCTCCCCTTAGACACCCTACCTGAGGTCCAGTTTACGCCCCTCACCTCTAATCCTGATAGTGCTATCTGGACACCCACACCTCATGGAGCCTACACATGCTGTTCCTCTTGGGAGCATTTCCGTGTGAAATCTCCTCCCCAACCCTAGGGTCGGTGCATCTGGCATCAGGCGATCCATACGCGAGTCTCCTTCTTCCTTTGGAGACTCATACACCGAGGCCTCCTGACTGACGACTGAGTGACTCAGATCGGCTATTCTCTTAGTTCCCTCTGCCATTGTTGTCCCAATCTCCCGCACACGGAGACGATCGACCACCTCTTCTTCCACAGCGAGACAGCAGTGGACTGATGGCGCCTCATCACCGACTATCTTCGCCCTCTTACCCCGGCTGAGTGTTTTGGCAAATTTATCATCTCGCCAACTCGCTCCGCCCGGAGCCCCATCCTCCCCATCACCATAGCTTATCTTCTATGGGAGATTTGGAAGGGGCGAAATTCTTCTCGTTTTGCAGGTACACCCATGCGCGCAGTGGACATCATGCGTTGAGTTCAGCTGTGGCTTCGGCGCATCCATCCTCTACTCCCCTCTCGAGTCGGCCGATCAGCACTCGCGTGTGCCCTCCTCCGCTCTATTGGCATCCCGGTGACCCCCGCTGCCACCCGCATCCAGTATCGAGTTGTTTATTGGCTCCCGCCACCAATAAGCTATCTCAAACTGAATGTGGATGGGGCGGCGAAAGGGAATCCGGGGCCAGCAGGGGGAGGAGGTCTCCTCAGAGACCACACAGGGAGTTTACTTTTTGCCTTTTCTTCTTTTTATGGCATACAAACTAACACAGTAGCCGAGGCCATGGCGATACGTGACGGTCTACTCCTCTGTGAGGAACGAAACCTTCACAATATCGTCGTGGAATCGGACTCACAAATATTGGTTTATATGCTTCGTTCAGGCACATGCTCCCAGTGGCGGCTACATCGCGTGTGGAAAGACATCGTGCGGTGCCGCTCGCGCATAGCGTGCTATCGTCACCAGCTGCGAGAGGGCAACCAGACAACCGATGCCCTTGCCAACTACGCGGTACATGTCCGCACCCCCTCCTCTCTTTTCCATTCTTGGCAGGTGCTCCCGACCACGGCTCGAGGATGCCATCGGCTCGATCGTCTTGGCATGCCCTCCCTTCGCACACGCCACCTCCTCGTGAAGCCAAGCCCGCGAGATTGGAGGATTGCGTGGAGTGATGGCATTCGAGGCGTGGACAGTGGCCGCCTCGACTAGAGCGTCACCGGGCACTACCTCGAGCACACTTGACGACGGAGAAGACATACCCCGAATAGAGCGTCACCAGCTACTACATCGACATCGCGGAGCAGCTCCGGAGGGACGGAGGCGCACACACTTCCTCGCGCGGCTACGAGGTATCACTCATGTATCTTTTCTTTTCCCTAAATATGGGCGTGGATGAGTGGGATCCGAGTGTAACTGGGATATATATACTCGTTCCACGCCTATAAACATTGAAAAACACTACATCTTATAAATAAAAACCTCCTGGGTGGCGTCCAGGGCACGGCTGGATGGGACTACGGGCACAGCCCTCGGGTTGGCCGTACCCGGCACTATGTTTTTTGCCAAAAAAAAAAAAAGAAAAAAGATATAAGCTGTCCAATTTGGAATAAAGTGGGTATAGTGCACAATCATCCTAGACGGGGACGAAGGATGGGACAGGACAAAGAAACTCCTCTCCTACGTCCCAATTTCAAAGTTTTGTCTGAATCGTCCCGTCCAGAGTTTCTCCCATCTGAAATATTTTCAACCATGTCTCATTCTGTTCGAAAATTGTCCAGTCCAAGGCATTCTCGTCGTGTAAGATGTCCGGGACGAAGCAGTCCGTACGCCGACTGTGTCAGAGTTAGGCCATTCAGAATTTGACATGTGGCATAGCACGTGCATTCGGGATCGTTACTTCGTCCATGGACAAAAAAATTGTCATTTCCATAGACATGCGGAGGATTTCACATCCTGTCATTTGTCCAAACTCCCAAACGGCACAATTGTCGTACACGAACGAAATAACCATCCGTCTGTATCCCTGCACTTTAAAAGTGGGCCCACGGACGAAATAACAGTCCATGGACAAAAAAATTGTCATTTCCATAGACATGCGGAGGATTTCACATCCTGTCATTTGTCCAAACTCCCAAACGGCACAATTGTCGTACACGAACGAAATAACCATCCGTCTGTATCCCTGCACTTTAAAAGTGGGCCCACGGACGAAATAACAGTCCCAACCGCGTGCATGCACTATAAAAGTGGATCCACCAATGAAATAACCATCTCGTCCACGCCCGTGCACTAGGGATCGTCAAACGTCATCCGTCACGTCACACGTCACTGTGACGGACACGTGACGGATGACGTGACGGTGACTGTGACGGAATGCATGGGGCGTGACGGTGACGGTGACGGTGACGCGTGACGGGCTGTACGTGACAATAACGGGATACCTCATACATGTGACCTGACGACATGCCCATCACAGATGACACCCGTCACGGATTAACATAATAAGATAAATATTTTAAATAATAACATAGTAAAATAAATAATATTATACTTCAACTATGTTTATTAACATAGTAAAAAAAATATTATTATTTCCGTCACCTGTGACGGTGACGGCATCATGGTGACGGTGACATGACAGAACGAGGAAGAAGGGACGCGTGACGAGTACGCGACGGAATTTTTCAAAATCCTTGGAAGCGTGACGAGACGGTGACGTGACAAACATTTTGTCATGTCACCGTTCGTCACGCATCGTCATCTGTCCCGTCATGTCCGGGGCGTCCCGTCCAAGAGGTGTCGTTCCCTACCGTGCACTATAAAAGTGGGCCCATGGACGAAATAACCATCCCCCCCACGTCCATGCACTATAAAAGTGGACCCACTGACGAAATAACCATCTTGTCCGCGTCCGTGCACTATACAAGCGGGCCTATTTAAAAGCCCGAAATATTTAACTTTTTAAACTCTTCTAATTCCACTTTTCTGTAAATAATCCAATCCGATAACACCACGTCATAATCTTGAAATCCCAACTGTCCGATACTTCTATACTGAACCGTCCAATGTGGAATATAAAAAAATTAAATAATTGAGTTCCTTAAACCTCAACGGTTCTCATTCCTTTTTCCAAAAATTCTCCAATCCAAAGGCGCCACGTCATAATCTCGAAATCCTGACCGTCCGATTACCCGGCCGAGGCCTATAAATAACCCCCCCCCCCCCTTCTTCCTCGCAACAGTCAGTTTACAAATCGTCGGCTTTCATGGGGTCCGGGAGCGAGACCAGGCCGGGATTGCCGTTCAAGGGAGGAAGAAGAGCAGTCGAAGGTCGGATCGGAAGCTTCGATTTCGACGGTAACCACGCAGGAACGATCGCTCAACCTTCTTCTTCCTCTGTTCGTCCCGTATCCGTCGAGGAATCCGAGGATGACGTGGCGCTCCGCGGCGCCGAGTTCTTGTCCAGAGTGGAGGTCACTCGGCGACGGATGCGAAGGGATAATCAGCTGATCAAGCTCTACAAGAGGATGTATTGGAGCTTGATGGAGGAAGCTAGGGTTCGGTATCGAAATTACTATTGGACTTTTGGGCGTAGTCCCGTGGAAGAGGACGAGAGTGGGTCGGAGGCTGAAGGGGATGATGATGGCGGGTATGCTGATGGTGAAGGGATGGGGGATAGCGGGAGGAATGGCGATGTCGGGATTTGTAGGAAGAGGGATAGAGATCGGTGCGCTTTTCCTGGGTGTAAGACTAAGCCGATGGCGCTCACGATGTATTGCCATCCCCATATTTTGTCCGATCCCAGGCAGAAGCTTTACAAACCGTGTTCATTCCCCATCAAAAGGTATTTCTCGTTACTTGCCTGGGCTTTTTTTTATTGGATGAATACGATTTGAAAATTTTGTCCCGATTTCTCGATTAGGTAATTGTATCACCGTTTCTTTTTCAAATTGGTTAAATTCGATGAGAAATTTTTTCCCCTCAATTGTTTTATTAGTTACATGTACGAGCGCATCTTTCTCAAATTGTATGGATTCGTTGGGAAAAAATTCATTTAATATCTTGAATAATTCCTTGTCTGAGCGTATCTTTATCTTGGTTGATGAACTCGATGTGCAAAAAGTTCCTTAGTTTATTGATTAATTCCGCGTCCGTGTACGAATTGGAAGGGAAAATTTTCTATGATTAAATTTTCCCCTATTTCCTTAATCAGTCCCTCTTGTGAACCCATCTTTTTCAAAACTGAACAAATCGACGTGGGAAAATTCTCCTAATCTTCTCCTAATCGACGTCCCGTAATCTCTTCATTAATTCCTCCTCCGGACGCAACCTTTTCAAACTGGACCCATTAAGTAAGAAAAATTTACCCCCTAATTTCCTTTAGTATCAAGTTAGGGACAAAATCTGATGTGGGTTTTGTGTTCTTGATTGGATGCAGCTCACAATCTGGCTCAGTGATCTGCGGGAAGCCGATTCTGTGCGCTCCTCAACTCTCCTACTGCCCAACTCACGTACAAAAAGCTCAGAAAAACGTCTCACAAGCTCTTAAAAGAGCAGGGCTGGTGCACAGCTCCAGCAGGCCTCCTCCAAAGATCAATGTCATAATCACCGAGTATGTTCGACAGATCCAGGCCAAGCGGCGAGAGGCGAGGCGGGCTCTGGAAGAACAGAAGGCCCAGGATGATGATGCTGCCGGCGGCGAAGATCTGTCTGGTGATGACTGATCTTCATCATCCTCCTGTTCCTGGAGAAATTTTTTGGCGAGAATAGGTATTTGTAAATCAAGGTATAGTTCTATATTCATTGACCCAGTTCGCATAATCCTCTCGGTATCTATCTCTCTCTAGAAAATATAGTTTGACGAATATGAGTATCACTGATGCTGTATTCATCAAGGTACTCTCTCTAGAAAGATATATTAGTGGAACTCAATTCTAATCTTTGTCTAGAGCAGAGATTCTATGGGCCTAGGGTCTCTTGATGGAACAGTACCAGGCATTGTAAACCAAGATATGGTTTCAGGTCTTACTGTCTCCCTATCTCTCTCTAGGATAGAGAGACTAATGTCAATAGGGTTTCACTGATGAAGATCATGGTTTATGTGACACATTTAACGATGCTGTTCTCATTATTATATTTATCTAATTTTCTCTCTCTAGAAAAGATAGATGGATGAATCTGAGGGTCTCTATGATGCTGCAATCAAAAGGGCTGAAAATCAATATTTTTTTGGCCAGATAGGTTTTCGTAAATAGGGAAGTCATGATCCGGTCAATAACCCGAGGATCGGTTTAAAATTTTATGTTGATAAGTCAATGACAAAGTCAAAGTTAATAGTCATGTCATAGTTTTGGAAACAAAAAAAGAACAGAAAGATAGAGTCTCTCTCTATCTTAATATTTCATGTTGAAGCTCGCAATATATAATGACAATAATATTATTATTGTTTTATTACTATCTGTCTTTGGTTTGGTTTGATATGTGAAACAAGACTGCAGTAGAAATTTGGCCTGCCTTCAAAATGCAGACTACTGGACCAGTTTGGTTCGGTCTGACCAAACTTCAGTCAGTTCTAGAGAAGGACACGGTCCGGTCTCGGTCCGGTTTTACTGAAAACCTAAACCTAGACCTGAAGTCTGGTCCGGTCTCGGTCTCAGTCTTGGTCCGGGCTAGGTCCGGTCATGTTGACTACTCAATGTTAAGTTGAACTTGGTCATCTCACTGCATCTAATGTCTCCTCTGGTGCTGAAGCAGTGTTGAATAATGAGAGAGCGAAAGGGGGATAGTGAAAGAGTGTGAGAAAGATAGATTGAGAGAGTGACATTGACATAATGCAAAGGCAGAGAGAATACCATAGAGAGAGAGAGAGGGAGCAGGTAAGAAGGAGAGTTCATGGAAGAAAGAGGAATAGAGTGAGAGATGGAGCGAGGGAGAGGGGGAGAGCCTGAGAGGGAAGTGAGGGAGAGGGAGCAGGCGAGAGGGAGGGAGTTCAATAGCGAGAGATTGCGAGAGGGAGAGAGTGTGTGAGAGAGAGAATGAGAGAGGGAGAGCAAAAGAGAGGGTGGGCGAGAGAGAGGACTAGAGGGAGAGAGGGGGACAGTAAGAGCAGGAGAGAGAGAGTGACAGAGAGAGGGAGAGAGAGGGGGTGACAGAGAGCGGGAGAGAGAGAACGAGAGGGCTTGATAGAAGGGAGAGAGGAGAGGGAGAGCAGGAGAGAGAGTGAGAGAGAGAGATGGCCTTGAGAGAGGGAGAGAGGAGGAGAGGGAGAGCGGGGGGAGAGAGAGAGGAGAGGGAGAGCGGGAGAGAGGGAGCGAGCGAGATAGAGATAGGTGGAGAGGGAGATTGAGAGAGAGGGTGAGGGAGAGAGGGAGAGAACGAGGTAGACAGAGGGGAGGGGGAGCGGGAGAGAAGGTGAGAGAGAGGGGGAGAGAACAAGATAGAGAGAGGGATAGAGGGAAAGAAAATGAGAGGAAGAGAATGAGAACAGGAACAATGGAAAGAGGGAGTGAGGGATGGAGAGCGAACGAGAGAGAGAGAGAGTAAGACCGGAAGCGAGAGGGAGAGGGAGGGAGAGAGAAGAAGGGTGGGTGAAAGAGTGAGGAAGGGAGGAAGGAGAGCGGGAGAGGGGGCGAGAGAAAGAGGGGGGAGAATGAGATAGGGAGACGGATAGAGGGAAAGAAAATGAGAGGGAGATAAGGAGAACGTGATAGAGGGCGAAAGAGGAGAGAGAGAGGGAGAGCGGACGAGAAGGTGATGTAGTTGGGGCCCATTAGCAAGTTGTGGCCCAAGAAGGAGATTCTTCTAGGACTGACAAGATTTGCAGAAATATACCTACAGCCCCTCAAAATCCTCTAACAGGATTTTCTCTGACAAGTTCTTTTGACAGGATTTTCTCTGACAAGATCTTCTAACATGATTTTCCCTGACAAGATCTTCTGACAGAATTTTCCCTGTCAAAAATCTTCTGACAGGATTATCTCTGACAGGATTTTCTCTGACAATATCTTCTGACAGAATCCTCTGTTAGATTCTTCTTCTGCCATGATCTCTGCTCTAACTTATAAGATCTGCATATCTTATGTTTTGTCCCAGCAAGATCTTCTTGAGCCACACAAATACCTCATGATAGCTTCTACAGGACCCAAAATCTGCAGGATATCTCTGCTCAAGCCTGGCAGGCTGCTTATCATCTCTTTTAGCTTGTCAGAATTGTTTGTTTCAATGTTTTGACTTGTCTTGTCTTGGGTACAATCATTATGGACGACTTTGCACTTGTTGTGGCCTATAAAAGGCCCCCATCTATTCCTCAATGAGCATTTTTTGAAATCTATTGTATTGTTAAAACTATTGTTTCTCCCCTCTGAATGTTCTCTTTGTTTGATAGTGCTTTTGTGCTTGTGGATTCAAGTACAACCCCTTGTGGATTCAAGGGTTGGAGAGGTTAGTTCTGTGGATTCAGGACTTAGCTCCTTCAAGTAGAGCAAGGCTTGTGGATTCGAGTCCCATTCTTACGTTGTTTGTGTACTAAAGCTGCATTATAGGGAGAATGAGACCGGAACAGAGGGAGAGAGAACGAATGAGAGAGAGTGAGAGAGAACGAGCAGGAGAGACGAGTGAACGAGAGAGAGATATAGAGGGAGAGAGAACGTGCAGACGAGAGGGAAAGAGGACAACAAAGAGAGAGAGAACGCGCGGGAGAGATGGAGAGAGGATGAAAGCAAAAGAGGGAGAGAGAATGGGAGAGTGAACAGAGGGAGAGAGGGGGAGAGGGAGAGGGAGCAGTAGAGAGAGAGAGAGAGAGAGCAACGGTCTTCGGTCCGGTTCGATGTGCGAACCGGACCCAGACCAGAAGGTTCGGTCAGCCCTAAAAAGGCTGACCAACGGTCCAGTTCCGTCCGGTCTGACCAAACTTCGGTCTGACCATGTCCTTCCCTAGTAAGTTCCATATTCATCGGCCCAGTTTGCATTATCTCTCTAGAAACTATAGTTTGGAATATCTTGGTATAAACCAAATGTAACACAAAGCTTCAATCAAACTTAGAGTCTCAAATGTCTGATGGATGAGAAGGAAGAGAGATGAGAAAAGAGAGGGGGGGCAGGAGGAAGGCGAGGCCGAGCAGAAGGGGGTGACGGAACGCCCTTAACAGTCGTTGCTTGCAGCTAGGAGTGGCCTGCAAGCGGTGGGAGAGATGAGTGCGACTGAATGAAGAGGAGGGGAAACGGATCGGGAGAGAGAGAGAAAGAGAGATAGAGAGGCTCACTTGAGGTACTGTCTTCATGCCCTAACCCAGAGGGCCTTGACGGGTTAAGTAGCTCTTCAGGGATCTGGGCTCCAGTCTTCCCTTTGATTCCCTTATTGGGCCTTAAGCGGACATAAACCCGACATGGGGTCATGTCATATCTCAGGATCACTGATGCAGCTTAAACAGGTCATGTAATCAAGGCACAGTTCCACATTCATCATCAACCCAACAGGCAAAATTCTCTCTATCTTTCTCTATCTCCATATAACTCTCAAGAAAAATTGATCTGTTGGTAAGTAATGCTGCAGTTATAAGGACTGTAAATTGAGATAATAGTTCCATATACATTGACCATGTTTGTATAATTCTCTTTTTCTCCCTCTAGAGATGATAGATTAATGAACCAATGGATCTTAGTGATGGTGTAGAAACAGTTCATCAGAGTATATCTCCCTCTTTCTCTCCATCTCTCTCCCTCTAGATAGGTCAACGGTCTTGTTAGCCTTTGTGATGATGCCTCTTGTGATGTTGCTGCCGATGATCATGGGGATAATCAGGACGTCTGGTGGAGGGGCCCTCTTTCTCTTCCCTTCTTCCTCTTTTGGAGGTATCTTCTCTCTCTCGAAAGGAATTCTTCCTGCCTGGTTCGTCCTTCTGCCCTCGCTTTCTCTCTCTAGGATGTATGTCCACGTCTGTCGACTCCCGTCTTGGAGGCGAAGGTATCTGCCAAAAAAAGTTGATGTGAGATACGAGCTGGGCCACTCATGTGACTGGGTTAGAAAGATAGATTGGAAGGACAATAGAATGATGGATGGGGTTGGAGAGAGAGATGATAAACAGTTAAAACACTGGAAATCAGATGGTTCAAATAAATAGGAAGAAAGGCAGATTCAGAGAGAGAGATAGAAGGTCAGTAAACTAAGGAGCACATCGAGTTAGAGATAGAAGCAGAAAAGGAAAGCTAGACAGAGAGGCAAATATAGACATAAACAGAACAAAAACCAGAAATAGAGATAGAGCAAAGAAAGAGAATAAGGAACCCAGCATGGTTTACACATCCAGAGAAAGTAAGGTTTCGGAATAAGATGGAATAGGATGGCTGGGATGGCATGGCACCGCATTTAAGTCAGCAATCTGTCACAGAGTCTGCAGTTTCATTCCGTCTTCCGGGCCGAGATGGAGCGGATGACGGAGAAAAGGAAGGACAGTTATAAAAGAACACCAGAAAATAGGGCACAAAAAGGGTCTGAATGCAAGATCTCCCTTTGCGTTATATAGATGAAGATCCTTTAAAATACCTTTAAGCCACATGCCTTCACAGACCTCTCTTCAAGGCACGGAGCTTCAGCTTCAGCACTTGAGAGGGAGACTCTCTGCTTTCTTACTGCGCCAAGTATGATTATTACCAAGGAAGGAAGCTTAGAGTATCCCGATGCGCGACGACTGTCTCTCAATAAACAAGAGTAAATCAGATAAAAAAAAAAGAATTACACCAGGCTCTGTCTCCTGCTGAAAAACAGCCGATGGAATGGAATCCCTTTCAGATATGCAGCAACTCGATCAGCTGCTCCTTGACAGGAGTGGGTGGGTCGCTTACATGAATTGGCTTAGAGAGTTCACAGCAAAACGCTGTAGTCTGTTGTTGATTTGAGAGACGGGGACTGGAGCAATCAGAATTTGACTGTATTCAGCTCCAGCTTCTGGGGCAAATGTCTCATTGTAGTCGTCAATATGATATGACTGCCCTTGGGCCAACTTGTTTATATTCTGAGATATCCGGGTATATGAGCGTGACTTACTACTGGGTAGCTTGGTCTTCGTACACTTCGAGAGCCTTACTGATTAGCAATTGACCATCCATCTTCTTCTAGTGCATGAGGCCTCCTCTCCTCAACAGGACTCGGCAGCACTAACCTCAGGTTCCTGTTCACGTTCTCTATCTAAGAAGTCTGCTGTTCTCTTCACCACATCGGCACCACCTCACTGACTCCAAATAGATATCCATCTCACGATAAGATGAACCATCTCTGATGTGCCAAGCCCAGATATGAGCAGGGGGCCCCATACATCACTATGAACACATTCGAGGCCCGAGGAGGCCTATGATTCGTACTTGGATATGATGTTTAGCAAATTGTAGCTTTTAGCAGCTTTGCTTTATTAAGATGTTCAAAATAATCCCTTAAATAACTAATTGTTGTAATTGTTTCAAACATGATGTGTCTGTGTCTGTCTCTCCTGGAGAAAGCGTTCCCCGTTCTTCCTCTGGGCAGCGTAGATCACTTCTGCTCCCCCCCATCTTCCAGTACAGCCAGCAAAGAATTCCTGCTAACAGGCGAAATCTTCTGCCCGGTGTCTATGTTCTATAGAAAGCAGTCAGAGAAAAGAGAAGTTGAATCCACCCCACCTCTACCCCTCTCAGGCTGAAGATTTGCCTTTAATAAGATTTGCCTTTAATTCAGGTATACATATTTCCTTTTTATATATAATTGTCCTCATAATTGTCCTTTTTTTTCCCTCCATTAGTATCCCTCCATTAGCAGTTGAAACTCTGAAGTTGTTTGTTTTGAAAACAATGATCTTGAAGGTAACATATGGTCATATGGCATATGGTAAGACTAGCCCCTGAATCTAAGACCCAAAAATCCAAAATAGGTGGTAAATGCAAAAAAGGTACTGGTAATGCAGAGCTGTGAGTTTCTTGAGTGATCTGATTCATCTGATTTGTTGATCTTTGTTGTTATCTTCTGATAATATAATCTTCTCCTGTCGCGCTTCCTGCATCAGTGGTTTTCCCCCGTGGTTTGCCACCTTCACTGGCCTTCTGGGCCAACCTATTCCAGGTCTTCCATTTCCGTTCTTCTTCCCCAGTTTGTTCCCTTTTCCCTTCCAATCACGTCCTTCCCCTTTTTCAATGTCAGACTTCCTGCAATATCTTGGTTCCTCTGAGAGTGTTGCCTTGAAGATGGTGCCACTGGAATGTGATGGTGCTGAGAGGGGTGGTCTTGGAGGTCTTTCCTTCTTGGCCAAGTGAGCTGCTCGGTGGAAGCTGGTGCCAATTCTCTTTAGGCTCTTTTCGGAAGTTCTCTGAAAGTTCTTCTGCTCTCCTGCTGAATTTCTGTCTGTGCTGTGCTAAGCAGGAAATTTTCAGAGGCCCATCAATCAGGGTTGATCTCTGAATCAGAGTTGACAGATGTCAGAATTGAAGACAAAGAGATGTCAGTGACAAATGAGGAGGAGAATTCTCAAGAGTCAGCTTTCAAATTTGGCCATAATGTGCAAGTTGAGATATTATCGCAGTTGCTCGCTTCAGAATTGGCTCTTGCTCTTCTGCAGTGCTCTTTCATTAGGTGCATTTCTACACAGAAGTAAGTAATTTTCTGCAAGACAGCACAGGAGAATCTTACCTTCCATCCTCGTTCACCTTCCGAGCTTCTTCAGGCTCTCCACTTTCTCAATCATCCTTTTCTTGATCAAGACTTTCATGAACTCCCTGACTTCAGACCGAGCTGAGTCTTCCCAGCAGCTCCTTCTGCTGGCCCTCCCTCAGGAGAGCGATGCCTCAAGGTCCAGGTGCAGGGAGTCCTTTGAGAGTGAGTGGATGTCTTCCTCAGGCAGGAGGTTGGCTGGGAGGACTGTCCAGTCCAGGCGGACAGTGGCTGGGGCAGCTGGGCAGCTGGAGTGGCTGGGCAACAAGGGGGCAGTGAGCAGCAGGGAGAGACAACATTTGTCTCATTTTTTGCAGCCACAATGCCTCTGGATTTTTGGATTTTTTTGCATATCAGCTGGTTCATAATTACATACTGGGCGCAGAGCTATGGATACAGAAACACACACCCATGGCAGCTGAGGGAGACACACAAGTTCAGGACTTCAAATAGGGGTAGAGGTGAGAGAATAGGACTTCACAGACTTTGAGGAGAACCCTGCTGTGACAGAAGACAGGAATCTCATGCTGCAGAAAGGAGAAACTAATCATGAGAGAAATGGGATTCATCAAAGAGAACTAAAAATCATTGTGTCTTCAAAGTCCAAAAGAGTGAGATCAGATGAGATACCATAAAACAAGAGAGAGAAGGGCATGTAAAGGAGAGAGGATATGGAGAAGACAATTAAGAAGAGGAAAAGTTTTTTTATTGTTTTTCCTAGGGGTTTTTTTATTCATATGGCTAGGGTTTTTATATACATAAAACAATGACGGAATGCAAGGGAAGGAATGAAGGCTTTTGTTTTGTTTCCTGTTCCGAGGTCAGGACAGATGACTGATGACAGTAAGTGACGGAACGGATGAACAGAGAGAAATTGAGAGACCACCTCGAAGCGTGAAAAGTATCTGCCCTCCGGGGGAGGTGGTATACCGAGCCTCTTCAGATCATCATAGGGAATGGGTCTCCTGATTGTGGAAAAAAGCCCCCATCAAAAAAATTTGCAATTTTTTTGCTCCAAAAACCATAATTACGACAGGGAAAACCATACAAAGGGGCACGGAAGGGCCTCTCTCTTCCGCCAAATCGTAGCTGCCCGGATTCCTTTTTCCCCCCTAAACCTCCGCCTAGTAAAATACCGTTAAGGTAAATTAATTTGATTAATAGAACATTTAATCAGCATAAGAAGAAACATGGACCTAATCTTCTGGGGATCCATCCGGGCATAAGCTGCTGCCGATAATAATCTACAATCACTTCGCTGTCATCGATAATGGAGTGATGGGCTTCCTGCTTGGCGTTTGAACACAAATGAACGCTGATTTCTTAATAAGGTAATGAAATAAAAAATCGATTAATGAGTAATTGATGAATGAATATGCTTTCAGAGACCAAGTTATTCGAGGAGATTAAAACCTCATAGGCACGGCGCATATCCTGGTCTGATTCAAACTCAATAAATGCATAGCCTCTCGAAGCACCGGTGACTGCAGAGAGAGGTCTTAAATTACTGTCAACGTGACTATGAAAAATCAATTTTTCAATAAAATCAACAATATTTTATGGCATAGGTTCCTCCGAAATAGAAACTCAACCATGGCATTCTACCAGGCATTATCCTTTATAAAACTAAATTCCCTGCAATCCGCAATCGCATCTATGAGCACCGGTCCTGGCCCAAGACAAAGGCCCAATAGCCGGGCTTCCTTAAGCCGGGCTATCAGGCTAGAGACGACGGCTTTTGACTAGTACGTCCAGACCTGTGACGGAGTCCGAGTCCCCACGAGCTCAGGCGTTGTCCATCCCGCCTGCTCAATGGCGTCGTCCAGTCTGCCGGATCCCCCTCGTCTTCTCTCTATCACCCTTCCCCTCGTCTCCCCTCCACTCCCCTTCTCTAATTCTCCCTTGATACTATCATCGTCTACTGTGACATTATTGCAATTTCATCAAGAACATTCCGAGTACAAGGGATCGTAATAAACTGATGGGAACCTTGACGAAGCTTCCAATTAAGATGGAAGCATTCCCATTGTGAGAAGATTTGGTTTAAGATCCAAGGGAGGGAGTTGGTTTTGAGATTTGGTTTAAGAACAGAACAGTAAGATCCAAGGAGCGAGACACGGAAGAGATGAGGGGTTAATCCATGCAGCAACTTCAATTCTCCATTCTTAATTGTCTTTATTTAAAGGGAAATATTCAAGAAAGGTAAAATCCAGAATATCCCAAACCAGTAAAATGATGGATTTTACCTATCGAGGGGTTTTGGATCACTTCAACCTGAACATGTACTGGCCAGCATACACCAATTGATCCTCCAAGCTATAGTTGGAGAATGGAGAACACAAAGAAGTCAAACAACCACAGCAATTATAATTAACGATTGTGGAGGAAATCAGATTTCACCCCAACAAACGGTATTATTGGGTGAAGCTAAACCGCGATGGGCCCCTAATGTTTGTCCAGAATACCAAGAATAGCCAACACTTTTCCACTAAATGTGATCCTTTTCCACACTATACGCGAAATCATACTTGAATCATCGATGAAAAGCCTAAGATTTTTAATTAAGTCCACACAGAAAACACCAGCAGATACAAAATAAATACAACAGTAGTCTTTGAGATATCAAAAGAAAAAAAGGAATATTTATTCATCGCCAAGATGATAAAAAAGATGAATAGATTTACTGTTCCGTCCACCCTTAGAAAAAGAATAAAGTTCTACAGGGTTCATCAAATATTCAACCAAGAAAATCAGAGTTATCCATCGTGAGATCCGTAAGAGTATGACTTGGCTAATCTATGAAAGATACACTCTTGCTAAATAAGTCATTAGAAGAAATACCTATGTGCCTGACCAGTCGTAGGTTCTTCACTCTCCCATATCTCTTCATAGCCTATTATAATGAAGACGCGGCGAAACTAAGAAATTCATCATCTCATCTGTTTATTATAGTATATCTAAAGAAATAAAGCAGAAAGAGAGATTTACCTTTCTGAGAGTATCTTCGGTGGTGTAATGCGAAAGATGACCGACGAAGAGAGTGCGATAGGGATCGCCGATGACCTTCGGATCGCCAAAAGGATCATCTGAACGAAGAAAACGAACAAGAACGGTTCAACGAAAAGGAAAATCGTCAGCCGAGAGGCTACAGCCATGGATTACTCACACAATCCCGCCGAGGAGCAGATCAACGCCCTGTACACGGCGTTGTCGTGGGGAAGAACATCGGTTCCATCTATGCTCCCGGCCTGGATCGGATGGTAACCCTCGGCATAGAAAACCTTGTTCACGTTCTCGCTCCTGCTCGAGCTCTCCATCTCATCGCCGCTTCTCGATCTTCCTCACTTCAATCTCTACAAACCCGGATATCAGATGACAACATCGGGAGTTAATATAGTGCAGGGACGCGGACGGGACGATTTTGTCATCCCGGGACGGAAAATCGTCCCGTCCAAATATATGGACGAATTTCGGGACGAAAATTCGTCCCGGAGACCACCCGACGGGACGGTTTTCATACCATGGAATGAAAAAACCGTTCATCCGGAGGTCTCGGACGTTGGACGGACGAATCTGAACGGAAAACCGCCAGATACACATCTGACGGTTGAGATGACAATTTGCATCAAAGTCCCAGTTTTTTTACGTGCGTGCAAACAGAAATAATTGTACATATGGCCCTTTGCATTCGCTCTCCTCCGTAATTCCCTAAAAAACTTAGAAAAATCTATATTAATATATTAAAAATATAAATTAGATTTTTTCGTCCGGGACCAGGGAGGGGACGAAAATTCGTCCCGAGAGGACTGGACGGGACGGTTTTCTTACCATCGGACAAAAAATCATCCCGTCCTTCGTCCCTACACTGAATCCGGATGTCGGACAGGACGACATTCGTCCTCTCCTGTCCATTGTCCACGTCCAGGACGATGCAGAACTATATATCATTTTTGAACCATATATCGGAAATGGGATTTTCTGATATTCGGATCTCGGTTGCTATAGTACTGATATATAATATTGTTATCCATCCTCATATTGGCATCTGCCCTCGTCTCATAGGTTGAATGATGATATCGGATATCGGTTATCGACATCAGATATCGGTTTTTTTGATACCTGACATACAATTTCGTTTCATTTTTGAAAGGTTTTCCTTAACATTTCTCTAATGAAATCGCACTTAGTCAGGCCTAGTACAAAATGGGCCACTTTCCATGTCTAAGGGGAGCGCAAGGTGGGCTCTTTAGGTTTGCGGACTGGCATCTTGTACAACGCATGGTCTTTTTAAGAAATTAACTGAAAAATGCTATTTATACTATTGAAAATTTTTTATTTGTTCCACATGGGAGAATATTCCTCTTTGTTTAAACTGGTATCCCAATATCGGATGTCGTTATCTGGATATTGTTTTTCAGTACGGATTTTGATATCCAATATCTGGATATCAAATTCGACAACTGGTTGCAGCATCTGCCATGTCTGGAGCCCCCCGATATCCCATGTCAGATGGATATTTTGATATACGTCCGGTATCTGATATCCGATATCAGAAACCGCCCCGATTCTACCATATATTCGTTATCGGATATCTGACAGATATCAGACGTGCAATCGTTGGTCCAATGTACAGTGCAACCAGAAATAAAGCAGCGCAAATTTCCTCTGAAAAAATCATTATATTAGACTTTTAATAAAGTTAGGGGAATGTAAATATACCACTTATTGAAACGTTCATGCAAGATGAAAGCTTGGGATGTCTAGGGTTAGAATGTCACAATAGGAAAGGGCAAACGTCATCTATCACATCATTCGTCCACCGTGATGGAGGATTAATAGATGATGTGACGATGACAAATGGCTTTTGGAAGGTCGTGCACCGACGGATGACATGACACAATATTGGTGGTGGGTATCATGACAGTGATGGAGAGTCTTAGATAGGAGATGAGATGGGATGGCCGCACATATGATGGTGGTGACAGTTTTTTAAATAATGAAAGAGAGAGAGAGAGCAACAATGAGAGAGAGAGCATAGGGGGAGAGAAACACAGAGAGAGAGAGAGAGATCTGAAGAGAGAGAGCGACATAGAAACACATTGAGAGAGAGAAAGATACATAGAAACACACTGAGAGCGAGACCAAGAAAGAGTAAACAGAGAGAGAGAGAGAGAGAGAGAGAGAGAAGAGGGGGAGGGATAGAAAGATTGAAAGAGGGAAGAGCAATGAGAGAGAAGAAAAAGAGATATGAGAGAGAGAATGAGAGAACAAGAGAGAGGGGAGAGAAAGAGAGACTGAAATAGAACATGGGAGAGGGAGAGAGACAGCAAGAGAGATACTCATCGAGAGAGAGAGATACTCATCGAGAGAGAGAGAGAGAGAGACAGACAGACAGTAACCGAAAGAGAGACCAAGAGACAAAGAGAAAGACCAAAGGACAAGAGAGAGCGACAGATACAGAGAAAGAGAGAGACTAAGGGAAAAAGAGAGAGAGACAAAGACTAAGAAGGAGAGAGAGAGAGAGAGAAAGACTGTGATAGGTAGAGAGAGAGAGAGAGAGACAGAGAGACAGAGACTGAGAGATAGAGACCAAGAGACAAAGAGGTAGAGAAAACTGAGAAATAGAGACCAAGAGAGAGAAAGAGGGACAGTGACTGAGAGATAGAGACCAAGAGACAAAGAGGTAGAGAAAACTGAGAAATAGAGACCAAGAGACAGAGAAAGAGGGACAGTGACTGAGAGAGATAGAGAGACCAAGAGACAAAGAGAGAGGGATAGTGACCAAGAGTGATAGAGAGACCAAGAGACAAAGAGGGAGGGGCAGAGACAGAGACAGAGACCAAGAGACGAAGAGGGAGGGGTAAAGACTGAGACATAGAGACCAAGAGATAAAGAGGGAGGGGCAAAGACTGAGACATAGAGACCAAGAGATAAAGAGGGAGGGGCAAAGACTGAGACATAGAGACCAAGAGATAAAGAGGGAGGGACAAAGACTGAGACAGAGACAAAGAGGGAGGGACAAAGACTGAGATAGAGACAAAGAGGGAGGGACAGAGAAAGAGAGAGAGAGAGAGAGAGAGAGAGAGAGAGAGAGACCAAGAAGCAAAGAGAGAGGGGCAGAGATGGGCTCTCGTTGCGCCACATGCCTTAGTCTCCTGGCGGGATGTACCCCGGCCCCGCGCCCCACACACGCAATGCACGCACTGCCAGCGCAGCTGCTACGCGGCACCCCGCACAACTCCGCGCGCTGCACCTGCGCGCAGCGCTTCCAGCTCCTGCGCAAGCACCAACGTTGGCGCCCATGCGTGGTGCTTGGCGTTGGCGCGCGCGCGCACACACCGGCCAGCCCGCGTGCCCAGCACGCGCGGATCGTACCTGATCCATCCCGCCTTGGGCGTGGACGGGCACATGCACGGTCTGTAGTGTATCGCCACATATAGGGGAAATGGCCTGAAAGGTCAGGTATTTGGGCATCGCTACCCATAATGACTCAGTCCTTTAATGTCGTGAGCCGAAAATGCGAACACGCCCTCCCAATAAGCACGCAGGCCTCTGGGCAGGGAATGCCGCCTAGTTAGGGGCCCAACACTTATTGTTAGCTAGATCCTCATCATCCTATGTCTTCATATTTCTGTTTTATCTTTGCTCTTGTTATATTTTCTATTTTCTTTTATTTGTAAAGCCTTTTAGATACTAGGACTGGCCCATTACAGATGTAACATGTATATATACATCTCCCACGAGTTAATGGGTGTGTGGATTTTCTCTGTTTCTACTTGGGCTCTAGGACCTCAATTTGGATGAAAAACATAAAATGATTCGCAAAAATTGATTTAAAAGGAATCCTTAGATCATCAAATGAGTAATATGGAGCTGCTCATGTGTGCAACCTGTAGAAATATACACTAGATTCTTGACATATCGATGCTCCTCCTTCGCCGTGACAATCTTTGTTCAACCTTCTTTGTCATCGTTACGCCATCCTAATCGCATCAGGAGTGAATGTGAGCTGTGGGGAGTGTTGGGGTTGGTGCCTTGGTTCGTCCATGGAAAAGACATTTCCATGGATGTAGAAGCGTGTGGATAGATTCATAATAGATCTTTAAATCAACATCAAATGTACCTTTTGGGGAACTTATTCCACCTTTGACATGCTCACTTTGAGATCATTCCGAAGCCGTTCATGCTTCCGACCTTTGGAAGTATCCACGCGATCACTCGGCGCTTGGATCTCCACCTCTTCTTGTTCAACTCTCCTTGGAGACTCTCTCCTTGGTTGAGTAGTGATGTAGAGAATGAAGAAAGTAAGGGGTTCTCAAATCTGGCTTGCATGGGTGCTTGAAATGAGAGCCCTTTCCCTCTTTATATTTTAATGGTTTTCTCAAAAACCCTAAAAGTAAAATATATCTACCATTGCCCTTTGACATTATGCGTGTGACCCTCTAGACCCATTTATCGTTCTTGTTAATAACTTTAGTGCCTCAATAATAATTATTGATCAACCTTATTAATTAACTATATCAACATAAAGATTAATTAAATAGAATCAATTTAACCCAATCGATAGGTTAAGTTTCTAGCCCTTGGGATGCCAAGCTATACCTTGTACTCTAGAAGATACCGAGTAGTGTTGAACTCTCTCATGAAACCTTTACCATCATCGGTTACCATATATGTATAATACTTCATCAGCACAAAACTCTCGAACAACTTAGGGTATGGTTTATTGTCAAACCCTAATCCGTCATTCAATTAGTAATGATGCATAACGCGGATCATTGGAGAACGACTTCTTCAAAATTCTCACTACCCTAGCAAGGGATTTTATGCATCATCTTCTGGGAGTCAATCTCCTCTTATACCGAGGGCAGATGATCCCGTCTTGACCACTAAATCATTTCTATGAGCTTCTTACTGCATCCAAGTTATGAATTGTTTGAATCCATGATTAGAGGCTCGTAAGTCATAGTCAAAATGTAGTCATCCATTCACGAGATGTCCTTGGTGTCTCAGGTCAGTTGATCACTTATACAACCGTGACATGAATTAACATGATTAACATTTACATATAATACCATTCAGGGATTCATACATATCAATTAAGTGAACTTTTTCTCCAAAGAGAAACCACTATTTGTCCTTAGTATCGCCACACTAATAGTCATAGGATCAACTATATTTATCGTATAAGTAGGATCAACTAGTGCTATTCTATCTGGATAATTCGATGTCTGTCTCGACTATCCATCAAATAGAATTGTTTAGAATACATGTTTAAATATTAGTGATCACTGTATTATAATATCATCATAATTCACTAAGTCATTACATGTATTCATGGACTTTATTATAAACATCACATGGAATAATAATGAACATAAATATTTTATTTAATGAACTCAAATAAATATGGTAGTGTGATTGGCTTGATGGCCACATAATATTCATCAAGGAGAAGAGAGACGAAGGGGAAGACCCCTAAACAATTCTTGCCTAGGTTAATTTTGATTAGGGCCTACCCGTATTTATACAAAGTGGGTATTCTTCATAAAAATTCTCAAAACTTAAGTATATCTTCCAACATCCAAAAGACCAAATGTGTGTGACCCTCTAGGCCCATGTATCAGTCAAGTTAACGAGTCCAATGGTCAAATAACCTTTATTGAGCTTGAAAATTAATTAATTAATTTTATTATTATATAGATTAATAACGGCGGATCGATTTAACCTAATCAACATGTTGAGTCTCCAACCCATGGGGTACTAAGCTACACCTCGTGCTCTATAAGATATAAAAGCATGTGTATTGACTCACTCATGGAACATGTTCATCACCAGTTATCGTATACTTATAATCCCCGATCCACTTGACGCGCCTAGGATGATCTAGGGTATGGTAATCTATCAAACCCTAATCGGTTATCTGAGCTAGTACTGATGCGTTTAAAAATCATCGAAGAACTCTTATCCGATTTTTCATTACATTGGGTAAGGACTTTATCACATCATCTTCCTTGAATTGTCTCCTTTTATACTAAGGGTGGATGATCCCATCTTGAAAACTCAATCATTTTTGTGAACTTCTTGATACACTTGAACTAAGATTATTTAGAATCCTATGATTAAAGACTCATCGGTCATAGTCAAAGTACAAGATCGGCCACAAGACGTCTTTAGTGTCTCAGATCTAACAACCACTTGCACAAGCTTGATGTGAATCAACCTGATTGACAGTTTGGTATAATTCCATTCAAGGATTCATACAAATCAATTCAGTGAACTCTTTACACTAAAGAACGTGGTATCTATCTTTAGTGTCTCTACACTAATAACCATGGGACCGGCAATATAGATCATATGAGTGAGGCTAGTAAGTGTTATTCTATCTAGATACTTTGATGTCCTTCTCGAGTATCCTTCATATAGGAATATTTAGAACATATGCTTAAAACTAGTGACCTCAGTGTTATGATCTCATCATAATTCACTAAGTCTGATCATGTGTTAATGGACTTCATTATAAGCATCACATGTGCATTATAATGAATATGTTATATTAATGAATATAGAACGAGATATGGAATGTGTGGTTCACTCTCCAATGACATATTTCTATCATTTTGTTCGTGTCATAGCCAAGGGAGAGGAAAATTTGACCTAGAGGATATTAAGTATGATATGGTTGGCTACTTATTCTCTCAGATGGGGTATACATTCTTCTACCTTGCATCTGAAAATTCTTTAATTTAGCAGATGTAAACTTTAACGAGGTGTAGTAATTTATCCATAATAGCATATCCAAGTTATCAGGAAGTGAAAACACATTATAAAAATGGACCTCCTCAAGTGTTGAAGTAGAGGGCCTCCAACCGAGTGTAGAGATGTCTAAGAAGGTTAGTCTTTCCAAAGAAGGGAACGTGGAAGAGGCTGAACTTGGGATTATTCAAATTAAAACTGTCAAGGTCCCATCATTGGAAAAAGAGGACAAAGAAACTGGAGATGCTCACCAATAAGGGACAATGAAAGTTGAAAGATCACTATGACTCTCAATTTGAGCTCAAGAGTGCGGGTGATAAAAAAACTCCAACATGTCAATCATACTAGCCTATAGCCCTATGAACAGTATACATATTAAAAATAGGGATACATAGTAGATGTCCAATTATTTAAAATACCCCAGATTGTCACCTCAATATCAGGCTTTCATTAGTAACCTGGTGGATGTGGTCATCCCACAATCAATAGAGGAGGCCTTGTTTATGTAGGGACGAAAAGCAACAATGAACCTTGAGATGCAAGCCTTGGGAGACAATAACATGTGAGACCTAATACAGTCACCAATAGGAAAGAAAGTGCTGAGGTATAAATGGGTGTACTGACCAAAGTACAACTCCAACGACACATTGAGTGGTGTAAGGCATTCATGGTGGCAAAAGGTTTTACTTAGTCCTATGGGATAGAATACTTCAAAATATTTGCAGATGTGGCAAAATTAAATATAGTCACGATACTCATTGCACTTAAAGCTCACTTCAGCTAATAGATATCTCAATATGATATCAAGAATGTGTTTCTACATGGTGAACTTGATGAAGGAATCTATATGTTCCCTCTGATAGATATTCTCATCTGATTTTTATAACGAAGTTTGTCATACTCTAGAGCAGGAGGTGTAGCTTGTCACCCACAAGGTTGAAAACTTAACCTATAGATCATGTTTAAGTGATCTTTAATTAATTCATTAATGAGGTTGGTCAATAAATGTTATTGGACCTTTCAAGTTATTAACTAGAATGGTATATAGGCCTATAGGGTTACACACATAAGGATAAAAGGATGTTGGAATATATACTTTATTATAAGAATTTTTTAATGAAAAATTCTTCATCTTCATCTTCATTGACTTCGTAACATGAACCTGAATCTTTACTCTGCTCTTGAAGTCACACCTTCATTTACTGCTTAACCTTGCTACACGCCCTCTATTCATCACATCTTCATTCATCTCTTAGCAAATGCATATTTATTTCTGGCTTTATGGGTTCTACTAATAAATCACACCTTTACAGATGTAACCTGTATTTACACTGGTCCTCGCATCAATGATCCTCACACCATGGACCTAGAGAACTGTTGCGGTCATGGCCTCCTTTGGTTCTGGACCAAAACATCATTCGCCATGTTTTCTCCTTTTCTCTATAACTTATATTTAATCACCAAACAATGCTTTATTCGAAGATGAGCGAGTATGAATTAAACTCAAACACGAATGGGATTTTTTGGCTTTCATTCATTGACAAACAATATCCATTTGACGTCGAGTTCTGGCCTAGTCCCAAAGTGGTCCCATTGAGTAGTCATGAGTATAGTGCAGGGATGCGGACAGGATAGTTTTTTTTTCCCAGGACGAAAAAATCGTCCCGTCCGTGATGTTGGACGAAAATCGGGATGAAATTCGTCCCCAGACCTCTGAATGGGACGGTTTTTGTTCACTCGGACGAAAAAAAGTTCCAACCAGAGGTCTCGGGCGAAAAAATTGTGCCGTCCACATCCCTGCAATGATTCCGGACGTCGGACGTGATGATCTTCGTCCTGTCCTGTCCATCATCTACGTCCCGGACGATCCGGAACTAGAGAGTGTAAGGACGAGGATGGGACGTTTTTTCGTCCTAGGACAAAGAAATCATCCTATCCACGAGGTTGGACGAAAATCGGGGCGTAAATTCATCCCGAGACCTCCGAACGGGACGGTTTTTGTCCAATTGGACCAAAAATACGTCCCGTCCAGAGTTCTCGGTCGAAACCGTCCCCTCCACGTCCCTGCACTGATTCTGGACGTCGGATGGGACGATCTTCATCCCGTCCCATCCATCGTCCACGTCCTGGACGATCCAGAAGTATAGTCATGAGGGGGGGTATTAATTTTGAAATAAATAAACAGAGGAAAATATTCAAAAATTAAGGCGCTGAATTGGAAATTTACATTAAGCAGCGTGAACTATCATTTTCCAGGATTTTCCTCAGAAAAAAACTTGCTATATAAAGGCCACCATAAGCCGAGATAAGTTTCGAACTCTTTTTTTTCCCGCGCGAAGTACAAATTTGAATTCATCTCGCATCGTCCTCTCTGGTTCATCCTCGCCGATCGATCCGCTGCAATTGCCGTCCACGAAGATTTGTAAATCAGATCTCCTCCGATTGACCGAAGAATCTACCAGAGATGGCGACGAGGATGTTCAATCTGGCTACTTCTTCCTCCGACGGATCGGTCTTCTTAGCGAGGAGCGAAGAACACTTCCGCAGCAGGCGCCGAAGGCAAGATCCCATCTCCGCGTCCATCGGCACGTCCACGGACGCGCACAGCGAGAAGATCCACGAGCAATCGTTTGATGACAGAGATGACGCTAATTCGAATGCTTTTATTCGATTTCTCAGATTTGCCGCTCTGGTGACGGGATCCATCTTCAGGATCGCGGAGAGCGTCGGCGCGGTGTTCTTTGATCTTAAGTCTTCAGCATCTTCGCTGTTGATTTCTGCTTCGGTCGATGTCGCCGCGATGTTGATGCGATTAGGTGAGATCTCCCACTCCGAGAATGCCTGATTCCATGGCGAAGCCGTACTTATCATCAGGATCCTAAGATTGTTGGAAAATAGAAGAAATCGGAGCTGCGAAGACAAGATCGTCGAAGAGTTCGGATAACATTGAATCACTCATTGCGTCTTAGTTATCATGGGGAAGCACGAATTATCATCACGATCAGAAAAAAATGAAGGAAATCAGATGAAATCCCAGCTGAGAAAGAAAGACGGTAAAATAGTTCGTAAAGCCGAACGAATCTGGTAATCATTACGCTCGGCTGCAGCCTTGGAAATCATTCCGAGTTAACGATCCAACGGTTAACCTTGGAAAGGAAGAAATCAGAAGAAATATAGGAAACAAGACGAAATCGCGGCAGTGAGAACAAGAACAAGATCGCAGAAGAACGAAATCAGGTCATCATCTAGTTTAGCAACAACGTTGAATTACTGATTGCATTTTATCTCCACAATTTATATCATTCTTCAAATCCAGCAGTTAACTCAAGGAAGAAAGGAATCAAATCAGAAAGCGAGACCGCACCTTTCTGAGATCAGAAAAATCGGTGAGAAATTGATCGAGCCAGAGTTTAGAAGGCCGCAAATTCTCCGGGCACTTGGCGATTTCAGGAATCTTGGGCATGTAAGGCGTCTGTTCATCACTCCACTTGCTCCGATCCACCTTGCATACTCTTACTCTGGGCATCTGGGCAGCTTCCCATCTACAAAATTCGCCTGATAAATCAAAAAAAAAACTTCGTTCTATCTCGTCAAACTAACATTCTGATTATCAATTACCTCACGCGTCGTAGGTATTCCCATCCATCCTGAGGAGGACCAGATTCGTAATCAGGCTCTCCTTCCACGGAAAAAGCAGGGCGCTGAATGCTGTCGAACTCATCATCGCTATCAAATTCATCAAATTCTTCTTCTGCTACGAAGCTCTCCTCGTTCAAGCTCAAGCCAAGAACAACTCCTGATTGATCTTCGGAATCCAAAGCGCATTCAACACGCTCGCCTACATCAACAGAACATCATTGAGCATTGGAAGAATCAAAAAAATGGAATCGAAGAGATCGCATACTGGTGGCGATTGGGAACTCCTTCCTCTCCCACAGCCTCCGACGGTCAAGATTTCCGCTCGCCCCCTTCTTAACAGTCTCTGTCAGTTCGTCGTACTCTTGAGTAACCCTAGAATCTAATCCCTGATAAACCTGATGCCATTTCTCCTTCTGCAGGTCAAGATCGGCAAATCTCAGGGCCTCGAGGTCTCTCCTAGCGTATTTTCTCACCGATTTCTCTTCGCAGCACGACGATTCGCAGCGAAGATCGCTGAACGAGCTCGGGGAGATCGTGTTTTGATTGAATGAATGTAAGTTCTTCGTTTGGATTGTTTCCGAACTTTCGCCTGAAACATTGATTGCAGGGATTTCTTCATCGTCTTCTTCCTGCCCGCTGCCCTCTCCAGCCTTCGCCATCTCTTCGCGCAGGAGAAATTAGGGTTTCGATTAAGAGACAGGAAATGGCGGGAATCGACGAACGCGGTAAAATAATTGGCGTTGTTTGTTTATTTATCTCTAGTCCAGAGTTTTTAAAAGAAAATTAAGGGAGATGCTAACATATCCTGAAAGTATAGTGCAGGGACGCGGACGGGACGATAAAAATCGTCCCGTTCGCGTCCCTGCACTATTCAACTAAAGTTCTGACTAAAATTCATCCCGGGAACCACCGGATGGGACGATTTTCGTTCCGGAGGTCTCCAACGATGGACGGAGGAATCTGGATGAAAAATCGCCAGATTCACATCCGACGGTTGAGATGTAGCCACATGGCCTCACTATGATAATTTGCATCAAAGTCCCCGCATGCAAACTGACGCTGCTCAGAAATAATTGTATATATGTCCCTTCATTGTTTGGTTATTTATCTCTAGTCCAAAAAAAAAATTAAGGGAGATGCTAACATATCCTGAAAGAAATAGATTAGTTTGGCGTGAAATTCAGGTCTGGATAGTTTCTCATGGAGAAGTTAATATCATGAAGAAATATTGGAAATTACGGGTCGATCAAATGGTCCACAACTATTTATTTATCGTGTCTTTTGGTGAGTTCCTTTATTAATGAGTTATTAGCTACAGCAATTTTAAGCATCCTTGACCAGTTTTCAATTCAATAAATTGATATCATTGCAGATTTGCATTTGATTATTTCATAGATGGGAGGTAGTCATATTAAATATATTTGGTAAAGTACCAAAAAGAGGTCAATTATTTTTTCTTATCTACCGGATAGAATTTGTACCCTTTAAACTATTTTATTTAATTGATTTTACTATGATTCTTTTTAAATGATCTGCCAAATTGATGGATCTTATGTTGCTGTCAAGCGATCACACCACCATGTTTTATTTAAATTTTATTAAATTTATTTATTTATTATTACTCTTGTGTGATGTTTATACTGAAGTCTATAGATATATATAATGACGTAGTAAACTATGATAACATGGTAGTAGAGTGATCATTAGTCTTTTAATGTGTATTCAAAATATTCTTATTTGATGGACAATCTAAAAGGACATCAAATTATCTACATGTAGTAACATTATCTGATCTTATATGATGCGTTTGTCTAATCTTATGGCTATTTTAGTAGTATCGCTCAATGTAACATTCAAGGATATACAACGAGTGTTCCTAGGAGAAAGTTCATTAGGTTGATACATATGAATCCCTGAATGGTATTATACCTGAACATCAATGAGGTTGACCCATGTCATGCGTGTATGAGTGATTTGTTGACCTGAGGTATCGAGGACATCTTGTAGATGCACGACTATGTTCTCACAATAGCTTAGAAGCCTCTAGCCATGGTATTCTAACAAGTCTTAGATTGGATATAGAAAGAAGTACACAAAGACGATTGAATAATCAGGGTTAGATTATTTGCCGTCGGTATAAGAAGAGATTGATTCAAGAAAGACGATGCAGCTTAGTCTTTGTCTAGGGTAGTGCGGATATTGGAGACGGCGCTCTCTAATGACCCTTGTTATGCATTAGTGTTAATCGAATGGCAGATTAGGCTTTGATGATTAACCATACCTAATGTAATTGATGAGGTAAAGGTTCTAAAAGAGTGCAAACACAACTTTATATATTCTAGAGCACGAGGTCTAATTTGGCATCCCATAAACTCAAAACTTAACCCATAGATAGGGTTAAATCAATCCATAGTTAATTACTTCGTATTTTGTTATAGTTAATTACTAAGATTGGGTAATAATAAATATTGGGTCACTAATTTATTAACTAAAATGCTCCATTGCCTTAGCGGGGTACACGCACAAATCATAGAACAATTCATGTATATATTTGCTTAATATTTTTTTGCAAAAAATCTTAAGTAAAATATGAGTAGACGAGCGACACCCATTTTAGGCATCTACGCTAGCTAGAGCTGGGCGCCCCCCTTTCTTCCTTTATAAGTTTTATCCACACATTCAAGAAGAAAGTCTTCATGGTGAGAAGATCTACAAGAACTTTAAGAAGAGTTTGAGAAGAACAAGTGGAGATTTAAGAGAAACTTAATCATGTGGGTACATTCTTGGGGCCGAACATTTTATTTTCTTTTACTTCAAATATTTTACTTCAAAATATTTGAAGTAAAATTGAATTGCAATTGAGAGGATACAGTTTAAAGTCACATTTAATGTGATCCGTTGATTATGACTTGTTAGGTTACCCTTGTACCACAATTGATTTATTTTCTTTTTCTTTGACGCTTCAGTTTCTTTCTTAAAATAAGATAAATGTACTGACACATCAATAGTTTCTTTAAATAGTGGTTAGTGAGATGACATGACATACACATCAAATACATGGTTGAGAGACGATAAAATGTACAATAATTGAGGTAATAAAATGAATAGAATTTTAGTTTGTAGTTGCTTGGGATAATTAGAATGATTGAGCATGAGAATGGAGTGAAAATAATAAAATAAAAATGTATATACATCAGAGCGACATAATGAAAATGATGATTCATAAAAGACCTTCCCCCTATCATATCATTGATTAACAAAAGAGACAGATTGAGCTGAACTTTCAAAGGGAAGACCTTTCCCATGCCAGCATCTCACATCTTTCTCAATTATCCACTCACTAATGCTAGCACCAACCTTCTTTCTAAATCGTCCAACCACAAAGACTAGCACCACTCATCTTTCTCTCTCACACCATTTCGTAGTGTACTTTTTGCCTTCTATCTTTCAGTGTACCATGATAGTTCATACTATCTTTAAAGGGAGATGCCATAAATTGCGTGCATGTTAAAGGAGAGATGATGGGTTACACTAATCCCAAACTGATAGCGGCAACACAGGACATGAACAGATTGGGTGAATCTCTTATTCATGATCATCATCTTCTTCTTCGACTACATAATAGACTTACGATCTAACTACAACGATAGAGACTACAAGGACCAGGATGAAGATTATCATGGACAGTGACTACCACTCTCGACAACGGGGAGGGGGACGAGCAATCTTAATAATGGCTCTAGGGATGAACAACTGCAAGGTGGAGGACCACGGAGAATGTTACTATGGCGGTTGATAAGCTTTAGTGAAGGGGATGATGAGTGCTCACAATGAGCCTCAATAAGGTGTACTTTGTGTGCTATAATGACTGATATAATGGACACAATGACTATTCATGACCAATACACATATATGCGTGTGTATATAAATAAAGATATAAATATATAAATATATATAGATAGATAGAGAGAGAGAGAGAACCAAAGCGAGCAATATAGAAAGAGAAAGAGAGAGCCTGAAAGAAAGCGAGATTGATAGATCACGAAGAAACAAAATGAGCGCAACAGAAAGAGAGTCAGGCATACAAAGAAATAAATAGAGAGATAGAAAGAGAGAAACAGAGAAAACCTGATATATATATGGACTACCCATAGAAAGAAGATAGAATGAGTGAAGGACACCAAGAGGGGAAATGATTGAGTCAGTGGTATAGAAAAGGGAAGACATAGTAGAAACAGAGAGGGAGAAGAGAGAACTATATAGTAAGGGAGGCACGAAAGAGAGGAGATGAAAAAAAGGGAGAGAGGGCCGCCCAAAGAGAGAGAGGATTGAGATCCCTTCCTGGGCCAATTTGTCCCAGCCTTTGACAATTGTAGTGTGTTAATGATCATCCTCATCCCCATGGTCCACATTCATTAGGCCCATCACCGGCAATCACTGTCCCTTTCATCCATGGTTGTCATCTGCATCTTTATTAGTCATGGTCAGCATTATTGACCAAAGTTGTACTTGTCATATATAATCATTGTCTCATTCGTCAACAGTCATCCTCCATGGTCTGCATCCATATCTTTATTGACTTCCATCTCTATTCATCAATAGATGTTCTGGGATCTTCGGCTGTGTCTTCTAGGGTAGTCTTCAATGTCACCAATGGTAGTCACATTGACAGTCTTTATCAGTGGTCATCACATGTGTTATTGATGGTTGATATTCCTTTCACTAACAAATATTATCCAAGTTTGCAAAGGCTGTTGTCTCTGTTGTCAGCAATTGTCATGAAAAAGAGAGAGGGAAGAGAGAGAGAGGAGCACATGTCATAGATATAGAAAACCAATCGATTGAGAAAGAAAAGAGAGAGAAAATAAGAGAGAGAGAGGAGCACGTGAGATAGAGAGAGAAAACCAATCAATTGAGAAAGTGATGTAAGAAAACTATTGAAATCATGAATAACGATGATTGAAGATGGACCCAACCAAGCTACCATTTACAACTGAATACTCGACATGATCAACGGTCTCCTTGACTCGGTCAACGGTTTGCCTTAAAGTACCAACGAAGATTGGCCGCCCATGAGGTGCACCCATTCCACCCCTCTCACCAGTCGCTTCATTTCTTTCAGTATTTCTCCGTTTGTTTAACGGTGTCATTGGACTAGATAGGAAAGTTGAGTGCCAAGCTTATCCTGACAGAGACCTACCGATCATTGACTCTTGGGCCAAACATACACCACAATGCTTACAGACAGTTTTCTTGTCCTCGATCGAGGAAAGGGACTCTTCCCTCATTAACATCCCTGGATTGACATAATATAAGGCATCTTCGTAAACAGTAGCTTGTTTGGGTCCACCTTCAGCCAACATTAGTCATTATTCTTATATCTGCATTGATTTCTTGTATCAGAAGAAAAGAGAGATGGAGAGAGTGGTGAGAAAAGGAGAGATAAAGTTAAAGAGAGAGAGAGACAAAGACAGAGGCGGAGACATAGACAGAGACAAAGACATAGAGAAGGAGAGAGAGAAGAGCAAGCAAAGGAGAAAAGAGTGAGACCAAGAAAGAACACTTGGTCCTTGCTCGATAATAAGATGAATATAGAAGAGAAGGAGTAGAGAGAGAGAATGAGATGAGACATTTAACACATCATTGTTTAATCCATAAAAAACTTATTAATTAGTTCATATTTATACTAATATCAAATAGTTGTTAGGATAGTTTATATAACTTAATCATAGCTGTGTTAGCAAACTATAACGGCTATGTGAAGATGAATCCTAGCTGCTAGATTATTTCCTTCCTATGTTCAATCCTAGTTGTATTTCTTTGAACTTCTATTGAATCCTGGTTACTATTCTGATGAGTATAGGGGCACGTGTTTCATTTTTTACTAGCTAATCTTTGTTATAGATACTATAGATCCTTCGGTGCTGATTTGGAGGCTGACTAGGCATCGTGTTTTGGACTCCCTTATCAGACATTGCCTTATTCTTCAGAAAGTGTTATTGTCTCTCGTCGATATCCCTTTCATTCAAAAATGTTATCCAAGTTGGCAAACATTATTTTCTTTGTTGTCGACAATTGTCGTGAGAGATAGGGAAAGTGAGAGAGAGAGAGAGAGGAGCACGATAGATAGAGATAGAGGAAACCAATTTATTGAGAAAGAAAAGAGAGAGATAGAGAACGAGAAAGAGAAGAGAAAGCAAAGGAGAAAAAGCGACCAAGAAAGATTGAGAGAAGAAAAGCGAGGAAGACTGAGAGAAAAGATCAAGACAGTGAGGAGCGATTGGGATAGACACTGACAGAAGAGAAAGGTGAGAAATGGACACAAAGAGAAGGAGAGAAAAGTGTGTTGAATGAGCGAGAGACATGCTAGCGACATATAAATCATTACTTACAATGAGTGGATAAAATGATTAGGGACGACATAGACGACCAATATCAACAATGTTTCTCTCGTTTTCCTTCTAGCTTTCAGCCAAATAGGATTGTGTTACATTTGCATGTTGAAGGAGAATGGTGACATCGAGTTAAAATTGTATGTGTTGAAGAAGATATCGAGGGTTACACTAATCCCACCGTCTCTTATTCTTCAGAATCGTCTTCTTC
This sequence comes from Wolffia australiana, assembly GCF_029677425.1. NCBI lineage: Eukaryota > Viridiplantae > Streptophyta > Magnoliopsida > Alismatales > Araceae > Wolffia > Wolffia australiana. The sequence goes on from NC_135847.1 coordinate 12,148,070, forward strand.
TTTCTCTTAATAGCATTACGACATTACCACAACAATAGTGACTGTGATTACCAGGATGATGACCATCATTGACACTGACTAGCATTCCCTACGACGGGGAGGGGGACTGTTGGCAACGAGAAGAAGCAACCTTAATAATGTTTAGAAGGACAAACAACTACAAGGAGGAGGACATGGATGATGTAAACATGGGCTGTCATTGAGTGTAAATGAAGGGGATGACAAGCTGACTACGAGTGTCAATGAGGTAGACCCGATGTGTCAAAATGACAGAGGTGATGGCTATCAATGACCAATAGTACAGCAACAGACATCAAGGAGAATAATAATAGCAGAAATGGGATGATTAAGTTTAGTGCTGGGACATTTAAAATCGATAATGAGTTTGATAGGGATGAGGACCTTTTATGAGTGGGATGAGGGCCTTTGGCGATGGTATGATTGTCGTTAATATCGGGAACAAAGATTTTCAAAAACTGTGACAAGGCCCATGGATGATGTGGACAATGATGGGGACAACAATGGACGATGATGGTTATTGGATATTCAACCTTTGACTGCCAGCTCGATAAGAGAATCGGCTTTCAACATTGGCAGAAGAATGGGCAACATACAGTTTTTTACTCCCCTTGTTTTATCTCCTTCAACTCATTCTTGATACATTGTTTTTCCTTTTTATGTCAAGGCAATTATGATTAAGCCAACATCTTGTGCTCTGCAAATAAGCAACTTTTGATCTGTTTTTCTACACTGGAATATCATCTGAAGTTTGGTTGTTGAAGTTGTAGTTCTCTCTATTCACTTTTCCTCCCTTCTTATTTGTTGTGAGTGGGTGTGAGACCCCCTTGAATTGGTATTAGAGCGAGTTTGATCCAATGAGAAAGAAAAAGTAGTCATGCCACTAAAGAGGAGTTAAGCTTCATCTCAGGCCAATGATAGGTCCCCTACAGAGGGGGACATCATGACTTCTACTGGAACAACCGTCAAGTCTCTCACTGAATCTGGTTATTGGTTTTCTATGCGTTCAAAAACAAACAACTCATATTGGGCTACGAGAATAGAAGTCCTTTTGGAGGCACATGGTCTTTGGGATGCTGTTGAGACTAGAGTTGTGTCAAGGACACAAGATCAACAACCACTGTCAACAATGCACGAAGCAATCATAGAGAGAATCTCTAAACCACTTGATATCAAGAAAAGTGGAACGGAGACATGGGCATTTTTGTGTGTTATGTTGGCTAAGTTTGATGTTGTTACAACAGCTATTGAGCAATATGTCAACATCGATAACATGCCATTGGATAAAGCAGTTGGATCTCTCAAGCTGCAGGAGGATAAGATGAAAGATTGTCAAGTCAAACGAGATGAGCAAGTTCTTTTGGCCAAAGCAATTGGGAAAATCAAGAAGTATGATGGCAAAAGCTCCCATTGAAGAGGTCGTGGTAGAAGCAAAGGAAGAAGATATGGTGGAAGAGGTTTTGATAACAATGATGAAGAGAAGCCCCATGACAAATCCGAAGTGAGATGTTACAATTGTGAAAGAATTGGTCATTATGCTTATAAATGTCGGAGAAACAAAGAGGAAAACGCCCACCTTGTTGATGCTGATACAAAAGAAATGTCAGCACTCTTGATAACATGCATATTTAGTAGCTTAATTCTACCATGTTTACATGTTTATTTGCATTAATTTGATTATATATGTGTTATCAAGCTTAAAATGATTAAATTTATTTTAAGAGCGATATTCTCCATTTTAGGCATTTTTACACATAAGGGAATTTTCTGACATCAAATTCTGAAAGAAAATAATTTTTTGGGGTCAGAATATAGTTGTTTAGATTTTTCTGATATTAAACTTGTAAATGAATGAATTTTATAAGTCCAAATATGTAGTTATTTATAATTTTTGAACGCTGACCAACCACGGTTAGGGTTAATGATCGGCGTCAGCCAATCATTTACCTAAATCATTATGGCATCACAATTAGCAATGTCACAATAGCATTGAAAGTTTAATTTTTTTACTTTTCACTTTTCCTAATGCAGGGTGATGTGGCCCAAGAAAAAAAGGGATGTTTTTTTAATAAATGATGTACGGAGAAAGAGGAGCACTGAATTGAAATATATATTTTTCTTTGACTGGTTAGCGGTTGTAGTTGCACCAACGCGTCATGTGACACCTGGCTCCACGTGTACATGTGGTGCACACATGTACATGTGGGGCACGCTGACGCGCCGCCATATCAGCTGCAACATATTTATTAATAAGATATTTAAATAATATACCATTATTCTTCTATTTTTATCTCTTTCCCAGTGTGACACGTGGCATGACGTGGTTGTCTATTGTGGATGACAAGGAAGAATCTAAGCCAATCATTCCACTAAATACTATGTCAATACAAAACCCTAACCAAATGACGTGATGACATTGATGATGACAAGGAGAGAGAAATCTATTGATTAAATCAAAGACTAGGAATCATCCAACTTCTAGACTAGATATCTGTTGACATGGTCGTTCGGTTTGCTTTGTGCTAATCTGAGCGATTTGTGCGTTCTGTTCGGATTTCTGAACAGAACAAAGTCAAAAACGAACTGCACTTCGCATAGACCCCTGTGCGGTTCGTTTGTGCGAATTGTGCGATTTTTTTTTTAGAAAATAAAAATAAAAAACTATGACTCGCTCATTTAGGGTCTCCACTCGGCCAGTCCCCACTCCCCAGTCTCCACTCGCTCCGTCGACCGTGCTCTCTGCTAGGTCTTTCTCAAGTCTCAAGTCTCAACCCCCCCTTCTCTCTCCCTACTTGGCTGCTCCCTCGGTCCCTCCGGACTCCGTCCCTCGTCGGCCATTGTTCTCACCGTCTCCCTTTTTGGCTGCTCCCTCCGTTCGTCGTTGACTGTCGAATCACCCTCTGCGAGGTATAAACTCTCCCGTTCCTTCTTCTCTCTTTCACTGACTCTTCCTCCCCCTCTCCTTCTCCCTATTCTTCTCCATTTTTTAATCTCCCACATTGCCTCTTCCTCTCCCTCGCCAATGTTCTCTTCCTCTAACGGTCTCTATTCTTCTCCAATTCTCTGCCCGCCACCCCCCCCCCCCCCCCCCCCCCCCACATCTCTCATTCACTCTTCCTGTCCCTCTCCCTCTCCCTCTCCCTCTCCATTTCTATGTCCCCCCCTCTCACGGTCTCTCTTCTTCTGCAATACTCTGTCCCTCCTCTCTCAAACACTCATTCTCTCTCTATCCCTCTGCATTTCTATGCCTCTCCCTGTCCATCGTCATCTTTTTCTCCAATACTCTGTCTCTCCTTCTCTAAATCGCTCTTCCTCTCCTTCTCCCTCTCCATTTGTATGTCTCTCCCTCTAATGGTCTCTACTCTTCTCCAATTCTCTGCCCCCCCCCCCCCCAAATCTCTCACTCTTCCTGTCCCTCTCCCTCTCCCTCTCTAATTCTATGTCTCCCCTTCTCTCAATCACTCTTCCTCTCCCTCTCCCTCTCCATTTCTATGTCTCTCCCTCTCACGGTCTCTATTCTTCCCCACCTGTCTGTCCCCCTAATCTCATTCACTCTTCCCTCCCCCTCCCTCTCCCTCTGCATTTCTATGTCTCTCCCTCTCACGGGCTCTATTCTTCTCCAACTCTTTGTCCCCCCCATCTCTCATTCACTCATCCTCCTCTCCTTCTCCCTCTCCATTTCTATGTCTGTCCCCCCTCTTTCATTCACCCTTCCTCTCCCTCTCCTTCTCCCTCTCCCTCTCCCTCTGCATTTCTATGTCTCTCTCTCTCACGGTCTCTATTCTTCTCCAACTCTCTGTCCCCCCACTCTCATTCACTCTTCCTCCCCCCCTCCCTCTCTCTCTCCATACCTATGTCCCTCCCTTTCATGGTCTCTCTATTCTTCTCCAATTCTCTGTCCCCCCATCTCTCATTCACTCATCCTCCTCTCCTTCTCCCTCTCCATTTCTATGTCTCTCCCTCTCCATCTTCCTCTTTTTCTCCAATTCTCCGTCCCGCTCTTTCATTCATCCTTCCTCTCCCTCTCCTTCTCCTTCTCCCTCTCCCTCTGCATTTCTATGTCTCTCTCTCTCACGGTCTCCCTACTTCAGCAATGCTCTATCTTCCCCTCTCAATCACTCATCCTCTCCCCCTCCCTCTGCATTTCTATGTCTCCCCTTCTCCATCTTCCTTTTTTTCTTCAATTCTCTGTCCCCCATCTCTCTTCACTCTTCCTGTCCCTCTCCTTCTCCCTCTTTATTGTTATGTCTCCTCGTCTCACGGTTTCTCTTCTTCTGAAATACTATGTCCCCCCTTCTCTCAATAACTCATTCTCTCTCTATCCCCCTCCATTTCTATGCCTCTCCCTGTCCATCTTCTTCATTTTTTCCAATTCTCTGTCTCCCCTTCTCTCAATCACTCTTCCACTCCCTCTCCCTCTCCATTTGTAAGTCTCTCCCTCTCACTGTATACTCTTGTCCAATTCTCTGCCCCCCCCCATCTCTATTCACTCTTCCTGTCCCTCTCCCTCTCCATATCTATGTCTCTCCCTCTCACGGTCTCTCTTCTTCTCCATTTCTATGTTCCCGCCTCTCTCAATCACTCATCCTCTCACTATCCCTCTCCATCTCTATGTCTCTCTCCATCCATCTTCCTTTTTCCCCAACTCTCTGTCCCCCCCATCTCTCATTGACTCTTCCTGTCCCTCTCCCTCTCCCTCTCCATTTCTATGTCCCCCCCTCTCACGGTGTCTCTTCTTCTGTAATACTCTGTCCCCCCCCCTCTCAATCACTCATCCTCTCTCTATCCCTCTCCATTTCTATGTCTCTCTCTGTCCATCTTTCTTTTTTCTCCAATTCTCTGTCCCCCCTCTAGCATTCACTCTTCCTCTCCCTCTCCCTCCCCATTTGGACTTCTCTCCCTTTCACGGTCTCTCTACTTTTGCAATGCTGTGACTCCCCCTCTCTCAATCTCATCCTCTCCCTCTCCCTCTCTCTCTCTCCCTATTCTTCTTTCTTCACAGAAATCCTCTCCCTCACCCTCTTTTCCTCCAATTCTCTGTCCATGCATTTTTTCGTGCGGGTATTGAAACTCTTACGCTCTATGCATGGTTTTCATTCGCACCCGGCAAGCGCACTGTTATAGGGCGGATTCGGCCGAGGAGCATTGGAGCATTTCTGAAGTCATCAGGAATTGGAGTTGCTTAGTTTTGGGTAAGTTTATATTGTTGAATCTGATTTTAGTTAGTACTGATTTGGCTTGGTGTTTCCAAATAATTTCCTGTTATTTATGCTGATTTCACCATTCCTCAATGTACGTGTAAATTTATGGATTGTATTGCTGGCTTGAAGTCATTCAGTACTGATGTCCGAGTCGTATTATGAAGGAATGGTTGCTATACCCTTGATTAAAATTTCAAAACCATGATATTTGTGTTAGATCCATGAAACAATGATTTCTTCGATAAACCAACGTATCTGTACTATGTTGCGTAAAATTGGATCATATAATGTTTGGAAATGTTTCTGGTTATTTCTCTTTATCTTTGTCTCCCAATTGATTCATTTATCTTTCTCATACTTTAGGACGAACTTGTAGTTTAAGATGGCTAGAACACCTCGATCGCATACCTCGGCTACCTCTGAGAGCTCTGCATCGTCAGAGGGGAGTGTTGGCCACAACCAAAAGAAGAGAAAGAGGAAGAACGAATGCTCTGCACGCATACACTTCACAGAGGTGACGCCTAGGGTTTTCACGTGCAATTTATGTGCGACTAGTACTAGGGGTCGTGCAGTGACAGTAGAGCAGAACAAGTATGGTTGCAGTACGGTTCTTGGCGACATTTGCTAAATGTGCACCGTAAAGAGTATAATGACTTGAAGGTTCAAGAGGGAAGCTCTTCTAACCAACCATCGGTGGCGAACATCTTTGACCAACAAAGTACAGAAAAATTGTACTTCACTGGTCGCACGTCAGAGATGATAAAAGAGGAGCTCGTACGCTTCATTTGTCAGTCAACTGCACCACGGAATATTTATGTTTAAAATACTTCATACGGCTACTGCGATACATCGCACAGGAGGAGATATCGATTCCATCTACAAGGGTTGTGAAGGAAAAGGCTTTCAAACTTTACACTGAGTTAAAGATGGGTATTCGTGACCGATTGGAGAGTGTCGATAAAGTGGCCATTACTCTAGATTGCTGGACTTTTGCCAATCGAATCTCATTTATAGGACTCATCGTTCATTAGGTAGATGCAAAATGGAAAATGTGCGAATGTGTCCTCGCTATACGTCACTTGGAGGGCTCGCATAGTGGGGAGTGCTTGAGCGAGATTGTGTTGGAAGTTCTGGCCGACTTTAAGCTGAGTGCAAAGCTCTGCGCAGTTACAACAGACAATGCTTCAAATAATTCAACAATGATGGCGACATTAGAATGAGAGTTGCGCGTGGTGACCCCCCGTTTTAGTGGAAAGAGACATGTGTTGTGTATTGCACACGTCATCAACTTAGTAATGCAGGTCGGACTGAAGGCGCTTGACGTCGTCGATGATGGGCCTGAGGCAAGCTTCATTGATTAAGTAGACCTCACAAACCTTGAGAACGTGTTCGATGCAGAAGTCTCAGAACCTTCTGTAATTTCCTTGGGGGACGTTGTTCGGCGCCTAAGAGAGGTAGTCGCCGCTATAGGTGGATCGTCGAAGAAAGAGGCAAAATATTTTTCCTACTGCCGACCGTTAAATATGTCAAACACGAGGATGATCTCGTTAGATTGCCCTACAAGGTGGAGCTCAACTTTCAAAATGCTACACGGGTGCATTGAGAAGAGACTAGTTGTCGATATGATGATGTCAACCGTTCTTCGCAAACGTTCTTTACTTGACGCAGAGTGGGACCTAATAGAAAAGTTTATCGACTTACTCAAACCACTCCAACACGGTACTTATGCCGCTATTCGGAGAAAATCACCGACATCAAATGAGGGTATAGCCCTTATTAAGGGACTAATGAGGCACCTTGAGCATATTAGAGTGGGAGTTACAGACCCCTCCATGCTTCCTGTGGGACACGCCATGTCTGCTAGGCAAAGGAACGCCTTATCTACTGTATGTTCTACTATGCGGGTGAAGTTAGAAAAATATGTGTCCTTACTTACACGAAATGAGGCTTTCACTATTCTCTCTCTACTCGACCCATCCATGAAGCTTCGTTTGACTGATCCACATACTAAGATTGATGTTCTATCTACCATTCACAATATCATGGAGTCCAATTAGTATCCAACAATGTTGTGAGTCGACCCACCGAACCATCTGCACTATCAATGACGAGTGATTTCATACAAATGGAGCTAGAAGAACTACTAGATCCGTCAGAACTACCGCACAAAGTTGAGTCTATTGAGGAGCTCCACGTATATGCGACGGCCCCCCCCCAGCTTTTGGTACAGAGGTGTTGCATTGGTGGAAGACGACAGGTAGCGTGAAAATTGCATTTTTCATAGTCTTACTCTCTTACTTTCATGGTTAAATATCTGATTAATTTTACCCCCCTTAACAGGTCAGATTTCTTACCCCACGTTAGCATTGGTTGCGAAGGAATTCCTAGCTGTACAAGCAACGAGTGCGGCGTGTGAGCATCTATTCTCTGAAGGTCGTCGTGTCATCAACTATAGGCGATCGCGGCTCACGGTAGAGAGCGTTGAAGTCCTAATGATGTTGAAGTCATGGTACAGCAACGACGACTTAGGAGCAGATGAGGACGAGGACGGTGATGAAGATGATGGACCAATTGACATTCGTGTCAACGCGCCATAGAACTGCATCGTGAGTGTTTCAGTCTCAAGAAATTCCCTCTATCAGCAAGTCTACCACGAATCTCATCTACATATTTCAATGATTTGATGACTATTGTTGTTTCATTCATGAACCAATCGCTCACATTTGCTTCACTCATATTGTTTCCGCTTTATCTCTCTCTCTCTGTATATATATATATATATATATATAATCTTTTAAATGCTCCTTGACAGTACTGCATCTCTAAACTATACTTTGGTCCTCTCTGTGTTACACTCCCCGTTGGTTTTAATCACAATTCTTGGAACGTCATTCTCACATAAATATTATCACATCTCCTACAAAAGCAGGTACATCCACAGCCACGCGGAGTCAATGGAGGACACAGGAGGGAGGAAAAGCTGCGCACCACGGAGGAGTGTGCGACTTCTCCGACGACGACTGCAAAAGCAACCTCAAGCCTCCACTGCTATTGTCATCAGCTCGGGCTCTAAACCAGATGGTGATGACATCAAAACACGCACAAACAATATCGATGGAGGGAACAGAGAGCAACTTTCCCCACTTCAAGAAATTCTTATTTAGATGAGTACCAGGCGCATCATGTTTGAAATTCTAGCTATCCCGTTGAAAGACTTCTGTCCTACGACACATGGAGGAGAAATCATGCATACTCAATGGGATGACACTGAATTTTGGGAGCGTGGCGGTTTCACTCCAGCAATGATAGAAGCTGTCCAAAAAAACGTCAGTCGTCACGCGTCCCGGCTCCTTTGAAGTTTATGATACTTATTTTGCCAGAACATCTTTTACGAATCTCTACACTCAATGACACGTTTGGTCTGTAGTAGTAATTGTTGTTAGGCAAAGACTAATTAATTTTGTCATTTAAACTTCTATTGAGTAATGCCAAGCTTAAAATGGACCGACTTTAAGGTCAAACAGTAAAACTTCAAATTTCCAAGTTTAATTTTGATAATTAAACAACTGTGGTCTACTTGAATATACTAGATAAGTGTAAATAGAGATTTTCCGCACGACATACTCTACATATGAATAGATTAGTATGGACGTTTCTTTATCATTTGACTCTTTTGTACTCAAAACTCTCAATTTTTTTTAAAATTAAATTTTCTCATATTTAAAAATTTATAATACCTTCACTACTAAAATTTCTATTCATCTTATAATTCTATTAATTAACATATCTTCCGCACTTGTCCTCTTCTGGAATTTGCCAAATCATAATAATTAGTAAACTTTTCATTATGACAACAAACACACCCTAATAAACTCGCCATTTAAATAATTAACCCCCCTATTACATATACCGGTATACTATGTAATAACTTAGAATGTTCTTGGTTTATTATAATTTGCTATATGCAGAATAATTATTTTCTACCTCTGCGCAATTTTATGCAATTTCTGATAGGATTAACTATATGCAATTTAGCAATTATGTGCAAATTATGTTCGTTTTGTGCGAATTTGTTCCTTTTGTGCGAATTTGTTCGGTTTGTGCGAATTGTTCGCATTGTGCAAATTCTTTCAGTTTGTGCGAATTGTTTGGATTGTGCGAATTTGTGCGGATTGTGTGAATTTGTGCAAATTGTGCGAATTTGTTCGAACATCTATTCTACTTTTCGCACACAAAATGAACAGCACAACGAACAACCCCCTCTGCGGTTTGTTTGTGCGAATTTTTTGTTTGTTTTAAACGAACAGAACAGAACGACCATGTCTAGATATTTGTGATCCAAAACTCTGATTGAGCTAATATTTTAACGGTAGCTTCATCTTTATGACCTCTACCTATCCATATGTTGCATCTATAAATTAACTCCCGATCTTTATACAAAACATCTTTAAGCTCACTGCAACCTAGACAGGCAGATTGAAATAAAGTGAAGTTTTGAAGGTCTATCAATGGTGTCTTGGTGTCTCTTTTGCTTGGAGAGGGTCAACAAAAAAGTGGGGAGGTTGATATGCATAAGGTAGATGCCTTGATCCAAGCGGAATATAGGGATCCAAGGTTAGTCTCTTATCTTACATTGGTTCTTCATCAACACACTTAGGTAGCTTAACTATCATCATCATCCATCACCTCTATCATTCACCATCACTCATCCACCTCAACCTCATCCATTATCATCCTTATATATCATTATCTATCATTCACTTCACGCATCCTCTACACCGTTATGATCTCGTCACCTACTCCTCTCCGTTTGTTTAAGAAAACATACATAACTAGACATCCCATTTTAATCATCATTCTACCATATTTTTCCTACCTCCATCACTGCATCTACTATCGTCCACATCATGCTATCATGATCCCTTCTCGTCTTTCCGCTCTCTTTCATAACATTAATCCCTGAAGTAGTAGACCCTAAATTATTCAACTCTAAAACAATTACTTCTTATCATTAATGCTCATCTTGTCTCATACCACCATTCCCATCTACCATGATCATCTTGTCCTACTCAATTATCTACTATTGATACTAACACGATATTTGTCCATCTTAAATAACTAGTACCAACATCACAATCATTATCTTCACCCATTTACTCCCTCGTACATTTTATGTAATCATTCTCCCCTTCTCCAAATCATCCAATATAGAGAGCTCTTTTCCTAATATTTGTTCCCCATGGAGATGACCCTTACTAGTCACTAACTAACTAAATTACATTTATGAGTAAAGGTTTATAAGTTTGATTAAACTCATTTTCACGACGGCATAATTTTTACCCGAATTTTGAGTTTATCAACTACTAATGATAGTTGTTAGAGATCGCACTAGTGTGTAGTTCCAAGGAGTTGAAGAGCAACACTTGGAAGATGTTGGTGCAACAAATCACGACTGGTGATAGAAGCTCATTTCAAGAATTAGATGAAACTCTACATGGTTCTGTGAGATTCAGATTCGGGTCGATCTAGGAGATTTGTGTCAAAAGAAGCATTCTATTGAGTTATCAAGATGGATGACAAATGGAGTTAAGTAATGTATGTTATATTCCAAGACTTAAGCCTAACATTTCAAGTGTGGGCAGTTAGATGAGATAGGACGGAAGATGATGTAGGAAGAGGAATTAATCTTCATATATGATCAACAAAAAAGGCTCCTATTGAAGGTAAAAAATGAGATTGTGCTTCTACTTGTTGAAGTTGAGTCATGTGGTGAACTGTATGGTCACCTAAACCAAACAGATTTGGTTTGGACATGGACATTTGAATTTATATTCTTTGAAAGAGTTGTCATCTCAAAAGATAGTCAAGGGACTTCCTCATCTTGAGGTCCCAGAAAATCGTTGGAGAGATTGTGTTATAAGCAAGCTACAAAGACATCCTCATGTTGCATCTTTTAGGGATACACAACCCTTGGAGCTCGTCCATGGTGATATCTATGGGCCAGTATCACCTATCACATTTGGAGGGAGAAGGTATTCTTGACCTATGTGGGCTTCATTTCTGAAGAAGAAGAGTGAGGTGCCCCAAAACATTCTCAAATTCAAGACTACAACTGAAGTAGAGAAGGGCGTGAAGATTGAAACTCTCAGAATGGGTTTAGGGGGAGAGTTTACTTCCTCATAATTTTCTTCTTATTGTGATGAGCAGAGAATCAAGCATCAGCTTTTAGTGCCATATTCCCCGCAACATAATGGTATTTTTGAAAGAAGAAACATAATTATTATGGGCATGGTCAGAAGTATGTTGAAGGAGAAGTGTCTACCTCATGAAGTTTGAGGGGAGGAAGTAAAAACGTGAGTTCATATTCTGCACCATGCTCAAACTAGATGCCTACATTGAGATATCCCTTATGAAGTTTGGAAAGGGAAGACCCCAATGTAGAGCACTTGGGACTATATGGTTCTCCATACCATGTAACGATATTGGGGGAGAGGCTAAAGAAATAGGATGATAGGAGCAAACCTATGATCTTTTTGGGCTATGTGACTAGCACAAAAGGCTATCAACTCTATGATCACTACCTTAGAAGATCAGGTTAGTAGAGATGTGATAATTGAAGAAGGTAGTCATTGGGATCGAGTGATCCCTTCTAATCGTGAAGATATGTGACCCCACCAATGTCTCATTAACCATACCAAGTGCCACAACAATCTGCTACCACCCATTGAGTGAGCCTCACGAGTTGTCGTGCTGTCAAATGAGAGCACCATATGCAACCAAAGACTTCCACTATGCCATCCTTGCCAAGCACCACGGTGGTTTGGTACTGCCTAACCAGCAAGCTTGGATAGCCATAGAGTCATCTAGAAAGAGGGTCGCGAGAAATTGAGTCTCATCATTCGGAACTCATAGTTTGTGGTCCAAGCCACTTCATGTCATCCCCTAAGTGCCATAATGGTGAGACATAGTAACATCGAGCAATTGCACAGTACAAAACCAAAAGAATCCTACCATATCACCCCTTCAAAGTGTCATGATGCCCCCTGCCATCAAATTAGTGGGTGTCACAAGCCGTAGTGTCATAAGGTGAGAATGTTCTGCACAACGGGAAAGCATCATTCCAAACTTGTAAGGAAACATCCACAACCCCAACCACTTCATGGCACCCACACCAAGCACCACAACAGCCTACTACCACCCATCAAGTGAGCTCCACGAAACGTAGTACCACTAGCCAAGAGTGCAGTATGTAATCGAAGAGTCCCCCCTCCCCTCACCCAAGTTCCATGGCAGCTTGCTACCATGCAACGAGTGAAGTTCGCGAAATGCACTACCACTGGCCAAGAGTGTATTACGCAACCAAAGAGTCCTCCCCACCCAAGTGCCATGGCAGCCTACCACAACCAATGAGTGAGCTTCGCAAGGCACAATGCCCCAAGAATGATCTCTACATGCAACAAAAATTCCAATACCTGTGCTCCCGCCTAGTAGACGCCGGCCCACTACCACCACGAGAGTACACATGACTTTAAGACCTAGTGTGTCATCGGGAGGAGATCACCAAACGTGATCAGGACTACACTCGCGACCAAGAGGGAAACATTGGTGGGCTAGATCCCCACATACACAATGGGTGGACCGCCATATGCGCGGCCAATACACTTGCATTACATTGGGGATTCACAAAAATAAACATTGGGTGGTTACATACGAATCTCATGGCCCCCTCCACCCTTCAAGCCTACCCAAGTATGCCCCTCGCAGATGGACATATGTGCGAGTGACCAGCACACTGACATGTGTACAATGGCTCTTCTAGAAGGACTTGCGGGAATGTTCAGACCTTGTTTTGAAGCGACATTCTGTTGTGGCCCTTCGTGCCCACGGTCACTGCTTACTCTAGTTTAGATATGGCAGGAGCTGCACCTAGTCTCTCTCCTATGAGAGGTGCCTCCTCTGGCCAAAACGATTGTCACGTTCTATCAATACCAAGATTTTCCAAACTCAGGACTCCTACCTTATGACTGGTACTTAGGCCTAGCCGTATGAGCGACCATGCTCTCTTCGCTAAAAGATGGTGCCATTAGCAAGAGAGCCAGGCCATTTCTAATATTTTCTCAGGAAATAGGTGTATCTGATGGTTCCTTAACACCCGTAAATAGGATCCCCTACCGATGGAGTGTGTCCTTTTTCTGAATGCATCGACTCCCCTATATATGAAAAACTACAACCCTTCATTTGCAACAAGTAGAACTAAAAATGAGACTAAATCCTCTAGTCTTTCTAATGATGTTCAGAGCTGCTGTTTGGCACTGAACTGTGTTTCTCACAAAACATTGTTGGCCAATTCCCAATAATTTGAGAGATTGCCCGATGATTCCCTTAATCGTCGCTTCCCACCACATGTTGCCCATATAGCTTGGGTGTGCAACAATAATCTAAACATTAACTTGAGCGATTGGGCTGAAATTTTGATACATCATTTTTACAATCACAATGCATGGTACTTAATTTCAACCCAAATGGAGGCCTAACTTGCCAAGAAACGTTTTGAAAAGTTTCTTATAGTCTCCCTTGTCATTTTTTGGGTGTTTGTATCATCATCATTCGGTGTTAGTTGGGCACCAAAATTTGAATGCATGTCTGTACTACCCCATTGGAGAAGTGCATCAAAGTATAGGTCAAGCAGAGCCCCACATCACTAGGAGATGTAAATCAAATTTTATGATAACCTCCCTCTACAAGGGAAAACACCTACACATTTGCACGCACAGCACCGATGAACTGCCAAGCAAGTGCAGGCAGCCAGTAGGTGAACAGTCCTTAAATTTCAACCCCCATTGGAGACGCATAATACATTTCAGCATAAAATGAGCCAACATTACATGCAAACAAGATTCAACTTTTGAGGTATCACCTATCTTCAAATCCCATAGTTGTGGGAAAGGCAAATTGAAACTTGTGTTAACTTCCCTCTATGGAAAAAAGCCTATATCAATGGGGATGCAGGTGCAGCGTAGGAGGCCAGACCCCCGCTCTCTTGAGTGCCCATTGTTGGTTTCAAGAGGCCTTGATTTTGATGAATATTACATGATGATTCCATGCAAACGAAGACTTCAAAAAAAATCATAACGGTATCAACAAAACCATGAAATGAATCGCATGTTCACGAATCGCATTCATGATTACTTTGATCCTCGAGTTAAACATGTCGAGCTGCTCATGTGTGCAGCATCTAGATGTATTCATGTGATCCTCAGCATGTCGAATCTCCTCCACCTTGGTGAGCTCCATTCAACCTCCACCGCCGTCATTACGCCATCCCCATCGCGTCGGAAATGGAGAGGTGTTATGGGGAGAAGGGTGAAGAAGCAGAAATCCCATTAACAATTTTGGCTTGGGTGAATCTCAGGGCCTTCCCCTATTTATACAAAGTGGGTATTTTTCATAAAACCCCCAAACTTAAGTATATCTTTGATATTCAAAGATCATTTTTGTGTAACCCTCAAGTTAACGACTATGGTGGCCCAATAACCTTTATTAGCCCTTCCAAATTAATTAAATATATCATCATGTAGATTAATTAATGTGGAATTTATTTAATCTAATCAATAGGGACTCAACCTGTCATGGAGGTCTGTCATGTCAATCATCTTGGCTCATACGGACCCATTATACATGTATGTCACTTTGGTCATGTGCATTTTAGTTGTACCCATCACACAGATTGGTCATGTCGGTGGTGCGGGTTTAGTCGGACCCACCATACATGTTGGTCAAGATGATGTACCCAAAAAAGCATAAAATAGTAGAATTATAATTTAAGAGGGAAAAACATTGGGGTTATGGATAAATAAAAGTGATTTTGACATATCACTGTATTTTAGGTATCTAAATCCCCATTTATAAAAAGTTGTGATCCCTATCAGTCTTGTCACTTTGTCAGCTGACCACTAGTCGCGGGTCATTGAAAGAGAAAGATATTCCTAATTTCATTAAGATCTCCAATATATTTTTTAGTGTTTATTATTGGTTTCTTTTATTCATTTTTGTTCAATACAAAATGCTTGGCCTACGGGGCATATTCAAGCTCTAGTTTAAACCACTTGATTGATCGATTGATGATTCAATAGGTTGAGTACCATCATCAGCCACCCTCGTAGATAATTGTCAATGATGGGCGATCAATGATGGAGTCAGCAACCATCAGTGATGGGGATGGTGCCCATGGAGGAAGGGGATAAAAACTATGTTCTCTCTCATCCTCTCAGTCACTTCTAGTCTCTCTATTTTGCTGCTCTCGGTGCCTCCATCTCCATCTCTCGCACTCTCCCTCTCAATTTTCTTGGGCCTGGCTTTTTCCTTCTCAGCCTATTTTTTTAATCTATGTCCTCTCATTCTTTCACATTGTTTTATCTTTACCTTTCTAGTTGTGTCTCTCTCAATCTCTCTGTATGCTGGTCTTTGTGTCTCTCAATCTGTCTATCTATCTCTCTCTCCCCATGGTATCTCTCTCACTCCTTTTTATTGGGAACCAAACAATCAGTCCATTTTCCCTACAAACACACACCAAACCCAAAAGCATACTTGTAGGAAAGATGTGCCATCCAATTTTGTCATCCAACATCATTCATATGTCTAAAGCAATGACTAAAAAAATTGACATCCATCATCACTCATTTGTAACACCAGTTTCAATGATTGTGATAACAACCATCAACAATGAGCCATTAATGATGGGTGTGAGGACTGTCAATGATGAGGATGAGTCCCCTGTATGTCAGGTACGATGAGCATAAACGTTGTGTGTTGATGACAAAAATGACATATTTAAATGATGTAGAACATCTGTCAATGACCAAGATGAAGGACCTGAAGACGAAGATGGAGGCCAAAATACTTAACAAGGGCTGCATAATGGGCACCATGGTGACCATGGCAGTCTAGGAGAATGAGGACCCTATACCATGCGGACAATGACAATTGTGAACAACGAGATGAAGACCATCAATGATGGGAGAATGAAAGTTGACAAAGCAATGACAATGACGATGACCATTGATGACGGGGTCAAAGATTGCTAATGATGGGACAACAACCATCAACAACAGGACAAAAGTAGTCTGCAAGGGTTTGACGACCATCACTGATGAGGATAGTGTCCTTGAATGAGGGTCAAGATGATGTGTACGATGGGGGAGACCACCAACAATAAAGGGGGCATTGTCCAAGGATGACGAAGACAATGATGCTTGACGATGGGCAAGACCCCGAGATTGGGATGATGAGTATCAACGATGAGGATGAAACATGGAGATGACTAGAAAAAGGTAGTAGAAGTCAACATAGGTGTTGGGGATGTGTCAACCCACCCCCCCCACCGCGGGAATGCAGGAGAGTGGGGGCTTGACTAGTCAAACCTGAAAGAGAGGGGGCTTGTCCACACTTTCTTGTCATTTTGCAAGGAATGGCCCATTTGGGGCTCCTTTCATTTTTTATTTATAGGGTATCACCCTGTTGTGAACCCTAATCTGAAAATAGTTTTACAACCATCAAGTTTTTTCTGTTCATTGTTCTTGTCCCTCTCCCTCTCTTCACTCTATCTACCTTGATTTATTCTCCAATGGATCATTCATTGGTGCTCACTCCCTTGTCTTGGGAGTTCAACGTGGAGCTCTTGGGAGTTCAAGGTGGGCCTTAGAAGTTAACATAACGGAGATGACATACGTAGGTTATTATCTACCTCTGCATGCCATCATATTGATCATGTGTGGGTCAATATATTTCACATTTTACCATAGCATCTTGGGATTTCCTTCAATAAGTCGTATCAGATCTAGCTATTTGTTTTATTCAAACTTGATATGTCATCGTCGTCATCTCCTTTTGATCTCGAGAAGCTATACAAGTATTCGAACTTCAATCTATGGCATTAGTTGATGTACGAGCTATTGATCTAGTAGGATCTGATGTTGACATTGGATGGGCCAAAACCTGAAAATGTTACGACAAGTGATTGGCACAAGTTTCAGCCAAAAGTGACAAATACCATTCATTTTTGTTTGACTGATAGTTTTTTTTATCATGTTCTTGGCCCTAAGGATCCGCCAATGATTTGGGATAAGTTGGCAAATCACTTTGCGTCAAAGTTGATGATGAGCAAGTTGGCATTGATGAGAATATTGTTTAGGCTATGTATTTCTGAAGGTGGTGATTTATCTATTAAGATTGGTTGATTGAATCAGTTGATTACAGATTTGATGAAGATAGAGGAGGTGTTCTCTAACAAGAACAAAATTATATTTCTGCTTGAGTCACTTTCGAGGTCATATGATCACCACGTGAAGACCTTGTTGCACTGAAGCAAAGCACCTGGTCTTGAATAGGTTATTACAACCTTGTTGGAGTATTATCAATATAATAAAGGAGCTGGAGATACTCATGGTGAGGCACTCAATGTGAAGAAAAGGAAGGAAGGTAGAAGGCAGAAGGGAAAGTTGAGAGAGAAGAACCATCAGTTCAAGTCTACAACCAATTGGTTGAAGAATATTACAGGTCACAAGTGTCATGAGAAAGGACATCTAAGGAGAGATTGTCCAAAATTGAAGAATCGGAAATCGATTATTGGTGAGACAAGCACTGTTAATGTTAGTAGTGATGGAGAAGTATACTATGGCTTGGTTGAGGAGAGTAGAGATGGAGAAGTCTACTATGCCTTGGTTGCCACATGTGAATTAGTGAACTCTTGAATTCTTGATTCTGGTTCCTCATATCATGTGTCCTCACGCTGAATGGCTTCACTCTTATTTGAGTGCTTCAATAGTGATTTTCTACGGGGAATAATGCTCCATGCAGATTCACCAGCATTGGAACGACAAAGATCTAGATACTTTATGGAACAATCAGAGAATTGGGAAGTGTGTGGTTGACGTAGCGAAAATAGGGTGTTAATTTTGTGTTCTTAATTTTATTTGTGTCAATGAAATAAAATTTTCTATTTGTATACTTACTCAGGAATGTACAGTTGTGAGTAAGGTCGTCTCCACAGGGATTGGCTCTTAGAGATTGAATTGACTATTGACTTAGGGAATAGTGAAAAGGAATTTAAGAACGATAATACACATGGGCAATTCAATAATTTTTAGTGTTTACTTGAATTCAGGATAGGTGAATGTGATGAAATTTTCACAGGAGATTACTGAGTTTCAAAGTAAGATGAAAGAACTCCCCGCAATAGTAATAAACAAACACATATAAGTGTTTGTTGTAATGTCTAAGAGAGAGCAAGAGAGAATTTCATAGTGAGTTCATAAAGGAAGTCCCGTCTAATGATTTTATACAGACCTCAAATTTTATGTATTTTTTGTAGAGAAATATTAACGATTTTTTAAAAAAATTGGAGAATTTTTAGAGGTCATTTGGTTGGATAATTTTGAGGGTCAATGCACGGAGGAAAGGTGTTTGATAAAATTCCTAAATAAAGAAAATGGACTTATATGGGTATTTATAAGGAACGAGAGTATTTTTTAGGTATTATATCTTAACAATGTTTATAGAATAGGACGTTTATCTTCCTAGATTTTATTATATATTTTTATTGATTTTTAATTTTTAAAAAATATTAAAAACGGTTGTTTACAAATCCTTTAAAAGATAAGCGCATCAAGTGCTTGAAGAAACACCAGAATGGAGTTTCCGGTTCTTTTTATTCTTTTGCTCGAAATTGAATGACTTCAATTTCGAGAAATGGATTAAGGATGATTCCTCAATCCTTTCTTATATTAAATGATATATCAACTAAAATTAAAGTAAGTTTGAATTACTTACTGGATTTTGGCGGTGGATGGGGGTCGCCGACGGCTCCTGATCTCCGTTCTTCAGGTAAGTATTCCTTGATCTTTCCTCTAGTGTCTCTCTCTTTTAGCTCTCCCTTCAGGTCATGGAGCTGTCACAACCATTGACCGAGAGAACCGAGAAAGGGGGAGATGGAAATGGTGCTCCGCCATTAAAAAGAAACGTTGATTACAAACCCGAAATCGGTGGCCAAAAGATCATTTTTTGCAATTTACATCATTTTTATAGGTCAGGAACGGTCTAATGACCTTACTGACCCGTGTGGGACAACTCTGGCGCCATCTCCGGCGACGGAGATGGCAGCGGGAGGAAATTGGTCAATATTATTCTCGATCGTCTAATCCTGTATGAGAGGGATCAACGGCTACGATTAAATCGTAGCCGCGGGCCCTCCTTAGATCTGGTGGACCTGCTCCGTCAGCGGTGCCACATCAGCAATGATTCCACTTATCCGCATTTGATATGTCCACGTCGGTGCTCCATGATGAGCTTTTGCCTGAAAGTAGAAGAAAATAAAGATAAAAGAAATGCATAATATGAACTGATCTTAACCGTTCAATCTTCTTAGATGAACAGTCGAGATCATACGCTCGACTTATTAAAAAGCCTGTTTTGATACGGGCTTCGGGCCAGGTTGGCTCGAAGCCCGGTCGGATTTTAAGTGTATTTTTCTTAAGATCGCGGCCCGATGGGCCGCGATCACTCTCTTGCCATCTATGGCCCAGCCCAATCTTCTGAAAAATGATGTGTTATAGCAATCCCATATTACTCGTTTTAGAAAATGTGGACAGTATATAAATTCTGAGATCCATATCAATGTGAATTGAAATAAACCTCCACTTACCTTTGGTGCGAGCTACTCTTACTTGGGTCTCTTTGACTTTTGCCGGCCTTGGCTGCACTTACAAGTGGCGCCCGTGGTGTGTGGCCTTGGCTGCGCACCTTGGCGGCTCCTTAGGATCCCCTTTTTATTTATTATATCTATAATTTTTATTATTAAATTTATTTTACTAATTTTTATTTGTTTATTTTCTTTCTACTTAATCAACGACTTTCATACTAATTTTTAGAAATGCAAAAAACGCATTAAAAATATGACATTTTACATAATGAATGAATAATTGCATAAAAATGGAATTTAACATAAAAATGCATCTTCATTCCGTTGAATGACTTCATAACCCCTTAAAAAATGTTAATTTACATGCATGATTTGTGGTGCGTCAGTGGTATATGTAGCAGAGCTATGACAGAAATTGATTTCCCTATGTTGTTTGGAGGCGAACGGTTAGACTTTCAAGGCCGTGAAAGGAGATGTGAAATTTTGTGAGGGAAAACCCACTGTAATGAAGGGGCCGCGTATACGAGCAAATATTTACTAGCTTTAAGGGAGCAGTGTGATAGGTGGAGCTCTAGTTGCTACACCACATAAGTCAATGACAGATGGTACACTCTTGTGGCACTTATATCTAGGTCATATGAATGAGATATATACATAGAAGCTACATGCACGTGGGCTAGTACCTAGGGTGACAACTTGCAAATTGGATTTTTTTGCAAGTATTGCATCATGGTCAAACAGTGTAGGGTGAATTTCAAGGAGGCAAAGCCTGACACTCATGGTGACATGGATTATATTCATGTTGGTGATATTAACAATTGAATATCCATGATTGTCCCAGTTATGTGTTTGCATTGGCCGATGGACCTGTAAGCCGAAAGTTGACACTTCAGGCTAGTATTGCATTGCTTGAAAGTTGACACTTCTTTGCAGCAATTAAAGCTGCAATGAAGGCCTTGTGATTGAAGGGTTTGTTCCAAAAACTCAATATTTCTCAAGGTGGAGTTCCTATGTTATGTGATTGTCATTGTGTTAGTTTATCGGCAAGGAATGAGGTCTACCATGCATAGTCAAAGCACATTGATGTGAGGCATCACAAAATCCATGTGTTGTTAAATTCTGAGGCGATTACTCTTTAGAAGGTTCACATGGAGGGGAATGTCGATGATATGTTGAATAAGATCGCCACAATGGAGAAGTTCAAACATTGTTTGGACTCGATGTCCATTGCAATTTGATACAAATGAAGTGCCTACAATGTGGTGAAACGACTGGGGTGTTTCCCAAGGTGGAATTTTTTGGCAATGTGTCAGCCCCCTCCACAGCATGGGAATGCAAGAGAGTGGGGGGCTTGACTTGTCAAACCCCAAAGAGGGGGCGTGGCCCCCTCCTTCTTGTTGTTTTGCATGGAATGGCCCATTCTAGACACATCTCCTTTGTTATTTAAAGGGGGTATCATCCCCTTTTGAATCCTCATCTGAATCTGGTTTTACAGCCATCAAGTTTTTTCTGTTCATTGTTCTTGTCCCTCTCCCTCTCTTCCCTCTCTCAACCTTGGTTTATTCTCCAATGGATTATTCCTAGCTGTTCACTCCCTTGCCTTGGGAGTTCAAGGTGGAGCTCCTTTACTGCAGCATATGACAAGCCTAAGCTCAGCACCAAGGCCCTTAGAAGTTGACATCACGGCGATGACATAAGTAGGCTCATTATCTATGCTGCGCTTTACCATAGCATATTAAGATTTCTTTCAATAAGGGCCCTCAACTACAGAATGAGAGGGATGAAGACTGTCCTCAACGGAGACGATACTGGTGGGTGATGGGGACAAGCACAATGGTTACACTTGAAATGAAGGGCCAGCAAAATTCTATGTCTCTCTCACTCTTGCTTGCTCTTTTGATGTCTTTTTCATCTTTTATCTCCCTCGCTCTCTCTCTCTTTCTCTTTCGTGCTCTGTCCCAAATTGTTGGATCATTGCAATATTTTAGCTTAACAAGGCCTGACATTGCATTTGTATTTAATAAAGCTTGTCAAAAAATGCATAACCCCTCTCTTAATGACTGGAAATTGTTAAAGGAACTATCCTAGATGGACTTTTTATCAATAAAGTTTCTAATTTCTCCATAAGTGTCTTCAGCGATGCAGACTGGGCAGGTGATCAAGAAGATCACAGGTCTATAAGCGGTTTTCTAATCTTCTTAGGCAATAATTTAATCTCCGGAGCTCTAAAAAGCAGCCTACCGTTGCCAGATCAAGTACAGAGGCAGAGTACAAATCCATAGCCCATATTTGCGCTTTGTAGAATTTGAAAAAGGTATTTAGCTTGGGATAAAAGAAAACCATTTGTAATGGGAATTAATTCAATGCCTAAGAAATAGTGTGCTGGTCCGAGATTTTTAATGGCAAAAGAGCTTTGTAGATGATGAACTAAATCTTTGATGGTGGATGGACAAGGTGAGAGAACTAAGATAACATCAACATATATTAAGACAAATACTGGTGCCGATTTTGAGACCTTAAAGAATAAGGATGTATCAGTTTTAGAGCCGGTAAAATCTAAGTCAGAAAGAAAGTTTGTTAGTTTGGTAAACCAGGCTCTGGGGAATTGTTTTAGGCCGTATATAGACTTCTTTAATAGACACACATGATTGGGGAAATCTGGATTTTTGAATCCAGTGGGTTGCTCCATGTAGATTGTCTCAGTTAAGCCTCCATGCAAGAATGCATTGGAGACATCGAGTTGATGGATTACCCAGTTACTACGAATTGCAATCGACAGCAGCAGCCGAATAGTGGTATGTTTGATTACAGGACTGAAAGTCTCGGTAAAATCAAACCCTTCATGTTGTGTATATCCTTTAACAACCAACCTGGCTATGTATTTTTCAACTTCGCCAGTTGGTTTGTACTTAACTCGGTAAACCCCACTTACATTCTATGATGTGTAAGTTAGGATTCTTAGGCACCAATTTCCAGGTGTTATTTTGTAATAAGGCACGAATTCTGCTTTCATAGCATGCATCCATTCAGGGCTTTTGGATGCAATGCTATACGAGTCAGGTTCCTTAATGTGTGGCAGGTATGTTAGAAAGCATTTAGGCAAAGGATGTTTAACTGCAGCAAATACTAAACGATTATTTTTAGAATTAGAATCAGTAATTCGATCACTCTGAAGATAGATATTTTCGACAGTCCTTGTTTTGAGAAGATCTCCTGGTTCAGGAGAGTAGTCTAGAGTTGATAGGATAGGAAGCTCAGCTTCAGAGGGATTATTGGGATCAAACATTTGAGTGGCCTTTGGGTTGCCAGTTCCAGGATCAGGGATTTTCTCCTTGGAGTCAGACGATGAGGTGTGATTATCCTTATCATTGTCGATGATGACTGAGTCATCATTATCGTGAACTGAAGAAATAACATTTTCGGATTCTAAGGTAGATTCAGTTCCAGTCGAAAGGCCAAAGGTGTCATTATGGAAGGGTCCTAATAGGCTAATGTCATGGGTATTTTGATTAATTTGAGAGAAAGGAAAACATTCTTCAAAGAAAATAACATGACGAGAAATGAAAAACTTGCCTGTGTGGAGAGATAAGAAGCGGTATCCAAGGTGCAGGGCACTGTAGCCTAGAAATATACACTTTTCTGATCTGGATTCAAGTTTATGTTTGGCATAGGGTCTAAGATATGGGTAACATAAGCAACCAAATGTTTTTAGAATAGAATAATCAGGCGGATTTTTGAAAAGAACTTCATAAGGAGATTTGTTATTAAGAACAGGAGTAACGAGGCGATTTATTAGGAAAGCAGCAGTTACAATAGCCTCATCCCAGAATTGCTTTGGCAATTTGGCTTGATGAAGTAGCGCAAGTGTTGTTTCTATTAAATGCATGTGTTTCCATTCTGCGGTTCCTTTTTGTTCAGGACTGTGGGGGCAAGACACTCTGTGTACAATACCTTGAGTTTGCAAACAGTGGTGGAGAGCTTGATACTCTCCTCCCCAATCCGACTGAACATACTTAATTTTTGAATTGAACTGTCTTTCTACTTGTCTTTGGAAGGTAATGAATATATCCAGAAGATCACTCTTTCTTTTTAATGGGTAAAGCCAAACATATTTGCTATGATCATTAAAGAAGACAACATAATAAGAAAATCCAGAATGGGAAATTAAGGGAGCAGGCTCCCACAGATCAGAGTGGATTAACTCGAGACAGTTAGTTGAGTGATGATTAGTGGTTCGAAAGAGGTGTTCATGAGCTTTTGAAGTATTACATGAATCACAAACAAAGAGTTTTCTGGTTTGCAAAACAGGGAGACCATATGTATGAACTAAAGATTTTAAGATCTTGAATTGGGGGTGTCCCTGTCTCTGATGCCAAGTAGCCTCAAAGGTTCATTCCCCAATGCAAGCTGCTTTAGGAGGCTGGCTATCCAAGAAGTATAGTCCATTCCTAGTCGTTCCTCTGAGAAGGATCTTGTTGGTGACTTTGTCCTTCACAAGACAAAAGGAATCGTGAAATTCAACAAAGACGTTGTTATCAGAAGTTAACTTTTGAATCGACAGTAAATTTTTAGTGATTGAGGGCACATGAAGAATGCTTTTTAAAAATAAATTTTTATCGCAAGTAGTTATCTTAGAATTTCCAATTGCAAGAATGTTCAAACCTGTACCGTTACCAATTTGGAGATGATCGCTTCCTTGGTATGGTTGAATTTGTTGCATAGAGTTCTAATCGGCTGAGACGTGCTGGATGGCTCCGCTGTCAGGATACCATCCTGGTCGTTCTGCAGAATAAGCTTGTGGATATTATCCTTGTCTATTCTGATTTGTTGAGTTCCCTGAAGATAATCTTATAAATTCATGGCATTCTCGGGCTCGATGGCCATACTGGGAACAGATTTGGCATCTTGGTTGCCAACTTTGACCTCTTCCTCGACTTTGACTCCTTCCTCTCCAGTTTTCATTTCTGGAATTACGTCCTTGTTCAGCTGGATTTCTTTGATAGTGTCAGCCTTGCTCACCCGAGCTTCTTTGAAAGTTATCATTTCTTCAACCTTGATCATAACTCCTGAAGTTTTGCTTTTGAGCTGTTTTGGCCATAAGTGAAATCCATTGGATTGTCCCTTATGGTAATGTTTCAGGTAGTTATCGTGAGCTTTCAAATTCGTGATAATCTGATCAAATCCCATTTGATCGATGTTCACGTTGATGCTGATAATAAAAGATGAATATTCCGGTGGAAATCCCCTCAAAAAGGTGTAAATTTTCGAGGGTTCATTGACAGGATGACCAGCCACTTCTAGGTGCCTCAACTACTGATTTAAAATGCTTAATGTAGTCATCAACTGACATTGTACCTTTGGTAATATTTGCAAATTGTCGATTGAGCTCCATGATCCAAGATTGACTTCTTCCTGCAAAAGTGTTTTCTAGTGCTTCCCAAGCCTCTCTTGCGGATTTGACTTTGGCCACACATGGTAGGATCTGTTTAGAGATGGTTGATTGGATGAAATCGAGGATTTGCTGATCAATTCTCCACCATTTTTCGAATTCAGGATTGTTCACTGAATTTCCAGTTTGATCTGAAATAGAGACAAGAGGTGGTAAAGTACCATCAATGAATTTATTTAATCCATTGAGAACTGGGTTGACGATACTTCTCCACATCTGATAGTTGTTGGAGTCGAGCTTGATTGAGACTGTCAGTCCTGGAGGGATGACGATCGGCACTGGCCCAAGAACGGTCGTGCCCAAGTAGTTTCCAAGCTGAGGGATGGCAATCGTGGAGGCTCTGCTCATGTCGCCCATGCTTGAATCGCCTGGCTCTGATACCAAGTTGAAGATTTCGAATCTTGCAAAGAATTGAGATAGGGAGAAGTAGAAGAAGAATGAAGAGAAGAGAGCGAGAGAGATAAAAAGATGGATGACGCAAGAAGTAGTGGAAGATTGTAGTATTTCCCTCAAGTCTTAACAGTTACACTAGGTGGGTTTTTATAGTATGTATAATCATATAAAGATAGTAAGATTCCATTATTTAAGATATATCCGTTGTAACAGATTACAACGGATATATTTCATTTGAAATGCCGATCTAATCTGAGCCGTCATAACGAGTTGGGTGCACCGATCACAGCCGTTGATCGGTGCTGTGTGCCCCCTTTTATAACGTTTAAACCAGATTGCATCCTGTCCGTTATAATTAAATGGGTGCACCGATCACGACCATTGATCGGTGCCGTAGACCCATTTCAATCCTAGCCGTTATAATCCTATCTACTATTTAATCCTAGCCATCTAAATTTAATCCTACTCTATGTTTGAACTTATGTTTTATCCTAAACATCTAGGCCTCTAACGAGTATATCATATACGTTATTTTTACTATCTAATCTTGGTTAGATCCTAGCTGGAGATGGCCGAGTTTGAGACTCCTTCCTCAACAGCCCTCTCTCTCTCTCTCTCTCTCTCTCTCTCTCTCTCTCTCTCTCTCTCCCCGGGTGTGCTTTCTCTCCCTAACTTTCTCTCTCTTGTTACCCTGGTCTGTCTCAGAGATGGAACTATTAAATTTGGTTTGAAATTGTTACTATTCCTTCACTAAAAATGGAAATACATTTTTATGTTTGTATGTGATTGTAATTGGTATTAATCAGTCAACATATTGACTTTTGATGGGATTATTGCCTTTGATTCAATCATTTAACACGCCTTTCCAAAATTTATGATTTTGAAGGAAGATCTAAATTTATAGCACAAGAAAACAAAAGGGGTAAAATATATTACTTCTATAGCGCTGCTTCAAAGCTCACGCTTTGAAGTTTGTTTCCTAAGAGCTTCAGGTCAATTTAGTATGGTTATATTAGGTAGTATGCAATTGTGTGACATGTAAAGTTTTTGAAAAGTATATGTATAAAACTAAGACATCACAAAAATTAATAATAAATATGTGTGATTAAGCACAAAATAGCAAATTTTACTGATAAAAAGGGAGAATCAAATCATTCCTCTTCCCCCATACCATTGGTCATAAAAGCAATTGATGTCTCCATAAAGTCATCTTATTTTTAGAAAGAAACCAAAGCTTATCATTTCTTAGTCATAATCAAGGAAAGATATTAAGTTTGACTTTACCAATGGAACCTCTCGAATGGAATGCCATTTGACTTCCTTTAAATATTTTGGCTTTTCGAAAAAACAGATGTTCTCCTCTTTCAAATATTTTGATAAAACCCTAGAGCTCTTATCGGAGAGATGAGGATAGAGGAAAACAGAAGGCAGGGGGAAATTCTGGAAACCTCATTAGCCAAGTGAGAAGAGAGACTGGTGGAATGGACATCAGAAAGAGATAGGGGAGCCAAAAACATTTCAATTTATTTCTTGGCTCCCCTCCTTGACAGAGGTATGCCCTTTTTAAAGGGAATACTAGTAGAAAATTACCAAATGATGAAACTACACTAAATAACTAAACTACCCTGGATGATGGGAATCATACTAAACTCAACAAAGGGAAAGACTAAAGACTACATCGTACGTCGGAAGGAAAAAAATCATTCCAACTGGTTTCAACCTCAATCAGCCCAAAAATGCTCATTAATCTATCCAGTAAATGTGACAATTTCAACAACTGAAGAAGTTAGATGTCCATCCACTTTACCACAAGAAATCAACTAGGATCAAATATGCAACTAGACTTCATATTAGCTAATGTTTCCTCATGAAATCTATATTTATTTGTATATTTTTAAATACATGAATATAATTTTGAAGGATAGGCTCAATTATAAATAACACAAAAATGTATTGTCCTAAAGTTTTATGGTGTATAATTTGTAGGAGTTCGTATATCTCAATTCCTCATAAATGTCACATAAAATGTCGGAGACATACTGATTTATGACCGGGAAAACATGCTAAACAGCAGACAAAAGTTACATAAATTGAATAACAAAAGTCTGAAAACCCAATTCATTATAGTTTCTTTTGATAACCATAGAGATTATTTTCTCATGAATATATCTGAAATCCAAAACCTGGAGCAAAATCTGGGGCATTTTAGTCATTTCATGTTTAGGGTAATTGCTTCCATTTCTTATAAATACGTGTAGCCCTCCTTGGAGGAGGGCAGTCAAGACTTATGGTAAGATCGGTCTCCTGGCTCACTATCTCGATCCTCCTTGTCTCGGTCCCGTCCTCTGAACCGTCCAGCGATCCCCTATCCCCGTGATCGTCTCACCTGATCTTCAGCCGGCTCCCCTCCAATCCGATCCCTACCCTTGCCGTTCGGTTCTCTTCTAGTCTCCGACGATCCCCGTCCCCGCGATCTTCAACCCTTCACCGCGTCATCAGGCGGCTCGTCCCTGGTCGATCCCTGCCCCTTCTGTTCAACCCTCCTATCATTCCCCTTTCGACTCTCCTACCCCGGGAACGTCTACCTCGTCTCGTCCTCCAACCTCCTCCCCATATGAACCTAGATCTAGGTTCGTATCAGATAACCATAGAGATTATTTTCTCATGAATATATCTGAAATCCAAAATCTGGAGCAAGAGCTGCAAAAGGCTTGCTAATGGCTAAAAAATGAACAGAAATGGGATCTCTTAGAACTTGAAATTCCACAAAGAATGTACTTTCTAATAATGGCCATAACATAGCCAAGAAAATCAAAAAACGAAAAATTTAGATCAATAATTTAATGGGAGTAAACATTCGGTAATCCAATTGGATCAGTCTGATCAAGCAATACTGTTCAATGACGTACCAAATTTTAATTGATCCATCACGTAACAAATTCTAATTGATTGGATCGGAATGATCCATGGATCGATTCTTTTCAAATCTCTTTGATGAATTGAAAATTGGTTGCTTAGGAAATCAGGTCAATCATTGCTTGATCAATCCATTTGATTGATCAGGATTGCACCAAACAGAGGAAGAGAGAGAGAGAGAGAGAGAGAGAGAGAGAGAATAGCGTCCAGAGATCTGATTGGCTCAGCTGGACCAAGATTGAATTCATTGAGTTGATCAATTAATGGTCCATCCAAATCCCACTAGATCCAAGACAAATCAAAATCTTGAACTAATCGATCGATCAAATGGGTCCAATTGACTATAGATCGATCAACATTCAACTGATCTGGATCATGTTGAAGCCTAGGCCAAACTTGAAAAGCACCAAATAGGGAAAGAATTAAAGAAATTCAAATATTCATACACTGACGGACATGACACAAAAAACCATACCTCGACAAAGGATCATGGTTAGTATAGCTCTCTTCCTGAAGCTTATTATTCCCTGTGTTGTTGTTCTTCTTGCTGATCTTGGTCAGGGCCATGGGCATGGCCATTTCTCTGGGTCCCAAAATCAGCCCACGGGAGAAGCGACTCCAAGAACACAGCCAAAGGATTGCGACCTGCCACATCACGAGGCTGTCGGGCTTCCTCCATAACCCCATTATCCCAGTTCTCATCTACAACCTCGGGAACCGCATGTTGCCCCACCATAAAATGTCTTACTTCTTCAGGAGGGAGAGTGGGGATGGTGTCTGAGAAATCCGACACTAGCAGATGTGAGTACCTGAAAAAAAACTAAATATTAATACCAAAAATCACCAAGTGCAAGCTCAAAAAATCATTCTTACTCATTCTTCTCAGATGGGAAGGCTTCCTTCCTCACACAGGCCCAGTCCTTGGCCTCGGCGCTGTCCCTCTTGAGAGATTCTATCACCTGGATCGCCGCCTTCTTAAGAAGACTCTGGAGCTCTGGGAGCCGCCACATGATATAGCTCCTCTCCACATATATATTGATCAGATGTTCGAGCGAAGGACTGCCCCCTTTGGCTGATTTGAAGAAGGAATCGCTGATGATCTCAGTCCAAGCCCGGTCCTTGAGAGGCACCTTGGCCACCAGCTTCTTGAGAACCAGCGGGTGAAGCATCAGCGCCTGTTTCATCAGATCGATCGCCGGAGCCTTCTCGACCTCTTCTGTTGTCTCCAAGTAAAGGCGGCTGATGGCGAGCGAGAAGGAGAAGTTGGGGAAAAGCCAGATGGAGCTGTCGGAATGATATTCTTCGGCAAATTGTTCTAACCATTTGAATTCTTGGGCTCGAAGGGCGAAGTAGTCAATGCAGAATAGGGCTCCCATTGGGTCATCTGTGTCGAGGGACAAGAGCAGCTTGCAGACCTCCAGTGCCGAGCGATGGCAGCCCCGACGATGCATGCTGTTCATGTGCTGGAAGAGAGCTTGGAATAATGGCCGGTTAGTCTCGTGGGTGTACTTTAATCGGCAGTTTCCACCGAGAGCATTGAATTGAGGATGCCATGCGCATTCTAAGGCATATAGGCACTTGGCAATGGCATCGGCTGACGAGTGGTGCTCCCCTGAAAACTTGTACAGCTCTGAAAATATTAGAAGGGCCTCGACATGGTATGGAAGGCGCGCTAATATCATAGCGATGGTATTGATGTCATGGGCTGATCTCGCTGCTTCAAATATTTCCTGTGCACGCTTATAAGAAGGGTTCTGTACATACCTGGAATTAAAAAATAAATAATACTCCCATTCATCAACTAAAATTCAAAGTCAAGGAATAAATAAAAAAGAAATATAGCTCAAAAATCATGATATTTACCGAAAAAAATGCTCCCCTTTCTCGCTTTCGAGAACTTCCATGGATAGGGATCCATCCCAACGGGGCCAAAACGGTTGTGGAGAAACAAGAACAGACTTCCTTATGTTGTGCATCGAACGCCTCCCACTATGTGCTCCCCTGAAGCCGAAAGTATTTTGATTATTCTCAAGGGAGCTCACAACTTTGGAGCCAAAGATTTTTCGCAGCTCATTTTCAGCCTTCAAGAACTTTGGATCCACAGTCAAAACAGACGATATTCTTGGTTTTCCCTCGTCTCTTTGAATTTCATTCAATTTTTCGTCACTAACATCAACTTCCTTTTCTCCGGAGTCTGTTGAAATTGAAAGTTTTTCTATCATTGGGTCGATAGACTCTTCAGATGTGACCTTTTGATGGCCCTTGTCCTTGGCCTTCTTTTTCTTTTTCTTTGTCTTGCGTTTTGCTGCTGGGGCATTGTATGAAGAGCTCGTGCTTGGGATGTTCTGCACTGTCTCATTGCTAGTTGAAACCTCTTCACCGTCGTCTTGCTCATCCTCCTGGAATGCAAAAGAACAAGTTTAATGCAAACTATACGTGACAATGAAGAAAAATTATGAAAATGGAATTCAAAACATTGAGAAAAAAATTAAGGATTGATCTTCCAAAATTATGGGTAGGGTTAGTGGACAATGTCATTTTGAAACTAAATTGAGATAAAACTTGTCATCATCACCAAATTTTCTAACCGTGTGTGGCTTGGATGAATGACAACAATGATGACGATGATGAATAGGACGATGATTACCCTTAGAAACTAGACGACCCCCACAATGATGACAAAACAAATTAGATCATATATCATAGTTTGGAGAAAAAATTGGATTACAATAACAAGGACGACTCTTGGAAACTGGATGATGGAAACAATTCATCATCAACTGATGGATGACTGTGATGATGACGACCTAAGCTCTTGGAAACTCAATGACAGTTCGTCATTGTCATCATCATCATTGATGCCAACCCCTAATCAACGGTCCTTGGACAAATTTCTTGTCTCAACAATTTAAAACACTCATGATCGTGCTAAATGTAAGAAATCTAAAGTTATCGGGAGCTGTAAATGATCCATTCTTCTGCGTGGAGAATATTTTATTGCACAAATAATAACCTCCAGACTCCCTCCCTCTTGTTCTTCAAATCCCAGGTTCCATGATGAATTTCACACAACAAAATGATCAATACAGGAAAGACGACAAAGAAAGCTGATGACGAGCAGTACGTTTCCACGTTCCTCAAAAAAAATTCCATGAGAAAGACAAGGATAATGACCATAGACCTGGAGGGGATTAGTTCCAGAGACTTATTTACATTCTAAGATGAAGGATTAATCGACATTATATAGCCTATCTATTAGATGAATAATGGAGCCAAAATCCAGATTCGAGGTCAAGAACAGAGGCCTCCCAGAATTGCGAAAAGAAAGAAAACCAAAAAAAACACTGTAAGATAAAGGTTGTATCAGCTGAAGCGAGACAAATAAAACAAGATCATCCACTGGCAAAAATATTCTTTCTGAATCGAAGTAGTTTTCATGTAAACCAACAAATCCTAACCCCATTTTTCCTTAAAAATTCAACCCACAATAAAGTGAAACACAGTAAGATAAATGTTGGTTAGTCTGAACCGAGACAAATTAAAAATGATCATCCATTGGCAAAAAGATCCTTTTTGAATCAAAGTAGTTTTCAAGTAAACCAACAAACCCTAACCCCATTTTTCCTTTAAAATTCAACCCACAATAAAGTTAAACACTGTAGGATAAAGGTTGCACAGTCTGAAACGAGACAAATTAAACAATACCATCCATTGGCAAAAAGATCATTTTTAAATCAAAGTGGTTTTCAAGTAAACCAATAGACCCAAACCCCAGATTTCCTTAAAATTTCCGCCCACAATAAAGCTAAAGCAAAATCATCTGTTCAGCACGATGTCCCAAAACGAAAGTACTGAATTTCAATCATCCTACACGCTCAAAAAACTGTATTATAGGGTAGAACTTAAAAGAAGAACGCCAGCCCATTTACCTGGTCGTCGAGGAGATCAAAAGGGTTCCGGAAAGGGGAAGATGAGACGGACGATTCCGCATAGTCTTCAGCTTCTTGTTCAAGCCCAGAATCGAGGGGCTTCAGCCCCTGCTCCCTCAGAACTCTTCTCACTAACCGACTCGACATGATTGGCTGTCCTTGGATTTCACTGGGTCCTCGATTTCCGCGAAGGAAGAGTGTTCTGCGAGATTACAGATCTGAAATTTCTTCGGAGATGATCTTGAGAAGCTGAAATTTACTCGGAGATTACAGATCTACAATTTTCTTCGAGATGATCGGCGTTCGCAACGAACGAGACCGCTTCGGCACAATCCAGGACGACTAGATTTTCTGGAAACGATCATTCATGACGGTAGAATTTAGCAAACATGACATGATATAGAAATAACCCAAATAAATAAATAAAACAGAAGTAGTTATAAAAGACAGTGGAGATCAAATGTTAAGTAGGAAATCTGAACTGAATAAATATAGATATCATGATCATGTGACAAAGGATCCAAAAAGTATAGAAAATAAAATGTACTGTACATCAGAATTAGGAACATTAAGAAATGGGAAACAATGAATCAGATAAAAGGGAATGATACATAGGAAAATGCAATGAATAAATAATTTACAAACTTTCTGCAGGTGAATAACAAAGATTAGGCAACATATTTGATGAGTATGAAAATGAGATGCATAAATGAAATTATTAAATGTTTTTGGCTATTTGAATTTCTTAAAATTCAAGTCGTTTGGCTATAGTAGGTGAGCTAGGGTGTGATTCCTTAATGTTAATCTAATATTCCAATGTTGGTATAATATCAACATTTATCAAATATATGTGGATACACATGTTGCCACATTTTAAAATTACATCAATTTTTAATTATACATATTTGTGTACCATTATTCACCAGTCACTACATATTTATGTAGTTATTTTGTGGGAATTTTTTAATTAAAATTTTAAATTGCTCATATAAAACTCTCATCTTTTTAAAAGCCGCATAGGCTGGATTAGATAGTATTATATTATCATATATTTGATAACTAATGGGCAATTATTTCATCCATTAGATAGTATTATAAATCCATTAATTGATTGGTTAGTGCATAATAAAACATATGATACAACTTTGATACTGAATTCGTATCTGGAGCATATTAATCAGCTGGTATAATTTATGACCACAATATATGTAGAACAACTATTGTCTTGATTATATCCACTTAAGAATTATGTTTTTGTGGTTTCATAAATCCAGTTACTTATTATACAAAACATTTTAAATACAATAATCCTTAATTATACATTTTATATACAAGGTAATATAATAAATTAATTATAAATAAATAATACTAATTCTAACTAATAAAAATAGTATATTATATCATTTGAATGCTAAGTTACTCCATTAAATTGAATACATAATTTGTGTGATAAATTACTCTAAATAATTATCAAATTATGCCTTGTTTTCTCTGGACATCTGAGTTTAAAATATTTATTTATGACTTTTTGCTTGAAGAATAATATATATGATATCTGAGGGACAGCTCATACTTTTTATGAATCCTACCCAATTGTATGATCAGAGACAACAAAAACCAAATGAAGAAAAGTTTGCAATCAAGCATGTCAAAGCAGGAAGTTCAAATCAGGGAGATAGTACAAAGGTTGTATTTGGAGTCAAGAAAACTATGAGGTGGCTGATAATGGGTGGTGATGACAAATGGAAAAGATGCAAACGAGACAGACAAGATAGACAAGAATGGCAATGATGGTGTTAATGTAGTGCGATGATGATGATAGTATGATGGGGGTGGCAATGAGCTGAGACAATGAAGGTTGCAATGATAGAGACAATGACCATACAAATATGAATGACAACCAAAAACTTGGTGACATGAAAGGACAAAAAAATATTACATAGCAACAATTATCCAACAATATACACAATACTCACGAGGATGCCTCCCTTTTGATTATCTAGGATGCTCTATCTTTCTCGGACCCGCTAGACATCATTATTTGATGCCTTGGTGGCCAAGCTGAGAAAGAAACGAGACGGATGGAAACTTCATTTTTTATCCTCTAGTGTACGCATCCAGCTTATTTGACATGTCCTCATGAGCACCCCGCGGCACATCCTAGCGGCCCACTCATTATCACTCACAATCCTCCACTCTATGGAACGATTGTGCGCACATTTCTTATGGTTTAGTCACCATGCGGGAGAGCGTCGCCACCAGTGGGTTTCTTGGGAGAAAGCTTGTCGATCGACGAATGAGGGGGGTCTAGGAAACAGATGCCTTTAGGAGGTCCAAGACATGCTTCAGAAGAAGCTCGTGTGGCGTATGCGTACCACAAACTCCACATTGGGGAGTTTCATCTCAGCGAAGTACGTTGAGTGGGCTCGTAGTGAGTTGGACATCCGAGGCCCTCGCAGGTGGCGGGTTTGGCAGCGCCACTAGCTAGAGATAGCCAATGCCACCGGTTGGCATGTCGGTCATGGTGCGATTAGCGCCTAGTATGATGCATGGCTTGCCGACGAGCCCTTAACCTGCCAGCCCCACTTTGCACCCCATCAACTGCGATTGATCGTGGCACAACTACTCAAGGGCAACACGCTTCACCTTTGGGAACAGCATGGCCTCCCCTTAGACATGTTATGCCAGGCTCGGAGTACTCTCATCGGGACCACTCATGACCTCCCAATTTGGATGCTTACCCTCGATGGGTCGTTCTCCTGCCAATCCTCTTGGGAGCATTTCCACAAGAAATCCCCCATGCCACACTGAGGTTGCCACATTTGGCATCCAGCGATCATCACTCGAGTCTTCTTCTTCCTTTGAAGACTCATGATCGAGTTACTCGTATCAGTCACTCCCTCAGTTCGCGTTGCCAATGTTGTCCCGCATCTGATGGAGGACCATCCAGTCGATCGCGCCTCGACCTGTCGCCAGCCACGTCGTGGTGCCCGAGCCGACGTGAAGAATCTACAGTTCCACTATCAGGTTTGAGAAGCGGCATCATCATATTGCTTCGTGTCGTGTGTCTTTACGTCCTTTTCTTCCTTTCATCATCTTTGGATTATCGAGAGGCCCCTACTGCGTGAGTACCGGTCTCCCCTCGCACGTGTTTTTATTTTAATTATGCTTAATTTTCATCTTTGGGGGGAAGAAATCCATGTTGGGCTTCTTCGCCCCCTAAAGATCCCTTTTAAGGGGAAGCCCAATAGGCCTTTCCCTTAAAAGGGGGCCCAATTGGGCCTCCATAACTGCCACTCCCTCTCTATAAAGAAGAGGAAGGAGCGGACATGGGAGCCAAGTCTTTGTGTTGAAGAATCAGATCTGAATTTCTAGAAGTGGCGGTTGTTGTTTTCTGAAGAGGAAGATATCATTTTGCTACCCTAGTTCCCTTCCCATTCTTGTTCTGTTTTTCCTCCACGGATTTGCATTCCAGGTAAAAATTGATTGGTGCCCCAACAAGTCATCTTATTGATTCAATATTGACAAAGCAGTAGTGATCTTCATCCTTCGCAATTATTGTCGATTGGTGATTCTGATCGCGTGGATCAAAGCCATTTTCATTCACATCATTCGACAGAGGAACGTGAGCTCTTAGTTCAAGCAGATTGGGGAAAACACCTACAAATTTGGCTCCCCTTCTCCTCACGATGACATCAGAGAATCATCTGTCGATTGAAGCGTTGTTTTTTTTCTTGTTGCTAATCAATAAGAATCGACAGTGCCTTAACATCTGACCAGAGATTCCTTCGTGATTTGAACGTGTGACTTGGCAAATTTCTATCGTGATGGTGGAAGTCGCGGTAATCTACCTATTTTCAAGCATCTCAACGGAACCAGAAGCGACAATACCTGACGGTGATTCACCCTCCCATCCTGACGAGGTCTATGACTCCTGAAGAGCCACACCATCCTGATAATAACTTGACTTTTGCCTTGTCAAGTGCTTGTGATTTTTCCAAGCTGATTGTCCGAATGACTACTTCCGCTGAATGGGTTCACTGATTCTACCATGGGACAGTGGACGGTCCCATTCGGACGATCTCTTTGACTGGATCAAGAATTACGCTCCCCTATTTGTGCTGAAATTGAACATATCAAGGGAAAAACTCCTTGCTGCTGATTTGGAATCTAATCATCACGTATCCAAGCTACTACGGCCAATATTCATCATCTCGTCCGGAATTCTTCCGTCAGGTTTTGATCTTTCCCTCCCCGTCTATTTACGATGTTATTTTACTTCTTCCAATGTCGTTCACTCACTGTTCTACTGCCGTGAGTATACTCAATTGTGTTAGAATTCTTCTTCAGCTGTGTGTCAGTAAATTTTCTTGTCGGTATTTGGATCCGCCCATTTTCGAAGAGGGTGAGGACACCATTGGACAAAAAAATCATCCCTCACTACGTCGTTCCCTTAATCCAAACTCGCGGATCATTGGGAGCTCGATCAGGATAAACCCGTCACGTGTTGTCTTCTCGAACTACGTCTCGGGTAAAGTGACGACACGTACTTCTCGTTAAAATTTGCTCAAATCATATGTGTTAACTTTGTCATTTTATTGCATTTAGAATCTACCTTCCGAACGTAACACAAAGTGTCAATCCCGACCGTCGTGTTACATCAGCATCTTCCCAGGATGAGACTATTGAGCACCTTTTCTTCCATAGTGAGACACCCCTAGACTGTTGGCGCCAAATAATACATCATTTACGCCTACTACTGAGTACCCCTGTTACTCTAACATTGTTAGAGTGTTTTGGCAATATTTTCTCTCACCAACACACTCTAAGTGCAGCCCATTCCTTCATGTCACCATAGCTAACTTACGATGGGAGATTTGGAAAGGGCGAAATTCTTCTCATTTTTCAGGGACCCCTATGCGAGCATTTGATATCATGCGATGAGTCCCGCAGTGGATACGATGCACTCACCATCTTATACCGCCCCTCGCTCACAGCTCAGCCCTCACATGCGGTCTTCTTTGCACTTGGGGCATATCGGTGACCCTCGTCCCCATCACCATTCGGCTACAGCTTGTCCATTGGCACCCATCACCAATTGGCATCCTCAAGTTGAATGTCGACAGTGCAGCCAAAGGGAACCCGAGACTCGCAGGAGGGGGCGGTATCCTTCGTGACCACACAGGTAGTATTCTCTTCACCTTTTCATCCTTTTATGGTATCCAAACTAATACAGCAGCAAAGGCTATGGCGATTTGTGATGGTTTGCTCCTCTGCGAGGTGCAAAACCTTCATAATGTCATCGTAGAATCAGACTCGCAGGTGTTAGTAAACATGCTCCGTGCAAGTACCTGCTCCCAGTGGCAGTTGCAGCAAGTACGCCATTACATCATACAGTGCCACCCTCGCTTGATTAGCATCCGACACTAGTTGCACGAGGGAAACCAAACTGTGGATGCCCTTGCCAACCATGCGGTATGCACTCAAGCCCCTTCTACTCTTTATTGTTCCTGGCAGGAACTCCCTCGAACAGCTCGTGGTTGCCACCGTGTTGAGCTCCTCAGCTTTCTGGCTCTTCGCATGTGTCGCACTCTGTCAAAGGATGGACCTTGCAATGGGCGTATTGCGTGGAGCATCAGAGGCGGGAGCGCTCGCCCTCTCGCTTGATAGATGTCCCGCCACGCGCCTCAACGATGCCACTTGTTGATGGCGGGGAGAGCTCCACACACTCCATGCATCATCATTGCTACGGGTGGACCTGGTGAGACGTTGACACGAGCCCCCTTCATCGAGCCCCTGTCAGGTATCACTCATGTACCTTTTTCTTTTCTGCACATGGCGTGGACAAGTATGATCCGAGTGTAATTGGGATATTTATGCTCGTTCCACGCCTAAAAATGCTGATAAACAATCTACTTCATATATAAAATCCCCCTAGGTGGCATCTAGGGCACAGTTGGATCGGTCTACAGGCACAACCACAGGGTTGGACATAGTCGGCACCATGTATTTTGCCAATAAATAAAAAATATCAACAATTTGATGGAAAAATCACATTGAAGTGTCCACATTATCTCAACATTGTGTTTGTTATGACCTTCATTGTAAAAATTGCATGTCATAGAAATAATATGGTGCATAGATATGATTTTGATGAAAAGGTAAAAATTGACCAATTATTAACCTTAGTTGCCATTCACCAATTTGATGATGCACACAATTCATCTATGTCCTCATCGATAATAAATAGTTTTCACTAACTACGTGGCCAGTTTTGTAATCTTGTGAACATTTTGTTGCTCTCACTATTTAAAATTTGCCTATAATATGTCACAATACAGGGAGTGGTGGAGAAAATTTGATGTTGTGGTGTGCTTTTCACATAAATTGAGAGCACCTCTAATGAAAACTTGGCAAGGTTAGAGAATAGGAATTCAATTTATTCCTAACTTGGCAAGGTTAGAGAATAGGAATTCAATTTATTCCTTCAACCAGTTTCACGGTTCATAATTGCAACATGGTTAACTTTGATTACAAAACATATATTGATCTAGACCTTTCTTCACCCTTAGAGATCATCATGACGTCTTATGTTGCTTGTATTTTGAGATGAATGCTACAGCTTTATATTGGTTTCTATGGCCTTGATTGCCATGAAGCCAAATAGATTTCATGAAGCAAAAGATGAGTAATGAAATTATAATGGCACTTACAAAGCGATGATCAAATCACTGTTGCACGGATCAGATCCATAATTTCTTGATTCCTCAAGCAATTTGGGTTGATCTGTTCATGTGTCTAGACTCTACATTTACATGTGCAATCCATGGAAATTTGAATCTCTTCTATCTTGATGAGCCCTGCGATTTCATCATCATCATCTTGTGATCACATCAAGAATGGAGAGGAGAAAAGGAGAGAAGGGAGAAGAATGGTAGGGACCTGAAATTTTTTGTCCAAGATGAGATTAGTTCATGACTTTATCATTTTAGATTTTTTCATAAAAAACCGGTAAATATTAAGTGTATATTATCACGTTTGAAATATCATTTAAGTGTGACTCTCTATGCTCATGTATCCCTCTTGTTAACAACTCTAATGGCCCAATAACCTTTATAGTTCTTCCAAAGTAATGATCTATAACATCATATGGATTAATAAATCATTGGTTGATTCAACCCAATTGGTACAGTGATTTTCAAATGCATGAGGTGCCAAACTATGCGTCATGCTCTAGAAGATATAAAGGAGTGTATTGACTTACTCAAGATGCTGCACTTCAGCTTCATTCTTCATCATTACCTAAAGTCAAAACCATGTAACCTAAAGTCTTTCAACACAAGATTTAAGGTTCATGGCCTAGATTTGCAAGTTTCAACGAGGAGGAATCAAAATTTGAAAGGAAATTTAAAGAGTTTTACCAGTAGTAGGGCATGACATGTTTTGGACAGGATGTACACCATGCAAGGGGACTGATGACAGTCGTTGACAGATGAAATTGTGAAGTATATCTTGTAACGTCTTCCATCTCGCCACACGTCCCCGGTTTTCCTCAAAATCCATCGCGAATGTGTCATGCCTCACAAGCCCTCACCCCCCCCCCCCCCACCCTTGTCCCATAATCATACCAGATGAAAGGATGTGAGCAAATTATTTTTTTACTGGTGAATATCTAACTCTCTCTCTCTCTCATTGCCTTTCTCTCTGGTTCTTAGTTTCTCTTTCTCTCTCTCCCTCCTCTCCTCTCTCTCTTTCATTATTTAAAATTTTGTCTCCATCGTCATCTTCAACAATCTTCCCATCACATCACCCCTCAGAGACCCTCCATCATCATTTCATCAGTCACCAATATTCCATCTTGCCATTCGCCACCGTTACACCGTTCCAAAACACCATCAGCCATCTTCACGCCATCCATCACAGATCCGTCGCCCAGACGAATGACATGACGAAGGACGTTTATCGTTCCCCAAAGGCAGACAGAGGGATATCCCTGGACCTATGTGACTAAATAGACCATGTTCATGTATTTACCAGTACTTTATGGATTGGATCAGTGTTCTCGGAAGCTATCCTCCATTCTTTCATATCCTTCACTTTTTCTTTCAGCATTTCACCCATCCAAAACCCATCTACTTGTAATAAATCCTCTTTTGAGATCGATTTGAATCAAAATTTGAAACCATATATAAGACTAGGCAACGTCAGACGTCATCTGTCACATCACACGTCACAGTGACGGCACCGTGACGGTGACAGTGACAAAACTCTTCGCCGGTGACGGTGACAGTGACAAAATTCTTGGCCTGTGACGGCGACAGTGATGGTGACGAAATATCAGTGACGGTGACGTGACGGTGACGTGACGGTGATGGAGGTCCGGGGATGGGTGACGGGATGGGACGGATGTCACGGATGACGTCGGTGACAGATTTGTAAGAACATTAAAAAAGCGCAAAAAAAAACTTTAAAAAGTATCTCTTTAAGAGAGAGAGAGAACAGAGCTTTGAATTTTAGTCGCCTGTGACGGTGACGGGAATGTGACGGATTTTTTCGAAAATCTGGGACGTATGACGGAACGGGGACGTGACGAAATTCCCTATATAAGATTGTCCAGAGGAGATGTGGACGACGCGTGCTGTGATACTTGACGGGAATGTGACGGATTTTTTCGAAAACCTGGGACGTGTGACGGGACAGGGACGTGACAGAATTCCCTTTATAAGACTGTCCAGAGGTAATGTGGACAACACATGCAGTGACAAGTGACGGAAATGTGACAGATTTTTTTTAAAACCGGGGGTGTGTGACAGGATGGGAATGTGACGGAATTCCCTATATAAGACAGTCCAGAGTGGATGTGGATGATGCGTGTGGTGACACGTGACAAGAATGTGACAGTTTTTTTCGAAAACCTGGGATGTGTGACGGGGCAGGGACGTGAGGGAATTCCCTATATAAGACTGTCTTGAAGGGATGTGGACGACGCGTGCGGTGACACGTGACGAGAATGTGACAGTTTTTTTCGAAAACCTGGGAAGTGTGACGGGACGGGGACGTGACGGAATTCCCTATATAAGACTGTCCAGAGGGGATGTGGACGACGCGTGCGGTGACACGTGACGAGAATGTGACGGACTTTTTCAAAAACCTGGGAAGTGTGACGGGACGGGACGTGACGGAATTCCCTATATAAGACTGTCCAGAGGGGATGTGGACGACGCGTGCGGTGACACGTGACGAGAATGTGACAGTTTTTTTCGAAAACCTGGGATGTGCGACAGGACGGGGACGTGATGAAATTCCCTATTTAAGACTGTCCGGAGAGGATGTGGACGACACGTGCAGTGACGAGTGACGGGAACGTGACGGATTTTTTCGAAAACCTGGGACGTGTGACGGGACGGGGACGTGACTAAATTCCCTATATAAGACTGTCCATAGTGGATGTGAACGACGCATGCGGTGACGCGTGATGGGAATGTGACGGATTTTTTCGAAAACCTGGGACGTGTGACGGGATGGGGACGTGATGAAATTCCCTATTTAAAGCTGTCCAGAGGGGATGTGGACGACGCGTGCGGTGACGCGTGACAGGAATGTGACGGACTTTTTCAAAAACCTGGGACGTGTGACAGGAGGGGGACGTGCCGAAATTCCCTATATAAGACCGTCCAGAGGGGAAGTGGAGCTCGGTGGGGAGAATTCATGGCGGGAGCTCAGCATACTCTGAGAGTGGCGGTGAGCTGCAGGAAGATCGCGGCGGAGGTGATGGCGCCGGCGTCGGAGAGGATCGTGGCTATGGCGTCCTCGGCCGAGCACGAGTTCGCCATGGCGGCCAAGGCGAGGCTCAACGTTTTCCCCCGTTGCCGGACCTTCTGGGACTCGAAGGTGGCGTCTTGCGTGGGCGACAAGCTAGCTCTCCGCCTCCGCCGCGCCGGCATCTCCGAGCTCCAACTCCCCCCCGAAGAAGCCCTCTCATGGCCGCTCAATCACCGCCTTCCGGCCGCTGCCTTGTTCGATTCGTTGCGTCGCGCCGGGATCCTCGTCGATGGTGCCGATTCCGTCGATGAAGAGTGAATTGCATTTTTTGAATGGGTTAGATTCCTGATCATTTTCTTCCGTATTCTTTGATCTGTTGGGTTGTATAATCTGTCTAGAACTCCGTTTGCAAATATGAAGTCACGGTTGGTGCTCCAGTCCATCAAGAAGGGAAATTCCCGGATTTGATCTTCTTACGCGTGATGAAATTTCGCGATTTGAGTCTTGGAATTCATCAAGAAGCTAAATAGTTTTTTTAAAAAAAATTATCAAGAAGCAAAATAATTAATTGCTGTTGGTACAATCTGACGTTGAAGAATGAATTGCGTCGCTGAATGGGTTAGATTCCTGATCATTCTTTCCCGTATTCTTTGATCTGTTGGTTTGTATAACTGTGTAGAACTCCGTTTGAAAATATGAAATCACGATTGATGCTCCAATCATGAACAGTTTCAAGGGGCTGATCTTCTTACGCATGATGAACTTTCCGGATTTGAGTCCAGAAATTCATCAAGAAGCAAAATTGTTAATAGCTGTAATAACTGTTGGTACAATCTGACGTTGAAGAATGAATTGCATTGCTGAATGGGTTAGATTCCTGATCATTCTTTCCCGTATTCTTTGATCTGTTGGTTTGTATAATCTGTGTAGAACTCCGTTTGAAAATATGAAATCACGATTGATGCTCCAATCATGAACAGTTTCAAGGGGCTGATCTTCTTACGCATGATGAACTTTCGGGATTTGAGTCTAGAAATCCATCAAGAAGGGAAATCATTCTTAGATGTAATAACTGTTTGCACTTATGATGGAAGTTGTGTTGTGAATGTTTTTTTTCTTACATCAAATGGAGGAATAAACATTGAATGATCTTCCGTGTTTGAGCAGAAGACAGTAGAGCCGAATACATTCCTTGTTAAATTTGAAATTCTACTTCCAAATGGTAAAATTTAATTCATGAATCTTGTCCACCTCTTTGTACTCGCAGAAATTTCTGGGATCAACCAATTTTGACAGACAATTGCGTGTAAATGGAAGAAATTGGATTTAATCTTTGTTTTGAATTAGTTGAACTTCAAGGAAAGAAAGAAAATGAAAAATATTCTTCTATTATGATGAGCTACAAGACATTTGGTGGTTGATAGGCGCATTTTTTTTCTGTTAAATCTCATTAAGGTGAATTTTACAATAGCGTC
The DNA here is from genome assembly GCF_029677425.1 of Wolffia australiana. Classification (NCBI taxonomy): domain Eukaryota; kingdom Viridiplantae; phylum Streptophyta; class Magnoliopsida; order Alismatales; family Araceae; genus Wolffia; species Wolffia australiana. Next base: position 12,191,908 of record NC_135847.1, read on the forward strand.
TGATATGATGACACCTGTTGGGCAAATATCATGTATATTCGGTAATGTTATTCGTTTGTATAATATTGAGAAAACAAACACGAATGTGTAAATTCTTATGTTTAAAAAATGAAAATTTTAATGTAGTGATACATATATCATTGATATATATTATATTTAAGCTGAAAACATGAATGAAATAAAGTGGGAACCATATGTGATAATTCTTTCTTTTTTATTGTTGTTACATGATTTAATTTTTGCTCAACTTATTCTCAAATGTCCGATACAAAATGATGACTGTGTACAATGAATGTAGAGAAAATCCCTAAGGCAGATAAATGGATTCAGGGTATTAGAGATAATGTTGAGATTGTTTTGGGAAATTTCATTCAAACAACATTACAATGTTGGGATTTGCCATGATGTTGAAGGGTCATGTGATTTGATATGATATTATTAATATTCTGATATAATCTAAATAAGATCTTACTGTCAAACCTTTAAAAATGTTATAGACATTATTAATTGAAATGTTTTAAAATATCAACTTCAAGGGAGCATTAAATGTTTTACCAAAATCACTCGTACCGTTAGGTAAATCCTCATTTTTTAGAGAAGGGTTTTTTTAATTATCGAGAGGTAGTACTTCACGAGATGAAGGATTTCACAAATTAGTTATATATGATGTATTTTCAGGGTCATAATTCTTAAGGTTGAATAATTCTACTGGAAAACTTGTAAATCTATATTGAATGATGAATATTTATGCTACAGAACCTCCAATATTTATATTCAAACTATGATGAATCTATAAACGAGATTAGGGAATGGCATGTCCGGGACGTGACGGCCCGGACATGACGGGACGGATGACGATCCGTGGATTTTGGAAAAAACTGTCACTTTCATGTCACCGTCATGGTTTGCGGCATCCCCGTCACATCCCCGTCACCGGACGGCGTCACCGTCACGTGTGACGGAGAAACAACCATGCAGAGAAGAGAGAATTGGAGGGGCATATCTCCAATTATCTTTGGACGGCATCCTTTTGCGCGCGCGAATTAATGCAAGGACTTTTCTGCAAAATGCCAAGAAATCGAGTTAACGACACCACGTGGCAAAATCTCGGTGGTCGAAAAGCTTAAATAACTATTTATAAGCTTTTTGGGTCATATTTAAAAATCTGTCACGGCTGTCATCCGTAACGGCCGTCCTATCACGTCACTCGTCCGAGGGCCTCCGTCACCATCATGTCACCGTCACGCCCATTTCCTCATGTATCATCGTCACCATCATGGGCCCCTAATTTCATCACATCACTGTCACGTCATCCGTCACGTTGTCGTCACTGTGACGTGTGACGTGACGGATGACGGTTGCCGTTCCCTAAACGAGATAATTAAATATTTTCACATAATTCAGTGTGATGAAATTAAAATTAATAAACCAATGAATATTTTTGTGATAAATACAAATAAATAGATATTCATGAATTATATAAATTGTTTCCTCAAATGGTAAGTGTATTTTAACAACCTCCTTGCCTTCCCATACATATTTTCGACTATTTGATATTATAAATGGAAAAACATACATTACTATTGATTAATTAACTACTAATTAATATGAATACATTTATTAGCTCTTTCCATGACTCAGATGAGGCGCAAGCTGATAACACCAAATAGATTGTCATAATTATGTTTGATTTTTCCTTATTTAATTATTTATATTTCTTTATACATACATATTTTAGATTATTTGAGATTATAAATGGAAACATATAAATTACTATTGACTGCAAATTTATCGAATTGTTGGTTTTTGAGACTAACACGACACAATCTCTTGAACCTACTTTATTATTCTTACTCTCGTCTTGGAGTTTTATTAAATTCAGGAGTTGGGTAAATTAAAATATGTTACAGGTGGGAGATAATGAGAAGCCTAAGCCATGACCTGGATCAGAATATGAGGCCCAATATTTGAGGAGAAAAGGCCCAACTTAACCCACTTTGGAGACAATGTATAAAGGATGTATGATTTGTTGAACTAACTCCATATTTTCAAATTTTGAAGTTGCCTCCCCATTTGTGGATAAAATAAAACGTGGATAAACACTGAATTTCAAGATACAACTGCCTTTCAAATCCGAGGAATCAGATCCAAGTGCTGAGAACATTTTGCCTCCTCTATTTAAACTTCTCTTCCCTCCTCTTTGTATCCCATCCTTGAATTCTGTCCCAATACATTGTTGGTAGCCTTAGTGCACCAGATTTATTGGTTCCTATCTTTCTTCAGGGTTTCATATGGAGATCGTAGTGATTCAAGTCTGTTGATCTGGAGAAGAAGATGATGAAATGACACCAAATTCAACCCAACCGGTGTGACAAAAAAGGTTTGTGCGTTCCTTTTACTTCTTCAATTTTTTCTCCGGTATTTTTACTAGGTTATCCCGCAGGAAGATATCCTAGATCCAGACATTCAAATACATCAAATGATACAAAAGTTACATCATTTGTTGTTCAACCCAAAGTGCAGCCGAATTTCACAGGTCGCCACATGCCACCGCACCTAACAGGCGCCCTCTTTCATGTGAGCCCCCACTATTGCTGCTAGTGATGCATGGGTTAAGGTAAATTATATTTATAATTCAACTTTTGCCCTAAAAATTCTCATAAAATTCCTAGAAATCTGATAAATCCTATAAATATAAAATAGGTATTTATGTTATTTCTTAAAAGTAGTTTAAGGAGTTTTATTTTTTTATCAAAATTATTTCATAGAAAACACTTCTAAAAAGCTATAAATATACATTTTTAACTAATAAAATTATTTTTTCAATTCATGCTCTGTGGATTCTACCCTCACTCACTTGGTGCTTAGTTAGGAAATTATCATAAAATTTTGTTGCATAAATCAAGACCTAAAGTAAAATTTTAACCCTGATTTATATTTTAACACAAGAAACATGGGATTTTATCTTGTTTGGTTGGGGAGGAATTTATTAGACCAAATGATATGCCATGTCACATCCAATGAATAAAAAAGACATCATGCAAAGAAACAAAGGGTCCAGACCCACAGTAATGTTTAATCATGAAAGATATTCGTAATATTTATTAATAGCCCAATTGATAGGCTGAGTTTCCAACCTGTAGGAGGGCAAGCTAATCCTAGTGCTCTAGAAGATATATACTATTTTAAATCAACTCTTTCATGGATCTTTTACCACCATCGGTTATTGCAAATATATAATCCTTCAAAAGTTAATTTAAGACTCTCAACTGACTTGGGGTATGGTTGACCGTCATTCTAGGTGGTACTAATGCACCGAAATCATTGGAGATATTAGTTAGTACTAATATCTCTAATACCCTGACCAGTGATTTAATATCTCTTCTTCCTCAAGGCAATCTCCTCCTATACCATGGGGGGATGATCCCATCTCTACCGCTCAATCATCTATACTTCTTGTTGTATGTGATATAAGAATGATTTGAATCTTGTAATTAGGAACTTATAATCCATTTTCAAATTATATTTACATACACAATATGTCTTTAGTGTCTCTAGTCAAAGGACCACTTATACGACAGTGCCATGAGTCAACTTCATTATTATTTAGGCATAGTACCAGTTGAAGCTTCATACATGCCACTTTAGCAAATGGGTTCCCTAAAGAGCAACCATTGTATGCCCTTAGTTTCTCTACACTAATGGCCACAAGGTAAGCCATACTTATCGTATGACTATGATTAAATAGTGTTATTCTTTCCTGATAGCTTGATGTATCCCTTGAGTATTCATTGAATACAAACATATAGATGCATAATAAAAGACTTGTGATTATTATATTATAATCTCATCATTCACTAGGTCATTGTATGTATTAAAGGACTTTATTATAAACATCACATGAGGATAATAATAATGGGCGAATACTGTTTTGAATGGTCTTAAACATGACATGGAAGTGTGATTGGCTTTATGACCCTATAATATTAAGGAACACCTAAGTCTCAATGGTGAAATCTTGCATGGGGGAGGGAACTGGCCATTTTCCTTTTTTCTGTGGTATTCTCTGGAGATTCGAATCATCCAGTAAAGATCTCATCAATAGTGTCAAACTATTCCCTCTCTCTATCTAATTGCAATAAAGGAAAGAGACTCATTTTGAGAGTTTCTTGGGGAAATTCCACAAAAATGTATGCACCAAAATTTTTTGTACTCCTCCAAAAACCCATATGACTTCTTGATTGAAACTGATGTAAGAAGAGGGAAGTTGTTTAACCATGATTGGATTTATTCTGAACTGACCTTTTCTCTTATCAATGTCAATATCCTGGCGCAGGCTTTATTCCTTGTACAATTCTCCTTGGATTCTGTTCATCTTGAAAATCAATTTCTTTACCCATTCCTTCTTCCTCAGAAATATGATTTTCTCCTTCTTGCGTTTAAGAATTCTCTTGAAGCTTGAATGTTTCGTGGTTGATACAAGGGGCTCTTATAGAGGATTCAAATCTTCTGCATTGTTCATACAAGGCACAAGTCATCTCAAGTTAGCTAAATACAAAATAGGAGAATGAAAGAAAGAAATAAGAACCTAAAATATGAATGGGCGGAGATCTTTTTATGTCATTAAAAGTCAGGTCAATGGACACATTTATTGAGCAACAACACAATTGATAAGCACATTTCTCTGTGAAAACTGTCATTACGTATGAAATACATTTTATAGTTCATCTTAATCACTTGACATTGAGTCTCTCAGTTAGGCTCAATCCATAAAAAAATTAGGCTTAATCCATAAAAAATTAATCGATCTTAAAGTGAAGTTCAGTGAAATATGGACAAATGAGGGAGAGATAAAATTGAAATAGATGAGAGACTTAAAGATAATATCATAATGGTCAAGAATTCTTGGATTTTCTTTCCATGATCAAGGCAGTCTAGATCAAGGTTGGAAAAATATAATCATGTGTGATGGAAAAGGCTATAATTAATATTCTAATGAAAATATAAAATATTGTTTCCTTAAATTTGTTATGACGCGTGTTAACGTGTCAATAACAAATATTAAGGAATTTGTTTACATGGCATTTAATGACATGCCACCACATCACAGGATGATTCCTATCCTCATTAGCTTTTTCTAACGAGAATGACACACAGCAACATGTCATGTAATAAAAGGAAGAAGCATTTTTTATCTTTCCCCTCTGTGTATTGCATGATGGAAATATATGTAATCGGCAAGCCAATCACACATTCCATATCTTGTTCCATGTTCATTAATAGAACATATTCAATATAGTGCATGTGTGATATGTATAATGAAGTCCATGAATACATAATCTGACTTAGTGAATTATGGTGAGATCACTAGTCTTTGAACACGTGTTCTAAATATTCATATTCGAAGGATATGCGATAAGAACATCAAAGTATCTGGATAGAATAGGACTATCTAGCCTCGCTCATATGACGATTATAGCCATTTCTGTAGCCATTCGTGTGGAGACACTAAGGATAGATAGTGGGTGCTCTTTAGTAAAAAGATCTTGCCGAATTGATTTGTATGAATCCATGGATGGTTGTGTAACTGGTCCTTTGACCTGAGACACCAAAGACGTCTTGTGAACGGACTGTTGTACTTGAAAATGACCTACGAGTGAGTCATCATGATAACCAATGATGAATTGGTTCCATGAGTGAGTTGATACACACTCCTTTGTATCTTCTAGAGCATGAGGTGTAGCTTGGCACCCTACGTGTTGGAGACTCAACCTATCTATGGGGTTAAATCGACCTGACTTTAATTAATATATATATAATGATATAGATTTGGAAGGCCAATAAAGGTTATTGGGCTATTGAAGTTATTAACTAAACTGAAACATGGGTCTAGAGGGTCACATGTAAATGGTCTTTGGACATTGGAAGATATACTTAAGTTTGGGGGGTTTTTTAAAAAAATACCGACTTAGTATAAATAGGGGAAGGCCCTGAACGAAATTCACCCAGGTCAGAATTGTCTAGGGGCCTTCCCTATCTTCTCCCTTCTCCCCCACACCTCCTCTCCACTCCCAATGAGATCAGGATGACGTCACGACGACAATGAAGCATGAACGGAGTTCATACAGGTGAAGGAGGAGATTTGACATGTCGAATATTGTGTGGATACGTCTAGAGGCTTCACACTTGAGCAGCTCGACTCATCTCACTTCAAGATCCAAGAAATCACGGAGGTGATCTGTGCACAGGTTCTTTGTTTAATGATTTTAAGTGATGTTGTTATGATTGCGTTATGAGTCTTCCACTGGATGGAATCCTAGTGTTCATCTAGATCAAGGCCTCTAGAACCCAACATGACATGTGGATCTCTTGGAGTTGCCTTTTGTGGAAGGCGAGGATAGTTCAAGACTTTAAAATTCTAAGAAAAAATGAAGAAGCTAAAAATTCTCTAAGGGGGAGGAAGAAAAATAGACTACTAGGATTTATCCTACTCTAGAGCTTGATATATGATGATTAAGAAAGCAAATTCAGCTTATTTTTAAGGGTTGCTTAGTCATTGCTCCCTATTTCCATCCATGTCCTCATATATATACATTGAGGCATGTATGTTTGTAATAATCATCCTTAAACTTTATTCCTACATTTTTTGGATGATTGAGAGAGAGAGAGAGAGAGTTTCTGAGATTCATCAAGTTTGGTCTTGGTGCCTTGGGTGCGTGAACAGAGGGGGAGCTTACTTGCAAATAGATAAGGTTGTGCGGTGCGGTGCAAATTTGTGCGGAAATTTGCACCGCACGTCGTACAAATTCGCACATCGCCTCCATCTTGATGGAAATAAATGTGGCTGGCAAGCCAATCACACATTCCCCATCTCGTTCCATGTTCATTATTAGAACATATTCATTATAGTACACTTGTGATGCGTATAATGAAGTCCATGAATACATGATCGGACTTAGTGAATTATGATGAGATCGTAATACGGAGATCACTAGTCTTTAAGCATGTGTGCTAAACATTCCTATTTGAAGGATACATGAGAAGGACATCGAAGTATCGGGATAGAATAACACTATCTAGCCTCACTCATATCATGAGTATGGCCGATCCCGTAGCCATTAGTGGGTGCTCTTTAGTGGAAAGAGTTCACTGAATTGATCCGTACGAATCCCTGAATGGTATTATACCGAACTGTCAATCAGGTTGATTCACGTCACGGTTGTGTAAGTGGTCCTTAGACCTGAGACACCAAAGACGTCTTGTAGACGGACGGTTGTACTTTGGCTATGGCCAACGAGTCTCTAATCATGGGATTCCAAATGGTCTTAGTTCGGGTGCATCAGGAAGTACACGAAGGCGATTGAGTGGTCAAGGTGGGATTGTCCACCCTCGGTATAAGAGGTGACAGCTCAAGGAAGATGATGCAATGAAATCCTTGGCCAAGGCAGTGAAATATCGGAGAAGAGTTCTCCGATGACTTCTAAATGCATCGGTACTAACTCGGATGATCGATTAGGGTTAGAAAGTTGACCATACCCTAAGTCGTCCAAGGAGCGTCAAGTGGATGGGGGATTATACATACACGGTAACCGATGATGAACAGATTTCATGAGTGAGTCGATATATACTCCTTTGTATCTTCTAGCACACGAGGTGTAGCTTGGCACCCCACATGTCGGAGTCTCGACCTATCAATTGGGTTAAATCGATCCGACATTGATTAATCTATATGATGATATAGTTAATTAATTTTAAAGGCCAATAAATGTTATTGGGTCGTTGGAGTCGTTAACTATACTGATACAGGGGCCTAGAGGGTCACACGCAAATTGTCTTTTGGACGTTGTAAGATATACTTAAGTTTTGGGGGTTTTTATGAAAAATACCCACTTAGTATAAATAGGGGAAGGCCTTGAACAAAATTCACCCAGGCCAGAATTGTTCAGGGACCTTTCCCCTTCTTCTCTACTCTCCCCACACCCCCTCTCCATCCCTGATGTGATCGGGACGATGTAACGACGTCGACGAAGAAAGAACGGGGCTCGTCAATGAGAAGGAAGAGATCTGACGCTCCGAGGACTGCGTGGATACGTCTAGAGGCTGCTCACTTGAGCAGCTCGACTCGTCTCGCTCCAGGATTGAAGAAATCACGAATGAGATTTGTGCAAAGGTACATTGTTTCAATGTTTTTTGTCGATGATGTTCGATTCGCAAAAGTCTTCCGCTGCACATCATTTTTTTCTGTTCATCCAGATCTAGGCCTCTAGAACCCAACACGTCTCCCAGAACCTCGCCACCGCCACTGCCCCCCGGCCGTGTGCCGCCATCACCGCCACCGCGCTCATCCACGCCACCAGATTCCTCTCCCACATCCCCTCGAAGACCACCTATGCCGCTGCCACGTCGCCGCACTTGCCCTACATCTTGATCAGCGCCGTGCCGCACCAGCGTAGCCCTGGAGCCACCAGCCCTACGCCAGCGCGTCGAGCTGCGCACAGGCCGATAGCGCGCAGACCAGGGCGGCGCCTCCCTCGCGCGCTGCATCCCCGAGAACCGAGCCAATGCCTCTGCCGGCCAGCCCGACTGCGCCAGCCCCGACAAGACCGTCGTCCACATCACCGCATTCCTCTCCAGCATTTCCTTGAACAGTGCTTGCGCCGCCGCTGCCCCGCTGCCCCGGAAGAGTGCGGTCAGCAATACACTGAGAGGGAGAGAGGAAGACGAGCAGGAAAGCAAGATCTTGGAGTTACAGAGTCAACGATTGTCGACCGAGACTCCAAGAGCAAGTGAGAGAGGAGAAGGGGGGAGCCTTCATAAAAATCACACATTCGCACCGATTCACACCGCACAAAGGTCTGTGCGGTGCACGGTGCGATGTGAAAATATGTTGTGCAGTGGGGAGTCTGAAATTTAGAACCTCCCTACTTGCAAACACAAATTTTCATGTTCATGGCAGAATGTAAGGATCTACAATAAGCATCCTCGCCTTACATTGGTTATTTTGAGCCTCAACGGTAGCATAGATCCATTACATTGTATCTTTCTACCATCACATTATGTCTTCATACTATTCAACGCGTCCTACATCTTTCACGTCATTGTATCTTCATCATCTGACCGTCATTCCATTCACCTGAATCATTTTTTTATCACATATTTACCATCTACTTTCTTTATTATCCTGTTATCATCACTCCGTTCTTGCTCTGAGTCATTATTCTAATATTGTCATTATTATTATCTACTATAATTACCTTAATCTTGTTAATAATTATTACTTTCTCATTATATTTTTCTCGTTTTGATCCCATATTTTTTTTCTAGTTTCCCGCTTATCTCACCAACCGCTCTGTAAAGTATATAAAAAAGTTAATCACCATTCCATGTGGAAACGGTCCGTACTCATCATTAAATTTGATTTAATAAGTAAGTAAAGGTTTATGTTTTTATTGATTAAACTCAAAAGTACCAAGGATAAGCTGAAACCCTAATTAGAGATCAAGAGATAGAGACAAAGAAAGACCAACATAGTAAAAAGAGAGACCAATAGAGAGAGAAATAAAGAGAGGGAAAGAAATAGAGATTAAGAGGGCGAGAGACAGAGAGAGGAAATAAAGAGAGGGAAAGAAAGAGAGACTGAGAGGGAGAGAGACAGAGAGAGAGAGAAATAAAGAGAGGGAAAGAAAGAGAGACTGAGAGGGAGAGAGACAGAGAGAGAGAGAGAGAAATAAAGAGAGGGAAAGAAAGAGAGACTGAGAGGGAGAGAGACAGAGAGAGAGAGAAATAAAGAGAAGGAAAGAAAGAGAGACGGAGAGGGAGAGAGACCGAGAGGGAGAGAAAGACTGAGAAAGATTGAAAGAGAGACACCTAGAGAGAGACCAAGAAAGAGAACCAGAGAGATAAAACAAGAGACACTAAGAAAGAGAGTCAGAGAGAGACAAAATAGACCGAAAGAGATAGAGTTTGAGAGCCATCGGCAGACAGTGGCAGACAGTGACATAAAGCCCTGTGTGATGGGGGTGTTGTATGGTGACAAGAGGAAGACGGGATGTGAGGGCCCATGATAGGTGACACAACTGTTATGAATTTTATCAAAAGCCAAGGATATGTGATGGGATGGATTTTCTCAACTGGTAGGCATAGTTTCATCTATCAAGGAACATAATATGTCCCTTCAAATCCTACACGTCCTCTCGTGGATGAGCCATTCCCTAAGGAGTTGTGCAGTTACATTTTGACAATGACCTAAAAGCCACTAATAATGGGATTCCAAAAATTCTCAGCTCATATCATCCACCCTTGGAATAAATTGAGAAAGAATCCAAGAAGAAGTTGCAATGCACTACATCACCAAACCTTAACTAGTAACTGATTTTAAGGGTTGGCATGGCATTTAACTATGCCCTAAGTCAGTGTAAGAGTGTGGTGTGGATAATGGATTATGAGTATGTCCTAATTGAGTGGATAATGGTTTTCTTAGTCTTTTTAATTTATACTTAACAAGCAACATTTATATTACTCCATTATTGTAGATTCATCTGAATCTTGACTCAGTTCTGTTTAAAATCAGTTATTACCAGCTCCCTCTTGTAAAAGCTCTAAAAATTGCTGCTCAAAAGATCTGGCAACTTTACAGATTTTTGTTGAGAACTGAAAAGAAAATGGGTCTTGGAAAGCACCAAAAAGTATGAAAAGCCGGAAGACTTTATCTGCAGCTGTACCCATTGAGGATCTCCTATTCCGAAGGGTAACAGGGTCAGCTGTTAGGTCCAAAGTTGTATGCCACAGCTATCGTGTGCCGAGATTCAGGCTTATTCAAAAGCTTGCACAAAAAAAGGAATACAGGATGTATCAAACCGCATAAAAAATCCGCAAAATTCTGGGGCATATATATGAACAAGGAAGAACTGACAAAAAATGGAATGCATGATATATCGATCCACAGAAAAAAAAACCACAAAATTCTGGGGCATATAAATGAACAAGGAAGAACTGAAAAAAAATGGAATACAGAGTATATCAATCCACATAAAAAAAACCACAAATTTTCTTGGGCATTTATATGAACAAGGAAGAACTGACAAAAAATGGAATGCATGATATATCGATCCACAGAAAGAAAAAAAACCACAAAATTCTGGGGCATATAAATGAACAAGGAAGAACTGACAAAAAATGGAATACAGAGTATATCAATCCACATAAAAAACCACATTTTTTCGAGCATTTATATGAACAAAGAAGAACTGACAAAAAATGGAACACAGGATATATCAATCCACAATACAAAACCACAAATTTCTGGGGCATTTATATGAACAAGGAAGAACTGACAAAAAATGGAATGCATGATATATCGATCCACAGAAAAAAAAAACCACAAAATTCTGGGGCATATAAATGAACAAGGAAGAACTGACAAAAAATGGAATACAGAGTATATCAATCCACATAAAAAAACCACAAATTTTCTCGGGCATTTATATGAACAAGGAAGAACTGACAAAAAATGGAATACAGAGAATATCAATCCACATAAAAAAAACACATATTTTCTCGGGCATTTATACGAACAAGGAAGAACTGACAAAAAATGGAATGCAGGATATTTCGATCCACAAAAAAATACAAAATTCTGGGGCATATATATGTACGAGGAAGAACTGACAAAAAATGGAATGCATGATATATCGATCCACAGAAAAAAAGAACCACAAAATTCTGGGGCATATAAATGAACAAGGAAGAACTCAGAAAAAAAGTTTTTTTAAAGAATAATTGACTTTTCTTAATTTCATGCCACAAAGATGGAAGGAAGGTAGAAAAACGCTGGTCAACAGATCATGTATCGATTGAAACAGAGTTTGATAGCATTCAAATCGATTTAGTAAGATTTTTCGTTCGCAGTTCATCGAATTCGAGGGTTGGCGTTCGATACGCTTCAAACAATGCAAAGAAATGGATTTCTTCTTCTTCTTAGCACTCTGTTCATCTTCCTCGGTCCGTTCGCTGCAGCTTCAGAGAGTAGCAGAAGCTTCATCGACGTGGCGGGAGGGCCTAACTCGGTCGTTTGGATCGTTCAATTGTCCGATCTTCACTTCAGTGTTTTCCACTCGTCTAGGGCTGCGGATTTCAGGGAATTGGTTGCTCCCGCCCTGTCTGTGATCAAGCCCTCCCTCGTGCTGATTACTGGCGATCTTACAGGCACTCTCCGCATTTTCACTCGCGAAGTACTCGCATTTGAGGATTTAACGCGTAGCACTCATTCATTTGTTACGATTTCGCACAGCGATTAAACAATTTTTTATCAAAAGTGGAGTTTTTTCATTGATTATTGTCGTTTAAGTGTGATCTTGCTGTGTATTATCTGTTTTCCGTCAAATGGGAACATCAAAGATCTGCTTGCAATGAAGCAAAACTAATCAGACATGGGCAGAATAAATCAGATTTGATGATTTAGACTTGAAGAATGATTTAACGCATATTACTATAATGTTTTCAGGATTTCGCCACGCGCTTAAACTTTTTTCTCTGTTAAGTAGCAGTTTTCTCGTTCTTAATTATTTTATGAATACTTAAAACATTGCCCAATGTCAGCACTGCGATGAGAAGTTCAAATTTAGAGTGATTAATTTCTTTTGAGGCCTCGGCTTATAGTGTATTTTCTGTTTTCTGTCAGAGGGGAAAAGCAAAGATCTGCTTACAATGAAGCAAAACGAAGCAGAATGGATAGAATACCAGCAAACATTGACTGACGTCATTAACAAGAGTGGCCTGGACGAGAAAATCTTCTACGATCTGAGAGGAAATCATGATAATTTTGGTGTTCCAGTGATGGGGGGGAAATATGATTTTTTTCATAATTACAGCAACAACGGCAGACTAGGAAGGAGAGGAAACGTTCATAGTGTCACTTTACAAGTACGGGAGTTCCACATGATCATCAAATTTTGATGGGATTTTTCAACCTTATCTTTGATTTTGTATTCTGAATCAAATTTAATCATTTCCTTGCAGAAGAATGGAAGAAAACACTTGTTTGTGGGCTTCGATAGCACAATGAAAGTAGGGATTCGAGGACCGACAAATCTATTTGGGCATCCCACAGACCAGATTCTTGATGACATAGACACTGAGCTCTCACAGTTTGACAAAGATCCCAGGGAATCTAAAATCACAAAGATCGCATTTGGCCACTTTCCTCTCTCTTTTTCATCTGTTTCAGAGTCAGGAAGAAGCTTAAAACAAGTTTTTCTGAAGCATTCTATAGCAGCATATCTCTGCGGCCATCTCCATGCAAGATTTGGCAAGAACCTGAAACGTCATCATAATTCTGACCCTAATTTCCTAGCTGATTATTTTCAGATGAATATCAGGAGAGACTCTTCAAACGGATTCAACCCGCCAGAAGAATTCTGGGAGTGGGAGATGGGTGACTGGAGGAAGAGGAGAAAGCTACGTGCTTTAGCTATTGACGATGGACACGTGTCGTTTGCTGACGTCGACCTCACTCCCGAGTCCTCAAAGACTTTTATACTTGTCACTTACCCTGTCGGCTCGGATTTCATGCAGAGAAGTTCATCAAATGCCTCATCCTCCTGTGAAAAGGTCAGAGCTCTGGTCTTCTCTGCTGTCAAGATTAGATCAGTTCACCTTAAGATCTATGACTCCCACCCAAAAAACCTCAATCTGGTACAAGTTTCCTTGATGAATATCGGAAATGATGATGATGATGATGATGATGACGATGATGATGATGATGATGGTTCTCGGGGAGGGCTTTACACTGCCCAGTGGAACTGTGAAGCATTTTCAGACCCATCTCCGAGTCGATATTGGCTTCAGATAGAGGCAGTTGATTTGTTTGAAAGATCAAGTTTCAGTGAGCTGAGACCATTTTCAGTCAACGGTTTGACCGCGAGAGTTGACTGGACGTGGAAGGAGTTTCTGGTCATGGGTTGTCAGTGGGAGTCCCTCTACCAGCCTCTTCTCTCTCTAGTCATGTTCTCTCTCTACTTGCTGCTTCTCGGCCCTCTTGTTCTTGTCCAGAGTTGGAAGGATCGGTGTTCATATGCCCACGTAGTTCGTGACTTTAGAGAGAGAAAAGTGGGTGCACTCTTTTTTGATGGGTTTAGATGGGTTTTTCTGGAATTTTATGAACAGAGGTTGATTTGGTTTGGATTACTCGCTCACCTGCTTCAGCTGAGCTTCTTTCCTTGGTTTTCTGGGCACATATTTACAGATACTGATCAAGTTGGCAGCATGACCCACAGAGGATGGGAGATTATAGCTGTTGGCTTCAAGAACGAGTTCATTGGATCTCCAGACGTGATGGTGATTGTTCTACCACATCTTTGCTTTGTAATTCTGCCGTCTATTTTTCTTGTTGCTACGTTAGCTGCTGAAAAATCAGCAAACCATGCACACTGCTTATCATTATCAGAAAAGAAGTTTGATGATCTTGATGAGACTAAGGAGGGGCCAGAAAGGAGTATCAACAAGAGAAAAACATTCTTATGGCGCCGGAGAATAATCAGGAAGTGTCTCTTTTTGCTCTGCTTGATAATCTTATGGGATCATTGGAAGGTACACATACCTCAAAATTAAGGTTATTGGACTATTTTCTTCTTATATCTTGGCATTTATTTACGGGATATATTTTCTGTTTTAATTTACAGAGATGCAGGTCTTTAGTGAAGGCATACGACATGAACCCATTGGTTCATGCTTTCACATTTTGCTTTACTGTTCCGTTAATCATGGCTGGTGCGGTATATAAAACATCATAGTTGAATCTGACGGTACAGGTTGGTGATGCCATGGTGTCTATGATATTTCCTTAGAAAACTTCTACGGTTATGATTTATTGTCATTTTACTAAGTTTTTATGGCTGTAGGACACATTGGGCTTGAGTCTGTAGGCGAGATTTAACTTCTTGGAGGGGATAGATTAATGGCATATTGGAGGGTAAGATAGACTAATTACGAAGTTAGGGAAGTTCTAAGAAAATTGATTGCGCTCTCCATCTTCCAGGCCCACCTCTCAGTGAATATAGGAGCGCATCCTACAGTGATAATATTATCCTATCACGAAACCCAAAGAAATTGATCTTCAAAGACCTAGAATCAAAATGAAATCTAGGACATCTCTAGCCAATAGGTAAGTAAATCCATGTGTTTATATACAATTATGCTCTTTGGAGTTTATATTTATGAACTCTTAACCAGTCATTAGAATTGACGAGTAAGAATCCAAATGGGCTCAACCTAAAATAAAATTTAAGACTAGGACATCTCTAGTCCTATAGGTAAGTATATGCATGGGCATTTATGTATTTATGATGTATATATATATAAACCCCATGGACAGCCATTACACTTGAACAGATATGAATCCAAACTAACTCGACCTCGCTAGTTGATAGGCATGTCATTAGGTGATTTAATTGTTTTGTTTAGTTTAATTGTCAACTATTTAATTCTAAATTCTTATATGTAGAGGAGATAAATGAGATGGAAGTGAGAGTGATTTTTATACATGTTAAGGTAGTAAATTACACTCATACATCCTGCGCCGGTACTCTGTTTTTCCGGATCCTCACTCACCACTTCCAGTCTACTATTTAGGATTTCACACACACCTTCAGTATCCAAATGAGGTTCACCAAAGATTAATATATGTTGGCTCACTGTTCCTCACCATCAACAGTTCCACAGTTGTGAGCTCAAGTACATCTTCAGGTTGTTGTTTGAGCTTCACTTTTTTTGACTTCAACTCCACCTCCTCCGCATAGGTCTCTTGTCTCTTCAGGTTAGCCTCAGTAAAAAACATAATTTCACAACAATAATACTTCAAGATAAGTAATCAGTTCAAAGCATTAATTACAGGAGTGTAAGCTACAGTAAGTATATTCAATTCTGAGATAAATTTTCTGTCTCTCTTCACTCTAGAGATTAATTTGCAACAACTTAAAAACAAGAATAAATTCTGGGATTTTGAGGTCAGATGTATGTTATTGCTGGCTATTAAATGAGAGAGAAAAATGTGGAAGTGATATAGATTGGAAACAGAGTGAAATAGATCTTTCTTACCTGATAATTTGTTCCTCTATTTTTAGGATCTCTAAATTGATGTAGATAAATTTGCTTCTATGGTAATTTTTAGAACGTGGGTTAAAATTTTACCCCTTAATTTATAAGGTTTTTTTCTGTAAACCTGTAATAATATGTAATAATAGATTGTCGGATTAAAAATATACAAGATACTCATGACCTTATTGACTACCACTCAATGTGATGACAATTCTCTTTAGTGATGACCTCTCATTGTTTTCATCTTTTTTTTTGTTAGAACAGGATTGGCCAATAGGATATTGGAAAACTGGTTTTATAAGATTATAGATAATAAATTTCCCAGGGGCAGGACCGGGGAATAATGCAAATCTGTTAAAAATTACTTCTCATAATCTCATTTGTATCGCCTCATCGTCCTTCCATTGATTTATCTACCATATACTGGGCTATTGTTACCATATTAAAGATCTATATGTATATACAAATTAATGTTAGATATTTACTATGATATTAGATAATCCAGTGAGATAAAATTATCCACAACCTTGAAGATAAAAAGTCAATCCTTGACCTTGGATGTCAGCTTTTGTGGACTAAATAGAACTATTTTTTTAGAATAAATCAAATATATTAATGTCAAAAGAAGGTACTTGCAGGCACTATTTGCTTGATGGCATAAGTCCTTTTCAGGATATTGGAAAATAATTATTCATAATTTTGGTCCATTAATAGGACGTTGGAGGCTGGGGGTTGATGTGAACGCATAACCCTATCTAAGTTTACCCATGTCGTCTCTCTTTTCTCTCTCCTCTCTCTCCTCTCGTCTCCTATCCGTAGTGTTCGCCGTCCCGATATCCGTCCGATATCCGATATCGGACAACCGATATCCGATATCCGGAAAAAAATGGGACGGTTCCAGATATCGGATATCGTGCGATATCTGTCTATCAAGGGTTAGACGGATATCGGTATCCGATACCAGGGGGTGAGGACGAAGGCGGTATCGGATACCAGATATCGGAAAACCGATATACGGATATCGGTTTCGCGATATCCAGTATCGGATACCGGTTTCGGTAAAATAATCATTCATTTCGCATAGTTTTACTTAGTTAAAATAACATGAGTAGATTTCAATATGTATTTTATGCCTGTTATTATATAGTAAAAAAATTTTGTTTATCTTTTCATATGGGATAAAGGGATTCCGAGTTTACCACAAAACCCAGAATCCCTTTATCCCATGTGGAACAAATGAAAAAACGTAACATGTATATAATGATTTGGTAATACAACAAAATAACAATTCTTCTGGTGCCCCTTGCCAACGTTACCTCTGTGAGAAATGAAATGTCAGACGCACATATTTTAGAGAAACATGATTCCTGTGCTACTCATATTTTTAAAGAGCGAGGCATGAAAAGCTAGAGAGAGAGGGAGAGAGGGAGGGGGAGTGGGAGAGGGAGAGAGCGAGAACTAGAGAGAGAGAGAGGGAGAGGGCGAGAGAGAGAGAGAGAGGGAGAGGGAGAGAGAGAGACTGAGAGAGAGAGAGAGACTGAGAGAGAGCGAGAGAGAGGGAGAGAGAGAGAGAGAGAGGGAGAGGGAGCGAGAGAGAGAGAGAGAGGGAGGGCGAGAGCGCGAGAGAGAGATACTGAGAGAGAGGGAGGGCAAGAACGCGAGAGAGAGGGAGAGGGAGAGAGAGATACTGAGAGAGAGAGAGAGCGAGAGAGGGAGAGGGCGGGGACGAGAGAGAGACTGGGAGAGGGAGAGAAGGGTATTCGATGCGGATATCTAAAACCGATATCCGGTACCGTCATCCGCCCCCCTGAGATGGGAGACGGATGCCGGTATCGGACGGTAGGGAACGGCACGTCCGGGACGTGACACCCCGGACGGGACGGTGACGAATCGTGACGGACGGTGACGTGACGAACTGGTCGTCACGTCACTCGTCCAAGGATTTTCAGGAAAATCATCACCGAACCGTCACTCGTCCGCAGACCCTCGTCACCGTCACGTCACCGTCACCGTGACGGAATTTTTTTTCATTTTTATTCTTATGGTCCATTTGTTATTGTTATGTGACATAACGGCACGTCCGGGAGAGAGAGAGTGCGAGAGAGAGAGAGAGGTCGGGAGAGAGAGTGTGAGAGAGAGAGATCGGGAGAGAGAGTGCGAGAGAGAGAGAGCTCAGGAGAGAGTGTGCGAGAGAGAGAGATCGCGAGAGAGAGAGAGAGCGAAAGAGAGAGAGCTCGGGAGAGAGTGCGAGAGAGAGAGAGAGCGAGAGAGGGAGAGAACGAAAGAGAGAGAGCGAGAGAGAAAGAGGGAGCGAGAGAGGGAGAGAACGAGAGAGGGAGCGAGAGAGAGAGAGAGAGAGAGAGAGAGAGAACGAAAGAGAGAGAGAGAGACTTATTTAAAATTCCGTCACGGACGTCATCCGTGACGGATTAATTGTCACTTCACCGTCATGGGCTAACCGTCACCGTCACTGTCACCGTCACGGGCTATCCGTCACCGTCACCGTCACCGTCACAGGCCCTCTGATTCGTCACCGTCACGTCATCCGTCACGTGACCGTCACGGTGACGCGTGATGTGACAGATGACGATTGCCGATCCCTAGACGGATGGATACCTGTATCGGATATCGGCACTGTAGCAACCGATATCCGGTATCTGGATATCGGAAAAAATGGATACCGGAAAATTCAATTCCGGTATCCGATTCAGCATCCGTCCCGATACCGGTATCCGATACCGGCATCAGGACGGGCGAACACTCGGGGCTGTCCGTTTTTATCGCTTTCTCACTCCCTGTCTTTCTCTGTGTTTCTCTCTTCTCTCTCTGTTTTTTCTTCCTCTGTCTATTTGTCTTCCTCTCTCTCTCCTTATCTTCCCCTCCTCTCTGCCTGTCTTTCTCTCTCTCCTTATCTTTCCCTTCTCTCTCTGTCTTCTCTCTCTCTCTCTATCTTCCCCTCCTCTTTGTCTTCTCTCTCTCCTTATATTCCCTCCCCTCTCTCTCTGTCTTCTCTCTCTCTCCTTACATTCCCTCTCTCTCTCTCTCTGTCTTTCTCTCTCTCTCCTTATCTTTCCCTCCTCTCTGTCTTTCTCTCTCTCCTTATCTTTCCCTCCTTATCTTTCCCTCCTCTCTCTCTCTGTCTTCTCTCTCTCCTTATCTATCCCTCCTCTCTCTGTGTCTTCTCTCTCTCCTTATCTTTCCCTCCTCTCTGTCTTCTCTCTCTCCCCTTCTCTTTCCCTCCTCTCTCTCTCTGTCTTCTCTCTCTCCTTATCTATCCCTCCTCTCTCTGTGTCTTCTCTCTCTCCTTATCTTTCCCTCCTCTCTCTCTGTCTTCTCTCTCTCTCCTTATCTTTCCCTCCTCTCTCTCTCTGTCTTCTCTCTCTCCTTATCTATCCCTCCTCTCTCTGTGTCTTCTCTCTCTCCTTATCTTTCCCTCCTCTCTCTCTGTCTTCTCTCTCTCCTTATCTTTCCCTCCTCTCTCTCTCTGTCTTCTCTCTCTCCCTATCTATCCCTCCTCTCTCTCTGTCTTCTCTCTCTCCTTCTCTTTCCCCCCTCTCTCTCTCTCTTCTCTCTCCTTATCTTTCCCTCCTCTCTCTCTGTCTTCTCTCTCTCCTTACCTTTCCCTCCTCTCTCTCTGTCTTCTCTCTCTCCTTATCTTTCCCTCCTCTCTCTCTGTCTTCTCTCTCTCTCCTTATCCTTCCCTTCTCTCTCTCTGTCTTCTCTCTCTCTCCTTCTCTTTCCCTTCTCTCTCTCTGTCTTCTCTCTCTCTCTCCTTATCCTTCCCTTCTCTCTCTCTGTCTTCTCTCTCTCCTTATCTTTCCCTTCTCTCTCTCTGTCTTCTCTCTCTCTCCTTATCTTTCCCTTCTCTCTCTCTGTCTTCTCTCTCTCTCCTTATCCTTCCCTTCTCTCTCTCTGTCTTCTCTCTCTCCTTATCTTTCCCTTCTCTCTCTGTCTCTCTCTCCTTATCTTCCCCTCCTCTTTGTCTTCTCTCTCTCCTTATATTCCCTCCTCTCTCTCTGTCTTCTCTCTCTCTCCTTATCTTCACCTCCTCTCTCACTCTCTGTCTTTCTCACTCTCATTATCTTCCCCTCCTCGCTCTCTCTGTTTTTTTCTCTCTCTCTCTCTCCTTATCTTACCCTTCTCTCTCTGTCTCTCTCATCTTTCCCCTTCTTTCTCCTTACCTCTCTCTCTCTTCTTATCTTTCCGATCTTCTCTCTCTGTCTTTCTCTTTCTCCTTATCTTCCCCTCCTCTCTCTCTATTTCTCTCTCCTCATCTTCCCTCTTCTCTCTCTCCTCATCTTCCCCTCTTCTCTCTCTATTTCTCTCTCTCTCCTCATCTTCCCCCCTCTCTCTATCTCTCTCTGTCTCTCCTCATCTTCCCCTCTTCTCTTTCTCCTCATATCCCCTCTTCTCTCTCTCCTCATCTTCCCCTCTTCTCTGTTTATCTATCTCTCTCATCTACCCCTATCTCTGCTTATCTTTCCCCCACTCTCTCTCCTTATCTTTCTCTCTCTCCTCATCTTTCCCCCACTCTCTCTCCTTATCTTTCTCTCTCTCCTCCTCTTTCCCCCTCTCTCTCCTCTTTCCCCCCCCTCTCTCCTTATCTTTCTCTCTCTCCTCATCTTTCCCCCACTCTCTCTCCTTATCTTTCTCTCTCTCCTCTTTCCCCCTCTCTCTCCTCTTCCCCTCTCCTTCTCTTTCTCTCTCTCCTCCTCTTTCCCCCCCTCTCTCTCCTTTTCCTCCTCCCTCTCCTCTCACCCCCTCTCTCTCCTTATCTTTCTCTCTCCCCCCCTCTTTCCCCCCCCCTCTCTCCCTATCTTTGCCCCCCTCCCCCCCTTTTCCCCCTCTCTCTCCTTATCTTTCTCTTTCTCTTCTTATCTTTCCCTCTTCTCTCTCACTCCTCATCTTTCCCTCTTTTCTCTCCCATTTGCTGTCGTCCGCTTATTCATTTAAATCCGACCCACGGCCGATTGACCTCCACAAAAAAAAGTTTTAACTTTTAAATTTTCACATTAAATGCCCCTTTTTTCTTCTCTTTCCTTGGTTCCGTCCTGGGCCCCACCTATAAAGCGCTACTGGGCCCACCTGCTAATGGGCCTTTATAACTTTGACTTTTTCCCAGCGTGAAGCTCCGCCGCTACTTTCTTCTCGCGGCGGCTTATAACTCTTCGAGGGTTTTTCTCCAAATCAAAGTTTTCAAAGGGGAGAAATCAAAAAACGCCATGACAACGGCTCTCTACAACGTTCGAAATCTGTGGTCCACCTGAAAAGAAGAATCCCATAATTCCAAATTTCTGGATACTTATTTTAATAATCGAAATGGAAGGGGTAATTCGCAAAATTATAATATTTCTATGTGGCAGACCAAGGTTTATAATATTATTTTTAAAAAAATATTTCTTGGTCTTCCTCTGAAATTTTTTTATAATTGAGAGATAAGTATGTGAGCAGGGGAATCCCACGTGGACTGCGAGAACCTTCCGTACTTGAAACGCCTCTGAATAAAATATTTATAATAATATCCTCAACAGGACATGACGTGTAAGTATCTCCTGCCCCCCCCCCGTAAGACCGCGCTTGAAGCGCCACGTGAGATAACGGCGAATGTCTCCGTCAAACGCGGTAAAAAGTATCGTACAAAAATACCCCAATAATTTCGAGAATTACGTTATTATCTTCAACCAGACTGATGAAAGGGAGTCAGTTAGGAGGGCAAAATGGGGAAATAAAGTTTGATGGGCCGTTGGCTGACGGCGTTATCTCGACGACTGTAGATATAGAGTGAGTCGACGTCTACGCTTTTTAGTTTTCTTCTTCTTCTTCTTCATCTTCTTCTTCTTCGTCAACATCGTCGCCATAATCATCATCAGATTCTAATTGTTCTTCGATTTCAGCAAGGTGAGTAGATCAAAGGCCATCTTAATATCTCAAAAATCGATTGATCGCGGATTATGGAAGTCAATTTGTTCGATAAATTGCGTGAGTCGACGTGTTTATCATAATAATATGATTTTACATGTTCTTCGTCTTCTGCGAGGCTAGTAGATCAAAGACTTACTTAATGTCTCTAGAATCAATTGATAACGTATTGCAAAAGTAAATTTGTGCTTATGTATAGCGTGAGTCGACTTCTTTTTATAGTTTCTGCTTCTTCTTTTGTCGTTATCATAATCATCTGATTCTGCGTGTTGTTCGTCTTCTGCAAGTTTTTTAGGTCAAAAGCTTTCTGAATGTCTCTAGAAACACTTGATCAGGGATTTTGATAATAGATTTGTGCTCGATGCGTGTAGCTCTTTTCTCCGGTCATTGATTTCCTGATAAATATTTTTCTGATTCTAGATTTGACGGAAATCAAGCTGGAGTAGAGTGAGGAATCGGATTCGTTGTTATTGATCTTGTGGACGGAAGGATGGAGCAAGCGGAGAGAGGGGCTCCAACGGCGATTGCGTTAGAGTTTCCAACGCGGGATGCAGGATCGCCGGGGGATTCGCCTCCGCCGAAGCTGCCAAGGCGGTTGATGCAGCGCTTGGCAGAGGGAAGGAGCCCGCCTTTGAGCTTGGAGGAGATCGAGGCTAAACTCAGAGAGGCCGATCTGCGCAGACAGGTTATTGCTGTTCTGCTGGATTCAACTTTGGATCGCTCTATTTTCTTTCTCTGCTCAAAATTTGAAACAAAAATTAAGCTGGAAATTTCGGAAATCACATCTCAGGTGGTCGAATCATCAATTCCGGCTCTTGTTCATATTTTCTGTGTTATTCGATCTTTGTTCTACCCGATCGCTTGTCATCAAGACTTACTTTTCTGTTATTTTGTTAATTACTGTATTCTGTGCTCTCAACCGTTTACGAACTCTATTTCGGTCGAATTATATTCAGTTAACTGTGGCCACCAGCATCTAGACAACGCTTTCCGCTGTGGAAAAAAATATGAAGTTGTGGATTGATATAAATGGTTAATTGATTTAGTATTTTGGTAAGCTGTTGATTGATATAAATGTTCAAGTAATTTATTTTTTGTGTTACTCTCCACCTATTCTCTACTTCTATTATGCAGTGAACTCTATTTGAGTTCAAGTTTCTATTCTATTTACTGTCGTGACCAGCCTCTGGTCAACGTATCCCCGTGGAAAAAGTATATATTCCTGAAGTTGTGGGTTGATATAAATGGTTAATTAATCTTATTTATTTTTAATCACCCTATTTCAATACTTCCAAATTCACATGAACTTGACTTGAATCGAATCTATATTATACTTCCTGTCGTGATCAGCCTATTGGTAACGTTGCCTACTTTGGGAAAAACTTATTCCTAAAGTTTTTGATCGATCAGAACGGTTGAGTTTGATTGTTTCAAAAATTAATTTATTTCTTTTGTTCAACGTTTCAACGAAAATAGTTTATTTTTAACAAAAAGCACCCTCCTCACTATGTCTAACTGTACATGAACTTAATTGGAATTGAATCTAGATTTAATTTGTCGTTTTGAACAGCCTCTGGGGCTGGTCTGCGGTCCTCTTTTCTGGCTGTCTTGATTTGTTTGTTAAAAAGTTCCTCCGTTTTTTTTAATGATTCAAAGGCCATGTTTTCTAAAATCTCTTGTCGCCTCAATTGCTAAAACTATTTTTGAAACAGAAATTCCACGAATGGTTATCAAGCAAGGCCCGACCTAGAGTGAGGAGCCCATCATCTTGGTCATCTCAAGAGATAGACCTTGGTAGCAGGTTGGAAGCAAAGCTTTGTGCTGCGGAACAGAACAGGTACCCTAATCTGTCACTGTATATTGATAAGTATCCGAGAGTTCTTATCAAAGAAGATAGGATAGTGGATAACTTTTGGCAAGATTGTGGCTGGGAACTCAGAGGGCGGGGAAGACCACCAGGAAGATCATCAGAAGAGGGAGAAATCACACTGGCAGAATGAACATCTATGGGGAGAGAGATACAAGAGTCGAAAAAAACTCTTTTATTACTTCTTGGCTGCCCTTCTAAAGGGCGGTCTGCCTTACTTTAGGAGGAATACATGCAGAGTGGAAAATGATGAAAATACCCCTACCAGGTAAAATGATGAAACTACCCTAGATACGATGGGGATCATCATATCATTAATTTTGAATTTAAAAAAATTCTTTAAAGTACACAAGCAATTCATGTGCACCCTGTAGAGTAAATAATAGCAATAAGTTTTCTGAGTGAAAATGGCCTCTGCTCTTATACTCTATTTTCTGAACCAACTTAAGGGCATAAATTTATCCATTACAGGGGTTGTGTAAAACATTCAAACTTTGGACCATCACATTCCTTTTTTCTCTGGGAAATCTTATTGCTTTAGTTGATATCAATGATAGGTTGAGTCTTCTGCAAAGAGCTAAAATGCGATTAGCAAGGCTTGATGAGCTGCGGCAAGCTGCAAAGATTGGTGCAGTTCTACGTTTTGAGAGGGAGCGAAGAGAATTGGGCAAGAAGATGAAGTCTCGGATTCAACAAGCAGAGACAAACAGATTGCTTCTATTACAGGCTCACTTGCAGCGAAGAGCTGCTGCTCAGGAGAGGAAAAATCAGTCATTAATGAAGAGGATTTATCGAGAAAACAAGTATAGAGAATGTGTTCAGAGGGCAATCCTCCAGAAGAGAAGTGCCGCAGAGAGAAAACGATTGGGATTTCTCGAAGCCGAGAAGACTCGGGCACAGGCAAGAGTGATGAGAGCCCAGAGAGTGGCTATGTCAGTATACCATCAACGGGAGGCTGAGAGGAGGAAAATGAGAGAAAAATTGGAAGCTAGGCTTCTAAGGGTAAAAAAAGTTTTGAGTTTTTTCTGTTATTAAACAATTTAGTTTTCTGATCTAACCCATTATTCTGGAGCAGGCAAAGATCCAGAGGACTGAATATCTGAAGCAGAGAGGAAATCCCCATTGTTCTAGGAACGCCGAAATACTCTCTCGAAAACTCGCAAGGTTTGAAATTTTGGTTAAGAATTTCTTTCTAAAGAAAAAATTTAAGCGTCTTCACTCACACTTTCAGGTGCTGGAAACAGTTTGTAAGGACGAAGAAAACAACCTGCGCCCTAGCTAAATCATTTGAATCTCTGGGGATCAGTGAGGAACTCGTCAAGCTGATGCCATTTGAGCATCTTGCAGCCCGTATCGGATCACCGTCATCCCTTGAAGTGACGAAAACATTGCTTGGCCGGTTCGAGAACCGCCTCTTTCTCTCTCTTTCTTCAAACTCATCTACTCCAGAAAACATAGATCATCTCTTGAAAAGAGTAGTCTCTCCGAGGAAGAAATCTTCTCTCACTAAAACAACCCGAACCAAGGCACAGTCAAAGAAAGAGCCGACTAGAACATCAAGGTATCCTGTCCGAGTTGTTCTGTGCGCTTATATGATTCTTGGCCATCCGGACGCTGTTTTCAGTGGGAGAGGCGAGCGGGAAATTGAGCTAGCTGATAAAGCACTCTCCTTTGTGAGAGAATTTGAAATCTTGGTCCGGGTTTCCATGAATGGCATTCAGACTTCTCTGGATGCAGAAAAGAGGGTGAGCTTCAGATCACAGCTGGTGTCTTTTGATTTGGCGTGGCGGTCTTATCTCTATAGCTTTGTGGTGTGGAAAGTCAAAGATGCGAAACTGCTAGAGGAAGACTTGGTCAGGGCAGCCTGCCAGCTGGAGCTATCCATGATGCACAAGTTTAAGCTGTCTAATGAAGGAGAAGAACCTGACCTCAACCATGATATGAGAGCCATTCAGAATCAGGTACCTTGATTGTATTTGACGGATAACATCTGAGAATCCTGTTCTTCATGCATCTATGTATAATGGGTTAAGACATTCTTTTGTTACCTATGTGAGCCATTCAGAATCATTAAATTGAATTATATTTGATGGATATTCACTCTCAAACGTAACTTCAACCCGACTGACAATTCTAGGTTGCCCTCCTAAATGGAGGCCTACACATGTTTAAAGAAAAAGAGAGAAGTCCCAGTGACTAAAGATTGAAATGCCCCTAATAGGCTTAAGTGCAGAAGATGATCTTGTTCTGTGATTGATTTGATCTCCACATTATATCCATCACCAGCTAGATTTCAAATATGTATGAGTGCAATGTTTTCAGTTTTACTGAGATGTTTCTATAATTTTATGGATGATTTCTCGGTTGTTAATTCTTCTTTTGATTCATTTCCATTGTTCTGTGATTGGCTTGACATCCACATAATATCCATCACCAGCAACATTTCAAAGATGTATGAGTGCAATGTTTTCATAGATTTCTGTTCTACCCATAGTCGGTTTGACTAATTTTTATCCATTTATGAGAACCGTGCAGAAACAGGTACTTCTATGGTATTTGATGGATAATCTCTAAGATTTCTGTTCTTCCTGCATCTATCTAGGATGAGTTTAACGTTTTTTTTTATTATTTTTGAGAGCCATTCATTAGCAGGCACCAGAATCCTAATTTGACAGATAATGTTATTCCTGTCAATGATATTTAAATTTCTATGTTGATTTTTTTTCAATTGTGGTGGATTTAGGTGAATGAGGACCAGCAACTTCTTAGAGAGAGAGTCAAACACCTCAGCGGAATTTCTGGGATTGAGAGGATGGAATCTGCAATATCTGAAACCCGTTCCAAATACTTTGAGCAGAAGGGAAATGGAGGCACGATCACGCCCTCAGTTTCCCGTGCCTCTTCCCCGTCAAAGAGCCCCGTCAATGGGTCCACTGACTCATCAACCATCTTCTTGAACTCCAATGAGAAGCAATATCGCGTTGACCACACAACCAAGTCAACCAGGGTCGTTCGCTCCTTGTTCAAAGATGACTGCTCTTCCACCCCCAAGCCCTCTGCCCCCACTCCAAAGCTTGCCGAGGAGAATGAAGTGTTGGTCAACGAGATGCTTCACCAGGTTCATCTCTCCTCCATGGTTGACCCAAAAGTCAACTTCAATGGAGATGGAAGAATTAAGGTTTGAACCCGTTGACTCGAGGATTTTTTCAAAAAAAGGCCTCAATAATTATTATTTGAAGTTCCTGATCTAATATGTTAGAACATTTTTTAGATTTCATATTATATAATATGATTTACAAATCGAGATTCATGATCTTTAAGACCTTTGACAATATTTTTATGCATTGAATTGGCCTTGTGGCCCGTGTGAAAGGGCATTTCTATCTGTCTTGATGGCTGAAAAATTGGTTACCTAGCCTCTATTCAAAATAATGAACTGTGTACACTCCACTTCAATAAAACTTTTAGTTTGGCTGCCAGGAAAAGATAAAAGAGACGATGGAGAGGGCATTCTGGGATGGAGTGGCGGAGTCTCTGGTGAAAGGGAAGGCAGACTATGAGACCTTGATCAGTCTTGTGAAGGAAGTTAGAGAAGAACTCTTTGCAATGAGCCCTAAGAGCTGGAAGGACGAGATCCATGGCCGCATCGATCTTGAGATACTCTCCCAGGTGAATGGAAATATTATTTTTACTTCTCTTATCATAGTCCCAATCAAACTGATACAGTTCCAACCCTATTTAGGGATATATAGGGGTATTTGGTTTTTTGCCTCATGCACTTTTCCTTGTCTACAAGGTAGCCTTACCTTTGGGGGAGGCAGACAAGAAATATCAAGAAGTTGTTACTTTTCCCCGTCTTTAATGTTTGGGGAATCCAAAAATCCGTCATTGTCATCGGCTGCTGCTTGACTGACAGTGACAATTGCGTCATCTTCCGTCGTCATCTGAGAGAGACTAACGAAGGGATAATGACATGAGGTGACGACAAGACAAGATCGTCAGTGTGATCATTGTCACGACAGAGTACAAGTGACCAACGACAATTTCGTCATCTTCGTCCTGCGAGGACTAATGACAGGAATGATGATGACTTATCATCATCATACCGGTCTCTTCTGTCCTCTGTCTCACTCCCTCCAGTCCCAGATGTTTCCTTCCCTCGATTATCATGCCCTCATCGCTTGTCCCCGGGTGATCCCTGCCTTGCCTGATTGTCCAATCTGCTATTGGTTCATATCACAAAAATTTGAGATTATATGAAGATCACTGATGATGAGCTTCCATCAGGTACTGCATTCGGGGGGACGAGATGATATTTATCTTCAAGAGATCATGGAGTATGCGTTGGGTTTGCTCGTGAAGCTTGCTGCTCCAGCAAAGGAGGATGAGATGAGGAAGACCCACCTGAACTTCTTCTCTGAACTAGCTTCACACGAATCGGGCCCTTCGGCAACAGCAGTGGTCAAGGGCCTTCGCTTCGTCCTGGAACAGATCCGGGTATGTTGTTTATCTACCTTTTTTATCTGCGGTAATATCTCTTTCTTCAGATAAAGTGAGATAAGATATTTAATCTCTCTTATGTCGCTCTTTAGTAATATTTATGTCAATATCTCTTGTGTCCCTCTCTTTCTCTCTCTCAATTTCTATATCTGCTGGTAAACGAATGAATATGTATATCTATCTCTCTGATGCCTCTCATTATCTTTATGTCAATAAATATATCCACTGGTGAAGGAATGAATTGTGACTGATATCTATTTCTCTTTTGCCTCTCTATATCTTTATCTATATTCTCTCTGCTGCTAAAGGAATGAATTGTGATATTTATCTCTCTGCGAACAAATGAATAAATTTTGGTATCTTTCTTCAATGCCTCTATCTCTCTCTACTTTTATTTTAGCAATACTTCTCTATATATTGGTAAAGGAATGAATAGTGATTGATATATATCTCTCTAATCTCTCTTTATCTTTATTTTACCACTACTGGAAAAGGAATGAATAGTGATTGATATAGATATATTATTTTACCTCTACTGGAAAAGGGATGAATTGTGATTGATATATATCTCTCCTATGTCTCTCTCTCTATCTTTATTTTACCTCTACTGAAAAAGGAATGAATAGTGATTGATATATTTATATCTCTCTAATGTCTCTCTCTCTATCTTTATTTTACCTCTACTGGAAAACGAATGAATAGTGATTGATATCTATCTCTCCTATGTCTCTCGCTCTATCTTTATCTATTGCAATATCTTTTTCTAATGGTAAAGAATGAATTATGGGGGTTTTACACAGGCGCTGAAGGAGGAGATAAGTAGGGCTCGGATACAGATGATGGAACCCATCATAAGAGGCCCGGCGGGGGTGGAATACTTGCAAAAGGCATTTGGCAAGCGCTTCGGGCCGCCCTCTGATGCCGCTACTGCACTCCCTCTCACTGCTCAGTGGATCTCCTCATGTGCCCAAGATTGTCACCAGGAGTGGCAACAACATGTTGCACTCCTTTCCTCTCAATCAACTTTAGAGGCCCAAGTAAGACTCATTCATCCGTATTTCTCTCTCTACCCATAGAACTATTGGTATCTTTCTTCATCTCTCTCTCCATGGCTCTGTCTCTCTACCTCTCTCTCTTCACACCCATCAAACTATCATTATCTTTCTCTTTTCACTCTCTCTCTCTCACCCTCCCCCTCCCTCTCTATATCTCCACCCACATAAATAACATCACTCTCTCTCCTCTTTTCAATGTGTTTATCCCTTTTTATCAATCCATAATTTTCGCTCTGTATCCTTCCACCATCTCCCCAATCCATAATCCCCCGCCTATAATCTTAGCTTTATCTCTCTCTCTCTCTCTCTCTTCATACCCATCAAACTATCATTATCTTTCTCTCTTTTCACTCTCTCTCTCAACCTCCCCCTCCCCCTCCATATCTCCACCCACATAAATAACATCTCTCTCTCCTCTTTTCAATGTGTTTATCCCTTTTTATCAATCCATAATTTTCGCTCTGTATCCTTCCCACCATCTCCCCAATCCATAATCCCCCACCTATAATCTTAGCTTTATCTGGGATTATTTATTGATCCATCAGCACATTGACCTGAGTGCATCTCTCTCTCACTTGACAACCATCTCTCTCTAGCAGGGTCTTCCTCCTGCAACTTCGCTACGGAGCGGGGGACGAACCCCGGGCCTCACAGTCGGCAGCCCTCCACCATCGCAGGCCTTAAGTAATTCAGGTACGTGTGTGATAATTGATGGCTTTAGAGTTGTGATACTTGGCAAAGTCTGTTTTTATTTGTAATATTATTAGCTTTAACCTGGGCGTGAACGATGTTGAATAGGAGGAAGAGATGTGATTGCAGAGTGCAAGGGAGAGAAGATCGATGTACTCGTCAGGCTTGGGCTGTTGAAGCTGGCAAGAGAAGTTGAGGGACTGACGAAAGAGACCGTCCCAGAAACCTTCCAACTCAACTGGCTCCGCCTCAGAAACGCCCAGTCCCTGCTCCAGAACACCCTTGTCATCTGCACCAGGTCTCTCTCTCTCTAACCTCAGTTTTCTAAAAGTTTTTATCTTTTACCTTTCTCTCTCTAAATGTTTTTTATTATTTTAGAGCTCCTCTCTTTCTCTATCTACTTTCTCTCTCCCTTTTACAGTGCAGGGACGCAGACGGGGTGTCTTTTTGTCCCGGGACAAAAACTGTCCCGTCCAAAAATACAGACGAATTCCGGGACGAAAATTCGTCCCAGGGACCATCGGATGGGACGGTTTTCGTCTCATGGGATGAAGAAATCGTCCGTCCGGAGGTCTTGGACGTTGGACGGACGAATCTGGACGGAAAAACCGCCGGATTCACATCCGACGGTTGAGATGTAGCCACGTTGCCTCACAATGACAATTTGCATCAAAGTCCCTGTTTTTTACAACACCCCTCAGAAATAATTGTACATATGGCCCTTTGCATTCTCTCTCCTCCTAAATGCCCTAAATAACTTATAAAAATCTATATTAATATATTAAAATATAGAATGGGTTTTTTCGTCCGGGGCGATTGACGGGACAAAAATTCGTCCCGGGAGGACCGGACGGGACAGTTTTTTCGTCGCGGGACAAAAAAATCGTCCCGGTCCTTCGTCCCTGCACTGAATCCGGACGTCGGACGGGACAAAATTCGTCCCATCCATCGTCCACGTCCGGGACGATCCGGAACTATACTCCCACTCCTCTAACTCTTTATCTGCCTTCTTATTTGCAGCTTGTTAGTTCTCCGACAGACCCTGATCAGTCATTCATCAACGCCGTCCACAGCAGAGCTAGAGACGGCGGTGTCCATCGCGGCGGGTAAGCTCACTGGCTTAGTAGACCAGAGCCCCAACTTAGGCTTGGTGGAGATCGTGGCGGCGCTGACAGCGCCGCCGCTGCCGGAGAATCTCCAGCAGAGTGGACATGTGATGGCCCGCTTGCTCTCCAAAAGCTTGCAAGCCAACGATCCTGTATTCGTCAAAGTCTCCGGGGCCGTCCACGCAGCCGCCAGAGAACTCGTCCTCGGCGGCGGCGCTGCCCACGATCGCGCCGCCTCAGCCTTGCGCCGCGTTGGTGGCTCCGCCATGCTGAGTCGCCTGTTGACCGCAGCGGAGTCCGTTGCCACTGTGGCCAGTGTCTCGGTCAAGGTTCACTGTCCTTGGTACGCCCCCCTGGTCAACGGCACTGGCTAGGCCTGCCACGTGTATATTCATATATGTAGATATAATATGTATCATCCCTCCAGTGTATATCTGTACATGTATATGCACATTAATGCACAGATTATGGGACAGGAGATGTACCATTAAAGTTGTTTAATAAGCATGGAACGGTTGATGTAGATGAGAGTAAAAAGCCATCCTGGAGAGATAGATGGAG
This sequence comes from Wolffia australiana, assembly GCF_029677425.1. NCBI lineage: Eukaryota > Viridiplantae > Streptophyta > Magnoliopsida > Alismatales > Araceae > Wolffia > Wolffia australiana. The sequence goes on from NC_135847.1 coordinate 12,223,698, forward strand.
TTGTGGGGCATGAAATAAAAGTTGTTCATTTGTTTACCTCCGTTATTGGGGGATGACATATTCATGATAGAACAGGATTAATTAGGAGAGAGAGATAGTGAGATAGAGAGAGAGAGAGATGGGGGGTGTGACGTACTTGGTCACTCTAATCAGCATTGGAGTTTTCCCTTACCTGCAAATGAAGGAAATTCTCAGGTTAAAAATGAGGAATAAAATATCACCAGCATGATAAATGAATTAAAGTGTCATCAACAAATCCAAATAGATTAAGGCGGTTTAAAGATTAATGCGCTTTCTCTAAACAACCAAATCATTTGTTTTATTACATATTTCCTGTTCTTTTGGGTATATATTACACGTTGTAATCTCGACTCATGAATTTTTGAACTCATATGTAAATATAATTACAAAAAAAGAGCCTAAAAGAAAGTGAAAAAATGGAATAATAATTCTGCACATGCGGAATAATAATAAACGAAGAAGGAACAAAGAACTTACAGGCGAAGGAGAAAGCGATTCATTTACTGAAGATCTCTCAAATATGAAGGAACACTCGTTGTAAGCTGATCCCACGCCGACCCCGGCACCGAACGCCACGGCAGCCCACCGCGTCACCGGTGAACCTGCAACCAGAAATTATAAAAAATAATTTCTGGCTCTGTAAAAATAAAATAGTTCTCTCCTCAGATTTAAGGAAAATAATATTTCTTGATGATTTCAGTAGAATTCGATTACATTAACATGAGAGAGGATATTATTTTATCATCAACTAGTGTTAAAATTGAAGAGCTCGGTTATTGCAAAAAAAGAGTTCCTGTTAGAAATATAAAGCTTGTTGTCAATTGTTGAGGTCAATGGAATAACCACCAGATGAAACAAATCTATCATGAAACAAGAAACGATGACTCCCATAAGCTCATTGTTAATCCATTCATAACATTATCTAGAAAAATCCAAAGGACTGAGGATCACCAAGCACAAAATCCTTGCCAAACAATTAGACAGATGAAAATGTATAAATAAATCCCCATAAGATCAATATAGTGTCAAATATCTTTCCAAAGGCGATAGAAATAAGAAAAAGTGTCAAATTTTAATGGTAAACAATGTAAGCATGCGTATTTCTAAGACAGTAAGATGCAAGAAAAAAGATTGCCAATACACTTCAGGCTGATTCCTGCATCTTATGATTCTCACATCTTATCCTCGTATCTGTCAGCATTTTAGCCCATTAGGGACACTTTAGTCATTTGATATTTAGGATTGATAGCTTCCTTAATGTATAAATACATGTCGCCCTACATTGGGAGGGCAGTCAAGAATTATGTAAGATCAAACTCTTGGCTCACTATCTCAATCCTTCCCATCTCGGGGCACTTCTCTTGGCCCTCAGCAATACCCCATCCCCGTGATCATCTCACCGGATCTTCAACCGGCTTCCCTCAAATCCAATCCCTACCCCTGCCAATTGGCTCTCGTATGGTCTCCGACCATGTCTTCTCTGTTCGAACCCTCTTATTAATCTCATTCTACTCTGACCCCTGGAACATCTACCTCACATCTTTATTTCCACTTTCAGATACAAACCTACGTCAAGGTTCATATCAATTTGCCTTAAAACAAACTCTTTGGAAGTGAAAATTGAGATTGTCCTAAAAAATATGAATAGGGGTTAATGTAAAGAGGTATTCCTGTAGTTTATGAGATCACCATTTTTTTTTAATATTACTATTCGAAATATTTTGGAATCAGAATTCTAAAGAACAAATAACTTTTCGATTTTTGGTACAGAATCAGTGGGGACAGTCGAGATTCAGCAGAATTTCATATGGAAATAAACTCTGCTTTGGTTCCAAGCACACTGATAACTAACTTCAAGTAGAGAAACCAACAAATTTTAAGCCCACTTAACTGCAAGCCCTTCTCCATCTTAAACACACTTAATCGGGTTTCGGTAGTGCAAAACTATATGAAAGGAGAATCCTCGGAACAGGGGCAACAAATCATAAATCTACCTCAGAAAAAAATATTGAATTATCCGCATTTTTATTCAACCTACCCATGTTCATAATCCTGATGTTCCCCCACTAAGTATCGAGGAAGCTGCTTCAGCAATAAGTGGAGAAGAAGACGGATTAAAAAAAATACAGAAAAAAACAAGAACACTTTTGATTTAACCCCGATTGTACGATCATAAGTTCCATTGGCCCCATTTAGGAAGTTGCTTCTCACACCAGAATAAGACAATGCGCCAAATCCACACTATACACAGTTCCAACTGCGGCGAACAACCTCGAAAATCTGTCTCAACGAAAGATTAACACATACCGCTCCAAATTCCAAACCAGGACCAATCGAACAAGAATCACGAAACTACACCGTCGCCAAATTCGTAGAACCCTAACACATCAATTCCGAGCCAGCAAAAGACACAAATAACAAAAAATGACGAAAAAAACCCCGGAATTCCAAAATTCTTACAAATTTTGAAGGTATGATTCTCCGAGACTAGAAAACATGAATCAATAGGAAGAGAGAGAGGAAGAGAGAATCGAAGAACTCACGGAGAAGAAGAAGACCGCTGAAAGCTCCGGCGGCGGTGGAGTAGACGACTCTGCGCAGTGCAAGATCGAGACACGCGTCCCATTTCTCGTCCAGATCGTACTGCGCTGGCAGCAGCTTCTTCCCCTCCGCCATTGAAGAGAGAGAGAGAGAGAGAGAGAGAGAGAAAGAGAGAAACTGTAGAAAATAGGAATTTCTGCAACTCGTCTCCTTTAAATAGGAGAAGGGGACGCGATCTAACGATCATCCGACGGCCAGGATTAATCAAGCCTCTTATCGGGCGGGGGTGATTAAATGTCGAGAATGTTAAATGTAGATATTTAAATTATGTTAAATGTATAAACTAGATGAGTCAGGGAGACTAATATCATAGATATTCACTTGAAGAAAAGCAAGTTGTGAGTTAATTTCCTGGTTCATTACCCTATATTTATGCCTTTTATTATTTATTTATCGTTAGTTGTTATATAATTGAGACAGATGGAATGCAAATAAGTCAGCTATAGGGAACGGCACGTCCGGACGGGACGGTGACGAATCGTGACGGACAGTGACGTGACAAACTGGTAGTCACGTCACCGTCACATCACTCGTCCAAGGATTTTCAGGAAAATCGTCACCGAACCGTCACTTGTCCGCAGACCCTCGTCATCGTCACATCACCGTCACGGAACTTTTTTTCATTTTTATAGGTTATGTATTTTTATTCTTATGGACCATTTGTTATTGTTATGTGACATAACGGCACGTCCGGGAGAGAGAGTGCGAGAGAGAGAGAGATTGGGAGAGAGAGAGAGATCGGGAGAGAGAGTGAGAGAGAGAGAGAGCGGGAGAGAGTGCGAGAGAGAGAGATCGGGAGAGAGTGCGAGAGAGAGAGATCGGGAGAGAGTGCGAGAGAGAGAGAGATCGGGAGAGAGTGCGAGAGAGAGAGATCGGGAGAGAGTGCGAGAGAGAGAGAGATCGGGAGAGAGAGTGCGAGAGAGAGAGAGAGAGCGCGAGAGAGAGAGAGAGAGTGATAGAGAGAACTAAAGATAGAGAGCGAGAGAGAAAGAGACAGCGAGAGAGGGAGAGAACGAAAGAGAGAGAGCGAGAGAGAAAGAGAGAGCGAGAGAGGGATAGAAAGAGAGAGAGAGAGAGAGAGAGAGAGAGACTTATTAAAACACCGTCACGGATGTCACTCGTCCGGACCACCCCGTCACCGTCACGTTACCATCACGGGCGATCCATCACCGTCACCGTCACGGGCCCTCTGATTCGTCACCGTCACCGTCACGTCATCCGTCACGTGACCGTCACGGTGATATGTGACGTGATGGATGACGATTGCCGATCCCTAGTCAGCTACAAGGCAAACTCCTGCAATACTAGATATTCATTTTTTATTAATGTCAAGTCCTTTTGGTCCCTTCGAAAGATGTATTGCGAATTCATTTGGCTATTTAGCTTACTTGTTCAGCTAAATTGCCCTACCATCACATGAACTGGTTAAGGAATGAATAAAACAACAAAGATGATGCTCCTGGAATGAAGGGGTCTCTCATTTTTATCCAATAAATAAATTTATTGATATTACATCAATTAATAAATATTTTTTTCGTATAAGTTTTAGTTTATAATAAACTTTAGATATGCACTAGAATGTGGTTTTCCTTAACTTTTATGAACCCTTGAATGTAATCTGAATACTAAAATTGTTAAATTTAACATGATTCAGCATGCATTCCTTGAAGTCTATTTTTTTCACTTGGGTGGGGGCCCAATGGAATGACCCAAGTTCCTACTAGAAGATTATACTTAGATGAACATAAATTTATAAAAAAATGACAGAAATTTAAAATGGAAGTGTTAATTTAGCCCAGTATACCCACTTCTCAATCTCTTGAATCTATATAAAACCATGCAATACCTCATTTGTTTCCAAATATAGTACTTTCACCGAGGTTCATATAGTATCAGACGAAGTTTCATTCCTTCCCTAATTTTCACACTCGCCTTGCCACCCAGATTCTCTACATTACCTTCATGTTTGCCTTCTTGCCTAGTCTCAGAAATTTGTACTTCTCTCTCCATGTCGTCCCTTGGATGAAACCCTACATTGTCACTATGTTATCATCATGCAGTCCCACAGACGTGATTCATGTGCAGTCGGGCATGTAATCCACTTTTTGTGGCTTATTAGTGTGGTCTAGAACTAATCCTTGCGGGCCCCACACATACTTGGTTATCTGTTTTTGCAAACCCATTTTTGTACCATCCCTGCCATATCATGCATGTCACATCATCACTTGCGACATCACCTCTATCACATCATCAATCTACATGTCTTCGTTTTCCATGCCACATCGTCATTTGATACATCACGTCTATCACATCATCAATGTACATGTCTTCGTTTTCCATGCCACGTCGTCATTTGCTACATCACCTCTACCACGTCATTGCTTGGATTGTCTTCATTTTACAAGCTACCTCTCTCCACAGCATCATTTTCCATGAAACCTACTGTCACATCATCATTTCCATGTCCCTCCTACCACATTATTGTTGGATTCTTTGCCGTGGTTTGTCAATGGAAAACAAGATTCTATGGATGCAGAAGCGTGGTAATTGATTCTCAATCAATCTTTAAAACAAAAATCGTATGTACCTTGTGGGGAACTTGTTCCACCCTTGACTTTGCCACCTTGAGATCGTTCTGAAGCCATTCATGCGTCCAGCCTCTAGAAGTATCCATGCGATCACTCGGCGCTTGGAAAATCTAGAAAATCTTCTCACCATGAAGACCCTCTCCTTGGATGAGTGGAGAAGAGAATGGAGAAAGGGAGGGGCTCTCATATCTAGCTGGCATGGGTGCTTGAATGAGTGGACCTTCCCTATTTATATTTTACTTAAGTTCTTCTCAAAAACTATAAAAAGTAAAATATATCCACCAATGCCCTTATGACCTTATGCGTGTGACCTCTATGCCCATGTATCATTCTAGTTAAAAGCTTTAGTGGCCCAATAACAATTATTGGCCAAGCTTATTAATTAACTATATCGACATACGGATTAGTTAACTAAGGATCGATTTAACCCAATCGCTTGGTTAAGTTTCCAGCCCGTGGGGTGTCAAGCTACACCTCATGCTCTAGAAGATATTGAGTAGTATTTGAACTCTCTCATGGAACCTTTACCGTTATTGGTTACCGCATATGTATAATCCATCATCCGCACAAGACTCTCGAACGACTTTGGGTATGGTTTATCGTCAAACCCTAACCCATCATTCAATTAGTACTGATGCGTAACAGGGATCATTGGAGAACTCGTTCTCCGATATCCTCACTATCCTAGCTAGGGATTTTCTTCATAGTCTTCCTTGAGTTAATCTCCTCTTATACCGAGGGCGCATGATCCTGTCTTCACCACTCAATCATCTCCGTGAGGTTCTTACTAAATCCCAGCTATGACTTGTTTGAATCCCATGATTAGATGCTCGCAATTCGTAGCCAAAATGTAGTCGTCCATTCACAAGATGTCCTTGGTGTCTCAGGTAAGTGGATCACTTATACAATTCAGACATGAATCAATCTTATTGACGTTTAGGTATGATACCATTCAGGGATTTGTAAGGATCTATTCAGTGAACTTCTTCTCCAAAAAACACCCACTATATGTCCTTAGTGTTGACACACTAATAGCCATAGGATCAGCTATACCTGTCGTATAAATAGGATAAGCTAGTGCTATTCTATTTAGATAATTCGATGTCCGTCTCGACTATCCATCAAATAGGAATATTTATAATACATGCGTAAAGACTAATGATCACTATATTATGATCTCATCATAATTCATTATGTCATTGCACGTATTCATGGACTTCATTATAAACATCACACCTAGATAGTAATGAACATAATATTTTATTCAACGGACTTAAATAAACATTGTTGAGTGATTGGCTTGAAAGACCACATAATATCCATCAATTATCGGCTATCATGTTATCATTTGTTGAGTCCTACAAAGTCATCATCTATCACCACCTACCGCATAAGGAGAGCAGACCATATCATCATAGCAAAAAAGTATTTTTTTATAGAATAATGCAGTATTCAAACTCAGAACATCCCGAATGACACTAGAATTCTTATCCAGATCTTATATCCAATTAATCTCATTATACCTTATACATGATATAAATACATGTATAACTTAGTGCATGCACTTGTGTCCCCTCAATCCCATTGTGCTCTTGCTCGCCCCAATTTGCACTCACGCCCACACATGTGACCTTGTCTGCTTATAATTGCACATGTGCCCAAACGTGCATCCCTCCATGTGCCCCTGCATGCTATTATACTTGTGCCTATACCAAATCACATGCACATACATGTGCATGTGTTCCTTCCACTTGTGCCTAACGCCCTTAGTGTTCAGCGCATCTGGTTAGGGATGAACAAGACGTGATGAGATGGACGACCATTGGTGATGGACAAAACTGTGATGCACAGTTTTTCATGTAGCCCACAACATCACATATCCCAGAGTTTCACAAAATATTGTCACAATTTTATCACATATCATGTGTCCTCACATCATGTCTTCGTTCAGTCATTCGATGAAATCCCTCTCCACCACGTAAGGCCGTATGACAAAATAAAAAAATGTTTGATTTTATTTCTTAAATTTAGACCTTTTGATACCTCAATTCATGTGATTTGAAATAAGTTATTGCTAATAAATATCCATCTCTCGTGTACAACCACCATTTTTTGTTCCCTCCACAATTGACTTTCTTGATGAAGTTGATGGAAATATATGTGGCCAGCAAGCCAATCACACATTCCACATCTCGTTACATGTTTATTAGTAGAACATATTTATTATAGTGCACGTGTGATGCTTATAATGAAGTCCATGAATACATGATCGAACTTAGTGAATTATGATGAGATCGTAATACAGAGATCACTAGTCTTTAAGCATGTGTTCTAAACATTCTTATTCAAAGGATACGCGAGAAGGACATCGAAGTATCCAAATAGAATAACACTATCTAGCCTCACTCAAATGTTGAGTATGGCCAGTCACGTAGCCATTAGTGTGGAGACGGTGATAGATAGTGGGTACTCTTTAGTGGAAAGAGTTCACTAAATTAATCTATATGAATCCTCGAATGGTATTATACATAATTGTCAATCAGGTCGATTCACGTCATGGTTGTGTAACGGTCCTTAGACCTGAGACACCAAAGACATTGTGGACAGACATTTGTACTTTGACTATGACCTACGTGTCCCTAATCATGGGATTCTAAACAGTTTTAGTTTGGGTACATCAAAAAGTTCACGAAGACTATTGGGTGGCCAAGATGGGATTCTCCACCCTCGATATAAGAGGTGACAGCTCAAGGAAGATGATGTGATGAAGTCCTTGGCCAAGGCAGTGAAATACCGAAGAAGAGTTCTCTAATGATTTCCGAATGCATTATTACTACTTCGGATGACCGATTAGGGTTTGACAGTTGACCATACCCTAAGCCGTCCAAGGAGCGTCAAGTGGATGAGGGACTATACATACACGGTAACCGATGACGAACAGGTTCCTTTGCATCTCCTAGAGCACGAGGTGTAGCTTGGCACCCCATGTGTCGGAGACTCGACTTATTGATTGGGTTAAATCGATCCAACATTAATCTATTTGATGATATATTTAATTAGTTTGGAAGGCCAATAAAGGTTATTGGGCCACTTGAATCGTTAACTAGACTGATATATGGACCTAGAGGGTCACATGCAAATGATCTTTTGGACGTCAAAAGATATACTTAAGTTTTGAAGGTTTTATGAAAAATACCCGCTTAGTATAAATAGGGGAAGGCCCTGAACGAAATTCATCCAGGACAGAATTTTCCAGGGGCCTTTCCCTTTCTTCTCCCTTCTCCCCACACCCCCTCTCTCTCCCTAATGTGATCGAGACGGCATAACGATGACGACGGAGATCGATAGGGGCTCGTTAAGAGGAGGAGATCCGACTGGTCGAGGACCACATGGATGCTTCTAGAGGATGCACACTTGAGTGGCTCGACTTGTGTCACTCTGGGATCCAAGAAATCACTATTGTGATCCGCACAATAGTACTTCATTTCAATGGTTTTGTCTATGTTGTTTAATTTTGCAAAAGTATTCCGCTGAGTATCATTTTGATTTCTTCATCAAGATCTAGGCCTCTATAACCCCACATATGTCTCATGTGCTCTCTTGCTCAGTCTTTTGGTATTCCTCTGAGTGTATCTCTCTCCTCTCTCTCTCTCCCATTGACCTCTCACTATAAATACTACAGCTAGTGTTGGTGCCACCGCTTGTAAACTTGTGAAAAGGGAGAGAGGAGAAGAGGGAGAGCAAGGGAGGTATAGCGATGAGAGAGAGAGAGATGGGAGAGAGGAGGAGAGGGAGGGATAGGGGAATGACGAGAGGGCGGATGGGAGAGAGGGACAGGAAGGAGAGAGAGAGAGACAGACAGACAGACAGACAAAGACAAAGACAGAGAGAGAGGAGGAAGGCTATGAGAGGGAGATAGCATTTATTTTTTTTTAAAAAGTAAAATATAATTAAATGATATATGTCATAGTCCAATTTTTTAATAATTTAAAAATACTTCACTATCATCACCCGTGACAGTCATCCCGTCACGTAACTTGCATGTCTCATTATCCATTACTGTTATGGTCTCCTAAAATGTCATTTGTCACCTCTTCGTCATCTAGCACATCTCTGTCACATTCATGAAATAAGTGACAGATGATGTTCGTTGGACCCTACATGCCTTCCTCTCCTCTCACACATAAACGCTCCCCCCCCCCAAACGCACCCAACAGTGTGCATATCAATGAGCTCAAAATCAAGTGTGTTGATTAAAGGCATGATTGGTTTTTAAATTTGATTAATATGTTTTATAAAGACCTTTACTCATTTAAAATATGGCTAGTTAGTGACGAGTGAGGATCATCTCCTCCTAGAATGGTGACTAGGGTGGTGATATCCTTTAGATGGTGATTAAAGAGGTGATACAGGTATACTTATAAAATATGAGACAATGAGCAGAGGGAAACAGTTAGGAAGGAGGTATATATTATTTATAAATGTATTATGATGATTAATTAGGGAGATAGAAGGCATAAATTTTATTTTACAGAGACAGAATGAGAAAGATGAGTAAGAAAGACGTGAAGTGATGATGGAGAGTTAAGAAGGAAAATAGAAAGATGTAGTTAAGTTTGCATTTATAGTTTGAAAAAAATATTTATGAAAATTTAATGACAATGGGATTATAAGGTGTTCAACACAAGTACGTGCATGATGTTTCATTAAAATTAATCCCTGCCAAATATTATAGAAATGTTGGAATAAAGTTCAAGTACAGCTTTATAGTGTTGGACACCTTATATCGTAGATTAGAGGACATGGATGGATAGAGAGAAGATGATGAAGCTTCTCTCAAAGTTTCATGGCAATCAATATTCTAAACTGTTAGGTATTATTTATAAATTTCTTCTTATAAATGCCAGTCACTTCACCTTGAGTGTTTTATAGTTTTAATATTATCTGAAACTACTTAATGATCATTAGGTCAGATTTCTGCAACGTCCTTGATATATGCTTAAAAATGACACATGTCCCAACACAGAATAAGAGAAAAAGACATAATATTGAAAATGATTAGGTGCATGAAATGGAGGCCTGTCATTGCAGTTATGACTTATTAGATTTATTTGAATGAAAATAAGCCATGTGTTGCTGTCCTGGTAAAGAAAGTATGTAATGATTAAATAAGACATGGTCCCATGGTTTGCAATTGCCAGGTCATCAAAGTTTTCCTTCTCTGCCAATGATAACATGACACATGTGTAATGTATTTAGAGCCTCCACATATCTCTGTATCTCGTTTCTTGTCCTTTCTTATTACGATTTATTACGATTTTAATTCAGCCCTTTCTTATTGGTCCACATCGTCCTACAAGTTAAAAAAACAAAAACTTATCGGCTAATGATTTGTCATTGTGGCATTGCGTTTTGAGATATCATAGTTATTATTTTTTTATTAGTCCCAGTAACATTACTGAAAAAATGTGATTGGTCACCATTGGATCAAAGTATACATTTTGACCTTAGATAACTATTGTCTTTGTCATTGCGATGTTGAAAAAAAACCATCGATATCAAAAATCAGAATGTCACTCCAAACATGTTTTTAATCAATTTTGGCTTGTTAGCAGACGTGATTATTTAAATACAAATAGATATAAGATATTCATGATTTTAACCTAAAAATTAGCGCGTTTATCACCCACTGGTTCACTTGCCTGCTATAGCCAACATCCCACACCTGATCGCGCTCCAACCAATGCGCCTTAACTCACGTTGTTTGATGCCCTTGTTAGCATTGCCTCTTACCATGCGCACTGCTACTATTGCCCTCATGGTCAACATCTCCTTCACTTTAAATGAGTAAGAAACTTAAAAGCAAATTAAGGTGTCAAAACCTTATAGCTCTTCTATATAGTCTAGGGTTACTGCCCATAAAACATGTACTCCCTTCATTTCTAATCATACTCCTTCCACATCCCACTTTCTTGTATCCATTGCAAATGCTTGTTCATGCCATTCCAAAAGATTGTACAATCTTACATGTAAATCTAATTAACATGGATAATTTTAAATTAAATTAAATTTAATAGTCTTAAATGGTTGGTGTTTTTAAATTTAATTCAAGGATTGAACACTCTTCAATGTGCTCGCCATCCCTCCATGATGTCCCCTATGTATGTGACTTTCCAATCAACCTCCCATTAGGGAACGGCATTCGTCATCCGTCACGTCACACACCATGATGGAAACATGGCGGATGACGTGACGGTCACGGTGGCGGAATTCAGGAGTAGTGACAGTGATTGTGACAAGTTTTACGTGACAGTGACATGACAGTGACGGGTGCCATGGACGTGTGACGTGACATAATATTCGTCATGGATGACAAACTTTATTTAATACATTTTAACAATGAATTTAGTGACTGAAAATTATGAATATAATGAATTTAATAAATTAATATATTGATTGAAAAATTAAGGAATTAGTGTCTTTTGTTTTAATATATTGAGATAATCAAATTATTGACGTAAAATTGTGAGTGTAATTCACTGGTTTATTCCATTTGAGACCTAAAGTCCAAGGAGAAAATAAATTTGAATCATTCAGATCAGATGATTGATTTCAAAGTAGAGTGGGATGAATATCTCTGGAAAAAGCAGATAATCGATTGATTCTCCTTTTTTTCCATTATTCTAAACGCGGAATGCAATTTATCTGGGTGATTCCCTGGCGTCTTGGAAATTGCAATGCTACCAAGCAATCCACTACACTCAGAGATTTCGCAGATGTTGAAGACAGAGTGTCAACTTCTGCCGCACATGAATCAACTTTAGGATTTCATTATCCCCCACATCTATTTATTTTGTGGTAATCAAGCAGGTATTCAGAGATACTCACTAGCCCCACTTTTCGTGAACGCAATAAGATCCAACAAATCATCACTTCGTCTACAAAACGACCATCCAAAGAGAGATCAAAATTCTTCTTGAAGCAACTATTTCCTGTATTAATTTTCAAAAGGATGCTGAAAACATTACATTCAATTAATCAATTTTTTTTCAAAATTGCCGATAATCTGCGAGCCCTTTGAAGAGCAGGTTGAGCTTCAGGCTAGAATCAAAAAATAAAGAAACAGTTATTTGCACAACTCACCGAGAGAGTGAGGAAGAAGATTAACGTGAAGGAGAATTTCCGGAGTTCTCCTTCACGAATTGCCAGAGAAACAGGAGAGAAATAGGAGCATTAGACCTGGCTCCTTCACGAATTGCCAGAGAAATAGGAGCCTTGAACAAGGGCTTTCGACTTCGACCTAACGGGGGAATCCTTATCCCTCAGAGAACATAGAAGTTCTAATGTAAAAAACATAATAAAATAGCCTTATACTATTTCCGTCACCGGTTATGGTGACTGCGTCATGATGACGGTGGCGTGACAGAACGACGAAATAGGGACGCGTGACGGGTACATGTTGGATTTTTCCAAACTCCTCAGATGTGTGACGAGACGGTGATGTGGCAAACTGTTCGTCACATCACGTCACATCCGGGGCATCACATCCTGGACGTGCCGTTCCCTACCTCCAATCCATTAGTGCATTCACTCTTCATTAATCCATAACATTATTTCTCTTTCATTTTGTCTTTCAAGATTAACATATAATAAGACAAATAGAGCTGAGCCATGAGAATGGACACAAAACTTACAAGTCATAGATCGATTGTCTGTCATTTTGGGATTATTTCCCTTTCATTCATCTCAGCTGCTTCATGATTTTTGTGATATAAGTAGCTTGTCCACCTGACTTTTAAAACTTTGTCCAAGAAATTTTCATAGATCTCTCTTCTCGAACTTGAATTTGACCTCGTTAAAAAACCGGCATTAACATATTCATTGGTGTCATCTCTTCGCCAAAACCATCTGATATCATCCATTGATATATTTGAGGTCCATCCTACTTTCCCTAACTTTCCAGTTACCACTACTATGCATTTGTAAATGATTCCACCATGTCAAAACTTCATGTACTTGTAAATGACCTCCATTTTCTCCAATATCAATCCCATCCACTAACCTCCATTCAACACTTCATTAAAATCACCACTCAGCATTTCGCCACCCTGATAATACCCTATAGTTTGTCCAAGACATTCTTCATACATTCAATGTTGATCATGGAATTATACATCAAACCACTTACCATTATGCCTCAACAAAATAGCATTTTCAAAGGAAACATCATTACCTTCTTGGTAGATCAAGGGATTGATCACATTATTAGATGGAGTATACAAGGTAGTGTGGGGTGCCATCGGGGGCGGGTGGTATCTGGAGACATCCTGCCGCGCCATGCACGGAGGGCGATAGCTAGTACCATCGAGGGATCGGATGTCTAAATCCATTAACACTTGCCATATGGATACCTCTAAAACTAATAACATACATTGCGAAGCTTATCTAGGAGGCTCCACAAGCATGGAATGGATGGACTGGTGATACAGGCGAGACGTCAAGCCGAAGAAGCAAGGAATGGCTCGACGAGGACCCCCAAGATTCTCCGACTTGAGACTCAGGGCAGCCTAAGATGGACATGGTTTGACCTAGAAAAAAAGGGTCTATAGTGGACAGCATAAAACAAGAGAAACATAGAGACAAACCATATCTAGGCCAGTATAATAGGATGCCAAAAATAGGAAAATAAGACACAAGGGGACAATTGCCAGAATCAAAATCAAATTAACATCTGAAACACCAATGAGGAAGGACAAAAAACTAGTCAAATATCAAGTCAGATTGTACTGGGGAGCTTCACACCAGTTATAATAAGCATGACACAACACTATTTTGGGATGGTAAGGGGAGTAAAGATGGAGATTCAAAAGAGGAGCTACTTAGATATATTAATCCCCCCGAAATTAGGGGAGAGGATCTAGTGTAGACATGCTCTGACGACCACCCAACAGACTGCATCAATCCGTCGTTTTATTGGTGGTGATTAAAGAGTAAATTGTACATACAGATATAGTCCTAGAAAGGAGAATTTAATATGGGGGAAGAGAATTGAAGTATTGTCGAGATAGAGAGAGAAACGATGTAAACAAATCCACTATTGTCGAAACTTAATCATACAGACGCGGGCGAAGATGCCTAAAACAAGGAAAAAGAAATCCAAGTTGTCTCCACTCTCTTCCTTTCTCTCTCTAGAAGTGAAATAAAAATTGATGTCATCTTCATGACAGCTTCAGGCTGATTGTGTGTATGCGAGAGATATGAAGAAAGATCGGCCAGAGATGGAGATGATGATGATGGCGGGGTAGAGAGGGGCGGAGGAGACTGATAAAGAGATGGAGAAAGCGAAATAGATAAGATAGAGAGAGATATGGGGACCAGAGATAGATAGAGAACTATGGGATCAGAGATGGAGATGGGAATGATTATGGTGGCATAACGAGGGAAGGAAGAGATAGGAATAGATCTATATAGAGATAGAGATAGAGATAGAGATATAGATAGAGAGAGAGATATGCAGATGGAGATAGGATAGAGACATACCAGAGATTGAGGTTCTACTTGGACGGGGGTGGGCTGCTGCTGCTACTGGTGGTGCTTCTGCTCCTTCCTCGAGCGGGCCTATGAAAACAAAGGGTTTAAACGACATATGAAGCGTGCATGGATGTGATGAAGTGGAATATGCCCAAATTATCACATGCGATGAGACAGTCAGGAGAGAGATGGATTAACATGATTAGCATGGTTTAGGGACATTTATGCAGCACAAACACAGCTCAGACATCAAATGTACAAGTCGGGTCGAGTAAGAGAGAAATATACATAGAAGCGAGAGAGAGATAAGAGGAATACCTCCGTGGACTACGGCTTTTAGAGATACGCCTGCCGCTGCCCTGGCAAATACAAAAAAAAACAGAGGTCAGAGAGAAATATAAACAAACATTCTGGAGGAAATGAAGGCTTTTTGCGTAAAAAATCAGACCCTTCGAGGACTGGGGGAGCCCGAATAAGAACTCGACCGCCCACGCCTGAGTGGTGGCAGCCTGCCCCTGTTCTCGGTGCAATTAAAGACCTTTTTAGAATCCAATTGTAATTTAAGCATTTTAAAAAACAAACTAACTTCAATGTATATTTGTTTTTACGAAACTTCAATGCACAATACACAGAAATCAATCATTCTAACATTAACTTATCTTTCAAATAATCCTTGGCTCGATTAGATTAGAGACGATGATTATTTTTATTAATTCTGTATGAATGATGATAATTTTTTGTAATAAGGGTGATGTTTAGATATATGTTTTCATTAATAGCGTAGGAGAAAATAAAACGTTCGAGACCTGATATAGACATCGTCAGAAATTAAAGTAAAGAATTAAAAACTACAAATTGGACACCCACCTTCGAGGTGATACGGATCTTGAGCGAGAGCGAGCCGGTCTTCGGATCGGGGAGCGGCTTCGGCGACGCAGAGGAGAGCGCCGGGGAGGGCTTCGTGCTCTTCTTGGAGGCGTCCTGAACATGAGAGAATCAATTGCTATTCATTGAAGCCTGAAGAGTGATCCAGAAAAGCCTTGAGGAAATGACTAACCTATACATTAAATATAATTCAATAAAAAAACTATCATTAGAGGAAATGTTAGTAATACTTAGATAATGGATCATGTTTGGTTTTCAAAGCTTTCTTAAAAAAATGATTGGTTTTCATAATTACATATGACACTATTGAAACGCAAAATTGTAAAGCTTTAGGAACAAAAAAGTATTTTATGAACCGAAAATTAAAAAACCCCCAAGAGGAAGATTTCTCTTAATGTATCCTTGCATGTAGTCGGCCCAAGGCTACCCAGTCGTGGCGAATAAGCTGAAAGCTGTTAAACAGGTTCTCTTCTTTTTTTTGGGCCTTCGCATTTCTGAAGAACATACGTCGATTCCTCTTCTCCACGTTACTTTTTCGGGCATATCGATTAAGGCGCGTAGCGGTCAATCATCACGAAGGTGTTGTTGATTCCTATGTGTAGTGTTTCAAAACCTATGTCACCCATTATAATAGAGTAGACTAGGATTAACCTGCAATATAAACTATGGGAAACAGAAATATGTAAAACAAGGAACCAAAGCGACTTCTGTAGAAAAATAAGCTGGCTGTTCCCTCAAAATATTACCGGCGAAGAAAAAAATGGCTAAAAGGATGATAACAAGTTATATTGAATGAAAAAATAAAAAATGAACTCGAAATCTGAAAATTCAAGCACATTTTGCTACCATCACAATTGGGAAAAGGGAATCATTGAGTTACCGGCGTCTTGGGGGAAGTGGTGAGCGTTTGCGAATGGGACTGCCGCGCCCTCGTCGGGGAGAAAGCCTAATGAAGAAAATTGAAACAAAATTCAATTTAAAAAGTAGTTATATTAACTTTTTGGGAAATAAATTCAAAGAAACATGCAAAATTCACCTCACTGGGGACCTATATCTACGGGGAGGAGAAGGAGAGCGCCTTCGAGGCGGAGAAGCAGGTCGCCTGCGCAATGGTGGAGGAGGAGAGTCCCCTCGACGGCGCACAGGGGAATCCAGCCGACGTCTGGGAGGAGACTCCGGACGACGCCTAGGTGATTCTCCTCTCCGATGAGCTGGTGGTGATCTCCGTTGAGGTGGCGGTGAAGGTGGTTTCCGGCGAGGGGAAGCTATAAATAATAAAGATTCAGTTTCTCATATCGCTTTCAAATAGAGACATAATGAATAAAGACCTATTTGCGTAATTTTTTGCAGTTAATAAACGTAAAATAACATAAGAATCGTTTAATTCGGGGTCAGTATTTGCAACAGTCTTCTAATAGGATAATTGTTCAGTTTTTCATGTTGCTTTCAACACAGAAAAAAACCCATCAAAGCCGTACTTCCTCCCCTTAGAATGGTATCTTATGACTATAGACACTTATACTGGCAATATCAAGCAGTTAGTACGTGCAAAGTAACATAAAAGTCACTTCAAATGTCGTAAATCTGCAAAAAAATGTAAAAAAATGCGTCAAGATTAAGTCGACTCAAGGTCACTCACCATCTCTGGCTTTATTTGGAGCACTCTTTTCACCATCAGCAACGGCTTTGTCTTTTGGAGTGACATCCTTCTTTGATGTTGCAGCTGCCTTTGAAGGAGATGCCGGTTTCTGCCTTTGAGGGAGAGTAAACCTCACTTTAACAACATTTCCATCAATTTGCGCCTACAATAAAAGCTCGATTCAGTTATTGACTTCTTCTTAAAAATTATTTCAAGAAATGCCCAAAGTACATACTCCGTCCATGTACAAGACTGCCTTTTCAGCATCGACTTTCTTCTTGAACTCCACATAACCAAACCCGCGTGGAAGATTCACCTGGGAACCATTTCAACGGCAAAATTTTAATTGTTTTATTTTACAAGAAAACTAGGTAATCTAATGAGATAAGACAAGATTAAAGATTCCGTACAGCACGATCCATCGCCAGTTCCACATGGATTACTTCGCCATAGTTTCCTGAGTACGAGCACAACAGAAAAATTAGAAACGAAATTCATCAAAAAATACTCAATGGAGAGATAATTGGCAATACTGTCAGTTTTGAAAGATAAACTGATTTAGAACACGAGACATTCAACAAGATAAACGAAAAAGTTTACCAAATATTTCTTTCAGATGGCCTTCGTTAACATTCCTGGTGAGCTGATCGACGTGAAGAACTGCTGCTTCAGGCAAAGGGGATGTTTTCCTAAAAAATATTCAGAAACAATAATATAGATACGCCTGTAAAGAAACGCGAACCAAAAAAATATACTCATGAACCTCCAATCCAGATCAGTATTTTCGCCTTTACCAGTCAGGCAATAGAAAATGAAACATAAGTGTTATGTTACTTAGGAAAACGATCACGATATCCTTCAAGCATAAGAGGAAAATGGCAATGTATTCTGACGTCAATCTTCGACTAAATAATAACTTATAAAAATAAAATGGATAAAATAGCGACAAGGAATGATCCACTACCTTGGAGGAGAAGCTCTTTTCGTTCTAGGCGAAGGGGAACGGTCTTTGCGGGGAAGTGATTTGGGACTGGAGAGAAGATGAAAGCATAAGGTTAAACATGTTAAAAGTAAAACTAGAGAACAGAGTCCAAGAAAAAAAATCGATAATAACTCACCATCAATGTATAATTAAGCCTACCCAAACAGCTACCTTAAATCGGTAAGAGTACATTTGAACAAAAGAAGAACCGATGATCAACAGAGTTCACGGATAATCATAAAAAGAAGAAACACAAAAATATGCGCCTTCAAGAACTAAATAACCATTTAAATGAGCAGCTACCTTAAATCGGTAAGAGTACATTTGAACAAAAGAAGAACCGATGATCAACAGAGTTCACGGATAATCATAAAAAGAAGAAACACAAAAATATGCGCCTTCAAGAACTAAATAACCATTTAAATGAGCAGCTACCTTAAATCGGTAAGAGTACATTTGAACAAAAGAAGAACCGATGATCAACAGAGTTCACGGATAATCATAAAAAGAAGAAACACAAAAATATGCGCCTTCAAGAACTAAATAACCATTTAAATGAGCAGACCCAACCTGTTAGCTTCAATAGGCAAGACTATTACAGGAAAAAATAGACAGAGGATGAACAGAAGTTAAGAAAAAATCAGAAGAAAGAAAATAATGCGCCTAAACGAACTAAAATAAACATTCAAGTGAGCCCACCCAAACTGTTACCTTCAATCTGAAAGAACATGACAGGACTAAAAAGAAGCAAGGATCGAGAGAATTCAAGAATAAACAGAAAAAAAACAGAAACAGTGGAACTTCAAGAATTAAAGCAACCATTAAAATGAGGCCGTCCAAACTGCTAGCCTCAATCCGAAAGAATATTACGATACGAAGGATTGAGTGAATTCAAGGAAAAACCAAAAAAAAAAAAACAGAAACAATGGGACTTCAATAGTTAAAATAGCCGTTCAAATGACCCCCCCCCCAACTGCCACCTTCTATCAGAAAGAACATAACAGGACTTAAAAAAACCAAGGAACGAGAGAATTCATAAAAAAATCAAAGGAATCAAGAAAAAAACATAAAAAAAACAAAACGCCTCTAAGAACTGAAAACAACCTTTTTCTCTGGGAAGGCGGGCTTCGGCTGCGGGAGCTCCCGCTTCCGGAACGCGACGAAGAACTCGTGTACGATTTCGACCTAGAGCGCGATCTTGAGCGAGACCGCGACCGCGATCTTGAGCTCGATCCAGACGAAGAACGCGAGTACGAAGACGAACCAGAGGCCGACCCCGGCCGACTCGCCGGCCTGCCTCGGGCAGGTTTCGCCATTACCGTCGCCGAAGATCGAGAACGCGAAGAACTAAACCCTAGACGACGACGCTGGGTTTTTTTTCTTCGTTCCGAGAAGTGAACAAGCTATTAACTACTACTGTGTTCAAATGTTTTATTTTACCTACATGTAATTTGTAAATGAAGAAATAACTTTTGTACCCTATACTTAAGAATTGTTGTGAATGAATCCTTAAATTTTATACCTATTGTCTTTTGCTATTTAATATTAAGTTGTATCATAAAAAAATGCCATATCTGAGAAAAAAAAATGTTCCATGGAAAAAACTGACTGAAGTAAGGATGTTGGATGTGGGTATTAAAACGGATATCGATAACGGATATCCGTAAGCATGGTAAGCAGGTTTGTGTCGTCTCATATCGCAAAAAATTGCTATTTAATATTAAGTTGTATCATAAAAAAATGCCATATCTCAGAAAAAAAAAATGTTCCATGGAAAAAATTGACTGAAGTAAGGATGTTGGATGCGGGTATTAAAACGGATATCGATAACGGATATCCGTAAGCATGGTAAGCAGGTTTGTGTCGTCTCATATCGCAAAAAATTGCTATTTAATATTAAGTTGTATCATAAAAAAATGCCATATCTCAGAAAAAAAAAATGTTCCATGGAAAAAATTGACTGAAGTAAGGATGTTGGATGCGGGTATTAAAACGGATATCGATAACGGATATCCGTAAGCATGGTAAGCAGGTTTGTGTCGTCTCATATCGCTACAGCAGGAACCGATATCCAATACTGGCATCTGAAATGATATAAGCATCACCATAGTCCCACTAGGTGGTTTCGATATCAGCTATCCTTTTGGGATATGGGTTATGAATTCATGTATCAAATAAGAAAACTCATGCATAAAATAATACATTTGAGTCTGTGAAGAAATAAATTGTTGGCTTATTTAACGTTGCAATATAGAGTGCAAGGCAGTGAGCCCTTTGCATTAAAAATCTGATTTATCGAATGATCGCATTTAATGTGCGGTATTAAAAAATGAGGGTGTCCTCAACTCGATTATAATTTTTTACTATCTTTAATAATGGTCATCTTACATTTAACTTTAAGTTGTTCAGTGTTGTATGCATATTTTTTCCGAAACCTTGCGAATCAAGGAGATTGAGTTTTGCATTGTTTTCTACTAGTTGAAATAGGATGATATTTTCATCTTCTTCCAAGTGTATAAGTTTTCGTTTATTCTTTAACATATATGTTTATGGTCGCTACTTTTCAAGTTGTCCTACAAGACATTTTTTGATGTATTGGTGTCATGATTGGAATCTATTTTTTTGTGAAAACTATATCTATTATTAAATATCCTACAATATTACACCTCATCCGGATAAAATTGGGGTTGTTCCAGATGTTGGATATCGCATATCCGGCGGATATAAAATATCCATCTGATATCGGACATCAAGATGGATATTGTAGGTGGCCATACGTGGCAGATGCCAGTAGCGGATATTGAATATCGAAATCCATACCCAAAATTGGTAATCGGATAACGATTCCCTATATCGGGATACTGGTTTAAAAAATGGGCAAGTATTTTCCCATGAGGAAAATAATACGTATAAATATTTCTGAATGAATCTTAATTGAAAAAAAAAATATGTGTTCCATCCTTTGACTCTTATAGTTGACTCATATTGACTCGTATTAGGCCCCCCAGCCCATACTGTTGGGCCCATTTTATTATGGGTCATACTATGGAATACTAGATATAATTCAAATTGAAAAGCTTTAAGAAAAATAACAAATGCTCTAACATAATATATTTATATCTCACAATAGATTATTTTCACCTTATAAAATATTTAAAATATATTTCTATTGTTATGTCGTATATCGAAAAAATTGATATATGACACCCATATCAGATATCATCGTCCGACCCTTGAGACGAAGATGGATGCTGATATGGGGACAGATAACAATATTGGATATTGGTATTGTAGCCACTGATATCCGACATCGTCATTCAGTATCCGAAAATTTATATTGATGGATATTGGATGGTCCATTTCCAAGATCTAGTTCAAAAATTGTCCACATATCGGGTTTGGGATGGGCGAACACTAAATGTACATGTGTAATTTTGAACTTCAGCAAATTACCATTTTTTACATTGAAAACCATTGTCCATCCTATACCATGCATGGGATCAAGGAGGTTTGGAAACAAGGTACAAAAGGTAGGCTTTTGGGAGCCAAGAGGGCCAACAGTCAATTAGTCGATAATCTTGTAGTACTTCAGGTCATTTGGTGGTTTTATTATGAAAACCTCCTATGTTGTGGGAAGACTCTGCACAGAAGTAAAAAATTTATCAGGTGACAGGTGGAGAATAGCAAAAATGTATTTTAGAGATACTTCAAATGCATTCATCAAAAGGGATTCAATGAGCTTGACGGCAATGAGAGAAAAAAAGCCTCTCATTAGTGACATCATTGGTGGTGTATCATTGAGCGCAGCCATACAATGTTATACCTTGAAGGGCTATTGCATGATTTTTATCTTTGATGGACTCACCTTGGAACATCATCGATCACATGACAAAAAGGAATTATGATTACACACCATGCAAATCAATTGAGACCCATTACAATGAAGGTCATAAAGGTGTGGGTTATGAAGATGGCATTTGGGTGGAGGAGGGCGGTGCAGTTGTTGGGTATCACCCAATGAGTGTCACTCATTGCAGATGTATGGACTATAGATAAAGGTTCTAGCCTTTGGTTGTCACTGTTCATTGGGTTGACTCAAAGTGGGAGGATTGTGAGCATACTCTAACCATTTAATAGATTGTTTTCAAATAAGATATTGATAGCATGACAGCAATACTACTCCAAACTATCAACTATTTTGATTTATACTAAAAGGAAAATGCTGAGAAACAGCATGATGAAATTTATGCGTCTAAAATATCACGTGAACACAATCTTGTTTTCAAGTTTGTGATTTTTTTTGTTAACATATGTCGTAAAAGAGGACGTTAGTAAACATGAAAAAATTCTACACACTGGGATTCCACACTTAAGCACCAAGGGACATGTGCCCCTATGTTGCTCATATCACAAACCATGTCATCTAGGCATTATTGAGAAACCTATCCCTTCTTTGAGCCACGGCACCCACGAGGAAGAGGTTGACGTGAGCATGATGGTCAAAGACTATGGCCCT
The DNA here is from genome assembly GCF_029677425.1 of Wolffia australiana. NCBI lineage: Eukaryota > Viridiplantae > Streptophyta > Magnoliopsida > Alismatales > Araceae > Wolffia > Wolffia australiana. The sequence goes on from NC_135847.1 coordinate 12,246,461, forward strand.
GATTTCAGATGGACGGCAAAGAGGTGACAATTGAGGAAATTTTAGGCCCCCAACAATGCATCGAGTCTCTCAGAGATGGAGTCTCGAAGGAGTGAATGCTTATTTGTGCCACTCAGATCTCCACCTCTCAATATAATACATATGTCAATATGTGTAAGGAGTTCAATGACATGGATGATAATAAGAGGATCATATTAGTTTTTTTGATATGCTGGAGAAGTTCTTGTAACATTCTTGTAGCTGCTACAAAAAGTGCAACTTCAATGATGAGATTTTCACATCTTGAAGACTAGGGGGAAATATCCAAATATCTCAAGGGATGAGCGGGAGTTTTTGAGAGAATTTTACCACACCCTTGGATGGTTTTTCACTGCCAAAAACCACATTTCCAGCTAATGATAATTTATGAAGTTCTCTACATTATGGGAGGTTTTTGTCTTGTCATCGAGGAGGTGGTCAATATTGTTACCAAGTAGGTTTTTGTCCTGTCATCAAGGAGGTGGGAGGTTTCACATGTGTCAAGCAATTACATTGAGAGCTCAGGTCTTCAATGGAACTTTCATGCATTTCCATGCATACAAATTTGAAGTACTACGAGGAGCTGTTATGATCAAATGAGGGAATCACTATAGCCATGACGACCCTGTTAGAAGTAATCAACTGATGAAGGCAAATTAGGGTGTTATTTTTAATGCCACTGTAAATTAAATTATCCTAAATCAAATAAAATTTGTAATTACTTAATCTCACTCAGATATATATATGGCGATGAGTTAGGTCTTCATCACATGGACTGGCCTTTAGAGTTAGATCTAATAGTTGAGTTATGATTAGGGAAACTAATATGATAATGTGAGTGATAAGATGAATTAAATACATAATAAAATAAAATATGGGATGAAGTAATAATAAAAAAGATAGTGAAAAGATGAAAGTTAAGTACTTAATAAAAATTAGTACATTTTTTGGTATTTGATGGAATTTACTGACACAATTTCCTTGAAGATAATATTTTTTAAAGCTGTAATATATATAGAAACGTTATAATTTTATATTCATAAAGATATATTATTTTTATTTATTAAATACGTTATAAATATTTTGTTGAAATAAAATAAATTTTATGGAATTATTTAAGGGATTTTAAAAATCTTTATGGGTTTATTATGAGTTTCCCACAGGTCGTTACATGTCACAGCCCTATATATTAGGATTGTGGCCAATCATTGCAAAAAGACAGTACTATGGCGTCACAAATCATGTAATAACGAACATATCACAAGCTAACATTTGTTTTTATGTGTACATATGGGAAAATGTTGGTTGAAAAAGGCCTGATTTTATTCACAATAAATGCAGACAGATACGGCAGCCATGTTGAGCAATGAAAAAAGCATGATTTAAATTGTGACGAATGTGATTCACAATCATGCTACCCAGCGTTTATAACGTTTTAAATCTCGAATGGTAATACATATACATGCAATTGTTTATTAATTGAAAGCTGATCAATCCGGATCACGAACCACGTGGTATGGAGAATACGAGGCCACATTTTTTACCAATGAACATGTGTCAGTTTGCCATTTAAATGAAAAAATCAGAAATGAATATTAAACAAATTTAAGAATTCCATGACGCACTAGTGATCTGATGTGGGGATCAACAAAGAAAGAGAGAGAGAGATTAATCCACCGTTGATAATCATCCAACTTCAGAAAATGACATTTAACAATCCAAAAAGAGTTTTAGGCTGAACTTTTTAGAACAGTTTTATATCTCCCTATCCTCTATACATCGATAAATATATAAATAATCCCTTCTATCTGTGTAAAAATAATCTTAGAACATCTGTTACATTTATAGGCCGAGTGAAAGAGAATGATTATGGTATCCATCAAGTTTCACTGGTGTCCCTCATTGATCAATGTAGTCAAGTGAAGCGGAGGGGCTCTTGCACTCTGGCAAATCGCCTTGATATTGGAAAAATATAAGGATCTACAATGAGTCTCCTCGAGCTTATACCGTAATCTTCTTCTCAACCTTCATCCACAAGCATTCATCCACCCACGTACATCCATCCATCACATTGAGTCCATATTACTTGTCATTTGCTTTTCTCAGACCTGGTAAGTCCTCCCGGATTTGAGATCAGCGATTTCAATTTTGAGTTTCCCAAACCTAACCGGGAGGAGGCCTTCTATTTTTATAAAAATATTAACACATTAATATCATCCACTATGCCCACTTATTCTATTTTTATAAAAAAATAAACGCTAATTATTATATGTATGTTTATTTTACATAATTATGATCCTTCTCATCTCACCATAATTTTTTATTTTATATAACATCCTATATAATCCCCTGAAGATAATTTAAAAGGCATCCAAGTCCCTATTATTTATTCCCTATAGAGAAAACCCTTCCTCTTCACTATCCTGCCATTTTATTTTAAGAATCAAGGTCTTGCATGTTTTTAATATCAAATTCCATCTCTGAATTAGCAGCCCACATTTGAGTTCATTGAAAGTGTTAACACCCAACTGATTTGATGTCCTGCCGAAGAACACAAAGGTTCCCCACACTTACATTAGTCGTAATAAAATTAATCTCGATGTGTGTCACAAGTGCTTTTGGTTGAATGATTCGTCTATGTTATCTCGCCCTTGGTGATATTCCTTGAGTTATCTACCTGGAACAAATACTACATTGTAACGATTGCCTCAATGTTCTCAACCACTATGCTAGTCTCTTACAACTAATGTAATGTTATTTCTCATCAAAACTCACGGAGGATGTAATGTTCGCTACTTTAAAACAAGTTTTTTGGGAGAGAATTAAAGCTTACAAGCATTGGGAAATTGAAGACAAAGATCTGAATTGATGTCATACCCATTTTTTCAAAAAGAGAGTTTAAACTTTAATTCTTTGAAAATTTCATATGAATATATGAACATATGAATATTCAAATTGATGATGTAGGAATTTTGCAAAAGGAGAATTATGACCTGTATCAAACACTCATCACAATCTAACTGTAATAAGAATCAGATTCTTATTATTGAACCGAATCTGACCATAAGAAAACTACATCACTGCGTCCTTTAAAGTGCAGTGATTTTGAATGGAGATATTATTTAGATCTATGATGATAATCTATCTCTTATCAATATCATATTATATAATATGGATAAAATTCTTATTATTGATTAGAGGCAGATATTTATTAAAACATTATTTAATAAAAAAACGTCGACATATCCATCCACTTAGTTTTGATCCTTGATTGCCATATGATCAGAATTAAGTTTTTCTTATGGATCCATTATTGTTACTTGATTTTTTTGGTGATTAATGGAGCTTTGATCAAAATTTATATTAATTAAAATAAATATAATGTGTCCATCGACATCTGGATCCATATATTATTAGTAGCAAATACAAGCTTATATATTATATCTCGTGAAGAGGAGGTTGTATCCCCATGTCTACTCCATCATGTCCCCACAGGAGATATTATAGTGTATATTAGGGAAACTTCTGATTCATCCTCAGAAATTTTGACCTCAATATCCTACTTAAACTCTTCCCCAAATTCATCTTCATTATCTTCACAAGTGCTCTCATGCATTCTGTTGGCTAACTCCTTGTGCTCCTCAAGAGTTATGCCTTCAAAACTCCTGATTAATCTCCTTGATTTCAATATTTTGTGGGCTTCAAATTCCCTATGTATCGGAGGTAAGGTAGTGGTCACATCCTTGCACAACTTAAACATTCCCACCATCGTGACACACAATTCATTCACATCACCTTTCTTCAATATAGGCCACGACTCTCTAAGATATGTGTATAAGTTATTAGGCCACATGAACAACTGCTGTCTTCTATATTCCTTGCAGGTGAACAGATCACATGATGCAGATTTCATTCATAAAAAAACAGGTTCAATTCTAGATGTGGAAGTTATACTCTGATCCCAATGATCATATATGCAATCACGTGTATGGTATCCATTATTATTGTATTATGTGCAAAGATTATAATGGGGTTAAGAATAGTCACCCCCCTAAAAATGATCATAGGTGGTGCCATAGAAAGAGTTGTCTCTAGACAAAAAATATTGGCAACAGTCTAGAGGAAGGTCAAGATGTGATAAGTGTTGGATATGATCGTGTTCGTAGAACTCATAAGGCCTGGGGTAGTCGGGGCAGGGTCCTGCCATCATATATCTGGATATGTATAGTATGAGTGTGATACCCCATAATCATTCGATGAATCATAACCAGTTCAATGTGAAGATGAGAATTCATATTCTAAGGATGCCCCCCGAATATAGTTCCCATCCATGGTCAATTGTGAATCAAAATACATCCTCTCTAAAGGACGCCAGCCCCTAGCACATGTGCCAATTTGATGAAGGAAAATTAGGGTGGTAGTTTTTATGCCATTCAATGCTTTAACTTGCCTAAATCAAATACAATTTTCTAATTATAGAAACTCACTAAAATATGTATGATGGGAGTGAGTTCGTTGCCACAGGGACTGACCTTTAGAGATTGATCTAATGTTCGAGTTAAGGCTAGGGAAAGTAAGATGATAATAAGGATAATAAGAGAAATTAGTTAGTGAAAATGTAGAGGATTAGTAAGCGGAAGGATTAATTAAATGAAGGTAGAAAATTTAAGACGATTTCAATAATAGGTAATAGTAGATAGTGTAAGGGAGAACTAGAAAAGGGTGAGGTAATATATTTATAATAAAATTATTATATATATTATTATTAGGGTCAATATATTTTATAGATGTTAGAAATAGTACATAATTGGGATAATGAAATGGATTTATTCTACTATAAGAAACGAAGAGAGTAATTTATATAGTGGAAATTTTATTTTTATATTTTATTTAAAATATAATACTAATAGGGTATGGAGAATAATAAGACAATGTTTGTAGAAGATAGTCTATGTTATTATATATTTGAATTGATATTTAGGTTATATGTAAGATAGGATAGATAGATAGATATAGTATGAAAATGATATTAAGATTTGGCGGGCTAATGAATAGGGTATTTTATTTTTTAGTGGAAGAAGACAAGAGGAAGGATAAAGAGGACAGGGGGATAAGAATATTAATGATAGTACGAAAGAGAATATTTAATTATATAATTAAGTAGAGAAATTTTCTACATGACAAGAGTTTAAGATTGACAATTTTTTAAAAAAAAGTTTAGTAGAATTTGAGGAATTAGGCAGATAGGGATAGTATAAGAGAGGATAGTGAGGAACAATAATATTTAAGATTGAATACACTTTATATGCTTTGAATGGGGTCCTCCATGGGCTATAGGATCACCTCTGGCTATCCATCTCGATCAAAAACCATCATCTGATTAGAGGAGATTATGAGCAGGGGCGGAGATGGACATATTCGTTCAGGTAGTTGGCCTGCCATGTGTCACCATTCAATTTGATCCAATGGAGACTAATCAAGAGTTTCAACCATGATTATCAAGTCTAACCATTATGAAAAGGTGTCATCCTGGCATTGCAAATTGTGATGCTATAATTTCCAATTGTTAACTCACACGTTTTTGTTTTTTTATTTGTAGGCGTGATGTGAACCAATATAAAAGGCAAGTTTTAAATCAAAATAAACACAATTCAAAGCTGCAGAACAAAATGATTGAAAAGTCAAAAGTTGTGACGGACACATGGCACAAATGTGTACCACCACAATTGGTTGAAAATACAAACGATGCGGATGTGACGCACGGAAACACATCACCATGTCATGGAACCAATGTATTCCTCTTGTCTATTGTACACAAATGACACACATCTGCATGTCATTTAATACAAAAAAGAGAAAATAAAAAATAGCAATGATATGTGCGGCGACGCACTGCCACATCACAATGATTAATTTTTTTTCCTCTACATAGGGATACATGCCATTCTCGAAGTGGCCAATCGTGAAAGATGAATTGATCATGCCAATGATTAAATGAATGACTAATGAATATTCTTACCATCAATGGAAAAAGATGAAGTGATATTGACGATGATTATGATAGAGAAAAATGGATGGGCATTTGACAATCAACGGATAATACAAAAGAAAATTCCTCAAAATTGAAAGCTTGATATTAGAGATTCCAGAAGACCGATTGAGCTGAAATTTTGAGGGTTATTTTATCTTTATCCCTATTTTTCGTTCATGCCCTCTGACTTACAAATAAAAGCGTGTATCATTCTCAATTTCATCCTCAAAATTGATGCCTACACTTGTGGGTTGATAGAAATCTAGTGAGTTTCTAAGATTTATCAAGCTTGTTCTTGGTGTATTGGGTGTGTGAGAAGAGGCAACATAGAAGAGGGGGAGGTTACCTACACTTTCAAAATGTCCTAATCCTAACAGAACATAGGGATCTACAATAAGTATCATCGTCTTACATTATTTCTTATTGTCATCATCGTTAGGTTACAACCATTTCACCATCACGTTCCACCAGCACATTACATCTTTATATCCTTAGATCATGTCTCACCACTCTCACGTCACCATCTTATTGTCATCTCACTTATCATCACCCTTGTAAAGCTCATTTTTTTCATCATGTCGCTCGTGTATTTCATTGCTTATCTTGTTATCATTATTCCATTCTCGCTCTCAATTATTCTTATAATTATCAATATCTACTATAATCATCGTAATTTTATCAGCCTCTTGCCTCAAGTTTTGTCATCTCTCGACCCCTTATTTTCTATGCATCTCATCTCAATACATCAAATCTCATCTCACTACTCACTATTTAAAGAACAAGAAATCACTAATTATCGTTCCATGTGGATAATTAGTTAATTATCACTAGCTAAATTTACTTATGTGAGTACGTGTATATTTTTTAAAAAAACTCAAAATCACTAACGATGTATTAAAACCCTATATTTTAATCTTATCATGGCGCCCCTTTATTTATGATTATTTTAGGAAATTTTTATAAAATTCCTCATAACTTAATTATATCCACCAACATCCATAAATCAGGCACATATGACCCTCTAGGCCTGCATATTAGTCTAGTTAATAACTTTAACGACCCAATAGTACTTTTTAGCCAATCTTAATAATTATCTATACCAACATATAGATTAATTAATCAAGGATCATCTTAACCCAATATCTAGACTTAGTTTGCATCCCATGGGGTGCCAATATACACATTATAAAATAAACTCTCTCATGAAACTTTGCCATTGTCGGTTAGTACTGATTCATAATGGGGATCAGTGACGAACCTTCTCCAATATCTCCACAACCGTGGAGATAATGCATATTCTTCCTCAAGTCAATCTCCTCATATAGCAAGGGCAGATAATCACATCATAACCACTTAATCACCTTCATGTATCTCTTACTATATCTGTGCCAAGACTTGTTTGAATCCAGCTATTATAGACTCGTACATATTAGTCAAAATATAGATGTCCATCCGCAATATGTCATCGGTGTCTTATGCCAAGGGACCACTTAAACGATCGTGACATTAATTAATATGAGTAATGTTGAGGTACAATAACATTCATCAATTCTAATGGATCAAATCAGTGAATTCTTTATGTATAGAGCACCAATCTTCTGTCCTTGTTGTCTTCACATAGATGGTCACGGTATCCATACTTATCATATAAGTAAGATCATATAGTGTTTTTTTTAATATTGTTCGATGTGCATCTCAAATATCCACTGAATACATGTTTAGAAACTAGTGATTAGTGTAGTATGATCCCATCACAATTCACTAGGTTAGTGCATGTATTTTTGGATTTCAATATAAACATCACGCGAAAATAATCACGACTACATATTTATTTCAATTTTTAAGTTCATTCAAATAATGGTGAGTTAAATATTTTAAAATAATAGTGAAATGTTGCGGCAAGCTGTTATATCTTGAGATTATATTAACTCTGATTATGCTGATTCCCAGGTCAATCACAAGTATATTACAAGACGTGCTTTTTCCCATGCGGTAACCTGATTGCCTGGCACAATAAGAAGTTATCAATTATCTCCCTCTCAAGCAGTAAATGTGACTTTTGTGCTCTCATTGAGGTCATAAGTGAAGCAATACAGATTCAAGGAATTATTTGCGAATTCGGTTTCGTTCTTACCAAACCAACTACACTTTTGTATCACATCAGTTTGACCTATGATCCAGTTCATCATGACTGTAGTAAAAAATGGAGATCAATTATCATTTCATCGTGATATAAATGTGTCCTATAAGTCAGCATTGATATAATTTATATGCATTGATATAATTTATTCTTTATAATGCACGCGTGATGCTTATAATGGAGTCCATGTTTGCATGCATTGACTAAATTCATTATGAAAGGATCATAATACACAATCAGTAATCTATAAATAAGTATTATAAATATTCTCATTTGAGGTATACTCGAGAGTTTCATCAAATTATCCATATAGAATAACACTATCTATTCTCACTGATATGATGAGTAAGTTGATCCCATGGCCATTAATGTGGATGCACTATCAACATATAGTAGATACTCTTTAGGCAAATGAGTTCAAATAATTGATATGTTGGAATCCCTAAAAGTTATTATATCTAACAATGATTTATGTAGATTAATATCTGCATTGTGCAACTGGTTCTTAAACTTGGGACACAAAGAAATGCTACAAATGGACATATGTGCTATACTTAAGAATTCGAGTTCCTCATCATGGAATTGCAAACCATCTCGACTAGGATCTAACAAGAATTGATAAATATGGTTGAATAGTCAATATGTGATCATTAACCCTTGGTATAAGACAATATAGCTCAAGGAAGAAGGTGAAATGAAGTCATCGACCAAGGTAATGGAATATCATAGAAGAGTTTTCTGATGACTTCCCAATGTATGATTAGTGCTAACATGCATGATTGATTAGGGTTTGAGAGTTGACCGTATCCTAAGTTGTCATAGGAGCATCAAGTAAATGATGAACTATGCGAACAAGGTAATTGATGGCGATAAGGTTCAATGAGAGAGTTGATATACTCCCTTGGATATACTAGAGCATGTAGTGGATCTTGGCAACCCAAGGGACAGAAACTCAACCTATCGATTATGTTATATTAATACTTGATTAATTAATGTATGCGTTGATATTACACTGTTAGAGTTGTTGACTAGACTAATAAACATGCCAAGAGGTGACACACAAATGGTCTTTTGGAGTGCAAATGATATACTTAAAGGTTAGGACTCTGAACAAATTCTCATTATCTATAAAAGGAGAAAATTCTGAACAAAATTCACCCAAGCAAGAGTTCTTTAAGTGCCCATTCTTCACCTTCTCTCCTTGGGTGTCCTTCCCTCCCAATATGATCAGAATAGAAAAATGATGATGATGGGTCAATAACAAGCTCACTGAGATGGAGGAGATTTGATGTTCTGAGGATCACATGGATGCGTATTGCGGATTAAAACTTGAACAACTCAACATGACTCTCTTAAGGAATTGAGATTGTGAATCCAATTATTGCAAAGTTGATTAGTTCATGGGGTTTACATTTTTTTAAGGAAATGTTAGCACACTATTTTTTCTTCCACTGCTTTAATCATATATTGATGCACGACAACGGGTGATGAGGGGTGTAAGACGACTGAGGAGAGTGGGAAATGAATGATGGGATGCTAGATTTGGGATTGGTTTGGGGAGGGAATGGATAAAACAGACCACAAATTTCACGGTCGATTCGAAGGCTTAAATCCGATGAAATAGTAGTGGTGCAGCCGCTTTCCTCGTCGAGGGCGAGAGTACTGTCTTCAACCACCGCGATGATGCTAAGCACCAAAATCAATACTATCTAATTCACGCTCACGGTAAAACTCAAGAAAAGACCTAATCCACTAGTCGTTGAAAATTCCAGAAAATCTAAGACAAATACAACGACGGTGGAAGAACTTCTCGCGGAACACTGGGCGAAGTACACGTGACACCAAAGAGTTCAGGGATACCTCAGCACCGGAGTGCGTGTCGAGGCTACGGGAAATTCTCGGCGTATCGCTGACGGTTGGAGAAGAGACAATCCACGTTTGGCACGGACGATGGCAAACGGTTTGAGGACCATGAAAGACCAGAGGATGATGGACAATAGCCAGAGGGGTGGGCGATCAGGCACGTGCAGCGCTTGTGCGAGCGATGCGTGCGCGGGTGGCCCTGGCGGGTGGTGTGACCTGGCGCTAGGGCGCCTGGCATTGGGCGGCCCTGGCGGGTGGCCTGGTGTTAGGGCGTATAGCGTTGGGCGGCCCTGGAGGGGTGGCCTAGTGCTAGGGCGCCAGGCGTTGTGCGGCCCTAGCGGGCGGGGCGGCCTAGCGCTAGGGCGCTTGGCGTTGGGCGGCCTTGGTGGGTGGCCTGGAGCTTGGGCGGCCCTGGTGTTGGGTGGCCTTGGTGGGCGGCCTAGCGCTAGGGCGCCTAGCGTTGGGCAGCCCTGGTGCGTGGGGCGGCCCTGGCGTTGGGCGGGCCTGCGGGTGGCCTGGCGCTAGGGCGCCTGGCGTTGGGCAGCCTTGGCGGGGTTAGCCGAGCGCTGGATGGCCGTGCACGAATGGGCACCGAGAGGGAAGGGGGGATCGACGACCAGGACGACGCCGATGGCGGCGGCGGCAATGGCGGCGGCGACGACGATCCGATAGGGAGAGAGCTAGGGCAAGTCCTTCAAGAAGAAAACTCAATTCTTGAAATAAACTTGCCAAACGTTTCTTGCAGCATTGGCATATATATATGCACCTTGACGGAAAGAGAAAATGCCAGAGATAAAAATAAAAGTAAAGGTAGGCGACGTGATATCATGTCACGTCAAAGGGCAGTTCTTGATCTGGAGTTGACGACGTGTCATGATGCGTGACGGGGCGTGTGTAGGTGGAGAGGTGCTTGACGGGGCATGCGTAGATGGAGACGTGCTTGATGCCGGTGCGTTGACTTGGTCGGTTGACGGCGGCAGCGTGTTCATAGAAGTCGTGTTGGCGCAGTCGCCATCATATATGGTTCAACCAATCACTGCCTTAGAACCCAGCACATCAAAAACAAATTAGAGGGCAAACTCATTGAGCCCAACTACATTTCTACCAAACAGCACCTCACAAATTGCCTAATGAAGAACCTATCTAAATATAAACACAAATCTGGGAATGCAGGACATACAAGACATTCATTCAAGAGATGAGTCCCATATAGCACACAATTTGATGCCCTTGCTGACCATTGGGTTAGTCCTAGTAAGTTTGTATTGGGCCATGATTAACTCAACCTTGCACCCCTTTGTATTTATCACTTGACCTGAATGAACATATGCACTTCTGTTTTTTGTTTCTTCTAGCTCTATTTCTTATATTTTCACTTTTACTTAACTTTTGTTTTCTTCTGACGTGCACATCTACTTTCTTCTGCCTCTTCAATCCCCTCGGTTCAAAGTCAAATATTGACAGTTATAAATTTATATCTCTATGGTTAATTGATGATTTGGGTCTGACAAAAGCAATCATATCATCTGCTGGCTTTATCAAGTTAATTCGCGGACTCTACTGAGATGTAAATTTATCACAAAAAATAAGACATAATAGATTTAGTAACCTCCCACGATGAAGAATATGTGTATTCTAAAATAACTTTCCATGCATTGGCAATTTTTTTTAATGTTGATACCAATTTTAATACGTAGGATCAGAAAAATACCATCAACCACGAAAAAAAATGCTGTGTTCAATGACAAAAGCTGAGAATGAGAGTTGACCCAGTGTTATCCTTCGTTGCATGTACCAAGAGGACTCCCAGGTTATAGAAATAATGCAAAATTAATCTTCCCCATCAAAAATCTATTCTGGATTTTTTTTCAAGGCATTATAGAAAAAGCTATGAACATGATTTCAACACTTGAATGATAAATAATTGGTACAAATTTATATTTCTACAGACTGAATAGCCAATTTGGCGGCAAGGAGAGCAACATTATGTTTGACCAGCTCCAGTGCATTACTCAGCCTTTCCGACGTGTCTCTTGTGGCCATGGCCCACAGCTTTCGCTTTTGAAGTGCCAGAACTTCTGTCTGCGTTGACCCTGAGAACAACAAAGTTAAACCCTTATGAACTTTAATAAATTGTGTTACCAACTTTCTTTTAAAAAAATAATGGTTAACACCCAACAAAGCTAGGTTAAATGACGAGGTTAAATACAAGGTTCCAAAAAATCAACGAGACTGAATTAGATGCTCACAACAATTACTGATAACTCAGTAAAGGATTAGGATAACCCCATGTGGAGTCAAGGAATGGTAATATAAACCCTGTGCCATGTTTCTACTAAATCATGGGTCCACCAACAATTATTGAAAGTTTCTGGTGGCGAGACAAAAAAGGACAATTCAAAGCATATTCATCAGCCACATGCCAACGAGAAATTATTGGCTGATACAAAAATAGGTTGTTTGGTAGTGATGAGCAAAGAAGTTAGATTTTCTTGTACTTATGATAAGATTTGTGTTCGCGTGATTTGCCAAATTTATGTATGATCCTACTTATGATTACAATATTGTGTCAATCTTGTCATCCTTTGCCTCCATCGATGACGATGATGACAGGACACTGTCGAGTTGTCGCTGTCTCAGTCATTCATCCCCAGTAGAAGGAGAAAAATCAATGCAAAAACACCATTGTCATTGTCTTTAATCATTGCCAGAATGTGGATGAGTCCCAATAAAGTAAAAGACTACCTCTGGTACCATAACAATTTACAATGCACTTCATCAAGCAATAGAGGTAACTCAAATTTTTTTTTTTTTGAAATAAGAGGTAACTCAAATTATAGAGCTATCACTTTATCAAATCCTAAAGAACAAACCTGAGACAGGTTGCAGCGCTGCAAATGATACACGCTCTGGCATTGCAGGAAGGAATGCAGGATTATAAAGCCCTGAATCTTCATTTTCAGCCCAAATTACTGAGCTTCGGATGCGGGTCTGGAGTGGTTCGTCCTTGGGAGTCTGATGGTTTGAATTAAAAGTTAATTTGAGCATGAACGCCGGCTCATATTTCAGAAATATATCAATTACCTTAAGTTTGATCTCCAAGTTGTTTAAATTAACAAGAGATTCCTTCAGTTTGGCAACTTTTGAGATTGTTTCACCTTCACTTCTGTCCGCACGATCTTGCATTGGTACAATAGTTCCTCTCAAGTAAGGTTCACTCTGAAATCACATAAGAGGAAATCCACGGATTTTCAACAATTCAACTCAAATTTAAAATTTCACAAACCTATGCAGATTTACCTGCGTGATGTCTATAATGTCAACACGGCCGACACCCCTTATTGAGACCAGGGCTCCAATATCCAATTTTTCAACCTATTTTTTAAAAAACAAAAATAAGTTCAAGTACCGTTGGGATTATACCCTAACGTTGGTTGGTACCATTGGATATTTTCTGATTAGATAAAAAACAAGAAGATGCATACCTTCTCTATGAAGACCAGGCACGCATGCCTAGCAGCATAGGACAATTCTGTGGATGATGGGTTAGAAGGAAGAGGATCCAGGACGAAGTGCACAAACTGATACTGCCCTTTGTCCATTGACTGTGACAAATTGAAAAAGGAAAATACGTGAGAGATGATATTTCAAATTATATATATTTTTTAAAAAGTATTTGAAAATAAAAGCCAACAAACCTCGGCACTTTCATTAATACTACAAGATCCTGATTTTATTCATATCCTTGAACAGAACGTAAATAACTATGATGTCCTAAACATGCAGGAAATTTCTTGAACAGTATTTCTAGAAAATCATCGAAAAAAAGAAATCCAGAGGTAATAAAATGTGTAAATGAAACAAATCGTTTACTATAACGGGAAACACTGTTCCCCACTGTAGGAAAATTCTAAAGAGGAGAAAATCCGCTTCAATTGAATTATAAGAAAAAAGAGAAGTTATGCATTCCCATGTTCTCACGAGTAATATTTGAAAATAATCGACGTCGCAGTAGAAACGACAGAAGCAAGATGACGGTCTTTGGTTCCAAGCTGGTCATCAACAACAGTTTGAATCTATTTACAAGAAACGCAAGAATTTTAAAATAATGTTGTCGATTCTAAGCATCCAGTTCAAGAAACTGGCAAAATACTTTGGAGGAATCAAAGGATACATACAGATAATAGAATTAAAAATAAATCTGTCGCTGAATTTATCGGTGCACCTCATAAAAGACGAAAATATTTTCCAGACGAAACAATGACTGAGATAAACTTATAACCGTCAAAGATTTCTGATGGGATATATATTTGGAGAGAGAGATAGAGAAAGAGAGAGAGAGATTGAGACAGAGAGAGATAGAGATAGAGAGAGAGAGATTGAGACAGAGAGAGATAGAGATAGAGAGAGATTGAGACAGAGAGAGAGATAGAGATAGAGAGAGATTGAGACAGAGAGAGATAGAGATAGAGAGAGATTGAGACAGAGAGAGATAGAGATAGGGAGAGAGAATGGACAAAGAGAGAGAGAGAGGGAGGGAGACTGTGTGTTTGACTGAGGGAGAGAGTGAGACAAAGATAGCGAGGGAGATTGTGACAGAGAGAGAGGGGGAGCGAGGGATGAGAGAGGGAGAGAGAGAAAGAAGATATATATATAGAGAGAGAGAAGGGGTGGATTCATCGACCAACGTTATAGTTCAAAATCCAAGGAACTTTTGTTCAAAAAAAGGAAAATTAGGAAAGATTGTAACCTCTTCCAGCAATGCCAGAAACCTCGCTTCATACAAATGCAATGTCTTGAATTCTGATGGAACCATGACCTGTGTCACCATTTAAAGCCGAATCAATCATTCATGTCAAAGAGACGATATTCTAAACTCGAAACCAAAATTTGAATGAAGTTCCGCATTCAGGAATTCATCCTGATAGTTATACGAAGTTCAATGCATTTCTTTCCCCTTGAACACAAGCCTGTTAATCATCGAGAAAGAATAAAAAGGCACTCGATTCTTTCTCACAATTGAAATTGAACACAAAATGCTCATGGGTAGTGATAAAACCAAATCATAACAAGCCTCCAATCTATCCATCGTGTTCATCTATGTTCTGATTAATCATCGCCAATTCCTAGCATTTCTTTTTTTTTGAAGAATCTGCAGTCGGTAAAATCGCTAATTTCTGAAGCCCACCAGGAATTTCATAGAACTTCGGGGATGGTTAATGACGAATCAAATTGTATACCCAATCGGAATCACAACATCCGAAGAGAAATCGAGAGAAAACAGCTCATAATTAGCCAATACAAGCAAATGCGAACCTCGTCCGGCGGGAATGGAAGCAGCGGAAGATCCAAGGACTCGTCCCGAGACTTCCCGCCGAAGCAGAGCACGCGGAGTCGTCGGGGTTTTTCATAGACATCAACTCCCATATAACCAGAAGAGAGGCGAAATCCGCGACGGTTCGGAAGACAGTTCAAGGGAAACGACACGAGGCTAGTACTCGCAGACGCCGATGCCACGCCGAAGAACAACGAACGACCAAAATTTGGATTTCTAACAATCAAATCGGCAGCAGAATTCGCCATGACTCCCCGCATCGATCGAAGAACGAGAGCAGCGAAGATGAGGAGATCGTCGAACTGGATTTCTTCCTCGATCTTACTCCAACCAAGCAAATTCCATCGCCTTCTCTTCCTCGATCGATCGTCGTTCCGAGTAGAACAACGGCAGGAGCATTCATCGTTCGGTCGCAGAGATTTCCCCGATAAGAGGCGTATAATTAAAGAGAATAAGAAGGTAAATTGAAATGTATTTCGTTGCTTAGGGGTTTATTCCTAATTTTTTGTATTTTTGGATTGGGATTTGTCCACGTAAGCGGCTGCAGCGTTTATTGGATAACTGGCTCAAGTTTTTATTTTTTTGGATTAGGATGACATTAATTTAGAATTGATGACGTGGCAGTAAAGTAGATAGGATTGTTGCGCGGTTTGGAGGGGGAAATTCGCTCCACTTGGGGCGATCGGACCGCCCCGAACCTCCAGTGTTAGCAGGACGGTTCTGGGGCGGAAATCCGAACCGCGCTCATTTGAAATCCGTCCAAGAGAGAGGAGAGAGAGATAAGAGATAGATGAGCGAGAGAGACGCAAAAAAGAGAGAGAGGTAAGAGATAGATGAGAGAGATGACCAACGCATGAGAGAGAGGCGAGAAACGAGCGAGACAGATAAGAAAGATGAGAGAGAGATGGCTGCTTTTTTTTGAAGAAAGAGATGAATGATGAAGGAGAGAGAGTAGAAGCGATTTAGAGAGATGAGAGAGAGATACCAACGGATGAGAGAGATACTATAAACGAGTGAGAGAGATAAAGAAAGATGAGAGAGAGATGACAAAGGTGAGAGAGAGACGAGACAAGAAAATGAGTGAGATATATGAGAGAGAGATGACCAAGGTGAGAAAGAGACGAGACAAGAAAATGAGAGAGAGATGACCGAGGTGAGAGCGAGCTGAGACAAGAAAATGCGTGAGATAGATGAGAGAGAGATGACCGATGTGAGAGCGAGACGAGACAAGAAAATGAGTGAGATAGATGAGAGAGAGATGACCAAGGCGAGAGTGATAAAGATGAGAGAGAGACGAGGTGATAAACGAGTGGGAGAGATGATCATGGAAAGAGATAGAGAGAGAGACGTGACAAGAAATGAGTGACATAGATGAGAGAGAGATGACCAAGGCGAGAGTGATAAAGATGAGAGAGAGAGATGAGGTGATAAACGAGTGAGAGAGATGACCAAGGAAAGAGATAGAGAGAGACGAGACGAGAAATGAGTGATAGAGATGAGAGAGAGATGACCCAGGCGAGAGTGACAAAGATGAGAGAGATGATGATAAACGAGCGGAAGAGATGAGAGAGAGATGGCAACAGTACGATAGAAATGAGAGAGATCCTAAAGAGAGACAGACGCTGCAAGCTGCACGAAATGTGGTTCGAAAATTCGAACCGCGCAACCGCGCAGACCGCCCCAGATCGGACCATTCAGAAGAGCAGTCAAACATGTCCACGTAAGCGCTGACCCTACACACGATGACTCGGTGAAGACTCGGTTGAGACTCGCTCCGAGTCAGTAATAACGGTAATTGACCAGTGCTATAAATACGAGCTTCGAGAGATCGAGCAAGCGAGTTCTTCGCGATGGCTTCCTTGTTCTCAGTCTGTCGATCTCTCGCTCGGAGATCGCCGCGATCGAAGGTAGTTCAGAGATGTCTTCTAAGCTCGTTGATCTCGAAGGAAGAGGCCGTAGGATACCACGTCGGAGGGGGAAGCTCGTTCATGCGCGGCACCGTGTTTTGGGGGCCCGGAAAGCCCCTCAGCATCGAACAATTCCTGATGCCCCGTCCCAAGGCCGGGGAAGTCCTGATCAGGACCAAGGGTTCGATCTCCTTCTTTTTCCGTTTTCATCTCGACGGAAATTCGCGAATGCGTCTGCAGTGTGGTGTTTCTTTCGTGGATTACTCTCTTGGGTATGATTGCCTCGTATTTGTGATGATAGAAATTTCGCGTCGTATTTACATTGTTGCTATTGATTTGGATAATATGATTCTAGAGAATACATTTTACGAGAGGTTTTCGAAGCTGTTTGTAGGATGAAAACATCATTTTCCATGCGAAATTTAGTCAAATTTCGCCGCTTATTGAGAGAAAATGATTCTAAAGAAGATTTTTTTACGAGAGGTTTCCGAAGCTGTTTATAGGATGAAAACATCATTTTCCATGCGAAATTTAGTCAAATTTCGCCGCTTATTGAGAGAAAATGATTCTAAAGAAGATTTTTTTACTAGAGGTTTCCGAAGCTATTTATAGAATGAAAACATCATTTTCCATGCGTAATTTAGTCAAATTAGTGGAATTTTAGCTCTATGGGTAATGCCCCTAATCCATCAAAGCGGAGCCTTTTGGGCTGCTTTGAATCAGTCTCCACATCTGATTATTTATTCTGGATTCATCATTTCGTCCGATTTTTTTTTTTTAGAATAGTTACGTATTATCAGTCTTTGGAGTACATGGAAGAGTTCTTATGGCTTTAACAGAGCAGAAATTTTCACCTCTGGCGTAATCTACTGCGACAGCTAAGACTTCTCGGCAATCATGTTCAAAGAATCAATAAGGAATGCGAAGGTTATTATCTTTCAGAATGAATGAAAGAGAAAAATATTTCTTCTTCTTCAAAGAATTTAACATAAAAGCCAAACCCCAAGCAAAGAAGAGGAAGCAGCCTGAAACGAAGAAGAGTCTGATCTGTCTTCATTCAGGTCTGGCCCGCCCGACGAGCATCCTCATCGGAAGGGATAGCAACTGACGTTCTGGGTTTCTTCTTTTTACATAAAGAGGAAAAAAGAATGTTAGGTTATTTCTACGTCATTTTTTCAAAAAAAAAATTATTTCTACGCCATTATGATGTTTAGCTAGTCTGAATATTTTCTCTCCCTCTCCCATGGTTGGAGTTTCTTCTCATATTTACTGGTTGGTTTATCCTCGCGTTTTTTTGGGCGTCTATTTTACAACGTGAAAGATTCGTTTTTTGGGTATCTATCAATGTTCAAACTTAACTTCTCAGCCTGTGGAGTCTGCCATTCTGATCTTCACGTGATTAAAGGGGAACTTCCATTTGCAAGTCCATGTGTAGTGGGCCATGAGATAACGGGAGAAGTGGTTGAACATGGGTCAAACTCAGACAGAGGGACTATAAATAGGTTAATTTTTTAGCCCCAATATTCATTCTCATACAATCTTCATTTTATTTCTTCCCTTAGATTGAAACCAACTTCTTTCTTATGATAAACTTCTTGTTTGACTTAGATTTCCGATCGGGGCACATGTTGTTGGGGCTTTTATCATGCCATGCGGCAATTGCAACTTCTGCGTGAAGGTTAATTCTTATCTTCATCATCTTCGAGCTTTCAATGTCATCCTGACGTAATAATGTATCGACAATGGGTGTATAATGTTTTAGGGCCAGGAAGACCTGTGCGAGGATTTCTTTGCTTTCAATCGAGCAAAGGGAACACTTTATGATGGCGAAACACGTTTATTTTTGCGCGGAAGTGGTATTTCTTCCCATTATCTTTTTCTCTTAACAATGATTCTTATTAATTACCATGAGTTATTAGGCGTATACTCACTTTTTTTGTCCATTACTTGAGACTTGTTTAAATTCATAATCTGACAACTGATTCCTTTCTTGCACAAGTGACAACCGTTTTCTGTTGATAACTGTTTATTTTCTACACGTGATTTATACTTTTAGTTATATTTTTATATTCATCAAAAGTTAAATGTATTTTGATGACTTGGGACCCATCGAGAAGCATTTTTGCAAGTTCTAACCAATGATTCTGATATGTTATATTCAAAGAAATATAAAAGAAGGAATAAGAAGTGAGCCGGTCAACGGTCGTTGACTGCGCGTGCTGACTAAGGGAGGGACGAAACCCCTATAAATAAAAGAAGAAGAGAGTGGGAGGACGAATCGGGTCTTTCTTGAAATCCTGAAGCTGACGGTTATGGCAGTCGGAGGGGCTAGAGCAGCGGGAGTTGGCCAGCTGAAGCGGACGAGGGAAACTCCGACTTGGAGAGAGGAGCATCTCTATGTCTTGCGCCATTCTTATTCTCATTCCATTCTATCTATTGATCGAGTTTACAGACCTACATTGGTGATCTCTGGTGTTTCTTGAACTATTTCATTAATACTATCAGTGTGTATCAGATTCCCTGTTTCCTTGCCTTAAGATGATTAATTTTGTTAAATGGAATATGTCTCATGATTCTTTCTTTATTCTCTGTTTAAATTTTTTTGTTTTCAGAATTCGTTATTTCTTATTAGCCCCGATCTACTCTTTGCTTTCATTGCAGGGAAACCAGTGTACATGTATAGCATGGGGGGTCTTGCAGAATACTGTGTTGTCCCAGCCAATGCATTAGCTCTTCTGCCAGCCTCTTTGCCATTCACCGAGTCTGCGATATTAGGTTGTGCTGTGTTTACAGCTTATGGCGCCATGAGACACGCAGCTGAACTCCGTGCTGGAGATTCTTTGGCAGTCATCGGAATTGGAGGCGTTGGTTCGAGGTAATTGGTTTTTTTCATTTTTTAGCCTATAATTTTGAAAATAATGAACCAGCTCAGTAAAATTATTTTGGGGAAATGTGTTGAAGCAAATGGCAGCTTATCCTTGAGGGCTTATATTCTGTGAGATTCAAGTGCTTACCAACTGTGTTAATAGTTATAGTTTATAGCCTGGGTGCTACTTTTCCTCTTAAAGCAGGATGTCCTGCTTCAACTGTCCCCCACAACACCTGCTGTTGGCCTCCTTTTTATGGCCCAAGCACGCAGTGTGTTGCTTCTGGATTTGAACCCGAAACCTGGCTGTGATAACAGGTTAAATTGATACGTGTCTTCCTTAGACCTACCTGGAGAAAAGGAAGAAAAAAAAAGCCTGACCGGTGCCATGTCAGACAACGTGTAAGGCCACTTATAGGTGGAGATCCAGGCCTATAAATAAGGAGGAAATAAGTTAACTGGGACATTCTTGAAGTTTGTTGGTGGCAACAAAGGGCTGAGCGGGAGATACTCCTCCTCAGAGGCAGACAAGAGCGATCCGCCTCGTCTCCATATCTCTTCTCCCTTCCACTCTATTCTCTCTCTTTATATATATATACTGGCGGAAGCTACATTGCGGTGGATCAACTCTCATCTATTTGATTCCCTGAGTATTGCTGAATTCTGTAACTCTAGGTATTTCTTGAAATTGAAATCATACATCTTTTGAAATTCGTCGTATATGGATATTCTCCGTGGAGGATTATATCGTGTCCTTAACAACTCTGTTAAAAGCTATAGCTTCAAGCAAGGGTGCTAGTTTTCCTCTTCAAGCAGGATGTTGTGCTTCAATATATTCCATGTCTGTGTCTTCTCTTTCTAGTTTACAACGTCAGTATTCATCTATTAGCTTCCATTCAAATTTGAGAGGAGGGAGGTAGGGAGAAGGATAGAGAGCAACATTTAATTTGAATAGGAATTCATATTTATTCATCCATTCAAGTTTATTACACCGTTGCCTCTACTATATCTATCGTAATGTACGATCTTTCTGTTTCTTATTTAGTGGGCCCATTATGTTTGGTCCATTAATCCGTTGTAAGAAAGTATTTGACTGGCCTTAATCTAGGAGTTAAGCAGGCTCTTTCTCTTGCAAGTCACTCTGTTTTCTCTGCTGCACCTTGATTCTCAGCCTTGCAGCTGTCAATTCCTGGAGCTAGCCATGGTGTGACATTTTATCAGAGCTAGCCATGGTGATCTAGTAAGCCATCTTCTCCGAGCTGAACTTTCAGCCTTCTGCGGTGTATCTTAGATCGGCATCCATCAATAATAGAAGAGCGATAATTTTAGGCCACTATTGAAATCACCTTCTACCTACAGTCATTTGTATAAAAGCTCTGGGGATTTAGGCTCCAATTCAAGGGCCACTTCAAGTATTGGGTTAATTGCCAGCTTGTGGCTGATATGAGTCAAGTGGATCTAAAGTCAAATGAATTATATTATAGTTCCATGGTGTTGCAATCAATGGAAGTGTTATGCTTTGTCTTGATTTCCCTAAATTTGCCAAGAAATTCTTTCTTTATGGAATTAATCTTTTTCAATGGAGTAAGTGCGGGCCACTTATTCTCTGAAGAAGGAAACCTGGACAACCATTTGATGCAGCCGATGATGAATACTGGTGTTCCAATGAATGCGAGATGGAGTGAAGAGGTGCCACTGATCCGGTAAGGTTGTTGGAGAATCTGACTTCTAGAGTCAGTGGAAGAATTCTGTATCTGAAGTCTCCAAGGAGCTGTGGGTCACAGTAGATCTCACTCACTCCAAGAAACATAATGAAGCCCGATTATATGGTTTCACTCTGAAGATCATGTACCTTAGTCTATGCAACTTAGGCGAGTTGGAGAATACCTGTGAATTGAAATCACCCAATAAAAAACCTAGATTCTGAAGAATGAGCCATCATATTGAAGGATCAATTGGAAAAATTCTGAATTGGTCTGATACAATCCCATACCACAAGGGTATCGGTTACAACCCCGTGTCGAAGAGAAATATAGGAATAACTTGAAACACCAAATTCGAAAGTGGATGGGTTGAAACACAAACAGTTCTCACTACAACTTTGAGGAAGATAAGACAAAAAAGGGGGATAACCACGATCGCACCGAATCGGGGATCGTTTTCTTGAAGGAGAGGGAGGATCTCCCAAGCCAGCCGTGGAGTGCCACAGCGTCCACCAAGGAAAGACTCTTCATGTCCTCTCCCACCTCCTTCTCTTCTACTTATGAATCAAACTTATGCCTCTTCGTCTTCCCTCTGCTGCTCTGCACGTGTGAGGCGGAGGCGTTTCTTCCTTCGCACATAGGTGCGTGGGAGAGTTGTATCAGTATCTTCGGCACTTTAGCCTATTAGGGGCAGATTATTGCTTCGATTTTTAGGTTAGTTTATGATATGACAGTATCTAAAAGGCTATCAATCAAAAAAACAGAATGCATCTGCACCTGATAGGTGGAGATTTATCTCAGTGCTCGATTGAGCAACAGACTGATCCTGTAGATTGAGCCCCCGATGAAGATCTCAAAATCTTGAGCTCTGTTGCCTTCCTCGTTGCCTGGCTGAATGCAGCCCCATGCCTCGAGGGAAAGACCCACCAACTGATTCTTGAAATCCCCTTCCAAAGACCCGCCATATACTTTCCCCTCCTTCTCCATATATCCTTATTCTCTCGCCATTATCCTCTAATGGGCTTATCATTCATTCTTCTCCTCAACAGGCCTCACCTAGCCTTTTTATTCCACGGTCCACACGTGCCAATTCACGTGACAATCTTCTGTGCCCTTTAATGCAGTTGAATTTGGGTCAGCCCTTGGTTGACCCTCACTGTGACCAGTGACCACTGCCTCCTTGGTTTGTGATACGAACCAGGATCTAGGTTCGTATCCGGAGGACAGTAGAGGGCGAGGAGAGATAGAAATTCCCGGGATAGAGAGATGAAACAGGAATGGTCGGGGGAAGGCCGCGCTGAAGGGGTAGGGATCGGCCGAGGTCGAGCCGCCTGAAGACGCAGTAAGGTGGAGACGATCAAGAGGCAGGGGATCGTAGAGGGAGAGAAGGAGACCAGACCTAGATGAGGAGAGGGGAGACAAGAACTTCTTCTTCTATCTTCTTGGCTGCCCTCCTAAAGGGAGGGCATCCCTATTTAAAGGGAAATACAAAATAGCAAATGACTAAAACGCCCCTGTGGGCTAACATGACGAAATTACCCCAAGGATCCTATCAGTCTGCATCTCACCTTGATGTCCCTTCCTTTGCCTCCTCTTGTATTTGATGTAGAGGATCGTATCAATTTACGCTTTTCACTTTAATAATTGTTGCCTTCCTTTTAGGATGGAAGTCATGATTCTAGGTAAGTAGCTGATTGGCTCACAGTCGCTCTCTGCCGCAGCCCCATCCCCTGGACCATTCAACGATCCCCTACCTTCCCAATCACCTCATTGGATCTTCAGCCGTCTCCCCTCCTACCCGATCCTTGCTGCCACAATCATTTCTCTACATGCCTTCAACGATCGCCGTCCCCTGTGACCATCAACCCTTTGCCACTCTTCTGGAGGCTCGCTCCAGCCGATCCCTGCCTCCTCCATTTGATTTTTCCTTTTCTCCATTCCGCAATATGAACCTAAATCAAGGCTTGTATTATGGTCCCAAACTCAATTTTGAACCATTGGTGAACCATATTCTTACTCCGACAAGTGCTTCCAAACATTGAAGAAGATATTTTTCTCAATAATTACTCTCTTTTGATATTGGAGCCTCAGGTCTTGGAGAGAGATGATGTTAAAAGAACTGGAATAAGGATGGAAGTATTAGAGAGAAATAATGAAGATTGAAGGATGAACAGAGAAGAATAAAAGGAGAAATTAAACAAGGGAGAAATGAAAGTAATTCAATGCAGACATAGATATTGCTATCAATGAATGAACAAGTTGAGGGGCTCTGGGTACAGAGGTTATCATGAGGTAATAAGCAATACTCACTGCCAAAGGGCAACGACAAGGGAGCTCTCTAGTAATGGTGACAAGAGTCAAGACACGGTGCCAATGAGTCATGATTCTCCTGTAGTCCTTTCCAAGAAAGAAGAGATTCCTATATTCAAAGGGGACAATGTCGAACAATGGCTAAGATGTATGGAGAAATAATAAGATGAGGTTTGGGCTATAAAAGGCTAGACCTTGTGACCCATCGCCTGGAAGGCCCACCTCTAGATTGGTATAAACGGGCAGAAGAAATGTACACTTCTTAAAACTGGAAGGATTTCAAAAGTCATCCTAGGGCAGAATTTTGCTAGTTGATCAATCTGGGTATGGAAGATATCCAAACTCCAGCTTAAGGTGAAGTGCGGCACCTGCATATCTGTTCCATCTGTCATGCACTCTCTTTCTGTTTCTCCCACTATTGGGCCCATTATGTTCAGCAAACTGATCACTTACAAGACAGAAACATGGTTCATTTTCTTGAGAATCACTCTATTATCCCCACAAGTGACACAAACCCCAAACCCTATGAAGGTTTCTGTCCTTTTTTTCCATTAAGGGCATTCTTATTATTATCCCTATATCCCCTTTAAATAGAGCGGTCTTTCCTTTAGGAAGATATTCAAGTAGTCATCAGAAGTTAGCTTTACTATTATATCTCTCACTTGGTGAAAGCCATCCCTCTGTTTACCTTCTTCCGGGGACGTCCATCCCACTGGCACATCTTCTCTCCAAGCAACGTCCACCCTGATGCTCTCTATGAAAACACCCCCTCTCTCCCTATTTTTCTCCCTTCTTTGCCACGATAAGAACCAAGGTTCTTTTCATACTGCACTCCCGAGTGTCAGCCAATTATTGGAGAAAGCTGAGGTATATCCAGAGTTGTTGCCCTTTGACAATAGTCTTCCAACAGTTGTTTGCAGATAGCTCGTGCTTTTGGTGCTTCAGAGATCATTGCCATCGATGTCCAAGATGACAAACTTGAAAATGCAAAGAAGCTCGGCGCAACAGATACCATCAATGCTACTAAAGAAGACGTTATCGAAAAAATCAAGGCAATATTTCTATCCTTACACTCTCAAAAAACTCTTTTTCTGTCATGGTATCTTATGGAATATTAAGACCTTATCTTCTTTGTTCTCATAGAATAATAGGAATACACTTACTGGCTTTGTTCTACTATTTGCCAAGTCAGAGACATATTTGTTATTCCTGCATTAATTTTCTGTGGACGTTCCTGGAATTCTTTTATTTCTAATACAGGAAATTTTAATTCTCTGAATGTTACTTCATAGATTTACATTTTCTAATTTAGCGCAAATTCACCATTTCTGCAACGACTTTTTCACTTAGAATGGACTGCTTTTTCTAGAATTTTCTTAGAGTTCTTTCTCATCCGAAACATATAACATCAATAGATTATCATCTTTATTTTCACAGTTTAATATTTTTTGCTAGTCACGGCCAAACTCGCCATTTCTGTAGTGACTATAAAGAAGGGAAATTTTCTTTTTCATGGTTAATTTCGTCTGTGCGTCAAAGATAAATGACTATTTTTTTTTCCATTTTACAAATCTATTAGTCAAATTAATATGAACTATTCAACAAAAAAAGAGATAGACTTCAAAAGAATTCATCAAATCGTACATTCCTTAGGTGGACTTCAGAGTTTATACTTAAGTGGACAATTTTCCACATACGTTCGTTTAATTATCTTCGGCCGGAACAGGAAATAACTGGAGGGAGGGGCGTTGATGTGGCTGTGGAAGCTCTGGGAAGGCCGGCGACTTTTATGCAGTGTGCCAACAGCGTGAGAGATGGAGGAAAGGCGGTGATGATCGGGCTCACTGCAGCTGGGTCAATGGGCCAAGTTGACATTAATCGCCTTGTTCGCCGACAGGTCAGCACTAAATACATTTGCAATGGATAATTAATGCCTTCAAGTTTTTTGAAAAGTGAAATGGGACAGTCACCTGACAAAAAGGTGGCTATCCCAATGTCTTAAAGTTTAGATGGTTGGCGTGTGAGAATAAATATATTTTTGATGAAAATTTTGGACTTATTGCATTTGTGAAATAGTATGTTTTTGAGACAGAAAAACTGACTGGGTTGGCTTTTGTGCCCCTCAGTCTTCTGTGGAGCTTGATTTGGAAATAAAACTTTAATTTTTCTTGAGATTTTAGTATTTCATGTGAGTCCAATGACTCAAACAATTCTTGGAATTGGTAAGACAAAGAAGATAAAAAGTTTTTACATAAATTCTGAGCGTGAAGAACTGGGTATTGCTGATCAGATCAAGGTCATTGCATATTAAAGTGTTTATTTGTGTTTATTCGTGTTTATTCATGTTTATTCATGTTATTCGTGAAAATTGATAGGTGACCCTGATTCCAATGGTGATTGATTTAAAAAAAAACTTATTTTCTTGAGATTTAAGTTCTTAATTTGATTTGTGGTCATGGCAAATAATTTAGGTGCAATGTGATATGTTCCTGCATGGGGGTCGGATTGAAATCTGATTGTAGCTTCAATTCCAACCAAGAGTTATTTCAAGTATCCAATGTAACACTAGAAAAGGGGGTTAAGGGACGGGAGATAAGAGAGGTTCCCGGGGTAGATGGGAGAGAATGGGAGCGATGAGGGGATGGCGGAGGATTGCCGAGGAATAGTTGCGGGCTCGGCAGGGGATGGCATTGTTGATCTGCGCGCACAAGGCAAGGGAAGAGTCATGACCAGATAGGAAGGGAGGGGGGTTTCATGAGGGAGAGGTGGAGAGCTTACAGTGTGATTTCCAATGAAAGGATCCTTGGGGCTAGTTTTGTCATGTTAGCCCACAGGGGCATTTCAGTCATTTGGCTATCATTGTATTTCCTTTAAATAGGGATGCCCTCCTAAAAGGGAGGGCTGCCAAGAAGAAGAAGAAAAAAGTGTTCTTGTCTCCCCTCTCCACGTCTAGGTATGGCCTCCCTCTCTCCCTCTACGATCCTTGTCCCTCATGATCGTCTATTCCTCACCGCGTCTTCAGGCAGCTCATCCCAGGTCAATCCCTGCCCCATCTGTTCGACCCCTCAGATCATTCCCGTTTCACCTCTCTTCCTGGGGAACTTCTACCTCGCCTCGTCCTCTACCCTCCTTTCGATACGAGCCTAGATCCAGGTTTGTATCAGATTTCCTGCCTCGGGATCCATCGAATTGGGGCTTAGGTAGAGTCCCTTATGGGCATGGCCTATGGTTTGGGATTGGGCCCTTGTTGGGCCTTCCTCCTTACATAGACCCGCTGTGGTATCATATCATAATGCAAAGTACGTCTGTTTTTGGCGGAGCTTGATTTGAAAAAAGAAACCTTTTTTCAAATTTGTGGGCATTAGGAATACCTAACTACTTGGGGTACGTACAAGATGGTCAGACAACAATGTATTTACATGTTTATTCAAAAACATTGATTGACTATGTGATAAGAACCTTGATCTAGGTTCGTATCGGAAGGAGGGTAGAGGGCGAGGCAAGGTAGAAGTTCCCAGGGTAGGAGAGGTGAAACGGGAAGGACCCGAGAGGAGGCCGAGCAGAGGGGGTTGGGATTGGCCAGAGACAAGCCGCCTGAAAACGCGGTGATGTAGAGACAATCAAGAGGACGGGGATCGTTGAGAGAAACGGAGCGTGGACATAAGAAGAGACGAGAGGGAAGGGAAAACCAACAGTCACTTAAGAAACAACTTCCAGTCTGCCCTCCTAGAAGGAGGGCTGTGCTATTTAAAGGAAACATGGAGGGAAGGGGCCTGGCTGCCCTTAATGGCAAAAGGACGAGAATGCCCCCAACGAGGGCCCGAGAAATCCTATCGCTATGTTGACTTTCTTGGCCGTCCATCTTTGACGGGCTTATTTTTAAAAAATAGCTTTTTTGCTTGAGATTAAGGTATTTTATATGATTGTTGGCGTAATAAATTTGTGAATTCTTCTGATTTGTAAAAAAATTGTGATTGTTGGCTTATAATGTTTTTATTGAAAAAAATTAACTGATTTTCAGAACTTCTTGCTCGTCTGTCTTCAGCGTAACTTTATTTTTTTCTTGATATTAGATTACTTGGTGTGATTTTTCAGCTCAATGAATAACTCAGCACTTCTGATTATAACGATAATTGGATAATAACTTAATTTATGTGTTTATTGAAAACTGGTCATGTAGATCTCATTACCTGTCTGACTGAAACACGATGATCAGATAATAACATGGTTTACTTTTTTATTCAAAAAGTTAATTCATTGTGTTAAACATCTAATTTCATCCTTTTCTATTTTGACACACATGTAAAAAGGTGGGCCATGAGTTATAAATGGCCCACCTATCTCTCTCCTACTTTCTCTTCCTTTTTCCTTTCTCTTTTCCTTCTTTTTCTTTCTTTTTTCTATCGCTCCCCAAAGAATGACCTTTTTGCCCCTTAAAATAGCCGTTGGGGCAACGGCTATATGACCGTTGCCCCCAACGGCTATCTTGAGAAAGGACTTAGCCTATAAAGGAAAGTCTTTCCCAACCTGTTTACATGTGAGTTTTTCCCCTTTTCTCTGTATTAAAAATCTCAATAAACTTCTTCTGCATCTTTCTCATTTGTCTCAAAAAGGCCTCATTTGTCCTATCTGTTCCCAAAGGCAGAATTCTCTGCATTCTTCACATGGTATCAGAGCCAGGTTGATTCATTCAACCTTCCCTGACGAAAGGAGCTCCATAGTCTGCAAGTCTGCAAGTCTGCAAGCAAGTTCTATCATCATATGGGAAAAAAGGCTGCTTCCAGGAAAGTTTCCAAGCAGGCCAAAGCTTCTGCATACAGCTCGGAAAAAGAATCCTCTGCAAACGAAGTGCTTCATATATATGATTATACAAAGAACAGACTGGTCATACCAGATCTGGATCTTAAGTATGATGGTACAAACGGATATAGTTGGATGAAATTGACCGAAAGGTCACTGGTCGCTGCCTTCATGGGTGACCATCTTACTGATGATTCACCACCTACCGATAGGCTCAGATTGAAGCTTTGGCGCGCAGAAGAAGCATACATCACCAACTGGATGGTGAGAAATATGGAGGTAGAACAAAGAAATCAGTATTATCTAATGGATGTTGTTGCAGATATATGGAGGGAAATCCGTAAATCCTGTGCAGAAATGCAAAACGATTGGAGGGTGTATGACCTCCTTCTTCAAGTAAAGTTCATCCGGCAGAAGGAATTATCAGTAGCTTCATATGTCCCAACTCAAGGCAATATGGAGAAATTGATCAGCTATGGCCAGTCTCAATTCAGAATCTCGAGTACTGGCAAAGGGAGATTAAAGTAAGAACACTTACCTTCCTCATGGGCTTAAATTCTGAATATGAAAGTCTCCGATCCCAGCTAATCCATCGGGAGAAATTCCCTACATTGGAAGAAGCGATCTCGGAGGCAACAAGTGCCGATTGTAGAAAGAAGATCAAGCCGCCAGAAGGCCAAAAGCAACAATTATCGACTGAGCCCTCTGTCTCAGTAGCACATGCCGCTAAAAAAGAAGAGTCAAGAGAAAATCGTCTAAGCACGTGTCTAAGGAAGCAACGGCACAGAACCCGTAGTCTGCGCCTACTGCACCAAGCCAGGACATCATATTAAGGAGTGCCGGAAGCTGGCATGGAAGGAAGACCTCAAAAAGAAAGGGTTATGGAACCCAGGAGCAAAGAATAAAGCCTACGTTGCATCCTCCAGCAGTCAAGTGGGAGAAGCACCAAAGAAAGAAGAAGGAGATATTCAAAAGCTCATAGCTGAAGAAGTCGAGAAAGTATTCAAGAAATTCAGCTCCACGTCTCTCGCCCAATCAGGTGAATATAAAAGTATTGCATTTACTACATATGAAAATCTTCAACCAGAATCACATGGATGGATAGTAGATTCTGGAGCCACAGATCACATGTCACCTGATAAATCATGCTTTGAGGAATATAAAGTAATAGATGATAATCATGTTGTCTTTACTGCCAATGGTGGGATTCTAAAAGTGGCAGGAATTGGGAAAATAAAGATTAAAGATGTATTACTACAAAGTGCTCTTCATGTACCAGGACTTAAAGCCAACTTGTTGTCACTACAACGACTAGTGGACGACACAGGTTGGAGATTTATATTTGACTCATCTAACTGTTTTTTGTGTGAAAAGGAAACCGGCCAGAAGACTTTATCTGCCAGAAGGCAAGGGGGACTCCTGCTAGTGGACGGACTAGAAGGACAGAGGACTCTGAAGATGGTTCTCAACACTCAGTCAAGAAACAGTATTTTCTTACTGCACAGGAGACTTGGACACCCTTCCTTTCATCTTCTGAAACAAGTGTACCCTGATTTGTTTAAAAACATTGATATCCAAAGATTGGTTTGTGAGTCTTGTCAATTTGCCAAGCATAGAAGATCTCATTTTTCAAGAACTGATCATAGGAAGAAATTTCCATTCGATATGGTTCATAGTGACGTTTGGGGTCCTTGTTCTACTACAGGAAGATCGCAGCACCGATGGTTTATAATCTTTGTGGATGATTACTCAAGATATTCCTGGATCTACCTGCTTAAACACAAATCAGAAGTCCCAACCGTGATCATCAGATTCATCGAGTTGATCAATAACCAGTTTGGGAAAAGGGTTAGAATACTTCGATCTGATAATGCAAGGGAGTATTTCAGTTCTGAAGTTAATCAATACATGAATGATCATGGAATTATCCATGAATCCTCATGTGTGAACACTCCTCAGCAAAATGGACTTGCTGAAAGAAAGATTGGGCACATTATGTCTTCAGCCAGATCTCTATTATTTCAAGGAAACTGCCCCAAGACTTATTGGAGTGATGCTGTGGCTACTGCTGTACATCTTATCAACCGAACGCCATCTAGAACCCTGTCATTACTGTCACCGATTGATCTATTAGCCTCAAGTCACCCAGAATTATCTCTTCATACAAATTTGGTTGCTAAAGTATTTGGGTGTGTAGCATATGTTTATTCCCACTTTGCAGGAAAATTGGACTCCAGAGCTTTCAAGTGCATTTTTGTGGGGTATTCATCTACTCAGAAAGGTTATGTGTGTTACCATCCTCTTACTAAGAAAACATTTGTTACCGCAGACGTGAAGTTTGATGAATACAGCATGTTCTACAATGAGGGACATCGATCTGACTGTTATTTGGAAGTAAATGAAACAGGAACAGATTTAGATACGGAAAATCTGGGATTTAATCCATCTGAAAATTCCTCTCCAGCTATGGATCGAGCGGAAACGGCTGAGGACAATCCAGAGTTAGATGGAGAACAAGAGTTTACTCAGATGGAGAACGAGGAAGATACTCATGAAGACCTTTCGGCACCAGCTAATCAAGGTTGGTCTATTGCCATCAGCAAGGGTACTCGGGAATGCCGCAGTAAGAAATTATATCCCATATGCAATTATGTGTCTTATGATCGTCTGTCCTCAGGTTACAGAAAGATTGTTCAGGTACTACTGACCACTGTCATTCCAAGAAATGTTCAAGAAGCTATGTCTCAAGCCGAATGGAAAACTGCTATGGATGACGAAATGTTGGCATTAAGGAAGAATGGTACATGGGATATGGGCCCACTCCCAGAAGGAAAGAAATTGGTTGGTAGCAGATGGGTATATACGATTAAATATAATTCAGATGGCTCTATTGCAAGGTATAAAGCTCGACTGGTGGCCAGAGGATATACCCAGTCTTATGGAATAGACTATCATGAGACATTCGCTCCAGTCGCCAAGCTGAATACAGTAAGATTAGTAATTGCACTTGCAGCCATGCATCAGTGGGATCTTTCGCAATTTGATGTTAAAAATGCATTCCTATATGGCTCCTCCCCCCGGTTATCTATTGCATGAAAACTCATCATATGTGTGTCGCTTAAAGAAATCTCTGTATGGATTAAAGCAATCCCCAAGAGCATGGTTTGAGAAATTTTCATCTACTCTCATATCAGTTGGATACTCACAAAGTGAGGGTGATCATACCCTATTCTTCAAACATGGCCAAGACTCCAAACTGGCTATTTTAATCGTCTATGTTGATGATATTATCGTTACTGGCAATGATATCAAGGAAATTGGAAATCTAAAACGTCATCTGACCAGCAACTTTGATATTAAATCTTTAGGTCAACTCACTTATTTTCTTGGTATTGAAGTAGCTTATTCCAGGATCGGCATTGTCCTATCTCAACACAAGTACGTCCTGGATCTACTCAAGGATACAGGTAAATTGGATTGTAAGCCAGTAAGCACTCCATTGGATACAAATGTCAAACTTCAAGCCAAGCAGAGCGACAAGGACGACCTCATCGATAAGACATCATTTCAGAGATTGATTGGCAGATTACTCTATCTAAACCTCACAAGACCAGATATATCCTTTGCTGTGAACTCTTTAAGTCAGTATATGTCAGATCCACGACAGTCTCATCAGACAGCAGCTGACCGTATTCTCTCCTATTTGAAAGGGACAATTGGGAAGGGTCTTCTATTTCAGGCAGGGGGAGACCCTACGGTTAAAATCTTCACCGATTCAGATTATGCAAGCTCTCTGGATGATAGTCGATCTACATCTGGATACTGCAGTTTTTTGGGAAGAAATTTAATCACCTGGCGTAGCAAGAAGCAGCGGGAAGTCTCAATATCGAGTGCTGAAGCAGAACTCAGGGCTTTAAAGAAAGGTGTTTGCGAAGGAATGTGGCTTAACGATATTCTAACTGATTTAAAACTCATTCCTCCAAAGCCAATCATCTTATATTCTGACAGTCAATCAGCTATTGCTATGGCCAAGAACCCCGTGCATCATGATCGTACGAAGCATGCAAGAATTGACAGACACTACATCAAAGAGGATTAATTCTGGACTCATCAGTCCAGAATACATACCATCACCGCAACAGGTGGCTGACATTCTGACCAAAGGACTACCAGGAAGACAGTTTCAAGATTTGGCGTCCAAGTTGGGCATGATTAACATCTATGCCCAACTTGAGGGGGAGTGTTAAACATCTAATTTCATCCTTTTCTATTTTGACACACATGTAAAAAGGTGGGCCATGAGTTATAAATGGCCCACCTATCTCTCTCCTACTTTCTCTTCCTTTTTCCTTTCTCTTTTCTTTCTTTTTCTATCGCTCCCCAAAGAATGACCTTTTTGCCCCTTAAAATAGCCGTTGGGGCAACGGCTATATGACCGTTGCCCCCAACGGCTATCTTGAGAAAGGACTTAGCCTATAAAGGAAAGTCTTTCCCAACCTGTTTACATGTGAGTTTTTCCCCTTTTCTCTGTATTAAAAATCTCAATAAACTTCTTCTGCATCTTTCTCATTTGTCTCAAAAAGGCCTCATTTGTCCTATCTGTTCCCAAAGGCAGAATTCTCTGCATTCTTCACAGATTGTATAGAAAATCTTTCCTGTCTGTCTTCTGAGTAGCTTGATTATGAAAAGAATCCTCGAGATTGAAGCATGCAATGTGCTTTGTGGGAGTAACGAATTACATTATGTTATATTTTGGAATGCTTTTGGAGGAGAGCAAGAGGAGGCAGGGCGACGGGCGGAGCCGCTGTCCAGGAAGGGAGGAAGAAATCGTAGAAAAATCAGTAGAATTGCTCATTTTCAGCCCCATTCTGTTTGCCTTAAATAGGCAGACAGAACTCGCTAATAAAGTAGGGAGTGAGCGCTTATTCATAAAAATAACCGATTGCCAAGATTTTTTTTGTCTGTCTACCTTCGGTGAAGCTTAATTTGAAGGAACACGTTTTTCTTCATGATCAGAGTATTTTTTGTGAATTGTGGCTGTAACAAAGAACTGTGTTCTTCTGATCAGATCAAAGTCATAGGATCTTATGGTGCAAAGGCGAGGCAGGACCTTCCCCAGGTGGTCAAACTTGCCGAAAAGGGAGTATTTGATCTCAAAAACGCTGTCACGAGAAAATGCAGGTTTGAGGAAGCAAACAAGGCCTACCAGGACCTCGACCGTGGCAAGATTGTGGGCCGGGCTGTCGTCGAGATAATGTGAAATAACGAAGAAAAAAGAGTTTTTTTTCTTTCTCTGCTGTAAGTTTATTATCCTTTTTCTCTTTAAGCTGTAGCATGTAGGAGACAGTACTTCTCTTTGAACACCTGGGGAAGAGAAAAACTATTAGTGCATATTTGTTTCAAAATTGGTATTTTTTTTACACTCGTATGGAGAGAGAGAGAGAAAGAGAGGAATATGGAGTAATATAGTTAGAGTCTGGAAGAGGGTTCATAAAAATATTATTTGTATATCAAAATTCAGTTTGATTTTTTTTTTTGAAAGAAAAAATTCAGTCTGATTTTTACATTGGCCATTGTGGCCTAGTCTGACTTAGATGACTCGACTCTCGACAAGCTCTTCAGCCAAAGTTATGAAGTTTATACAAATCATTTCCTCAGTGCATATAAATGTACATTGATTATTCTGTAGATTATATCGGTGCGTGAATTTTCTACAAAAAATTCGACTTATATTGCTAATCAGTTATGAAGTACCAACTGGGCTGCAGCCATCGGTCAATTTGAGGCATGAGGTAAGTTTTTTTCTAAAAAATTCACGCGTCTATGCAATCTACAGAATAGTCGTTGTATATGTTTTGTAATGATTGCTCAAATCATTTGAGTCATCAAACAATTATTTAAACCACCCCCCATAAATTTCTGATAGTTTTATATCACAACATTATACTTATGTGAATTTAAATTATTTTTGTGCCACATAATGTCCATTTTTATTCAATGGTTTTAATAGCAAATGAAAACTGAAAAAAAATGTGATTAATGGGCTGAGGGTCGGGTTGACCAAGGGTAGGGTTCGCAGGTTATGTCTTCCTTATAAATGATTGTTCAAAAAAAAAAAACTTCCATATAAATGATAAAACCTTATTATACACCCCTAACTCTATTTATATTTTCAGTTATATCATTTCAAATACAAG
This sequence comes from Wolffia australiana, assembly GCF_029677425.1. Taxonomy (NCBI): domain Eukaryota; kingdom Viridiplantae; phylum Streptophyta; class Magnoliopsida; order Alismatales; family Araceae; genus Wolffia; species Wolffia australiana. Next base: position 12,281,631 of record NC_135847.1, read on the forward strand.
TTTACATTATTTAGTTTATTTTTTTGCAAATCCGGGTGTCTACTAACAAATAATAACCATTTACTTATAAGGTAGAATTAGGGGTGGCGAGAAAGAGAGATGCAAAGCCAGGCAGATGAACAGGGTCTTCGACAGCTAAAAATGAATGCATAACAGGGACCGTTTATTTAAAAGAAAAATGTTAAAACTGAGTGCATGGCCAAGGAGGTGTGCAATTGTCAGCCAGGAAGTTTCTCAATTGGTTTATTTTCCCCCCCTTATCATCCCTTTATTTTTTTATTTGAACAAAAATGTAGCCTTTGTTATTCTATTAGACCTGTCTGGACAGATCCAACACATGTATCCTTATCAATGGATTTCCCCACTTAATTTCTTGTTATATGGTTACTCTCTCTGTTGTTTTAGGATCAGCAGCTCTCTGCCTGAGGACAAGAGCTACAGGAGTCAACCCCGAAAGCAGGAGACGACAAAAGCAAAACATAGTGATGGATTTTGACAAACGAATGACTGGGAAGAGGAAGAAATTCAGTTGGAGATGAAGACACTGAATTCAAACTGGAGAACAAACGGCTACACCACAAAAATTCATCCAGCAGGGGATGTTCTACGGCGTCGACAGCTAACAGAGCAAAAAGCAACACTGACAGACTAAGAATAAGTAACTAAGTCACCTTAAACGACATTCGAAGAAGAGGAAGATGCAGCAGGCTGCAAATTCTCCTCCTCTCCAAAGAAATCCTGCAAGGCCAGCATCTTCATGGGGCTCTTCTTCAAGCACCTAACGGCCTCGACACTCGCCATCGCCCCGGCAACAGTCGTGATAATCGGCACCTTATACGCCAGGGCCGTCCTCCTCAGCTGTCTCCCATCGATCTGATCCAGAGCATCCCCGGAGCTGGTCATCACCATCACCTGGATCTCCCCATTGGCCACCATGTCCCCGACATGGGGCCTCCCCTCGTGCAGCTTCAGCACCCGCTCCACGGGAATCCCCTCCAGCTCCAGCACTCGCGCCGTCCCTGACGTCGCCACAATCCGAAAACCCAGCTCCAGAAAACCCCTGGCTATGGCGGCTAGGCTCGGCTTGGTCAGATCATTCAGGCTCATGAATGCCGTCCCCGACAGCGGCAGCGCCTGCCCGGCAGCAATCTGAGCTTTGGCAAAGGCCATGGCAAAGTCCATATCAATGCCCATCACCTCCCCCGTGCTCCTCATCTCCGGCCCCAGCAACACGTCGCTGCCCTGGAACTTGTCGAATGGAAGCACCGCTTCCTTCACAGAGACGTGCCTAGGATGAACCTCCGATACAAAGTTGAGCTCGGCAAGGGACCTTCCAGACATGGCCAGCGCTGCGTACTTGGCTAACGGCCGGCCGATCGCCTTGGACACGAACGGCACCGTCCTGGACGCCCTTGGGTTCGCCTCCAGAAGAAACACGTCGCCGGCGGCGGTGATGGCGAACTGACAGTTCATCAGCCCACAGACCCCGAGCCGTTTCGCTAGAATCTTGGTCCAGGTTCTGATCTTCTCTAAGCACCTCGCCGGTACCGTCTTTGTGGGCAGAGAACAGGCTGAATCGCCGGAGTGGACGCCCGCTTGCTCGATGTGCTCCATTATACCACCGATCACCACGTCTCCGTTGCAGTCTGCCAGAGAATCGACGTCGATCTCAATGGCGTCGGATAAGTACTTGTCCACCAGCACTGGCCTTTCTGGATCCACCTCCACTGCAGTTTCCAAGTATTTGACCAGCTTATCATCCCCATAGACAATTTCCATGGCTCTGCCTCCAAGAACGTACGACGGCCTGACCACGACGGGGTACCCAATCTCGGCGGCAATCTCCAGAGCCGCGGACTCGCTCTTCGCGATTCCACCCTTGGGCTGCTCGATCCCCAGCTCAATAAGGATGGCATTGAACCTCTCTCTGTCTTCTGCAGCATCGATGGAGTCCGGCGAGGTTCCCCAGATCCGGACGAGGCCTAAGCCAGAGGCCGAGGGTAACTGCTTCCTCTCCAGATAATTCTGAATTGGGAGAGCAAGCTTGAGCGGGGTCTGCCCGCCAAACTGGACGATAATGCCCTCCGGTCTCTCCAGCTCGATCACATTCAGCACGTCCTCCACAGTTAGTGGCTCAAAGTAGAGTCTGTCACTGGTGTCGTAATCTGTGGACACCGTCTCTGGGTTGGAGTTCATCATTATGGTCTCATATCCAGCCTGCAGAAGCACCAGTGAGAGCAAATATTTTGAGAAGATTGAAAGATTCATTAAGTAAAATGTTACTATTATCAAACTATCCTGATGCTGTTAAGAGAAAGAACATCAACCTCGCGGAGGGCAAAGGAAGCATGGCAGCAGCAGTAGTCGAACTCAATCCCCTGGCCGATTCGGTTAGGCCCGCCTCCCAGGATAAGAACTTTCCTCTTCTGGGTCGGCAGAGACTCGCATTCTAGGTCGTAAGACGAGTACATATAAGGCGTGTTGGCCTCGAACTCAGCGGCGCATGTGTCGACTCTCTTGTAAGCAGGTATCACACCCAAGCTCAGTCTCTTGACTCGAACCTCGTCCTCTGTTGTCTTGGTGGCGTAGGCGATCTGTTTGTCACTGAAACCTCGCTTCTTGATCTCGTAAAAGTCGTCTACGGAGAGCTCTGGCAGGGATCTGGAGAGGAGGAACTGCTCAACTTGGACCAGCTCCTCGAGCTGAGTGAGGAACCACTTGTCGATGTAGCTTAGCTCGTGTATCTCGTCCACACTCATCCCTCTTTTCATGGCAGCATAGATGGCATGAATGCGGTCAGGGTTCGGCACGCGGAGACTGTACTTTAGCTGCTCCCAGTCCCAGTCCAGCTCCTTGATTTTCCCACAACCCCAGCCCGAGAAGCCGCTCTCTAGTGAGCGGACCGCTTTCTGGAAGGATTCCTGGAACGTGCGGCCAAGGGCCATGGCCTCGCCCACAGATTTCATCTGAGTCGTCAGCACCGGCTGCGAGCCGGGGAATTTCTCGAATGCAAATCGCGGAATCTGTAAAAAAAAGAAGTAGCGTTTAGGTTTTAGACGATTTTCGAGTAGCCAGTTGCATCGTGCCCTGTTGAAACGTGCGTAGATTAATTTCTATCAGATTCTACAAAATAGATTGTTATTCTGTGGGCGTACCCTCATGGAAAACAAATATTGTAAAACAATATATTTACAATATTTTTCTGTCAGAGAAGCAAATCTCGCATGAAAGGTCAGTCTAAAACATGCATAATAAGAAGGTACTCAGTTATGAAGATCATTTATCTCAAATCGGATACATAATGTTATGCAGTAGGAAAATAGGACGATTTAGAGCCCGTAACATGGTAAGAAAACACTATGTTTTTTAAAGAACGCTTTGAGGGCTACAACATAATGAACAAGAGATGAGATAAATTAAAATACCGTTTATAAAAAAATTCCCAAACCCAAAAGAACACAAGGAAATTTTCATCGCATCACATCACTTATTCATGGAAGATAATCTTGTATCCACCAATTATATTACTAGAGGGAAGAAGACTGTGAAACAAAGGGTTATCAAAAACAGTAATTTAGCAGAAAGTTAGTGATCAAGAGAAAGTTAAGACTGCAGGGAAAATATGTAATCATCTTATTGTTTTTGCCGGGTTCAAACTACACAAGGCATGATTCCAAAAGGGGAAAAAAAGACCCATCAGTAAAACGCCAAGAACTCGTCATCAGTTCATCAAAGCAGAACAACAAACCAACCAGGCATAGACAAAATCAATGCTAGAGAGAAAAAGTCAATAGATAAAAATCAAGATCATACCTTGGTAACCACATAGTCAATGGAGGGCTCGAAGCTGGCAGGGGTCTTCTTTGTGATATCATTTGGAATCTGATCCAATGTATACCCTACAGATAGTTTCGCCGCCATCTTCGCAATGGGAAAGCCGGTCGCCTTCGACGCCAAAGCCGACGATCTCGAGACCCTGGGGTTCATCTCTATCACCATCACCTCCCCATCCACCGGATTCACCGCAAACTGAACGTTCGATCCGCCGCATTCGACCCCAATTTCCCTTATAATGGCCACAGAGTAATCCCTCAGCCTCTGATACTCCTTATCCGTCAGAGTCTGCGCCGGCGCAACCGTGATCGAATCGCCGGTATGAACCCCCATCGGATCGATGTTCTCGATCGAGCAGATGATCACCACATTGTCTGCAAGATCCCTCATCACCTCCAGCTCATACTCCTTCCACCCCAGCAGAGATTTCTCCACCAGCACCTGATTAGTCAAGCTAGCAGCCAATCCAGACTTGCAAATCGCATCGAATTCCTCCTTGTTGTAGGCGATCCCGCCGCCGGTCCCTCCGAGGGTGAATGCAGGTCGAATTATCAAGGGGAATTCTCCAATTGATTCGGCGATGGTGGCGCACTCGTCGATCGTGGTGCCGATCCCGGACGGCGGCGTCTTGATGCCGATGTTCTTCATGGCCTGCTTGAAGAGCTCGCGGTCCTCGGCCTTCTTGATGGCGTCGAGCTTGGCGCCGATGAGCTCGACGCCGTGGCGGGCGAGGGCGCCGCTCTCGGCGAGGGCGACGGCGAGGTTGAGGGCGGTCTGGCCGCCCATGGTGGGCAGCAGCGCGTCGGGCCGCTCCTTCTCGAGCACTTGCTCGACGAGCTGCGGGGTCATGGGGGCGACGTAGGTCTTGTGGGCGGTTTCAGGGTCGGTCATAATTGTGGCCGGATTGGAGTTTATCAGCACTACCTCGTAACCTTCGTCTTTGAGGGCTTTGCAGGCCTGCGTGCCCGAGTAATCGAACTCGCAGGCTTGCCCGATCACGATCGGCCCGGCGCCGAGGATCATGATCTTCTTGATGTCCGTTCTCTTGCCGGATTTGGGGGCGGCGGCGTCGTCGATTAGGGGTTTGGCGCCGTCGATTGGGGATTTTGGGCCGTCGATTGGGGATTGCGCGGCGGAGATTGCGAAAAACGGGATTTGGGGGCGGCGGAATTGAAGAAAACGATGGCGATGGCGGTTCTGAAAGGAAGCGCGGCGGAAGGAGTAGTAGGGTTTAGAGAGATTACAGCGGGGGTTGTTCTTGAAGAGGGCGTCGGAGGCTGGGCCGGCGTAGAGCTCCATTGCTGAAGGGTTTTTGACCTCTGGGAAGAGGATGAAGATAAACCCTTGCGCTCCCCCCCCCCTCTCTCTCTAAAAGCTCTCTCTTTCTCTCTAGATCTCCCTTTCTCTCTCTAAACCTCTCTCTGGTCCGTCTTTTGAAGACGGGGAAAGGGGGGGTGAGTGCGTAGCGATGCGCACGGGGCTGTGCGGTGAGGGTGGAAGGGAGAGGAGGAGTGTTTCTCTCTCTCTCTGAATCTTTCTCTCTCTAGATCTCGCTGTTGTCGTGGCCCTTGGGCAACAGCTCGTTGTTTGATGTCGTGGTGCGTAGCGATGTGCACGGGGGGCGTGCAAGGAGGGTGGGAAATATCTGTTGGTATGGGGGGCTGGCGTGGCGAGGTTTGATTGGTGAATTAATGGGATTTGGCTAGTGGGGTACGAATTAATGGACTGCTCTCTCCCCCTCTCTCATGTCACCACTCTCTCTCTCTAATGTTAACTCCCTCTCTCTCTCTCTCATGTCATCTCTCTCTCCCCCTCGTCTCTCTCTCTCACTAGTAGTTTCATACCTCTCCCCCTCTCTCTCATGTCACCACACTCTCTCTCTAATGTTCTCCCTCTCTCTCTCGTGTCATCTCTCTCTTATGTCATCTCTCTCTCTCCCCCTTTATTTCAATGATGATATTTATGTATAGTGTGTGATATTTATAATGTAATGTGGATGTTATCACTTCTTCCAATCATGTTCTGTCAGGTTTTTGGAAAAAATAAAATAGACTACTGACACTATGATTGTGTGTTTATCTTGTTATTAAATTGCCTAGCACCACATGTTCTTGCAGATTTTTTGAAAAGTCATTCACATCAGAGGGCAGTTATCACAAGATTAGCTCTTTTTCTATTGGATGCGTGCGTCCATATATTAAAAGTAAAAATTATAAACACCTATAATTCATGAATAATTGAACACAACAAATTTTTTGATTATAAAAACAGGCCGAGCAAATTTAATCAAATGAACTCCATTTTTAAGACCTTGAAAGTATTTAATTAATTATAGACATTTATATCCCGTCTTGTAAAATTATTTTATTTAGCAATTTAATGTCATGAAATTCTGTAAAATTCCAGAAACTGTAGAAAAATTAGAATAATATTCTAGAAATTTAATGACCCCCAAATATTTAAATAAATTCAAAAGTATATCTTCTGAATTATAAAATATTTTCCTCATGAAAAACCACATTAGAAAATTATAAATTTCTGTTAAAATACCATAGAATCAAGAAAAACCACATTTTTTCCTAAAATCGTAAAAATATTTAAAGCTAAACTAACATGTGTTTACAATCAGTTCAATGAAAATAAGCACACTAAATATATGAAGTTAAAATTAAAAATAACACGTTTTATATGATTATCAACTCCACGTGTGAAAATAATCATCTTGAGATTATGGAAATCATAATATTTTACGGGGATTTTGAGTTATTGTTCCTTGCATATAACCCTTTCGAAGAGATCTGAAAGGAAATAAAATTTTATTTCTCTATTGTAAAGCCTCAACTTTCGGTGGGGAATTTTCCATTTAGATATTTCCTTACTGATGTAGCATTATTAAATAAAAACTAGGAAAGAATAAAAAAATGTAATGCCTGGTATAGTTGTTGTCATTAAGAAAATAACACAATATTAATATGAAAAAGTTGAAGAGAAGTTTTGTATGGAAATTATAAATATAACATCATGTTAATGTAATTATTTATTGGAGATTGTAAAGGAACATAAGACACATGACAAATGAGATATATCAACATAAAAAATGAATTATAAACATTTCAGTACATATACCAATTAATATGAAACAATAGTTAAAAACTTCGTGATAAATCAAATAATGAAGTTCTTTGTACTTTAATCCATCAATATCTATGTATGATTCATTTTAAATTGTATGGATTATAAATATGACATCATGTTAATGTAATTATTTATTGGAGATTATAAACATGTTAAATTTCATGCTATCATGTTTTAAATTGGTCAAACTAACATTTAGTGTGATTTTATGAACGTTTCAGGATTTTTGGTATTTTTAATGATATTTCTGCCTTTAGGATTCATGAATGAATTAATTTTACAATTTATAGAACTTTTTTGAATTACTAAGACTCATTTAATGAATTTTCTAGAGGTTTCTGTATTTTTTAGAACATTCTAGAAAAATATTCACCAAGAGAGGTATTTGTTGGATGGAAGTAGTAACACTTAATATTTTTTTTAGTGAAATCCAGGCTTATGTATCATTCTTTCAAGGGTTAGAGATTGATCGGGCGCTTACTTTGGCCAATGTTTGGTTTTTACCAATCATTAGGAGACATGTTATTTTGAATTTGCGCTTTGCAAGGCAAAATGACCAATTACTGGCTAATGGTCAGCTTATTTTAAAGGTCACAAAGACACATGGCGGAGAGAGATTCACTTAACAAAAATCGTAATTAATAAAAAAGCCAATGATGATGTGGCCAAATAAAAAATATTGACACTTTTTGTGAAATAAATGCACACAAAATAGACATTATGTGGACCAATGAAAAATTCAGGCATTTGAAGAGATGCCAAAAAACAAGTTGCACCCTCATTGGATGACGAGGCATACAATTATGATATCTAACCATCATTAGTTATCGATATTATTGTGATGGGGCAAGAAGATGTGTGGATTTCCAACAATTGAATCAATCAAGTGCAGGATTTTTAGCCTATCATGGCACAATTTTTTGGGTGACCGTCATGTATGGAAACTGTGATGCACTGGATGGACCGTGGAGGAGAGAGAAGAACAATCTAATGGCTAGGATTGGTCCATTTTCAAACCATGATATTTCAATATACAAAAGTCAAATATACATGAAATTTTCAGGACATATATGGTTTTAACCCTATTCCCATCAATGTGGAGAAGGGGAAAAATGATAACACGCATAAAACACGCTTTAACCCTACATGAGGATTGACCCCCACTCACTCTACACTTTCGTAGCTTTAAAAAGGGAGAAGGATACATGTTATTATGTAAATCTAGAATGGAATGCATAGTCTAGAATTAAATCAATCAACCACCATTTTTGGGGCGTTTATGAGGGCCATGGTAACATAAAATTTTAGAAATAAAAAAAAACATGAAGTCATATAATGCTTATTTATTAACCTTTTTCTTAGAAAATTCAAGATTTACTCTCATTTCTTATATTTTATAATGCTTATTTATTTATAATTCATCAATATTTATTACTATAAAATTCCAAAAATCTCAAAACTAATATATAAAATTTGGACAAATTAGTTTAAATAAGACAAAACGATTCTCTAAATTTTTTTTCTTTCTGATTTCTTTGGCTATGTGTGGGGCCGTCATATCTGCCCGCCCCCTTCTCCATTCATCCATTTCGGTCAGAATGGATCCAGGGAACATGGATCGTGGACAGCCCAGACTAAGAACAGTAAGAGAGTCCAATATCTGAAATAGAGTGAGTGGAAAGCTTAACATTTTAACACTCTCTACTACTTCAGCTCATCCGCCTGAAAAAACTGCAGAACTACTACCTAGTTCCAGGCGCTGCTCAATCATTATTGAAATTTCCAGGCAGATCTGAAGTTCATGTTGAACCTTGGGGAGAGGTTCTTGCTATTACTTGATCAGACGATCTTCCTCGTAAAAAGAAGCTTCATCACCGTCTTCTTCCGAAGCTGGCTCAAAGAGGAAGAAGAATCCATATCAGATTCTGAGAGGAACTTAGATAGAACTTGGTAGGATACACAGCATAAAAATAGGGTGCTAGCATTCTGCTCATAAATTCGCACCTTCGAAACTTTCTTGACTTCGCTCCTTGAGTCGCGCCTTTGGAACCTATAGAAAGAAGCTACCTTCCCGACCTTTTTAACTGATATGGGAAGCGAGGCTTTCCTTCTTATGAAGCAGATGCTGATGATGAAAGAGCTTCTTCGTATGCTTCTTATTAATCAAGGTATTGTATGTTGATTGCTCCAGGTTTGATCCCCTGGTCATAGGTTGTTGGCAAACTTAGATGCTTGCTTAGCCGCGCCCACCTTGCTCAAGAAACCCGTTATTTTATTCGCTTACTTTGCGCTCCTAAAGTCGCACCTCATCTATTTCTGCTGTCTTTGAAGTTAAAGAATCAGTCACAGTTATTGATATAAAATTACATCACATCTTGTGAAAGAAAGTGTTGGACTCCCATCCCATTGATTGCTTATCGCTTACATGACCACATCGCTTATGATATATCACAAGATATATTAGTTGAATAATGCCTCCATCACCTGGACCAGACCTGCAGGATCGTGTACCTGCCTTCCATCTTAGTTATAGTTCCAGAATCCAGTCTTAAGGAAGGAATGCCAATTTCCTTGGGGCCTTGGAGTTTGGTCTTGGTCAACAAAAAAATGAGCACAGTCAGGACTTTAGGAGGGAGGGGGCATACATACTAAGTTTATATTAAGTAGTAGGATTAATATTGCCATTACCTAACATCTTTCTGACAAAGAACACGATGAATCTCCAGACACATCATCTTCATTTATTTTATAATCTTGAAAATAATAAAATCATCATTTTCTTTGATTGAAGATCATTTGGTTACAAAAGTAATGGTAACTTTTATCTTCGGTAACCTCAATAGTAGGACCTTGCCGCATGGCTAAGACCAACCAAGGAGAAGGAAGTATGAGGCGCAAGTTTATGAGTGGCGCTTAGGAGAGAAAGGTTCTGAAGTTCTTGTAGAACATTATGAAGAAATAAAAGTTATGAAATAAAAAGAACCTATCGAAAAGTAGGATCCCTACGAGCCCGCTCGTAAACTCGCACCTGCGTTGAAAGCTCTTGGAGAGCTTCTGTGACTATGTATCTAACACCACTCCTTTCAGTCCTATTGGATGAGATTTTTTTTAGGCGTGACTTTAGGTGCTTAGAAGCGAGCTACTTTAATCCGATCTTGGTTTGTAAAGTTATCCGCTGTGCTGGATAACCTCCTTTCTGGTTATTGAGGAGTTCCATTTTGGTTAGGTTAAGAGCTGTGAGAAGCATGTGATCGTAGTGAGGATGACAGCCAGGAGTCACAAAGGGCTAACCAAAGTTTTTTCTTCGTTGTTCTTTTGCTCCCACTCATCCCGCCTTTGACTTCATTTCCTTTAGAACGTGTTCCTGCAGAACCATTGACTTCGTAATGTTTTGTGTTAAAAACATAAAACGTTTCTGACTTCGTACTTGAAGATTCATATGAATAACCTTCGTAACATTCATCTGAATCTTCATCGCTCCTGCTCATAAACTTGCTTCTACTCCTAAAGTCGTTCCTAAAATCACACATCGCTTCTACTCATAAATTTTTGCCTTCAACTTCGTTTCTTTTCGAACCTGATTCATCGCTTGTAGACTCATGCCCGCTCGTAAACTCACACCTTTATTTTCTTTGACTTCTTAGCAGAACGTTGATTCATCATTGATGAATCGTTTCTGACTTTGTACTAACTTCTGTTTTCACATGGACACTTCGTAACATTCCTCTGCAAGCACCTTCATAGCCACCTCACTTACTCTTGCTTGGACTGTTCTCTCCTCTATCCTTCTCAAGATCAACGATATATGAATTCCCCACTCGTAAACTTGTGCATCACTCTTTTCCAAGTTGACGTCATCCAACACGCTCCTAAAGTCATGCCTCGACCTCGGAAACCCAAACAAAGTTTATGTTCCTTCGTTATTTCATAATCTCATTTTGATGGCGCAGACGCCAACACACCACCATCGGACGCGTCGCCACGGTCAACCGAAGTCGACGTCTCCACCACGGATACGCCGCCACAGTCAACCGATGTCATCACTCCCGCTACGGGCATGCCACAACCGTCTCCGGTACGCACATCTCCACGCTCGCACATCAACACTCCTGCTACAGACACGCCGCAATCGTCTCTGCTACGCACGTCTCCACGCTCGCACGTTCCTTTGCACATCATGACACATCGCCAACGGCAGATCAACAACTGCCCCTTGGCGTGACATGAAGCATGTCTCGTATTTAATTTCTCGTCTTTAAGTTGTATTTTCTCTTTCCTCCAAGGCCTATATGTATAGGCCATTGTTAGGCAGTTAGGCAGTCATATTTAAAGAATTGAGTTTTGTTTTACTCTTCTTGGAGGACTGCCCAAGCCTCCCTATCTCTCCAGCCCTAGCTGCCGCCTCGCGTCGTCAGCCTTCCAACCCTCGTTCTTCCTCTCTCTCTCTCACTCTCTCACTCTCCCTCTCTCTCTCTACCGCCCTCCCAGGACTGCCGCACAAGGCCGCCCAGGCCACCCCTGCCAGGGCTGCCCAAGGCCAGCCCTAGGCCGCCCCAACAGGGCAGCCCCAGATCGTCCCAAGCCTCCCCTGCCAGGGCCGCCCAAGACCAGCCATAGGCCGCCCCAACAGGGCAGCCCCTGGCCGTCCCAGGCCGTCCCTGCCAGGGCCGCCCAAGGCCATCCCTGCCAGGGCCGCCCAAGGCCATCCTTGCCAGGGCCTCCCAAGGCCATCCCTAGGCCGCCCCAACAAGGCAGCCCCAAGCCGTCCCAACAGGGCAGCCCCAGGCCGTCCTAGGCCGTCCCTGCCAGGGCCGCCCAAGACCAGCCCTAGGCCGCCCCAACAGGGCAGCCCCATGCCGTCCCAGGCCGCCCCTGCCAGGGCCGCCCAAGGCCACCCCCAACAGGGCAGCCCCAAGCCGCCCAGACCGCACCTGCCAGGACCACCCAGGGCCAGCCCCAGGCCGCCCGCTTGGGCTGCCCACAGGCCGCCCAGGCCGCCCCGCAAGAATCACCCAGGATCGCCCCCGCGCACGCTTATGCCATCAACGCTGGCCGTCGTCAACGATGTCTGACGATTCGAGTCGCGCACGCTCTACGCACTCGAGGTGCGCTGCACGCCCTCCGCACTCTTCGCGCGCGCGTAGGCGCTCCGCGCGCTCCCCGCACCCTACGCGCGCTTTGCACGCGCGGGTATCCGCCTATGCCTGAATCTGCGACCATGACATCAACTCACTACCAGGGCCTTTCAAAGTCCAAAATGTTCAGATCTTCTCGTCCCGTGGGCCGGCCAACGCCCGAAATCATCCAATCTCGTCACGAATCAGAATTCCCCGCAGCCTCTTCACGCACTACGGTGATGAGGTACGCCTGAACTCTTTGGTGTCGCCGTGTTCTTCGTCGAGTATTCCATGAGAAGTTTCCACCGCCATCAGATTAGATTTGATTTGGATTTCCCCACTTTCTCCCTTTCTTTCGAGAGTCTCCTTCGCGACGCGAATTCGGGTATTGATTTTGGTGCTTAGGCATCGTCGCGGTGGGTGAATACAGTACTCCCGCCCTCGACAAGGGTCGGAGCTGCACCACCAGTTTTTCATCGGTTTTAAAGTCTGAATCCGACCGTGTGTATTTATGTGGGCTGTTTTATCCCTCCTGTACCCAACCCATCCACCGACGTCCATCCATCTGTAACCTTCCCCGTACTCCAGTCATCCATTCCTTAGGCGTCCTACGTCACATTCATCAGTAAGGTACTCGGTGTGTGCATTAGTGAGACAAAATGACATCACGTACCACTCACTCATGCCCTCTCCCCAAAGAAATATTCGGTTCTGTTTACATAACACAATCATAATACATGCTTTATTCTTATAGCAGCAACTCCCATCCCGAACACGGAGGCTTCAAGCAAGGTCGTTGTGTGAGCTTCAAATTCCTTGGATCAGCTAAAAAATGTCATAGGCGCCCCACCTGTTAGTAGTGTCGAAGCGGTGGTCTGCTCTCTACTTGCAACTCGTTCCGTGCTTATGCGCTCGACTCGCAACCTACTCCACCCGTTACCATTGAATGACAAAGCTAGGAGCGAAAGGAGGGACTTGAACCCTCAACCTCATTTGTAGGATGCCACGCCACACCGAAGGATGTTTCATAGTAAGTGGTGACTGAAGCAGTCTCGAAGCTACCTACTTGGAAGGAAGTAGATGCGCCATATGACTAACTCCCGTCAATTCACCTTTTTACTGTTCTGATGTAATAGTATTCCGTAATGAGTTTATCTTATTTTTCTTAGAATCATTCTGGAACTCAAGATTCCTTATTGGTTATGATACATCAATCACAAGACGAGAGTAGGCTGGCAACCTGAAACATTTCTCCGCCTAGGAAAATTACATCCATAGGACAACCCTTTTGAGCTACTAATGTAAGGGACCATAGGTTTTGAGGACCTAAGATAGTTACAGATGAGCAAGACCATCTAAGTCATCAATCACTATATTTGTGTGCTTCTGGTGATGATTGATGTCAATTGCTCTCAAAACAAGAAGCTTGGGAATCCCACGGGAAAAGATTCGGGTTGAAAGGGAAATAACGGAGGGATCCAAATTGGAGCTAAATGGGAATGCCATGAAAAGTATTATTCAAAACCTATATTTAAGGGCATGACGACAATATATGATAGGAATGTAAAAAAAAAACTCATGATTAGAGTGGAGAAGAGGATCTATTATGAAATAGTTCATGTCTCATTTCCTTACTTATCCGTTCCTTCTTATTCATTCACCTCGAAGGATGGTTCTGTATGTCATGTAACATCATCTTTTTCGACCAACCAACCTCCACCGCCATTTACACTAAGGGGCCATCATCCATTCCTGAGGAATCTCATGAAATAAAGAAACCAGGCATAACTTTAGGAGCGATTTAAGAGCAAAAGTGATGGTGCAAGGTGCAAATTTATGAGTAGAAGCGACGGAGAGAAGTTATGAAAGAAAAGAAGTTCTAAAAGAAGGCGCGAGGAGAGGGAGCAAAAGACTTTCAATATAAGCATCTTTTTCTTGCGGGTCATTGAGTATAGTAGGCGAGGTCATTTCCATCGCTCAGGATTCAATCCAACCACACGTTCCCCTACAGTTACCTTGTCACGACTTCACCCCAATTGAAGACCCCACCGTGCTATGCGCCAATAATACCAATAAAAGCCTTTGTGGCACTAGTGGTACACAGAAGTCATGGGTGATCATTGGTCCGATGCTTCGGGTTGAACCTTGTTATACCGAAGCTGCGAGTTTATGAGCGTTTAGGAACAAGAGCATGTTGTTCGGTAAAGATGGGTGTTTTGGCTCACAATAAAACTAGGATCTTGATCAAGCAAGACGCAGTCCTATATATCTACCTCCCTAGACACAGTATCTCGAGTACCTATGATGGTGACTACATCTGCTGGCATGTGATTTTTGGACATGAATCGAGTCCTTGTGAATAGGCAGAGCCATGTGCTCTTGTTTTATGACAGTAGGGATGATTTCTTGCATTAGTGACTAGAAAGACACCAAATTCTCCTTTAGGTGCTTCAACTGCGGTATAGGTAGAAGGAGCTGGTACAGAAAAACCTTTTGCATAAGGCTCAAAATGGTGAATTGAGGTAGAGTAGACCGATGATCCTGTAGTCATTTGGCTGGCTATTGAAAGAAAAAATGTGCATATGCTCCCCCTTAACTATATCTGGTCCCATCTCTCTCCAGACCTAACGTGGCAGTTTCCCATCATAAGGCTTTCTATCTATAGATTGAGCCATTACCAAAGATCCCGTTCGTTCAGAAGTCAATTGACTGGTTCTACAGATAAGGTGAAGTGTCCTTGGTTCAGCATTATAGCATATAGGGCTTTGGCGCTACTACAGCACTTCGCTTAGCTACCTCGCTATGAGAATGATGCTTCACTAATGCTCGGTTGTGGAACCTTAGTTCTTCAAGAATGTTCGATTTTTCAATAGTGAAAGTGCTTTTAGAACCTTAAAAGAGAATCTTGGTTTTCTTGATCCCGCTTCCTTGCGCTCGTCAAGCCCACTTTCTTTTTGGGGATTGGGAGGGGCGAACGAGCTGGTTACGAAGTCAATGAAGATGAAGATTTATGTTACGAAGTCAATGAGGGTGAGTTTACGAGCAGGAGCATTACGAAGTCAATGAAGATGAATCTGAAGAAGAAAAAAACAGAATTTTTTTTTAAAGCATCAAAGATATATAGATATATACATGATACGCGGTTATCCCAGACAACGTTTTGGAAAAGTGGCCTACTTGAAAGAAAGGGCGGGCACTCTTGCCGGTGGGAACTTTTTTTAATAACCACTTTACAAATTGCAAGAAAGTGAATGGGGTTGGGGCGTGGCGAACAAAAAAATTCATTCAAATGTTTTTCTTGAAGAACCTGGCAATTGCTACACACTTGACTGTGATCTCGCAAGTTACTTCAGAACCTTAATTGCTCCCGCTTGTAAACTCACATCTCATTCATTGTTCTGCTCCTGAGCACCTCCGTCGCGTCAGCGTTTTCTTTTGTGGAGTCGTCTTAGTGCTTTCTCTAATGCTAATCCCTCTTTTTGTGCTCCTACAGGAAGAAGAAAATGTGAAGTGTTCTATTGGTTTCCCAATAGCTTCTAAAGGCTGCCCTCCCTTGGCTGCGGACAATACCCGGGAATGCGTCGAGGTAGCGAACAACAACCACACAAATCCTCGAGTGATTAGCATCATCTCTATGAAACAATGCATTGGATCGATGGATAAGAGAAGTGAGATGGCTTGGGCACTCTAGGTACGATGTAGACTTCATCAGATGCCTATTGATTTTTTTATTAAGGACCCGACATTTCATCTATCTTATCACCAAAATAGATGGAAATATCAAGAAATGTTGAACAAAAGCTCTTTTGATCTATCAAAACAAACCACCTATCAATAGATTAAAAATGTTCATCGCGCTTTTTGTTAATTTTCGCCGCGCCATAATAAAGAAGCTGGTGAAACAGCTAGATGAGCTAATATCTCAAACGCCCAACAATTCTTTTTCACAAAAAGTCAAAGATTTGTTTTGGATTTCGTAGAGCCGATGTTGCTGCTGCCTGAGAATAGGGCCACCCCCACCCATCCCAATTTGGGGGTTATGTTTTTAGAACAGACGACTTGCCTCGAATCGACGCTTTTGTTGCGACATGCTATGTTTTCTCCCCCATTGCTAGTATGTTGATGTGTCACATTACTTCAAATCCTTCAGAACCTTTTTGTCCACAACTCAAAATAGGTGACCTAACAGCTGCCATCCGACTAGACATACCAATAGTCACCAGATTCATATGGGCTTGTGGGGAGTAGGCAATGATCTTCTTAAGATCAATCTGTTTTGAAGTGGTCGAGGGAGTATATATTATAGCAATCGCACTTGGAGTATAAATGGAGGGACTGGAACAAAGTGTCGCTTTGGGAAACATGGGGATTGAAAATCCTAAAAACCCATGGGTTCCCAATTTTAAAGGAATTCTTGCCAAGATAACGAATCCAGCCGTCGGTGACTCTACATGGGTTTCAGGTAACCAATTATGAATTGGTACCATAGGCACTTTGACAGAGAAAGAGGCGAAAGAAGCAATCCATAGAAAGATTTGGGGCCGCTCACTAAATTCTGTGGTTAATAAGATTTGTGAATCGGCGGTTCCTGTTTGGAGAAGAATCAACGGAATAGCTGATAGCATAAAAACATATCAAAGTGAAGTATATAGGAAAAACTGATATGTTGCATTGATCTTTCTTTGTTTCGAACCCCAATTTATTGTTTCTCAAAGACGTTGTTGCGCGAGAGCTAGTGCCATTGATCTAGTGAATTTCATGATTCATTATGATACAATTTGTTAGTACATAAATGGTTTGAATTAGGACTTTAGAGGTATATCTACTCACATTATCCTTTCATTATTTCCATGTATATGAAATATTTTTAATATCAGGATTTTATATCTGATAAAAAATGATCCTTACGAGCACTACAATTTTAATTTTAAACTTATAACATAAATTTTATTGATTCCCCCATAATTTTTTATAAAAATCATTGTGATCCTCCTTCTAATGTTTCTTTGCACTATGATTTGGTTCAAATAATAATGCCTCAGCTTTATGATTCCCAGGGAAAGTACCAAATAAGTACGAGTATGTTTAGAGGCATCAAGAAAAAAACAAGTATTAGCATATTTTAATAATGCAATCACTTCAATCTTTCATTTTTAATGTATACCATAAAAATAATGATTTATATATAAGAGTATAAGCTCTTCAAATATATTGATGGATATAAAAGATATATGTTCTTTATTAGCAAGATGTTTTCAGGAATTCAGCCACTCCGATAAATTCTATTTGAATGGAAAATGAAAATGTTAATAAGGAAACTTAGAAATTATTGATGATTACAAGGGATAAATTTTATTTAACAAAAACAAAGAGACTTGTAATTTAACTCCATGCATTCAAAGTTTTTTTCAGTGATGATCAGTTAGATGAATAATTTATAGAAGATGAAAAAGAAGGGAATGACATAAAGCCTGAAGAAAATTATAACTTTGTTTCTTCATATTTCTGTATGTACTGTACCTATAATCAAGCATAAAAGGAATCTCCAGTTTTTGTAGTTTCAAATAGGAAAGCATGGTAACTGTCAACATGGAATACAACAAAAATCATGTGATCAGTATCCCAAAGAAGTAAAAAATGATGTAAATGACTTGAATGAAGGAAAAGTGGATCATTATAATTCCATCTTGGAGACGATGTGGACGGAACAATTTTGACATTTAAATGGTGTTTGAATCAATATATGATGATGTTATCACACACATGTATATTTCATTTGTGTATGGAGGAAGACATGAACAAGATTATGAAGGTAATTTTTCATTAAAATTATGTGATGGTACTTGTGTTTTCCATTACTAATGATGATACTTGTTTGAAAGATATGACGAAAAATTTTGATATGAATTAGCTATAAATTTTAATGACATGCAATTGGAATTTATTGACCAGCGTTGAGAGAAAAAAATTATTTCATTTTATGCGGCATGATAATTACCTATATTTTGTAGTTTGTTATCCTATGTTGGCTTGTTATAAAAGAATTGGCTTCTAAACATATCATGCTTCATACTCCAATACGAATGCTTTGCTCATCAAAATCCTGGAGCAAGGTAATATTGAAACCAACTTTGAAATAAATTTGTCTATGGCTGTTAACCATCTCTTGCATATTTGATTCTATCACCATGTGAGGAGAAAATGAGATGGGGAATTCATAAAGGAAAAAAGTATGTCTTTCTTTAATCAAAATTAGTTGGTGTATATTTTTCATGTTCTTGAGTTAGTGGCAGTAAAACTTCAGAAAAATAGGCCACACACTCCATGATATTACCTAAATCAGCGCAAGCTAAGAAAACCCTGTCAATCCCACTCTTTCCGCCTGATTTGTTGTATCATTAGTTCACACTTATAACATGTCGCCTGATTTTTACTAGGTTGTTCTACTATCCATTTGGACAGCTTTAGCAATGTGTTGACATCCTTCCCTCCTTTCACACTAAGCCCTTTCCTTGACTAGATTTGATAAATCCATAAATCCAAAAATAAACTTAAATAGATCCTTACCTGTACATTATGATTTTAAAATGTTATTTTATAAAATAATGGGTTATTAATAATAATGTCATAAAGTGTATACAAATCGCAACAATTATTAAAAAGTTTCAGAATTGTAACAATTACTTGCATTATTATTTTCAAACTCAAAATTAGGGTTAAAACTAACTCGTGAAATTGGGTTTAATCAATAATATTTATAAAGCTATATTTTTAAATAATTTAATTTGCCAGTGACGAGCAAGGGTCGTCTCCACATGGAAAGGGTGTTAGAGAAGAAAATATCCCAATCAGGTGAATTTAAGAATATGAGAAGAATTATATTTAGTGTAGTGATAACATGCAATTAACAATATTAATTTCATATATATTGCATTTTATTTTCACTAAAATGATTATAATTTCATGTTATCATCCTAAAAATGAAACAAAATTGTATATAGTATATTCTCCTGAATTTTCCTGATTTTTAATAATTTCACTGTAATCTTATAGAAATTATTTAGCGGAGAACATGACAAAAAGGGCTCTAAAATTGCTCTCGGTAGTTTTTGCAGGCATAAATCTCCTATTTTTTGAAGTGCTTGGTACTTTAACTTGTTTTGGAAGAATATAGGGTTTTTTGCAATTTTCCAGGTGAAATAAGAGTGGAGGGCATATATTTCTAGGGCAGCGTACAAATACATGTCGCAAAATCTGAGGGATTTTTCTGCAAATTTCGTGGAGAGAGAAGGCCAAAAGGATCAAACACCTTAGATTGCTCCAGATTAAATTGTTAATATCTGAAGATCCAACCATCAGATTGATCTCAAATTTTGAGGGATTGTTCTTCATTATATTATATTTCCATTCTACGAATGGATTGACAAGAGGAGCCCCAAAGCTAAAGAAAATTAAGGGATACTTAGGAGCAATAGTGGAATTATCTCACCCCTTTACCCTAGGTATAATTCCTGATGTTCTCTCTTTATTGATTCTTAGATGCTCGACCATAGTCTGCAGTCAGAGGAGATATATCCTTGGAAAAACTTTTATCCTGGTATTTTATTTGAGTTTTAGTTTCTTTCTTCATTAATCCTGATTTGTGGTCTTCTAAATCGCTTCGGCTAAAGCAAAATGTACCAATCATTGTCTTGATTGAAGAAGGAAGTTAGCTAATGATCAGATTCATTAATCAGACTTAAAAAATACCCTTAAAATGAGACAGATTATCTGTTCCTTACCTCCCTCTAAATCGCTACCTTCTTTGCCAACCATTATTGTTTAAAAACCATATATTTACTCTGTCTTATCTCATTACACTTCTAATTCTGGATCTTCTTTCGAGGATCAGGTTGAATGAAGTGAGGACCTATATTCTCTTCATATTCTCTCATCTCTCCTACCTCCCTCTTCTCAAGTATTTTCCCCTATGATCTCTAAAGTTCTACCGTTTTACTTAGAAGGGAAAGCAATGGAGATCATCCCTATTTAATACAAGAGACCAGATCTTCCCTGAATATCGTATTTAATCAAGGTTAAATCTGTTTAAGTTCCATTCTAGTTATCTTGAATTAAATCCTTGAACTCTGCTTCCCGACGGACGACCCCTCTACTCATCATTTACATCTTAATATACATTGTTCATCATAAATATTATTGTATATGTTGATTACAAACAACGATAGTAATTAACCTAGTTAATTACATTAAAATTCAGCTTATCATGTGTGAGCTAGCGAATGTGTAGTGATAGTGATAACAATATAGAGTTAGAGGAATTTAAGAAGCAAGACAAGTAGTGTGTTAATACTAGTAGTACTTGTTGAGCTAGATGAGAGGATTGAGATGGATTTAAAAGGTGGCGTGAGACGAGAGGATATTGAATGATAAGAGTCAGCTAATTAGGGTTTTATAAGTTAAGGTTTATGATAGGTGAGGATGGAGAGATGAGATAGGATCATGACGGGGGCGGTGATAGTGACGTAAACGCTAGGGGATATAGTGATGGAGAAAGTGAGAATAAAGTAGAATAATGGTAGAAAAGGAGAGATAATGGTCGATGTTTTCCAAAAAGGGAAAGAGAGAGATAGGTGACGAGAGTGTAATGATGTGGGAAGAGTCGTGAAGTGGATTATAGTGGATGTTAAATGAGGTGAAAATGGATGATGGAGGAGGATGAGTGATAGTGATAGGTAGAGCTGACGGATGATGAAGATGAGTACACTATCTAAAGTCATGAAGAGGACTTAATGTAAGGCAAGAGACTACCCTCAAATCCCTATGTTACACTGGGACCAAGGCATCTTCAAGATGCAGATCAATCTCCCCACTTCTCTGTTGAACCTCTCCAAGCACTAGAGACACCAATGAACACTTGATGGAACTTCAAACTTCACTTTAAATTGAAGAAAGTGAAGGAAAAGTCATCTCGACAGCTCGGGCGCCACATGTCACTCGACAGCTCAACGGGCGCCATAATATTTGAGCATTCAGAGGAGATAGAGAAGGAAAAGTCATCATTTTAAATTTTATTTTTGCCTCAGTTCATGCACGCATTTACTGCAAAAAAAGTGTCTTTTTTTCGAATCGTCCATCCTGCGCCCGAGAAAACAGAAAGAATATTCATGAGTCATTAAATGCCATAATGTCATCGCGAATTGTGTTGCCATAACAGTTTAGCGAATGATTGAGAGCAGCCAAACGTTATCCTAATTTTTAGTTAGGCTCCATACGACGAATCAAATGATGACACGTGGCATTGCCCAAAATAGAGGCACTTAAATATATTCTAAAATTCATATTTAATAGAATAATGGCTTAAAAATACAAATAAATATATTTTTGACTTAGAAAAGTCATATTCTAAAGAATTTAATGTTGAGAAATTCCAGAAAATTACATTGTGACTCAAAAAATTATCTTATCTCAGAATTTGATGTCTGAAAATTTTCTAAAAATATATAAAAATGCAGAAATTTTAGAATATCATTGTAAAAATAAATTTAATCATTTTAAGCTTGATAACATGGATATATGATTAATTTAATGCAAATAATCTTGTAAATATGATCAGGTTAAGCTAATAAAATGCACATTATCAATTATATATTTAAGGTTAAAGTGAGACAATTACAATTTAATATCCCAAATTATATTTTTTATATGCTGATTTGTGAGACTAACCCCATCTCACTCCCTAGAGTTGGGTGGTGTTTTCTCACATCTTCCTGGAGTTGTATTTGAAATACATGAATTAGAGATAATCCCAAGACATGTCTTGGACCAGAAACAAAAGCTCAATACACAAGAGGTCCATTTTAGGATCCCATTTAAGGCCATTTTAGAGTTAAGCCAAATAAAGAAAATAATGATGGAACTTATCTGCAAGTTGAGTTTTGGAAACTCTGTTTCTTTATTTGAACCATCAACATGGATAAAGTTTGGAGAAAAAGAGATGGGAAAGTTAAGGCGCCTCTATTTTAACTCTTTTCCCATCTCTTTGTATCCCAATTTGGACTTTTCCTCCCATTCTTTTGTTGGTGGCTTAGTGCATAATATTTCTTTGATACGTTATTTTTCTAAAATAGTGTGGATGAAAGGTTTGAGTATGATCAAGAATATTGGTTGAAAAACACCACTTTCTGTGATCTTTGGTATGTTTGATTTGAATTTTCTCACCTTTTTATCTATGTAAGTATTACTGTAGATGGTCTAGAGGAAACGCTTTCCAAAATATCAACTCACACACCAAAAATTCCACATGTCAAAAAACTTGCAAGATTTGTGCGCATTTCATGCCCAAAACTATTGCCCAGCAGCACCATCTTGGTTATACAATTAGCCCTGGCCATCATAACCACACAAATTTTGCTGCTCGAGTGCCGACCAAGGTATTTTTATTTATTTGAAATTAATTTTATCCTCTAAAAGTTCCAATGATTATCGTAAAATATAAAAAATTATTAGAACCCATTTCAATATAATAATTATATTTCATTTGTTTAAAATATTTTTAACTAGTTGTCATTCAATTTAGTAAATTTCTTCCCATAATATTAAACATCTAAATATCTATTCAAAAAATATAAAACATTTATTACTCCAAAAAATATCAAACATCTAAAAATCCATTCTAAAATATATTTAAATCAATATTTGCTCTCCTATTACCTTCTCTTGATGGATTTGACCCTTACTTACCAGGTACCAAGTACTGAACATTTATAAGTATTTTTTCATATTAATAGCCTTAAATTATGTATTTTAATCCAATCTCTGGTTTATCATCAACTCTTCTTAAAGCCTTCAACATTTTGACTATGATTCTTATGATTTCCTATTTTTGGACTAATGATATAAATCATATTAATTATGAATTGATTATCAGTATTTAAATAATACTTATTAAGGAAGGTGAATGTGTGTTGGCATAATAATTATCCCTAAAGCTACGTGTATTTTTGAATTAATTATGTTATTAATTGGATTGTTTGAATACTCCTGAATTTCACATAGCTACAAAAACATTAATTTATCCACATTTTGTGCATTTTTAATGAGCCCTGATTAATTCAATGTCAATAAGTTTTATTAATTATGAATATTTTCAAGTCCCATGTCTGTATAAATTTAAAATATTTGAAGGGGTCAATGAACAATGGACTGGAGCGTTCTATGTGATTTTTGGAACTATTTATTTGTGCTATTGAGCCAGATTGTAGCAATTTTGGTTTTGGCTTGAAATAATTGGTTAGGGGGATGTGGCCACATCCTGGATACCTCTACAATTCCATCTAAACCTTTAAAGGGTAGTGCAATATTTAACCGAAGGATATTGAGATATTCAAATTTAATAAATTTAAAAAGAGAAAGTAATGACAAGGATAGTAAATAGGACAAAATAGAGGGGTATTTTAGATCAAACCCCGTTTATGAATAGTAAGTTATTCTATCTCTCTTTGCCTCATTCTATGTGTGATCTAGCAAGATTAGCCAATGGGACCAGGATAACTAGGATCGTGCTTGTTTAACATAGTTGAAATAAGTGTTCTGAAGTGATATTTCTTTCATCATATTCTTCCAAAAAAATTTGGTTGATTATGCAAATATACAATGATCCAAACTTAGGAAGAAGCATTGAGGACTCAACACAAGAGTATCGATACTTCAGGGACCCAGTTCTGAAGTATTTATATCATTTTACCATCATCATCATCATCTATCTATCTCCCTACTTTTTCCTTCATCTTACATCATTGTCCCTATCTATTTTTCCATTTTCTATAACTCTCCCCCTAAAATCCAAAATTTTAATCTATATGAGCCTTGAATACCATATCTAATTTCTGTTCCTAAACTTTCTCAAAATAATTCATCCATTCATACGTCGAATATATCATCCCATTTTTCTTTGTTCCATTGTTAATTTTTTTATATATTTGGTTGCACACCGCTGTGTTTGGTCATCTAGGTATAAATTAATATTGGCTATCTCCATGTTCTTCAAGGGTGATCGTGACCTACACAGATTCCCTTGACGTAGGTCAATGACTGCGGGCTCATGCCTGAATCAATCGCCCATAGCTGTTGTTCATAAAAAATATTTTTTTTGTATTTTAAATTTTATAAAGTAAATAAAAATAAAAAATATATTAAATATCGTCTATTATATTTAGTCATTTTTTCAAGAATTTCTATAAAATATCTAAAAACAATTTTCTGCCATTTATAGTTTTTCAAAAAAATGTAAAATATATACAAGTAAATATATCAGAACATATTTATCCTTTATAGTATTAAACACAATTAGGATAAATTATATAAAATACTGTCAAAATTTTGTCGCCTTTATCTCGGGAATAAATTATATAATATCCTAAAATTATAATTTTCACTTCAATGTTTTTTCATTTTCCATGCTTAGAGACATTCCAAACTCAATCCTGTCTCCCTGTGGATCTTGATCTTAATTACTTCTAACTGAAATGGAAAATCATTTTAAATACTACTATTTATTATAAATTCCAGAAACGATATTAAGCCCATAAAATTTAGAGATCTTGACTTGGGTCCAAAATCAACTTATTAGAATAAGTAAAATCTGGAATGATTGTCCCACATTCCCTACAAAAATTAAATATATCAGAAAATTAATCCCATATTTGTTAGATTGAGATATATGTACATAAGTCAGTGTAAACTTTCAAATAAATCAATGCTCAGATCTCCTGGTACCAGTGCTTTTTTTAACATAGGATACATGATTGTTGAGAACACAAAAAATTAACCGAAAACCTTTATTTATTCATTTGGTGCAAAAAATTCGGAAAATTAACTTCAGATAGTTAAAATTTGCTTTTAAAAACTTTGGTCAAATTTTCTGAAAAAAGCATTCTAGGAAGTATGGAGAGTAGAAAAACTAGAAAGGGCATAATTGCCGGTCAATAAATTAAAATATTACGTATGAAATAATAGTAATTTTAATTTAATCAGAATAACTGAAATATATCCAGGAAAGTATGAGAATATGGGTGTCTATGTGAGGAATTCGAGGCAACACTAGTTTGAAATGTAGGAGAGAAAACAAGACATGATTTAATTACACAATCAATTGAAATTAGTTGACGGAAATAAGTAAAAGAACTAGTGAAAATTTGATACATACTCTAATTAATATAAATATAAGTTTCATAAAAATGTATTTAATTTGAGAGCTACATTTAATATTTGACTGGGTGCATGATTCCAGGTAAAATGACCTCAAAAATATTATACCAAAGTTCTATCCCTTATCCTACCAAAAATTCCCTTTCTTTTGTTATTGACTTTATTCCACTTATGGCTTCCAACAATCCATGAAAATGCTTAGGAACCACGAAAGTTGTTTCGCAATGCTATGTTATTCAAAGACTTTTGATGATGATTTTTTAAGGAGTGGGATTAAAAATGAGTTAACACTCGTTGTTTGATTGGTTCATTAAATTTACCAAAAAAATTACAATGATCCGCAATGGCTTATGATGGCCCATTGTCACACAACTTCATGTCTGATAACACATAAATTATTGGGTTATTCTATGGAATTTACATACATTCCATGCTTCAATTGAGAAAATATTGCAACAGTTGAAAATTTTAAAAAATGGGGGAATCATTTTTCCACGGCTGAAACCTCTTTTATTTGGTTGTGATTATTATTCTCATAAAATTTATACTCTCAGTTATCTATTTCAGATTAGTCTCATACCCATGTAGTCCCCCTGTTTTCTTGATTAATCTCGCACCATCTGGCATTTTTTTACTCTAGTGTTGAAATGAGTACATAATTTCTTTGTTATCCTATATCTTATCATTTACAATTATTTTTATTCTATGTCACTCTATATTTTTATATGCTCATTTGTAATCCATTATCTTACACTTACCAGTTATCTATCATTCTCTCTCCTTGGTCACTCTTACTCTTCTATACTTCAACTTTTTGTATAAATATATTCTTATAATATTATACAACTGTCTGTCTCTCCAATTTTTATTTTCTTTGAGTCTGCTCCACTCGCCTGAAAATATATTTTTATAAATAGAATGCTATACTCTCACAATTGATCGTCGTCAATTCTACAAGCTTAATATCACTATTCCTATCCTCACATCACTTAACCATGCTGTGTATCTCTAATGCACTATCAAGATTTAAATAAAATTTATAATTACTATGTTATTTGCTCAAAATTTTATAATCTCAATTACCTTGAACTTTATTTTGCATTTTATCTTCCACAAAAATTTATAACCATAAACTAGATCTCTACCATCCATATATATTCATCTTGCTATGCCTTCTTTCTCCTATGTTCATACTATAATGGCAAATTTATGTTTATTATTGGGCCTTTTAAACGGCCCATTACTCTTCCTCAAGTTCTTCAAAGCTGTTTAGGGTTTCAGGCTTTGGCCAAATCGGTCCGTTCTTACTCCATCGGACGGTCCAGATCGCATCCCAAAGGAGACGAGCGATCAAAGATGCGCATATATAAATATAGCTGTCGTGCTCTATCGTAGGGATTGTCCAATTTCCGCCGGCGGGAGCCGCACAGCGACAGCGCTCAGCGAAGATGTCGAAGAGAGGTAGAATCCATATCCTGTTCTTTGCTCAAATAAACTACGAGATTGGATCTAGCTTGTTTTGTTGAATCACTAGCATTCGCTCAATCGCGGTTTTAGACGATGCATAGGAAGTTTTGATTGAAACAGTAACTTATGGATACTCGATTCGTTACATTTGTTTCTTCTGTACTGCAGTCTTCATCTTTTGTATCTTACTGATTTGATTTCCGATCGATTGATCTTCTCATGCAAACCGTTACGTTTTCACTAGGATACATTTTTCTTATCGCATTTAATCCGACATGATATTCGATTAGTTAGGTTTGATTTTACCGCACTTCAGCCTTTAGTTCTAAATCTCAGGGATTTGATTTGCAGTTTGATTCTTATTTGTTGTCGACCAGGCAGTTGATATGTCGCTTAAATCTTTAATATTTTGTTAAATAAAATCGGATTGTTATTTGTTGAGGGTCGCGCGATAAAGACTAAATGTGCCTCGTGTTCCTTTTCTAGTGACTTCATTGTTCGCTTAGCTTATTCACTTCCTTTCGTACGTATCTGCCGCACTTCGATCTTCATGCTTGGAATCTTCGAATTGGCATTGAATTTTCTATTTAAAACTACTTCGAAGATATCTTGTTTAAAACTACTTCGGTTAAAGAAAGTACACCAAACTTTTAGATCCCCTCTTCAATTTTTCGCCTGTTGCACTCCGATTTTTGATTTTTAATATCGATACTAAATATGCCTCGGTTAAAGTGTAACGCCACGATGACGTTCTGTTGTGAACTACACCCAATTATGAGAAGCGACTAAATATCTCCACTATCACGATATTGATTGCTTACTAGATCCGTTCAGCGAGTTTAATTGTCCTGGCAATGTCAACCCTCTCTAGGAATCAAATCCATAGGTGGGACTTTTCATAGATAATCGATCCGTAATCGTTTTAAGTTGATCTACAGACACAAATATTAATCAAAACCAACTGATTCCTGATTTATTGTATATCTTTACAGGAAACACGATACTTATATTGAGATTTCTTTGAATTCTGGAAATTATACTCTGGTTATTTTACTTTATATGTGATTTTTGTCAATCAGGACGTGGAGGTTCCGCTGGTAACAAGTTCCGGATGTCGCTCGGTCTTCCGGTGGCGGCAACCGTGAACTGCGCTGACAACACCGGAGCTAAGAATCTTTACATCATTTCAGTTAAGGGAATCAAGGGTCGGCTCAACCGTCTCCCATCTGCGTGTGTGGGTGATATGGTGATGGCCACTGTTAAGAAAGGAAAGCCTGATCTCAGGAAGAAGGTTATGCCTGCGGTTATCGTCAGGCAGCGCAAGCCGTGGCGCCGAAAGGATGGAGTTTTTATGTACTTCGAAGGTATTTAATTTTTCTATCTTTTTCCTTTTGGTTTGGTCAGAAGGTTTTTTATCAATATAATCGATTTATGGATTGGGAACGTTCTGTATATTCTGATAATAAATTTCTGCCAAAAAATGGTCTTTAGATTTTTAACATGTAAGTTATATCTCAAACTAGCAACGCTTGTATATGTGAGTTATATCTCGTACATGTAAGTTATATGTTCCTTTTTCCTTTTTGTTTAGTCAGTAAGGTTTTTTATCAATCTAACCGATTTTTATGAATTGGGGACGTTCTGTATATTCTGATAATAAATTTTACCAACGAATGGTATCTAGAAATTTAACACGTCAATTATTTCTCAAACTAGGAACGCTTGTATATGTGAGTTATATCTCGTACAAGTAAGTTATATGTTCCTTTTTCCTTTTTGTTTGGTCAGTCAGGTTTTTTATCAATCTAACCGATTTTTATGAATTGGGGACGTTCTGTATATTCTGATAATAAATTTTACCAAAGAATGGTATCTAGAAATTTAACACGTCAATTATTTCTCAAACTAGGAACGCTTGTATATGTGAGTTATGTCTCGTACTTAGTTTTTTTGGGTTCCTACTGATTGATCCTAGCCTACTTTATGTATTTCTCTAGAATTTCTAAACTATGATTACTTGATTTCAGCCAGTCGAATTCGCCGTTATGTTAAAATTATTAAATGTTAGGATATATAGAATTTCTGCATTTATAATTTCTACGTTGGCAAAGAGGGCTATCAAGTTATTCCACAAATTATTATTTTATTAGGTTTCTTTCTCTTTTTTCTGTTTATTGTTGCTTTTTTCTTAAATATGACCTCATTCACCTGAATGGAGTCAAT
Source organism: Wolffia australiana (assembly GCF_029677425.1). Lineage (NCBI taxonomy): Eukaryota > Viridiplantae > Streptophyta > Magnoliopsida > Alismatales > Araceae > Wolffia > Wolffia australiana. The sequence goes on from NC_135847.1 coordinate 12,310,613, forward strand.
AATCGGAGAAAGCATAAATCGAAATCCAGTATTTAACAGCATGATGCTTCTCTTAATCGCATTGTGTTACCTGTCTTCTGGAACATTTATCAAATCTTATTCTCTCTTGGTAATGATCATTATATATTGTTAATCTTATCTCTATTTTTTATACTTACGAAATGCAAACTATTTTCTGCAGATAATGCTGGTGTGATCGTGAACCCCAAGGGCGAAATGAAAGGTACCATTCATGATGATAGACATTCGAGATGATAGAAACAAAATTTTAACCATTTCCCTATATTCTTAGCTAATTTTGCAAGATATCATAATTTAAACATTAAATCTAAATTAGAATTGTATTAAGCATCTGAATGATGATTATATTTCAATTTTGTTTTACAGGATCTGCAATTACGGGGCCAATCGGAAAGGAATGCGCGGATCTATGGCCCAGGATTGCCAGCGCGGCCAACGCCATCGTCTGAATTTCAATCGGTATAATTTTGGTAGAGAAATCTCGTCCGTCGAACTAGTAATATTATCTTCTAGTCTATTTTTTTTACAATCATACTATCTTTCTGTAGTGTGGTTTGTCTTTTGTGAACAAGTTCGAGATGGTTTCAATGTTCAAACTTGTGTTTAGAGTTATCGTTCGTTTAACAGTTCGTGATTATCACAACAAAGCTTAATTATTGATCTATAGAGATATACGCTTCTGTATTAGATCATATCATATTCTCGAAATTTACAGTTCCGCTATGTTGTATGCACAATTATATTAATTTATGAACTGTTTAAGTCTCATAACCGTCGTCTTCGTATTGTGATATAGCCGAAACTCAGCATATTACTACCGTATGATCTCTAACATATACTGTAACATATTCTACCAATGTAGTGATTATCAAGAATTTTTTAATAATCTAGCTCTTGCAACCGAAAATTTTTTACCAACAAAAGGAGTAATGTTTTTAAATTAACTTGTAACGTGGCTTTATGTGTCAAATATCCGAAAGCAAATTAGAACACATTATATGTTCTACTTGAAGTTATAAATAGGCAAGTAAGTTTGGAAAGAAGTATATTTGAAACCTTAGGAGGTCTACATACTAATATATATAACATATATTTAATGTCAAATTCAAGATTAGCTTGCCCCATGATTTTCAAAGCTAGCCTTTTCTTATTGGAGATAGAAGCCCCGCATAATTAGAAGTTAACTCTTTGAAAGATAAAACAAACTTTGGAGAAGAAATACATCAAGATGGGGAATGATAATGCCACGCTGTCGGAAACATTCTTCATTTCTCTTCAAGACGATCAGCCAAATGCAAGTTTCATACAAGTATGATGACTATGACAATAGTGTAATTCATTTTCTCCATTTTGTTCATTATTTCTTGATTCAAAATTAACTACACTTATCTTGAATAACATTATCATCTTTTTTTTTCAAAGATCATATGAATGTCACGACATATTTGATCTACATTATCCTCAATATATGCTGTGTTAAAACTTTCATCCAAATATGATGACAATGATAATAGTGATAATGATGATAATGACAAATCTACATGCTGATTTGAGGCATATTGTTTACACGGTTACTATAGGGTTGAGTGGTGGATTGACTTACGTCGTAGAACATATTACTATCTTCATTTTCAGCGTTGTTGTTGTTGAACAGGGAGCTATTCTGCTCTTGTCATTTACTTGTCGTGGATGGTGATTATGTGGAGTTTGTTGTCTTCCAAGATGAGATTCTCCACGAGTTTCCTGTTGAAACTAAAAAATTATTGATTCTTATGCTTCATAATCATCAGTACAGCACATTGAATAATATGAAGAAACAAAGATGGAATTTCCATTTCTGTTTATACTATTCTGATCATGATTTTGTTCAGAGCTTATGCCATTCCATTCTTCTTCATTTTCCATACATTCTCCATCGAAATCATCATCACTTAAAAAAAAATATAACAAGAACCATTTTGTGTTAATGTAGTTACAGATCAATCCTTCTGTTCTTCTTTTTCATTGTTTCTTAACTCCTTTTTAACCTTATACCCCTTTAATATTTTTTGAGATTTCATTTTTGAACATCCCCGGTTTTCGTTGAAAAAGAATTGCTCGGAGTGGCTATAATCCTCAAAACATCTCGGTAATAAAAATCATATAATTCCATAACATCCATTACTTTTTAAAAGCTTTCTTCTCTTGTATTTATCTCATTATATTGGAGATAAATGCTTTTAATAGAAAATTGAAGCCACTGCATTAAGAAAAGACATGCATGAGATCAAATTAATGCATTAAAAAGCAATTTCTTCAGTACTAGTTTCTTTCAGGAGAATTATGAAGCTAATTAAGATTATTTTCTGAATAAAAGTAACTTTAATTACAGTTATAATTTCCATGATATTCAGTAAAACATCTAGGGGAAAATAAATAAATTGTAATTGGGTTGAAACTCATAACTTAGTAGCGCATCATAAGGCTCATACTTTGATAACGATACGAACCTGAGTTAATGATATCATTGGATTAATAAAACACAAAAAATATCAAATGATGAAAAAAACAATACCAATAATGTATCATCTGATGAATTTGTTCGCCACGAATAATCTGAAAAAGTCATCATAATAAAGACATTAAATTTCTAACTTCTAGGACAATTGCTCCTTGGCAGCGATCCTAGTTAATAAACAATAATTGGGGTTAAAATATGTCATTTTAAGGCTCTAATTTATGAAGCAATATTTATTAGTTTTCCTAACATAAGAAAAGGGTCTATTCCATAAGAAGCAGATAATGAGAGAGTTAATTTCAGCTAAATCAAAATTTCAATTAATTTTAGATGATTTTATATTTTTTCGACTTCTAACCGTTTTCTTGGGAGAAAAATCACTTTATGGGATATAAAGTGAAGGGAGAAGACTTTGAGTAGGAGTGCCCTAAATTTCTAAGCCTTTAGATTTGATTCCATCAGTGGAGGTTTAGGATTACTTGATTTGGTGCTTTGATCGAGGTGTTTTCTTTCCCAAAATTGAAAATGGACTTTTTTTTGCATTCCACCATTTTAGCCTTTAAACTGATCTATTTCCTTAAAAAGGCTCAAATGGGATTGAAAATGAACTGGTTTTGTGTTGGGCCCCTTTTTATGATTTGAGCGTTGATGATAAAAAGTAACATGATAATGCTTAAAGTAATATTATATGAATTAAATGTTTATTCTCATTGAAGTGATCATAATTTTTTTATTAAGGCTTAAAATGATTTATTGTTTTTTTCAAATTAAGTTCATATTTTTCTCTATTTTTGAAAAAAAACTGATTTCTCAATATTTAAATTGATGATGTGTTTTAAGACAATTTTTTATATAAATTTCACAAAATTTTTTATCTGTCATAATACATACTTAGATTTATCTAAAATTTTCCACATTTTTTAATATTTTAATAATGATATAATGATTTTTTGGCATTTTCAAGTATTGTTATGGAATTTTATAGTGTTCAAATCATAAACACAATAATTTTATAAGTTCAAAAATAAAAATGAATTGATTTCCATATTTTAATGAGTTATTTTGATTTTCTAAGTCTTCATTAATATTTTTGCCATGCTGGCAATGTGCTACATGGATTGAAGGAGAGAGAAAATTGGATGTCTCAGCTTTCTCCTATTTTGAACTATGATATCTTATGACCTAGAAGAAGTTTTGGGGAAGATATTTTGAGGGTAGTTCCCATCCTTGTAAAAAGGCACCTTGGGTTTTGTTCATAGTTACAAATAGTGGTGTGAGTTTCTTATTCAAAATCTCATGTCAGTTCGATCTTGCATTCCAAGAGCAAAGGATTGAAGGGTATCGTTTAGATCAAGACTCACAAAAAGAAAGCACACGAGAATGAGGTTAGTGTGATATTTATTACTTATTTTTTGACTCACATCTTCTTCCTAGGTTATCCTTAATGATAGCCTTGGTTTTCACCATCACTCATGCATATCCCCCCATCTTTGCCACTCGTCCATGTGTCTCCGCCTCTGTCTCTGTTGCAACTAATGACGTAGAATTGTCATCACTCACCCTCACTTTGCCGCTTGCCGACGGGTATTTATTACCATCTCTATCACAATCACTGATGGTATTTCTTTCATCCGCTCCACTCCAATCAAGTTCACTAGCATCAGCCCTAAACCGGTGCCGCTGAATCGACAATGAATGTAGTTTAATAATAAATAATTATTACTTATGACCATAGATTTTCATAAGTTATGTGAGTTCTGAAATACACTGTGTTAATCATAAAAAGTATTTTCTAATTTTACTAAAAATATTTACACAATCTATAAAAATATTTTCATATTATTTTGAATTTATTTTCTCTAATTTTATTTTTATAAATTATATTTAATTACTAACAATGTATACACAATCTAAAAATAGAAATTAAATTTTAAATTCACTTTTAAATTCACTTTTTTGAATATTTTCTCCCAATGGATTTGACCCTTAGTAACTCTGCGCTTGTAAGAAAAATTAATAATATTGTTGCGTAAGCCAGAAGGCCTTATACGACATTATTAACCTGAATGTCTGGTTCATCAACATGGCCTTTTTTTTTCTTCTAGTCTAGGGAGTGGCTTGCGTCGTCCTTTTTCTCTTATTTGGGCCCAAAATTCACCAGTTTTTTCACTGAAGTCATATAACTAAAAAAATGCCAAGAGGAGTGATGTCCGCTCTAATATGATTATTCAAGTGGGGCCAATCTCAAAAATCTACAAAACACATTAAAATAGAGCTTAGAAAAATAAAGTAGAAAATTATGATTTTATCATTAAATGATGAATAATACAAGTTAATACCTAAGATAAGTGTTAAAAATAAAATATAGAAGCATATTTTTATTTAGTGAATTTGATGTTACAATATTGTCTTGATGGATATTATGTGGTTGTCAAGCCAATGTCATCACCATGTTTAAGTTCATTGCATGATATATTTCTTCGTTATTATTTCCATGTGATGTTTATAATGAAGTACATGAATACGTGTAATGAACTGGTGAATTATGACGAGATCATAATAAAATGATCACTAGTTTTTAAACATGTATTCTAAATATTCCTATTCGGAGGATAGTTGAGATGGACATCAGATTGTCCGGATAAAAAATCACTACTTGATCAGAGTGAGATAGAGGCGTGGGATGCTATTTGGAGAAAGAGTTCATAACATCTTCCACGATGGCTGAGAAAATTTCAGAAAGAGCTTGGTGATCCTTCTTCCACTACATCTCTAAGCTCGTGATTACATCCCACTGCTTGCACACTGCTAGATAGGTGTCCATTCTTATCACCCATTGTCTATAATTTGTCTGAGATAAGATTAGAGACGTAAACTGACCTAATGAAAACATTTTTGGCAGGTCGAGTTCAGCGGCAGCTTGCTTCATGGCTATCGATGTTGACTCTCCTTTTTTTGGCATCTTTGAACATTGTTGGAATCTGAATGCTCCCATAACATTTTTTGTGCAAGAAGAGACAACAAGGAATGCAAACACAAGATTTGAAGCCACTAAAAAATTATGGAGGGCAAAAACAAGAAAAATTATGGAGGACCATGATTTGTGAATACTCCGAATCTGTTGTTATTTCCTCAAAAATTAAACCCTCAGAAGTTTATTCCACACAAAATCATTTTTTACGAGAACGCGTGAGTGGGCCCTGTCATTCCAATTGCCACAAAGTTTGTATCTTTAACTGTCTAGATTGTATGGTACTCATTCGAGCATTCCAACCACGAGGTCCTTATTAATTCCTAAAAGAAACTCAAAATGAGACTGTTTTGTTTTTTATTCTTTGAATGGAGTCAAACTTCCTCGTAATGATCATCAACCAATCATCATGATCATCAAACTCATTCACCTTACTGGGACCCTCTTTCTTGCTCTCTCTCGGTCTTTATCTCTGACGCTCACCTTCTCGTTCACTGTCTATCGCTCGCATTGGCTTCTTCTTGCTCCTTGTCTTCCATTCTCTGCCTCTTGTTCTTTCACTTTTCCCCTATCTCTCTATCACTTTCTATTGCTACTTGTCTGCAATGAACTTCTAACCAAATATGGCGCAAGAACATTATTTTATTTTTTTATCTACAAAAGTAACAGACTCTTTGTCTTGCTTCTCAGCCAGTTCTTACTCTCTTTTTGAATATGTTTTTCTCTCTGTTCCATCTATTTCTGTTGTTATTCTTATTTTTATTCTGCTTCTTCTCTGTATCTCTCTTTTGTTTTTCTGCTCTTATTTTTCTTCTCTATTTCTCTATTTCTCTCTATTTGCGGTTCTCCTTCTCTCTTTCTATTTCTATGTATATATATATATGATGTTCTTCTTGTTCTTCTTCTTCTTGTCTCTCTTTTTGTCTCTCTCCTCTCTCTCTCTCTCTTATGCTGGTGGTGTGATTTAAATATGTCTTGTAGGCAAACGTGGTGCATGGAATAGTGCAGTCCCATGATTTGAGGTTATCCCCAACTTAATACCTGAGGATATTACCTAGACCCCTATTGACAACCTCATTTTGACTATTGATTTTCAGATGAAAAGCCATACACAATTTAATTTTGGTACCTAGAAGGTGCCAACTAGTTTTCCTTAAATAGCTAGTGAACTAAACATCTCTTTTTGACGCTATACTCATCGTTAGACCATGGAGACAAATGACTTCAATAAAATAGAATTGGGCAAACATGAGAGGCATTAGAAATTCAAGAACATGGAATGAAATGACCATTTAAGAAAATTGATCAACGATCACCAACATCAAATCATGATGCCTAATATTGTGGGTTAGCCTCAAGACAGAGTTGACGCTCATATCATCCCATGGTGTATGAGGGACTGGGAGGGGGTGTATAGTCTAGTGTTCTGCTTGACCTGCTTAGGCATTGCACACACTCGACATTGGGATACAATATTCACATCATTTTGCTTCAAACTTTGCAAAAAGAATCAATTTTGAATGAAGGCTATAGTCTTGTCATGACCAAAGTGCCCACTCAAACCCCCATCATGCATCTTCCAAACAAGGAAGTCTCTTAGAAATGTGCGTAGAATGCAAATGCCATGATCATAAAAGAGGAATCCCCCCTCAATAATATAATCTTTGGTTTTCGACATGGGACCATTCTCCAAGGAGTTTATTGTAGCAGAAAAATTGGGGCACTCCAAATATGACTCTTTCATTTGCTCAAAGCCGTTCACTTCAACTCTCATAACATTTAGCAAATGGGTTTGCCTACTCAAGGCGTTATCAATTCCCTTCTTATGCTTCCAAACAATGTTATATGATTAAATGTACTCAACCCATCTGCAATGTCTAGGATTTAATTTTTGTTGGGGATGAAGGTGCTTCAATGCCTCATGATCGGAATAGAGAACAAACTCATCAGAGAGTAGGTAGTGGTGCCAATGACATAGAAACTAAAAAATAACATAAAACTCCTTCTCATAGGTAGAATATCTAAGCTTGGTTTCATTCAGCTTTTCACTGAAAAATGCAATGGGGTCATTTTGTTGACTCAAAGCACCACCAATACCTAATCCAAATGCATCACATGCTACCTTAAAAACCTCATTAAATCCTGGTAAGCGGAGGATGGGTGCTTGCGTCATTTTGACCTTGATATCTTCAAATGATTTCAGAGAACAAGTCCACTCAAAGTGGCTGAAGTTTGGGATGAATCAGTGACAGAATGTATTAAGGCCATGAAATCTGCCAATGTCATGGGCACTCTTGTGGGAGGCAACTTGGTGATGAGTCTACTTTTACGATATCCACTGAAACATCATGTGCTGATAGGGTAAATTGAAGGAATGAAACACGATAGACCAGGAATGAGCATTTCTTAGGATGGGAATATAATTGCTCAGCCCTGAGGACTTCATATATTTTTCTTAGATGAAGGATATGATCAGTCCTAGACTTCCTATAGATGATAATATTGTCAAAGTAGACCACAAAAAGTACTCCGACGAAAGGTCTAAGGACATGGTTCATCAACCCTTGTTGGGAGCATTTGATAACCCAAATCACATTACCTTCCATTCATATAATTCACCCTTAATTTTGAAAGCAGTTTTTCAGTCATCGTCGGGTTGGATTCTAACATGATGATTACTCTTAACATCAATTTTTGAGAAAATCACAAAGGCATGCATCATATCAAACATTTCATCAATACGAGAAAAGGGGAATTTGCATTTAAAAATTAATTTCATTGATGGCTCTACAGTTGATACACATACACCAAGGTACATCCTTCTTAGGAGTTACAAGTGCGGGGACTACGCATGGGCTAAGACTCTCTTGGATAAAATCTTTGTCCAATAATTCCTGAACTTGTTAGTGTAGTTCCTTGTACTCTGTAGGGTCCATGCGATAATGAGGGAGATTAGGAAAGGATGAACCAGGAATCAAGTCTATGGCGTGCTGAATATTGTGCATGGGTGGGAGGATGTTGGGTAAATCATTGGGGAAATCACTCTCAAAGCCAGCCAACAAATAAGAGAGCTCTAGTGGGGGTGGAGTGGCAATGCCACTAGAGTGTTCAGGAATCATGGCTAGACAAATAAACAACTCACTATCTAGTTCCCTTAGGAAATGATGCCCATTAAGAAGATATAAACCCCAGGAGGTGGACTTTGGTGTTGGTACCTTAGGAGTTAGGGTGTAAGGGTACCAAGTTATCCTTTTTCCCTGTTTTATGAAGAAACATGTGTTAATTCTACCAAAAAGTTGTACATCATTATCGTAAAGCCAAGGGAAACCCAAGATAATGCTATCAACCTTCATTGGTAACACATCACACAACTTGTTCTTCATATAATTGTACCGTAAAAGGATTGAGACATTGGGTCTTCACAAGGATAGAGGTAGCTTCAATCCATAATACATGTATGGATGAGGTTGATCAATCAAAGATAACCCTAGACATGCAATCATCATATCATAAACAATGTTGATACAACTATCACTATCAATAATGATCTTGCACATCTTATCAACTATCTTCACGTAAGTATACAGTATGGATGTCCTCAACACAAAATCATCGTTAGAGGATTGGGTATGGGTTCAGTGAACAAATTCCCTAGTGAAGGTAGATGGTTCACATCGAGGTAGTGATGGTGGTCACTCGGCGATGCCTATAAAACTGACAAACCCATCATCATAGACACACTCATTTATAACATAACTTTCAATCCAACATTTTTCCTCATCAACAACCTGATCGTCAAGGGGATGCTTATGTTCAGAATAGTCATGAAAAATGTGTAATGTTCTAGATGGACCTTGGGAGGCACTAGGGCCATATCCTTGGCACTTAAAACATGTCATTCCAGACTGATCAATATGAGATGGAAAAGGATGGGTAGGTGTCCTAGCCATATAATCCAAAGATGACGAGGTATGGCTGGAGATTGGTGACGGGTTGGAAGATTGGGGTGTAGGGGCAGAAACACACAGCTCCATGGAGGAGTGTGCCGAAGTGGGTGCAGGTGTAGGGTGAGATGGAGGTAAAGTGTGCAGAGAAGGCCAAATCGGATAGGGCGAGTACACACAATCACAGCTTTGGGAGGCTACTCACGATAGCGTTACTATGAAGGGCTTGGCATAATTCTAGGTCTTCTATGACCTGATAAGACTTTTCAAGTTTGACAACCTTTTAGGCAACCAACTTAGTCTCAAGATAGGAGTCAGGGCCAGTCCAAAAATATGAAATGATGATGCATGGACTTTCTTCTACTCTTCATCTCATATACTACTCTTCAAATTGTGTAATATACTATGCTACTAGATGTTTACCCTGCTGCAATTTATGCCAAAAATCTAAAAGGTTATCCAGATATGCGATGGGCACGTACTCATCACAAAGTTTATCCTTCTTGTGTGGCCAAGCCTCGATAGGATCATCGCCTTGATTATGGACCGATAATTCAAGTGTCTCCCAGAAAATCTTGGCTTGATCACCCAAATTCGTCTCAACATATTAGACCTTTTGCCACTCAAGCATATCGTACCACTTGAAGTACCTATTTAACGTGAACTTCCAATCTAGATACTCCAGATCTCTCCTAATATGGAACATCTATTGTAACACTATTTTGGATCTGCTGCCATCAATTTTCATGATCTAGATGAGACCAATTGGGATCATGAACTCACTGTCTACCCTTTGCTTGATAAGGATCGTCCCTATCAGTATGATTCTTATCACAACCTTGGACTTAGTCCTCGGGTGGATAAAGATTGTCATGGGTGGGATGAATCCTATCATGACCTTTGGATCTATCCTTAGGGTGATGAAGATTGTCATGCTCTAGATGAATCCTATGCCAACCACTGGTCCTATCCTTAGGAATATATGGATCGTCTTAATCAGGACGGTTCCTATCATGCTATTGGGTTCTATTCTTGAGTGGAGGAGGATCATCAATTTCATGACGATTCATATCACAGCCTTGAGCTTGGTACTTGAATGGGTATGGATCATTGCGATTGGGGCGAGTCTAATCACAGCCTGGAGTTTTTAGCAAACGAGTTTACTCACTAACCATCTCGATCAAATTGGTTAGATGATCCTCTATGTTGGTTATGCATGTACTGATGTCACAAAGACTGTTCTAGACAATCTCTAAAATGTCACCTACATCATTATGTGGTGTGGAGGAGAGAGATATATATTAGCCAGGGATAGAATCCTCATGGCTATTTGTAGATTGATTAGCTATCTGAATGACATATTTGCTCAAACACAAGCCCATAAAAGATGGAATGATGAATAAGTGAGACACCTGAGTTGCATGGGAGATAGGTGGATACGATTTAGACTCTGGTACCAATTTGATGTAGGATGAATAGGAATGACATTGATTGTATGACTAAAGGGTACCTAGGGAGGGATTCAACACCACAAATCCACATGGTTATATCGAACATTTAATATTAGAGAAATCGATGGTGGTGTAGTTCCTTCCCTCGGTCGAGGGCGGGAGGACTGTCTTAGAATTGCACTAGAGGAAACAAAGCTCAAACTTAGAAATACCAATTGGTTGACCACTAGAAGATGCAAACCTATCTCACTAACCAATTCTACAAATCCAATGTTGGAGGAAAACATGCAGTAAAATGATGGACGAACTTGCACAAATCAATAGGATGGAAGGAGTGGGCATTCGGTGCTGGTGTAGTGTTTGATGGATATTACGTGGCCGTCAAGCCAATCACACCACCATATTTATTTAAGTTCATTGAATAAAATATTTACGTTCATTATTATTCAAGTGTGATGTTTATAATGAAGTCCATGAATACATGCAATGGCATAGTGAATTATGATGAGATCATAATACAGTGATCATTAGTCTTTAAACATGTATTCTATATATTCCTATTCAATGGATAGTCAAAGACGGACATCAAATTATCCGGATAGAATAGCACTAGCTAATCCTACTTATATGATAAGTATAACTGATCTTGTGGTCATTATTGTGGCGACACTAAGGACAGATAGTGGGTGCTCTTTGGAGAAAGAGTTCACTGAATTGATCCGTACGAATCCCTGAATGGTATTATACCTAAACATCAATCAAGTTGATTCAAGTAATGGTTGTATAAATGATCCACTTACCTGAGACATCAAAGACATCTCGTGAGTTGACGACTACATTTTAACTACGACTTGTGAGCCTCTAACCATGGGAGTCAAACAAGTCATAGTTCGGATGTAGCACAAAAGCTCATGGAGATAATTGAGAGGTTAAGATGGGATCATCTGCCCTCGGTATAAGAGGAAATTGAATCAAGGAAGATGATGTAAAAAAATTCCTGGCCAGGGTAATGAGGATATTGGAGTAGGCAATCTCCAATGATCCCCGTTACACATCAGTACTAATCGAATGATGGATTAGGGTTTGACGATAAACCATACCCTAAGTCATTCGAGAGTCTCGTGCGGATGATGGATTATACGTATACGGTAAAAAATGATGATAAAGATTCCATGAGAGAATTCAACACTACTCGGTATCTTCTAGAGCATGAGGTGTAGCTTGGCACCCCACATGCTAGAAACGTATCGAATGGGTTAAATCAATCCTTAGTTAATTAATCTATATGTTGATATAGTTAATTAATAAGGTTAGCCTATAATTGTTATTGGGCCATTAAAGTTATTAACTAGAACGATACATGGGCCTAGAGGGTCACACGCATAAGGTCATAAGGACATTGGTGGATATATTTTACATTTTAGGGTTTTTTGAGAAAACTTAAGTTAAATATAAATAGGGAAGGGGCACTCATTTCAAGCACCCATGCCAGCCAGATTTGAGAGCCCCTTCTTTTCTCCATTCTTTTCTCCACTCATCCAAGGAGAGTGTCTTCATGGTGAGAAGATCTTCTACATTTTCAAGAAGAGTTGAAGGAGAAGACGTGGAGATCCAAGCGTCAAGTGATTGTGCTTTTGCAAGAAGATCGTATCCCAGTGATTTTAATGCTTCAAACTAGAAAATTATTGAGTTGATTTTCTCTTTAATTTTGAGGTAGTGTTCTAAATTTTCCTCTCCGCATTTTTTTCTTATATATCGTAATGATAACATGGATTTTTAGTACCTTATATTTTCACATTTACATGTTTATTTGCATGAAATCATTCATATTTGCATGTTATCAAGCTTAAAATGATTAAATATATTTTTAGAATGATTTTTTGAATTTTTTACATTTTTGGAATTTTTCTAGCAATTTGATTCTATAAGAATATAACATTTGAGACAAAGTATGATTTTTCTGGAATAGTTTGGCATTAAATTTGGAAAGATACAATTTTTTTGAGTCAAAAATAAATTTATACGTATTTTTTTGGCATTTTATTTTATTTAATATGAAATTTTAAATATTTTGGCTTTTTTACACATGCAAACGCGCAGACGCGCCGCCACGTAAACATCGAGAAAGAGATTTTTTTCTTTGTTTTTTGTCATTTTGTCATGTACACGTGGCACGTAATGTGAAAAGCCACTAAATATGAAAAGCCACAGAATACAAAAAGCCACAGAATATGAAAAGCCATGAAATACGAAAAGCCATAGAATACCAAGTTCTTTGACTTCTTAACAGGCACGAAACTGATGACATTGATGAGGACAGAGAAAAATATAAAGGCTAGGATTGCTTCAACTTCCAACGGCCATAACTTTTAATCTTCCCCTCCTCTTTCTATCCATACCCTTTGATTTATGAATAGAGGCAAAGATCATTGTAAAAATCATCTTGAACTTGCTTCCTACTTTTGTAGGCTGATTGGAAGATAGTGAGTTTTGAGATCCATCAAGAGTGTTCTTGGTGTCTTGGGTGTGTGGGTAGAGACAAAAGAGAAGAAGGAAGCTTACCGGCACTCGCAAATCGCCGTGATCCTGGCTGAATATAAGGATTTAAGGTAAGTGTCTTCGCCTTACGTTGTTTCTCTCCAACATCATCGGTATCATAGTTACAGTTTTTTATCAATGTTTCATTTATCACTTCATACGTCCCCATTCTCTCGTCTTTCTATCCTTGCCATCGTACCACTCCAAATCCAACCACTATCCTCGCTTATACCGTCGTTCATCATCATATCCATCACAATCACTTACTCTTTTCTTAAAGTTAAATTAGCTTATAATTACGTATCTTTTATCGATATCACTAGCTCACGTCCTCAAATCTTGGTTTTGTCGATCCTCTCGTCCATCATCACTAGTATGAGAAAGTAATTCCTTAATCATCATTCCCTGTGGAGACGATCCGTACTCATCAATAATAAGTATTTTTAAGTACGGTTAAATATATATTATTGAATAATCTCAATCACCAACGGCGAAATTAGCCCTAAAATTGAGATTATCACGTATCTCTGTTTTGTTCTGATCCTTTCTGATTTGTTAATACCTTTATGGATCGATTCACATTTGCAAATTGATCGTATCCCATTTATGATGACGCTTCAAAGTAGAAAATTCTTGATCGGATGTTCTATTCGACGTTGAGGTAGTGTTCTGAAATAAATTAACAATTCATAATATTTGTTTCCTGTGCTGCTTTTATTGGGCTCTTGAAAGCTCTCTCTCTCTTTTCCTATGGCTTCATATGGGTCACTGGCAAAAGTTGTTTCTTCTTTTCTTTCTTAACAGAACCATTCTGGTTTTTTGCAAATGAATTAAGTTATCAATCATTCTAAAAATTCCAACATATTTCGTCCCCTGTAGTTTGTACTGGGGTCAAGCCAGAGTTGCTTCGTCTCACCCTATGATTTCATTTGGGTCTAGGGGTCAGAGTTATTTCTTCTATGCTTTGTTCATAGAATCAATTGGGGACTGCTGTCAATGAATTCTGAAATCAATCATTCTATAAAATCCATTATATTGGAGCCCCCGTATAACTTGTATTTGGGTTGAGCTAAAGTTGCTTCTCTCTCTCTCTATGATTTCATATGAGTATGGGGACCAAAGTAATTTCAACTCTAGTTAATTCATAGAATCAATCTGGATTTTTTTTGTAAAAGAATTCTGAAATCGATCATTTTATAAAAACCATAATATTCTGTCCATATAGCCCGTATTGGTATCGAGCGAAAGTTGCTTCTTCTCTCTATATTTATGAATTTTGTTGTATCATTTTTTCATTTATGCTAATCCTTTCTAATTTTTAAATTTTTGTATGAACCGATTTCACTTCCGCAAGATGATCGTATCGCATTGATTTTAATGCATCAAAGTAGAAATTTCTTGAGCAGATTTCCTCTTCAATTTTGAGGTAGTATTCTAAATTTTCCTCTCTGAATTTTTTTCTTGTAGTTTCTTCCACATCTGTACAGGGTTGGTATAGAGTAGGTGCGAAGTCGCTACATTGGAAGGGAAGGGCCACGTTGGTGACATCACAATGAACACTTATCAAAGTCAAGCAGGTAAATAACTTACTTTTAATTTTCTTTGTAGCTACACGAACTAATGTCTGAACATGTGAACAAAGAGTCCAACATCATTAACCAAGGTCAACGAAACATTTGAAATCCTTTGTTTTTGATATTGGGCCTATTTTCTATATTAGATCTTGTTTCTGTTGCTTCCCTTCGGCTTCTGGATAACACACGGCCTTATAGGCTGATCTGATCTCCCAGAGGACAAATAGAAGAAGAACTAAATATTAAAAAATTCAACCTCGTTTCTACCACTATTGCATGTTGTTTTACTTTTGGTAGTGGTAACAAATAAAATTTAGTTTTTTTTTCTTCGTCCCTCCTAACTTGCTCACCTACAGTTGTCACCATTCATATCATATCTTCGAAAGGTTCAGCTTGTTTCTTGAATGTTTAAGAATGTTTATTGTCCCTTATTGTTTCTTTCATGGAGACTTATTCAATGTTTACTTTATGTTATGTCATATGAACATTTGAATGTAGGTAAAGGATTTTAACTAAATGAGCATTTTTAGAATGAAGCTCAATGCAATGTTCTAAATTTTGCAATGAGCTCAGAGAGTATATCTCTTCTCTATGAACTAGTCGTCGATGAAGAGTATCCACGTGGTGACATGTGTGTTGACTTGGCAAGAGAGTCATCAGTAAACGATGTTCGGGAAACCCCTCTACCATTGGTTGGGACTTCAAGTATAAAATGCAAAGGGAAGGGAGAAATATTGAGATAATTCACGGAGGTTGGGTCAGATATATGGGTGTACCTATTATGCCGCGACTAAAAAGTTGACACACTGTGGAATAGGTTGAAGAGGCGGCAAGATGGGTTGACTAACATATTCTGGAGGCATTTGCAGTTAAGTCATGGTAGAGTATATATTAAGCTGAAGGCACTCATTCTAATCAATGGACGATAGCGGAGGCATAGGGGCTGGGTGGTGCAGTCACGAAGACACTAGAGAAGACGAAGGAGATCATAGTGCAATTTGTTTGTCTCATGGACTCCCCATGGGACATTGTGGACAATGTGGGGTTCAAGATTATATGGAAGTACGCTGCTGAGATGACAGTTGACCTGCCAAGATCGAAGGCAATAAAGACTGAAACACAAAAGCTATACGGGGTCATGAAGTGGAGGCTCGTAGAGTTATTAACAAATGTCCCCAAGGTCTCATTGACAGTGGATGCGTGGACTACTGAGAATTCATGTGGTCTTCTCGGCATCACGGTTAATTGGGTGAACAACTGGCGGGAACTATGTGAACATGTGCTTGCAATAAGCGAGCTAGTGAGGAAACACAATGGTGAGAATATGAGCACAATTGTGCTCCAAGCGTCGGATGACTTCGGGTTGAGGACAAAGGTTGGCGACAACCCATTAAGCTTCAATATGCAGTATATTACTTTATTGCAAAACTCACCACTTTTAAATGAAGGTTGGCTCTATCAATACAGACAATGCATCAAGCAACAGACAAATGATATCATTACTCGTGAAGGAGCTCAAGACGGTAAATGATTGTTTCACAGTGGACCGACATGTTCCATGTGCTTCCCACGTGCTGAACATCATTGTTCAAGCTGCCTTGAAGTTATTGCAAACATCAGTGGATATACCTCCTCTTAGGATTGCAGACATCTACATAGTTGACGACGTACATGATATTGCGTATGACGTTGACATAGATGATTTGGACGCCATGCGTGAGGCCACTGTGAGTCATGCATACATGGTGATTCATGATAGCGCCCTTTTCTAGGGGGATGCAATTGCCCATCTCAGAGTCTTAGTGTCAAGCATCTGAGCATTAACTCAACGATGTCAACAGTATGCCAAGACGTGCAAATACATGCAAAAGAATCACAACCAAATCCCATTAGACTGCCCAACACCGTAGAATAGTACACATGACATGTTACATGCCGCGTTGGAGAAGCGAGATGATATTGATTTTATGTCTTTACAAATCTTGTCCACAACGGAAACTCTTAAGTGAAGAGTGAAGAGTGAAATGAAACTCTTAAGTGAAGAGTGAGAAATGTTGGCCGACTTTTGCGACTTCTTAGGGCCATTTTATAGGACAACAAACTATGTTAGTGGCTCAAAGACAGTGAGAGTCGTAGAAGTCTTTTGCATTTTTAAGGCACTGATGAGACACATTGATATGGTCTTTCAAAAGTTTAATATTTCTTCAATCTTTACATCGGGAAGAAAGCTGACCGCTGGTCAATTTGCATCTATCCGACAAGCTTGTGAGAGCATGGTGTAAGATGTTGAAGTATGAGTCAATTATATTAAAGAACTGTGCGACGACAACATCAGCCATTCTTGATCCTTTCAACAAGAGGTCATCACTCGATCCTAGTGTCATTCATGATGCTTTAGCATTTTTCCGCCGAATTATGCCCCTTCATGGGGACCAATATATAGTTTCTAATGACCCTGAGGATGATGACTGGCTCACTGAACTCATCGATGGTGTAGCACCGGCTAGGGAGAAGAAACGATGGGTACCCACTCCAACGGAGGAATTGGAAACTTATCTCCAATCAACAGAGAGAAAGGACAAAGAGACAACACTAGGATGGTGGGCACACATAGGCTCACAGACTTACCCTTGACTATCTACCCTTGCGGAAGAGTTTCTTTCAATATGTATGACTAATGCCCCTGTAAAGCATTTATTCTCTGCAAGACGTGCAGTTGTCTTACTGCTGGAAGCGTTTCAAGAGGGGACGTCTTACTGCTGAAAGCATTGAGCTCCTAGTCACAGTGAAGTGTTGGTTATGTGCCAAGAATGCTCAACTGTGTGATGAAGATAATGTGAAGGACTTTTCTGACGATGACTAGTATAAGGTATTAATCTTCTGTGTTTGCGTCGTTATTTTTTTGTATCGTTTTAATATTCTAAAGTTTTTGTATTTGCGAATTGACCTTATACCAGGTCATACCAGTCATACCAGTTTTTCAACGTACAGGTCATACCAGTTTTTCACTCTTGGCAGTTGAAAGTTAGCGATGAGTCTCAAGTAAGTTACCTTATCTTTTGAATCAATAATGATTTTCATCCACCCACCGATAATGATTTTCATCAGGAAGATCATTCGACACATATTATCTCATTCACTGCTGTGGTTTTCTCAAAACAGATGGAAGGGCACTGAAATTTTTTGAAGTCTGCACAAGGGAGTTCTCGTGGATGCCAAAATGCGTGTTTAATTATCTAAAAGTGTTATTACCATCTCTGATGTATTTTATATTTCCAACACAGAAAAATCTAATTGTAATTGGATTTGTTACTTAACAAGATCATCTATTTTTATTATTTTATATTTATAATTGGTGATTGCGTGTGAAATACCCTAGTTTGCAGAAGATATTGAAGAGTTGACCAACAGGCTTCCACGTATAGTCAAGATAATGGTAGATAATAATTTGGCTTGCATATAGTTAAAAAATATAGGGCTTCACTATCATTCCAAACATTCCAAAAATTTGTCTTTCCATGTTTTTAGATATTCCATGGACAAGTGAGTTGAGGGGTAACATAAATGCACTGAAACTGAAATGGCAAATTGCTACAATTGTGGTTGGGCGATCAGATTGTAATAGAGGTTCAAGGTTACTAGGGAAAAGGATGTATGTAATCCAAAATCACAAACTCACCACAAAAGATAAGGCAGCAAAATATCAATCAAGCATTATCGAGTGAAAACGGGGGTTCACAATTGCATAAAGAATAAATCATGAGACCAAACACCCGTTTTTATTTTACAGTTCAGATGTATGTAATCTGATATTTTTCTACAAATTTATGCATGTTTAAAATACTAACTCAAAAACCTAATTTTTTGGTTCAAATTCGGACATATTATCATTTATCAATCATAGAGCGGAAATTTAAAAATACTCGACCATGAACTCATATAAAAATATCGTTAAAATTTTCTGTGATCACAATGATTATACAATATTTAAAAAAAATCATGAATCTGCCAAGCCCTTGGGCCATTGGTCTACTCTGGAAGGATGTGGTTCATATTTATTGGACTAGTGATCAGTAGTTGTAACCTCAATTAATAAGTCAAAAAAATAAATAACCCTCTGATACATAAATTTAATCCCATTCCATACATATTCTGGTAATCTTTCAAAAATTTATAGTAATCCAACATATGTTTTGATGTGAAAATACTACATCAGAAATTATAAATATATACCTTACAGAATTGGCAAAATAACCAGACAAAACTCAAATTTAATCTCATATTCATACATGGCCCAATCCTTTACTTTGGGTTCTCCCAAGCTTAAAAATTAATTTAATGTTAATTAACATGGGGATGGGTTACTGAATTTTTGATGATTTGTTTGGAAATTAATTGAATTTTTTGGATTTTTTTCATGGAAGAAATGAATTTTTTAATGGAAAATGCATATAATTATCAGGAAATTAGAAGATTACGGTAATTTCAAAAGTAAGTGGTAGAATTCTTAAAATTTCCTACGGTCTTCATTAAAGAAATTTGGAGAATTGAGAATCGGAGGGGTATATCTCCAATTTTTTATAGGCCTCGTCGGTTTGCGCGCGCAAAAAAGGGTAGTTTTGTGCAAAATGCCAAGAAATCTAAATAGTAGTTTTTATGACAGTCATCCATCACGTTGGCGTGGCGAAATCTTGACCGACAGAAAGCTTAAAAAATATTGATTTTTATATGTATTTTCAATCCGTTTTTAACTTTTTTAAAAATTCATCACGACCGTCATCCGTGACGGTCCTTCCATCAGATCACGCGTCTGAGGCATCCATCACCATCACGTCGTCGTCATGAACAATCAGTCATCCGTCACCTTAACCGTCACGGACACCTGAGTCCATCACCGTCACATCATCCATCACGTTTCTGTCATGAGGACATGTGACATGACGGACGACGCCTGCCAATCCCTAGTTGAAGGTGGTGTGGCTGACAATGACATGAGTGATAGTGGTGTGGGCAGACGTGGTAAGAACGATGGAGGCCTTGATGCAGAAGTAGTAGGGTGAGCTCAGTGGAGTGGGGCTGCGAGGGTGGTGGCACGAGGATGCAAGGGTGGTGGTGCGAACGGAGCAATGGCGCGAGCGTGGAGGTGGTACAAATGCAATTGTGGTGCGAGCATAGTGGCAGCTCAAGCGTATTGTGAGGGCGACAGAGCAAGGGTAGTAGTTATGCCGGAATCTTGATTTCAGATAATTCAAGGGACATGTCAAGCGCAAGAGGTTTCCTTCATTTTTTTTAACAAAATATGCATATTTTTCTATCTGTGCATGTTGGAGCACACGGCAGCACTCCACCTCTTGACATAAAACTCCACCTCAAGAGGAGACAACCCAAACTTTGACACACCGTCATCATTAATGACAGGTCAATGATCAAACTTTTATTTATTATTTATGTTAACACTAGGGCTTTTCTAGGTTGTTTTTTTAGAAATAAAAGTCCATCGTTGTAGTTTGGCACCGGCAATGGCATGGGGGCGTGGAGTGGTAGTTGTCCCCCTCCCCTAGGCAACGTTGGTGAATGGCGGTGGTGGCAAGGGGAGGATGACATGGTTGTCTTTGAGAAGGTATTATGCTCTTCCAAAAACAACCACCAAAGAAAAAACCCTAGTTCCACCAATAATTGTAAAGAAAGTCACAGTTGTTGGCCTAGTGTTGATGATGATAACATGCTGTGGCTCAGGTCATCTCCTCATCATGGAGGGGTGGATAGTGGTTGCACACTCCACCATTCTCTCCCTTTCTCCCTTCAACTCTCTATCTGAATATTCGTATATTTTTCCATCTCAGTCACCTCTAGCCGGACACTATCTCATTCTTTATTCTTTCTTTCACATTCTTTCTCTTTGCGCGGTTCTCTCTCTCTCTCTCTCTCCTTTTCTGGGTCTCCAAACTCACAGCCCCTTTTAGTCTCCCAATCTTCCTCCTCTCCATCTCTCCATCTATATCTCTCAAGCTCTCTCTCTGTGATCTTTCTCAGTTTGCTTTTTTCTTTATGCGTCTCTTCCAATGTCTACCATCCTCTCAATCTATCTCTATTTTAATCTTACGGTCACAATCTCTCTCTAAACTCTCGGTTTATATCCTTTTGTTTATCCGTCCATTATTCTCTCTTTGTTTATTTGTCCAGCTTTCTAGCTCTTTCAGCCTATCTCTCAGTGTTTTGTTCGCTCCATTCATCCATCTCTCTCTCGGTGGGTCTTTACTTTCTCGCTCTTTTTTTCCTCTCTCTCTCTCTATGTCTCAAGCAGTGCTTTATTCTCTCAAACTCCTTGTATGTCTCTGGCTCTAGGTCTCTCACTTAGTCTCAATGTCTCTCTCTCTCTCACCATGTGTTGATGGTGTCTCATTCTCTCTCTAAAATGATGGCATGAGGAACAAAAATAATGACACATTATTGTGATGAATAGTATCAACAGTTTGTTCTGCAAAAAAATGGAACCAACGGTGGCAGTTGGTTCCAGTAAAACCGTTCCCAATCTGTTTCCTAATTATGCACCAGGTTCCACTATAAACTTGTTGGAAACAATCTTGGAGATTTAGATTTTTAATGGTTTCCTTTTCTAATGGTTTATTTTCTTCGAAATCATATATTTTTATTCTTTCATGAATATTGCCTATTACTCTTTCATTCTATCCTCTATTTAAGAGGCTTTAAGGGTCATGCTCTTATCAAGCCTAAGATTTTTCTTCTTCTTTGAATATAAGTTCTTGTGTTCTTGTCTTCTCCTCTCCAAAATATTCTCTTCTTAAATTTCCAAATGTAGAGGTGTCTACATTTGGTTTCACAGCCTCTGTTCTGTTTGAATATCGATTCGACAAAATTCTGCCGCAATGTGGAGAATCGCATCATAAGACCTTCCCATCAATACTCCACGCGGGTTGGTGGAGCCAACTCATTTTGGGATATTTACAATCGTCATCAAGCACAACTGTCAAGTGTGAGCTACGAGGATGAGTCTTCTTCTCGAAGGTATGAATCTTTGGGATGTTGTGGAGGCCAAAAAAATGCAGTTAAGAAGACATACCATCAGGTTATGTTGGTCATGTAGAATGCAGTCTAAGACAAGATTAGTTGTCAATTGGACGTGGAGAAGATGGCCAAGCATACATGGAAAAGTCTCATGACCATGAACGGTGGAGTTTTATGTCTTTGCAAGGCCAAGGTTCAATCGCTCAAGAGAAAATTTAAGGCTCTCTCCATAGGGAACGAAGAACCATTGTTATAATATGTGAGGAAACTTTCTCAAATAGTCGCGGTAATGAGGAGCTTAGGAGAGAAAATCCCTGAATTTGACTCTCTTACTTCCGTGATCAAGAAATTTCAGGATTTGGATGCTCTCACCTCGATGAAGCCATATCATCTTTGAAAATCCATGAAGAAAAACTAAAAGATCGTCAAATCAGAAGAGAGGAGAAAGCTCCTCAAGCTAAACCTCTTAAACCCAAGAAAAAATGAAGACAACTCAAGAAGAGGCCGAGGAAAAGGTCGTGGCAAAAGTGCAGATCACAAGAGTGAAGATGAAGATGAGGATAAATCAAAAGTACAATACTTTAATTTTGATAAATTTCATCATTATGTTAATGAATGCCGCAAGGACAAGAAGGGCAAGAAAGTGGTGATAACACAACTTGCCGAAGAAGAGGAAGGAGATACTTTCCTGATGATGACTGAAGTAGAAGAGCAAAAGGAGATTCTACTCCAAGGAGTCTTCAAGACCGAGTTGAAGGATGGGTTTTGATATCTTGACATGGGTGCAAGCAGTCATATGACAGGCAAAAGATGCCTTTTCTATGAGATTGATGACACATATGTTGGCATTGTCAGATTTGGAGATAACATGAGGATTGATATTAGAGGACAAGGGAACATCCTCTTGAATTCCCAAGATGGCAAATCGATGTCCCTCAAAAATTATCTCTACACACCAAAGTTGAAGGATAATATCTTAAGTCTCATGCGATTGGATGAGCGAGGCTATAAGATGATGTTAGAGAATGTTAACTATTCATGAAAGGATTGGAAGACTTTTGCCCAAGGTGAATAAAAGTGTAGGGAGACTTTACTCATTGAAGCTTAATGTGGTTCAAAGCTTTTGTCAAACAAGGGATGCTGTTACTTGGACTTGGCATCTTTTGGATGGGCTGCAAGAAATACACCATATGAAGCTTGGATGGCCTTCAAGCCTCGAGTTGATCACTTGAGGATTTTTGGGTCAATTGCACACATGAAGATCGTGGGTGTCAGCCTGAAAAAGCTAGAGGATCAATCAAAACCCATGATTTTTATTGGGTATGAAAAAGGAAGCGAGGGTTATAGAGCATATGACCCAATACCTAGATGCATTACTCTTTCAAGATATGTTATCTTATAAGAGAATAGCCAATGGAATTGGGGGAATTCTAAGGAAGAAGAAATTTCAGGTACTTTTAATTTACCTATTTTTTCTGATTTCAGAGTTGATCAAGTAAAAAATGAAGATGAGTCATATTCAACCCAAGTAGTAGAAGAGGAAGGTGGTGAAGTTGAAAGGACTGAAATTCAACAGCCAACGGGAGAGTGGACCAAGAAGGGAAAATACTCTTCAGCAAGTTTATGCAGAAACTCACCAAGTTGACAACAATGTTGAGGAGGTGTGTCAACTCTCAGAAGAAGAACCTAAGACTTTCAATGGAAGCCATAGAAAATGAAGTCTGGAAGAAGACCATGGATAAAGAACTTGAATCAATAAAGACAAATGGAACTTGGACATTAGTCCTCCCTCCACCAAATTGCAAGCCCATTGGGCTCAAATGGACCTTAAAGGTAAAAAAGAACCCACGAGGAGAAATTTTGAGACATACGACAAGGCTGGTGGCCAAAGCATACGCTCAAAGATATGGGATTGACTTTAATGAACTCTTTGCTCCAGTAGCTCGACTCGAGCCGATTAGAGTCATTTGGACATGAAATTGATATTCCTTAATGGAAAATTTGAAGAAGAAATATATGTGAGGCAACTAGATGGGCATGAGATGTAAGGAAAAGAGAAGATGGTTTATAGGCTGGGTAAGGCTCTATATGCCATTAAGTAGGCACCAAGAGCATGGTATTTGATAAGCCTAAAAATGCGTGGAAATATGTCGTTGATTTGATGTTTAGACTTATACAATAAAATTTATAAAATACCCTTAATCACTAAATATAGAATATAGGGAAAGCAAGGGGTCAAACCACAGGGAGGCAATAAGTAAGAATTTTTATCCAAATTTAATATATTAATTCAAAGATGAATTACTTTTGCAATTAATAAACCTTAATTATGCTTAGTAATGTTTTAAGTAATCAAAATCAAGCAAAAACTTAATTTTGATTATAAATATTTTGGTCAAAAAGCTCAAGATAGAATTATTTCAATTATAAGATCAGATTAATTCGTATTATTAATTTCCCAATTATTATAAAATTTTAAAACAAGAAAGAGATTTTTAAATTGGAGTTCAAAATGAATGATTTTTCAAATCAAATTTTGTTTTTAGGTTTTTTATATATTACATTGAATTTCTATCGAAATCTAGAGAGATAAACTAGACAAATTAACCTAGAGAGAGAAAGTGAAGAATTTGAAGAAAAGATGAAATCCGACCCTAAATTAAAAATCTAATGATGCAGAAATGTTCAAAATTGATATAGAATTAGAGATAATTTCATTCAAAACCACTTCAAGGGCATGTACAGTTCGCCCAAGCTTGGCGTTTTAGAATTGTTCAAGAAGAAGATTGAAATACAAATCAGAAACTTACAAATTTGAGTGCAGAATCAAGAACTGTCACTTCTAAAGCAACTCTTGTGTCCTTCCTGGCCAAATCCTTGGAGAGAGCTTCAAAAAGTAATTTTCGCCCATTTCCAGACCTCCATTTAAAGATCCAAATGTCTGGATTGTAGAGGGAGAAAAGATGACATGCCCTCAAAATTTCAGCTCAATCGGATGGTTAGATCTCAAGATATCGTCATTTTACTGGCGCTTAATCTCCACCATTGGATTAATTTATCTCTCCTCCAAGAAGCTTGGAAATGGCGCTTTCTGATTGGTTCCGCATGATTTTTCTCGTTTTCTGCCTTCTCGGATCACGTTCTGACACGTGATTGTCCTCGACATCGGCGCGCAATCATTGGGTGTTTGAATCCCTTTTGAATGGGCAGAAACAAGCCACTTTGCCCTTCTTTTATTTAATTTTTCTAGAAAACAGAAAAGGACAAAGTTAGCCGCAATAGTTGATTTTTTCTACCCACGTGTCGGTTGCCGCGTGCATTAAATGCACGCGGCTAATCGATAGCGGTTTGATGATTAAAATCACGGCACAATGATTGATTTTTTTACACTTACGTGCGCCAGTTGCCGCGTGTATTTAATGCACGCGGCAAATCTACGCCGAATGCACGCTGTTTCACGTGTCGGTTAGTGCGTACATTAAATGTACGCGCTAACGACTAAGATAATTTTTTTTTTTATCTTTCCTTTTGTCTCCTTCCGCGCCATATATGAGCTATAATGAGCCAATAATGCTCATTTTCTCTCTCTCTCTCTCTCTCTATTCTTATTTAAATAAAATACATCCATTTATTCGCCCGAATTTCTGGCGAATGATGCGGATACCCCTTGATAAATATATAAATATATTATAAAATGCCAAATAAATTAAATATGTATTATTTAAATATATAAAACTATGGGAAAATTCCATAAAAATTAGGAAAGCCCTTACCAACCTTTAGCCAAGTATTTAAGGCCCTGTAAAAAATATTTCTCAACTGAAATGAGGTTAAATTCCATGTAAAAAATGATAAAAAATCAGAAATAATAGTAAAATCAAAGTGTAGGTGATTTATGTTCATTTTTATATGATAACATGCAGATATAGTCATTAAAACACATAAATATAATGTAAAATTCATTAATTAGTCATGTTAATTTGCAATTTATCAGTATTCTAAAGTGGACAAGAGTTTGACTTCTGTTGGTCTAGTCAAACGCTCAAATGAACTAGCGATCTATTTCAAACACACCAAGCTTCACATTAGTGTTGGCGTTAATGTGGTTGAGAATTCAAGCGCAAGAGGATGGAGTTGTTTGAAAGGACTGGTCTTGGGTTGCTCAACTCATATCTTGGAGTTGAAGTAACTCGGATAGGAAATTCCAATCCTTCTTTTACTCCAATTGAGGAGAGGCCTAAGTTTGATCATCATGGGAAGTTGGTGAACCCAAATTAGGCCTGACCTAATGTTGATGGTGGGTTTTCTAATCCATTTCATGGAAAACCCACCACTGAACATTTTCAACCTGCCAAGCGTGCACTGAGGTACATCAAAGAAATTATACATTTTGGGTTGACTTAGAGGAATTTTTTGATCTGGTTGGCTTCAGTGATAATGACTATGCTGGAGACTATGAGTACTGGAAGAGCACCTATGGGTGTGTATTCTTTCTCAGCCAAAATGTGGTGACTAGGAGCTCTAAAAAGCTGACGATTGTATCACTCTTTTCATGTGAGGCTGAATACATTGCCCTCACAGCTGCCACGTGCCAAGGTATATGGTTGGCCAGTCTCATCAAAAAATTGGTCTAGGTGCAGCTCAAGCCATTAAAGATTTTTGTTGATAACATGCCAAAAGTCATACTTGTAATAAATCCAGTCGTTCACAATCTGTAAACATATTAACGTACGGTATCATTATGTTAGAGAATGATAACATGCATTTATAATAGCTTAATCTAACCATATTTACATGTTTATTTGCATTAAATTAATTATATTTGCATGACACCAAGCTTAAAATGATTAAATTTTATATAGAATGATATTCTGAATTGTCTGCATTTTGATGTATTTGTTGAAATTTTTTCTTACTTCAAATTCTGAAAGAAATAATTTTTTTAGTCAAAATATAATGGCAGCCAACCACGAATTAGGATAATGATTGGTGACAACCAATCATTTAACTAAACTGTTATGTCATCGTAATTAGTGATGCCATAATCTCATTTAATGGCTAAAAAATATTCCTTTTGTTTTCTCAAGCACATGGTGACATGGAAGAATTGAAAGAATTATCTTTTTTCCACTCTAAATGCGCTACCTGGACGAGGCAAAGATGAATTAAAAAATAAAAATATTTCCTTCTCTCCTTAGACTAGACAACTATTATGGCGCCCGTTGAGCTGTCACGCGACACGTGGCGCATGCGCGTACACACAGCGTGCACACGTCTGATTATCATTGGATAAAAAGAGAAAATGACTGACATGGTGTGCGCTGATGCGCTGCCACATCAGCTCCATACTAAATATTAAATAATATATTTAAATAATATGTTATGAGTCTTCTATTTTGTCTTTTTTCTCTAGGGTGAGAAGTGGCACGACGAGAGACGTCGATTTCAGATGATGGGAAAGAATCTTTGCCATTGATTGCATTAAATGCTGGTAAGAGATAAAACCCTAACCAAACGATGTGACGGTGCTGACAAGGATGATGAGAGATAAATATTCAGTTTGATGTTCTACGATCAAACTTCTAGGCTTGATATCCTACGATCCCGAACTCATATTGAGCTGAAATTTTAAGGGTAGCTTTGTCTTTATGTCCTCTATCCATCCATATGAAAGTGAAGTTTTGGAGGTCCATCATTTATTTCTTGGTGTCTCTAGTTCTTGGAGAGGTTCAACGGAGAAGTGGGGAGGTTGATCAGTATTAGGAAGATGCCATGATTCCGGCGGAATATGGGGATCTAACACTAGCATCTTGCCTTACATTGAATCTTCTTCAACACACTTCGGTAGTTTAACTATCTTAATTATCCATCATCTTCATCCATTACTATCTCTTATCCACCTCAATCCTCACCTGTCATCATCCCTATCTATCCTCATCTATCATTCATTTCATGTGTCCCCTACATCGTGTCGCTCTCTCATCGTTCTATAGCATTATTACTATCCATATCAATATGCCTGCAGAATGACATTATCGGTCTTGGTATCGATTTTTTGCAAAAATGTAAACCTATACCTAAACTTTGGGACCTTCTAGGTTCTGTCAAAGATCTGTTTGGGTTCAGTAAAACCTATAGTTTGGTCATGAATACCAACCAAAAATCAAGATCAAAGTTTAAAAATCAAAGTCAAAATTTAGGTCAAATGATTAATTAAAAAAGTGAATCAATCAATTTTAGTATGTAATTAAAACCATTTCAGTATTGATTCATCACATAATCAAATGAAAATTCGGTAAGAATTTCTGTTTCAAAGCTTTTCAAGGAAAATATGCTATAGAAAAATAAGTTATCAAATTGTTATATATGCTAAGTTTTTGTTCTAAGGGATGCCACCACACGTGGCTTGCTCCTATGTTTCCTTGCTTTGATTCAAATCTGCTATTACATAGTTTAGAGCCATGTATCATGATCTATATCTCAACCTACAAAATTATACAAAAGCATCATAATCCATGAGTAAGAGGACACAAATCAGAAAATATTTTTTTGAAAATATAAGAATGCCACCTGAAACAAATAAAAATATAACTCATTTGAGTTCCTCGACATCATCATTTGCTTCAGATTCCATTATCTCATCATCCACGTGGCCGTCATGAGCCCAACATTTCATAGTCTTCAGAATGTATATTGTTTCTAATGATAACCTTCCTCTTTTACAAGTCACAATTCCTTGCCCTGTTGAAAAAATATGTTTGGATGGAGCACTTGATGTGCAGATTGTTAAGAAATATTTTGAAAGGATAGCAAGTTGTGGGTATTTTTAAATCCAATATGATGCCACCATTCAAGTGAATCATCCTTACTACAAATGCGAAGTTCACTTAGATAACCATCTACTTCATCTCTAGAACATATTGGTACCAATGCAGTGTTTGTTTGCTCTGGTTTCATCAATGCAATAATTAGATTTAATTGTTTGGGACTTGGAACAGGTCTATCTTCAATAACTGAAGTCACTTGCTATCAATAAAGTAGATGTAATTTCAAGCAACATAAGTACATATTCAATGATAGAATTTTGCTCACATATTTGAATAAACCCGAACTTCATTGTTGGGTCCATCATTGTAGCAATATATAGCATGGGCTTAGTCTTTGAGATAACCTCATACTCTAATAATTTACCATTCATGGCAACATATGAACTTTTAAGTGACCTTAATTGTTCAAAGCGTAGGGGTCCCTTACATCACTTTGAAGAGGGTTGTCTAGACCTTCAATTGATGCTTGCTGTTTTCTTGAAAGAAATTCATAAGCTCTCAAAAGCGCTGGTGATTTAACATACTTGGACTTTGAAATAACCTCAGTTATGTCATGAACAGCTTCAAGTTCACCTGAAAAAAACTTCAGTAGATCCCACTCTTCATCAGTGATGGAAAAGTTCATTTTATTGGTTTTGAGATAGGCACCCTCCATCTTCTCTAATACTTTTATTTTCTCCCAGGCTGCTTCAATCACATCATATGTTGAATTCCACCCTGTAGGAACATCTTCAATGAGTAAATTACAGTTTTCCATGCCCCATTTCTCACATATATTTTGATAGTGGTAAAGTCGTTGCGGTGAAGCTCCAAATTGAATGATTAGTTTTCAAAGTCTATAGAGAATATCTTTGAATGATCTTGGAATGTTTTCTTCAATTTTAGTTTTATGTTGCTCAATACCCTCTCCAATTATATTTTTGGCCCCTACATGTCAATCAAAAAAATTATTCTTACACATTTTTAAAAAATAACTTTCAAAAATCAATGAAATAGAAGTTTTATTATAATTAAATGCCCAGTTCCTTCAAGCGTCGCTGCACAGATAAGTTCAAAAAATGGGCCATACATGGCGCATGGTGTTGCTTATTGAACTTGGAGCCAATATCTTTCAGTAGAATTTCTAAGGTTGCAACCATTGTACTGTCATTACTAGCATTGTCTGTTGTGATGGCAAGTACCTATAAAAGAAGGAAAATATTGTTAATTATTTAGTGATTTGGAGGAAAAAGCTAATAAAACATCAATCACCTTGTGAGTTAACTTGTAATCTTTCAAAACTAAGTGCAATATGTGTGCCAAGTATGAGCCTGCATGTGATCCAATTAGTTGCTTTACTCTGAGAACTCGTTCACAGAGCTTCCATTCCTCACCGATCCAATGAGCTGTCATCCCAAAAATAGCCGCGCAGTTGGTGGAAGTCCAAGTGTCCAGTGCAAGTGAGACCTTTTCAATCGGGCTAAGATCCTCTTTAAATTGTGATTTCTCTTCTTCTAATCTTTCTTCCGCTACACGTCATATTGTATTGATACTTGAAAGCTTCAAATTACATTGTGCAAAGTACTGACACATTTTTTTGATTTTTGGATGTTCAATGATCGAGAACGTCATAGTAGTACTAATGATGAGATATAATAGTTTTGCTTTTGTTTGCTCTGGTGTTCTACCTTTCAATTCTGTTGTTGTGTGAAAATACTCTGATACATGTTTCTGACTAGATGAAGGCTTAACTTGCCGATGAACTACAATATGAAACTTTTTCAAGTGTATCCACAACCTCATAGTGCTACATGTCTTATCCTTTTTCACAATCAACTCCTTTGACTTACAAAGCTTGCATTGATAATCTCCATTAATCTTTTTTATGTAGTATTTCAAGATAGTTCCAATTTTTTAGAATTCTCATCATCATTCATTGGCAAAATAGTTCCAATTTTTGCATGATTAGATGGGATGTATGTAATGAAAAATAATATCAACATTCAATACTAATAAAATTAAATAAATAAAAATATGGGATATACCTTGTCTCCACTTGAATCCATGGACAAAATTGAGTGATATTGTGAAGGACGGGCAACAAGAGGTTGTGACAAGAGATATAACGATGACGACATTGATGGCGATACTATTGCGAGCATCGACAACACAGTAATGGAGGCGGCAACAGTGAGCAATGACCTGTGTAAGATTCTCTATTAATATCCATAAAAGTGGGAAACTGTTTCCTCTCGGATTTTCAATTTAGTAAATTTATATTTATATGATTATATAATTAACTCATTTAACTCCATGAAAGTGGAGTGGCGTAGTCGGTTGAAGGGTGTGTACGCTTGGAGGGAAAAGACTAGTGTTCAAAGCCTGGTTCTAGCAGATAATGTTTATATTTTTTAGTCCTTTTTCAGTTTGGTTTTTGTCTGGTTTGCAGTCCAGACCAAAACCAGTACCAAAATTTTGGTAAAACTGTGAAACCCAAACCGAACGGTATCGATTCTGTCTAGTTTTACCAAAAGTTGGTAAAGAATGGTGAAACTTAAATATACCTTGCACCCTCTTCTTTGTTCCTTCTCATCTCTCCATCCTCGTGTAGCTTAAACCCTAACTAATAAAAGCCTAATTAACCATCTCTTATCAGGCACCTTGAACCTCTCATCTTAATCAAAGAGCCATAGTTCGTGTATCTTCTTAAATTCCACTAACCTCTATTGTAACCATATATTCATCTATTACTACCATGTACATTATACATAACTCTTCTCATCTTAGTGACTTCACCCAATTGAGAGTGTTCCTTCCATAACATACGGTTCCTGTGGAGACGACCCTTACTCGTCACTGCTAACTAAATTAATTACGAGTAAAGTTTTTTAAATTTTATGGATTAAATTCAAATTCCCAGTGACATAATTTCATCCCCAATTTTGAGTTTTTAAGAGAACACATGGAGGAGAAGAAGATAGTGCTTGAGCATGTAGAAACATAAGAGAAAAATGCAGATATTGTCACAAAATCACTAGGGAGAGTGAATTTTGTCAAACTAAGAGGCAAATCCGTGTCTTTGACTTTGTAAATCAAATCCAAGCTTGAGGGGTGATTGTTGGAAACAATCCTTTTCAAGATTTATGTTTTTAATGGTTTACTTTTCTGATGATTTATTGTCCTTGAAATCATGTTTGTTTCCTCTTTCATGGATATTGCCTATTACTCTCTCATTATATCCTCTATTTAAGAGGCGGTAAGGGGCATGCTCTAAACAAGCCTAAGATCTTCCTTCTTCTTTAAATAAAAGTCTAAAAAAATAAAAACAAGAAGGAGAAGTATGAGGATGATCAGATGAAGAAGAAGGAGAAACCGAAGGATGGGAGATGTTGGGTATGCTGATGCTTGCCCACCATCTTTGGCCTCTAGAGGATCTCCATTTCCAACTTTTTTGAATCAGGGAGGTCATAGTTCACCATATCCAGCATCTCCCCTACTTTGACACGCACTTGCGTTTCATAAAGAGAAAGATAGTCTCTCTCTCTATCGGTCACTCCATCTGTTCTTCTTTCTCTCTCTCTTTGGCTCCCACTAGATCTGTTCACCCTCTCAGCTTCTTTCAGTCTCTCTATATTCCCACTTGATCTTTCTTTTTGGGTCTCTCTCAGCCTCTCTCTCTCCATCTTGATCCTTCTCTTTCTCCCTCTTTCTCTTACTATCTCTTGCTCACCTTCGCACACGTATTATTGACATCATTCTATGCAGATAACGTCCATTATATATAGTTCATAATAAAAAAATAAGTGTTACACTTATTTTAGTGCAACATTCTATTTTATGCATTATCATGCTAATTGGTGTTGGCTAATAGGTGAAAACTCAAAACTTATTATAGTCGTTCAGATTTGGTATAGGTTACCTTAGAACTAGTTTTAATATGATGGCTTTGGAAATGGTAATATGCATGTAGAAAGTAGATTTGGGAAACTATGATCTTTTCCTCTGACCAGTTTGATAGGAAATTAAAATAACATCTTGAATTGTCTTTCTTAGATAATTGAAATCTTATTTAGTTGATTTTAAATTAATTTATTAAAAAGATAATTGAATTTTAATATATATGAAAGATTGTTATACTTGGATCAGCTAAGCAATATCCTATTCATGAATTTATCCTAAAACACACAAATTATTTACATTAAATTTATTTGACTAACTAAATTTAAGTACAAAGTGCCATGGATTAAAAATAAACTTTCATTTAGAAGCTATACTGTATTGAAATATGCATTTTGTATAAGTAAATGTTTAAAACTTATAAGGCCTTAAATTATGTTATTTAACATTTGGATATTTGTGCGTAGTTTAAAAACTGTCAAATAACTTCCTTCCTCACTAATGTTCATATCAATTTAGATATTTTTCATCACACTATATGTGTAAGTAATCATCTATAATTAAAAAAAATCTTATTTTTCGCAGAGACCATTTAACATAGAAGTTTGATCGCTCTTGCTCCTTGCCCTCTTCCTTGCTCTCTCTTCATCTCTCATGCTCTGTGGTAACTTCTCTATCTCTCCTTTGTCCCGTCTCTTTATATTCTCTCTTTCCCTTTGTGCCCTCCCTTGATTTCTTGCTCTTACTTTCTCTATCTCGCTCTTGTTTGCTCCATCCCTCTTTCGTTCACTCTTTTTATTGCTCTGTATTTTTTTCTGTCTTTGGAGGGAGAGAGACAGTGGAACAAAGTGACTGAAGGTGTGATAGAGAGAAAGGGATATAGATAGAGACAATCAGAGAATGAGAGAGATCAAGAGAGAGCAGGAGAGAGAAATATAGACACATACTATGGTCAACGTTGTTCCCCTAATTCTCCACATCTTGGTCATTGATGGTCTTTGTCCCCATCATCAAAAGCCATCATACTTTTGTTCATGACTCATATCCCATTATCCCCATAGTAACAATTGAGCTTTAGTATTTACTGATCTGTTAAGCTCAAAACTTTAGTCTCATTTATTTTATAACGTTGATATGCTTGTTTTCACTTCAACATTCACTATAGGTGTTCATGAACCAGAAATTAGGGTTAAATATGTCATCTAAGGCTTATGCTAAATTGAACAGGATTTATAATTTTTCTTACGAGCATAAGGGTGAGTAAGGGTTGAATTTAAAGGAAAAAAGTATTGAGTGAGTGAGTTTTATCTTTAATTTCTATTTATTTGGATTTTCATATTTTTTAGGAAGTAAATCTAATTTAATGAAATCATACAAGTGAAAAGGAATTCAAAATAGTTATAAGAAGGCAAAAATATGGTGAATGGATAGAGGGAAAGATGAAATAGGCTTAAAATTGCTCCTCAAATTTTCATATTTTTTTTTGCTAGATATCATCATTTCAATTCAGAGCAATCTAAGCCATTTGATTTTCTCTCTTCCGCTATCTGTGTGATGGATTGCCAGAATGGCACACACTTCTAGGAGCATAAAAGGTCAACACATTCATTCAAAATATTTAAATAAAGTCAAAATTATATTTTCTATGTTATAAAATTATTTTCTTTATGATTTAAAATCATATAATTCGATCAAAATATCATAAAATCTATTAAAATCAGGATGCCATTTCAAAAGTAAAATAAACACTTGCAAAATTTTAAGAAAATCTAAATTTATATTTCTGAGTTTTAAAAATATTTTCTTTGTTAAACATATGTCAAAAAATTATCTTAAAATACCCTAAAATATAAAATAATTTTAACCCCCTTCTAAAATGTAATAAATCATTTTTAACATTAATATTATGTATTTAGGATATTTTTATGAGAATAAATAAATATGAAAATTATCACTTTATTTGTGAATACCAGTCCCATGCCAAAATATCACAAGTACCACCTCGTCCCAAGGAAAACTATAACTTAAATACTTTGTATCCAGCATTAATTTAGAACCACATGCATCTAAAGCACCTTTACTGAAATCAAGGTAGATGTATGCAAACAGAGACAATTACCGTGATGAAATAATAAATCTCCAGGATCCATCATTAAGAAGAGTGAATTACTACTATCATCAACAATATTCAATTAACATGTAAGCATTTAATTTTAGTGACATTAAACACAGGGCCAATCATTGATAACAAGAGTACATCTAAACCATATGAATTATTACCATGAGAGGACTATATCCATTGATAAAATACTGTATCAATTAAGATTTTTTTCTGGATTACCAAAGGAAAGTATAACATCATTATGAACATAAAGGTTTAAAGTATGGAGTCCTAAACAAAATCTGGCCCAACTCAAATGATATATGATTTCTTATTTATGGGCTTAGTCCCATATCTCTTATCACTAGAGAGATGAGGCTAATGTGAAATATTAACCATAAAAAATATCAGTTGAACCAATCAAAAAATACTAGCTACAGAACCTATCAGCTAAAGAGGAATCCGTCCAGTTTTATTGGCCATTTATCCCACCTTCCACATTTTATCAAGTGTTTATACAAGAGAAAACAATAGTCATAAATAATTGTGAAAGAGAGTATGCTTCCAAATGGGGATACGAGAATCCTTGCTACTTTTTTTCTTTCCCTTAACCTTAATTGAAGAAATAATTAGAAAATAAAACAGCCAATACAAAAATGAGTAATAACCCTCAGTATAAAGCAGTCAAATTTAACTGAACATTTTGTTCATTGGATTTGATTGTGTCATAGATGTATAATTTGGATTGACTGCAT
Source organism: Wolffia australiana (assembly GCF_029677425.1). Classification (NCBI taxonomy): domain Eukaryota; kingdom Viridiplantae; phylum Streptophyta; class Magnoliopsida; order Alismatales; family Araceae; genus Wolffia; species Wolffia australiana. Next base: position 12,346,194 of record NC_135847.1, read on the forward strand.
TGCTGATCTTGATCCCAAAAAAGAAACAGTAGGTGTAACTACTGCATGAACAGCCAACCATAGCATTGAAAAAAAATTGGATAGGTTCATCAAGTTGTTCCAAAGAATCAAAACATCTAGTAATTAATGGAACCCTTGTTTGTTGTCCCTAGCATGTTCATTTAGCTGAGGACTTACAAACACATCGTAAGCGCAACCCACATTAAAAGGTGGAGTTATAGTTATACTATGAATTATCCAATATAAATATTGGTATTTGATTCCTGACATGTTCAGCTGCACTTAATCTTGTGCAGTAAAAAAGGGGAATTGATTCTATAGAATATGGGACATTCCGAAGGTGTATTTAGACTTTATTAAATCAGTAGACCTATCCTTCATTTGATACATCGATAAATCAAAGAACAGTATTAAAAACAGACCTAGTTGAATTTTACCATATTTTTTATTGTTGCTTGTCTATGTGTATGTTATTCCACACAATAAAATTAAAATTCACATGTTTATCTCTGAGTCTAAAGAATGAAAGTTTTTATTTCTAGGATAATCATATAAATTCCTCATTTTAATAAATTTTGAATAAGTGGTTTCTGTTTCAAATATAGTTATTAATTAAATATTTTATGGATATTGATACAATACAATAAATCCAAAATCCATTTCTGAATTTTTTTTTGCTTTATTTTAAATTTATATAATTTTAAAAAGTGGTTGCGGCATACAATAGACTATGATAAAATAAGATATGGATGTTAATGAGCATAAAAATTAAAACTATAGTTCTAGAAATATAAATTTTTAATGGATCCTTTAGTTGAGCTAAAGGAAAGGTTCCTTTTCAACTGAACCTCAATATATTTAGAATCCAATGATCCAACTACCTAATTAGACATGTAAAAAACTGTAGAATCTCAAAAGATATTCTAGTAGAAATACCGAAAGTTTAACTTGATCTACACCCCCCAAAATAAAATAAAATTAAATTTTTTATACTAATTATTTTCATCATATACCTTTTTTGTTTTCTTATTGAGATTTTTATTCATTAAAATATAATCAATTTATTGCATTTTTTATTGGAAATTTTTAATGAGTTAAAGTAGTAAATATATTAATTTGGATACATTAAATTAAATAATTTTTATCTCTATGTCATAATATTTTTTCTAGAATTTTTTATAATAACTGATGAATAAATAATTTTTAATTTGAGTTAATTCTATTACAATCTATTTTTTGTTGCATCTTGCAGAAAATAGAAACTTAATTATTTTTTATTGGCATTTTTTCATATTTTATGAGTATATGTAGGAATAGAATATAATCTTTTTTGTGTTTCATGCTTACTATAACTAGTTATTTCAGTCTTATGTTGGCTGTTTCAACTATAAGCTTAGCGCTTTTCATTGATTAGAACAAAATATGTCTTAATTGAAATTTACTTAGTCAAGAATATAAAACTACAAATAGTTCTATCAGATTTCAAGTATTCTAAGGTGCTTCTCTATGTCAAATTCCAAAGAGGGTAATTGAGATTCACGTATAATACAGATTAATATTTTGGAATAACTTTTACATCTCCTTTTTCCTTTAGTCAAACCAAAAATAAATAAAAATGATTAAATTTCTCCTATTTGCAATTGTGTTAGGTCTAATTCCTATTAATTTGTCAATATTATTTTTAATGGCTATTTACATTACAGATGGGGCGATCAGCTGGACCTTTGATTAATCAAATCCAATTTACAACAATCTTGATTAATCTCCCATTACTGCCCATAGAAGTATTAGGTAGGGATGCCAATATTTGGATCCGACACATTTTTTACCCGAAACAAACATACTACCAAGCTATGCTGCATCCCTTTTTTAATTTTTTTACAGTGTGACTCCACGATATTACTTTATTCTTTGTCTCCTATCATAAAAATTGAATTAATTTATTCTTTGCCTGTTTATATAACTGATCACATGGTAAGTCACAAACTAAAAGAATTTGTGCTGAGTTGGAGTTTCAGAAAACATGTGAAAATGGTATTAAATATCATAATTATAATTTATGAATGATTTTTTATTTTAATTATAAATAAAATTATTTGAACTAGCAATTTGAGTATTTTCTTTCAAAATTTTAAAAAATATTATTATTTGAATAAACCTAACAAACAGGAGTTAAAATAAAAGAAAAAAATTGATTATTTTATCGTGTGTGAGGGATTCAAATATTATAATGATGAACTCAAGAGGCAAATAAGTGAAAACTATAGCTCAAAATATACTTTCAAAGTACGAAGAGTAATTGACCAAATGAGAAGACAATCTTATGAGTAATTGGTATTGGAACTGATGTCTTATCGAGCAGTTAGTTTGGTCTATTCTAAAGCAGCAAATACTAGCAATATGGGGTTGAAAAAATCAGATTCAAAAATTAGTAAGTTAACGGAGGTACGGTTCTTAAAACATTAAGAAATGGGCTTAAGGATGGGTTTTGGAATAAAACAACTGACCTGTCATATTACATCTGTTTTAAATGATAAAGCAAAAATATTTAGAGAAATAAAATATTTAGATTCATATTTAGAAATAATATTTGGAGGGAAATATAATACAAATTTCAATTATCTTTCCCTCCATATATTACTTCTAAATAAGCTACAATAAACTACAGAATCCTCATCTGGTCATCATCTATCAATAAACTACAGAATCTGATTTGGATTATGACCTGAATATAATCAATTATTTTTTCTATTTTTATACATGCAATTCACTTAAAACTTGAAGACGCCCTCATATTTTTTGTATGCAATTCTTGATACAATCTCATATTTTTCATTTTATTTCAGACCTAGTGAATAACATTTTGGATGTGCAAACCACAAGGAATGCTGACTTGTGTTGTGCCAAGTCTGAAACAAAGTGGAATATTTGTTGTCATAATCCAATTCATTTAATTAATTCAATTAATCATTATTTTAACTGGCATTCTTAAATTTTATTTTGAAATTTATTTTCCTACATTTCAAATAAGTCTGTAAAACTAATTATTCTTTGAGTAATTTTTCATTCATTTTTATTATTCTTAGGTTCTTATTTTTTCTCAAATATTTTATGTTTTATTATATTTTTATATTGAAAATTATTTCATTATTAAAATCCACTTTATTTTTTCTCAATCCCCTTTTGGACTTGAAATTTAACACTTAGTTTATATAATTTAAAATTCTAAATTCATATGTTTGTAGGAAATACTTCATAAAGTTCAAAATTTATTTATTTTAGGATGTCACATATAATGGTTCTTGAAAAGGAAATTTTATTCATGAAATTTGTAACAAATCATTTTTAGCATTTATTGGAAATTTAATATCCACAAGATGCACATGAGCCCATAATAATCATGATATATAATGAAAAATTTTAGGTGGCAGACTTTGAATAATAAAATTACAAAAAATTATCCAAAGAAGCATTAACTTATTGATTGTGATAATTTCCTCACCATGATCAGTAAGAAGCATTCAGATCATTTCCAAGAGTACTCATTACAAACAATCATCCAACGAAGGAAGAATCCACAAGAACCTCTTGATGCTATCTCATTATTGGAAGGCCCAATTTTTGTACATAGTGGTAGCCTCTTGCTTCCAGTGGCAATGCATAAATGGATAATTAAAATACATTTATATGTATGTTGTTACTATATTTTCAAGATAATTGGCAGTTTGTTCTCATTGTTTAAATTTTTTTAATGCAATTTTGTTGGCTTATAGATCTAGAAATCCTTCCATATAATTTGTAGATTCCTTTCAGCACATTATTTTCCTTCAATAAAAGGATGGCAACCTAAGATTCAGATTCATGTATGATATTGGTGAAATTTTTGATTTTGAAATTGTCTAATTCATCACGAACTGCCACAAGTACCGCTCGCATGTTCATTTCCGTACCATAATATTTTCAAAAATTAAAATGGCATCTTCTCAATGACTTCAATGAATTACTCTTCCTAAAATTCTTGATTTATCTTTGTATGCTCCATCCACTTTAAGCTTTAGGTTTCGTACTAGAGGAGTCAACCAGGTAATTAGCTTGATTCCGATTTTCCTTTTTTGTTCAATAAACAGTATTCTTCGTGTGGTCTAGAATTCTCTTGTTCGATTTGATCGGATCATCCTTCCTTTGAGAAGTTGGAGGTTGCAGTGGAGATACCTTTGATTTCTTGAAGAACTTCTAGACTCTACTTTTTAGTCCTTGAAAATCATAAAGAGCTTCTCACATTCCACATCTGCCATGGCATAAAGGTTATCCCATTACTCACTGAACTTGATTCAGAGTTAGATGTTTAACAAAGGCATACACAAAATTAAACCATTGATGTAAAATGATATCACGATGTAATCCATAAAACATGTCTTCATTGAATAAACACCAACAACAAAAAAATGACATTTAATCAATATATGTAAAAATGTTTTGATTTTAGGATTGGGAGATCACATGGACTTAGTGGGAAAATTTTAGTCCAGCATTCTCTACACATTCGTTGGTGGGTAGAGCTTTGTGAAAACCCCTCCATAGGAAGAGAGAGACTTTTATGGTGATGGCTGGAGAAAAATAATCTTTCCCCGTTGAGTTCTGTGATCATGATTCTGTAAGTGTGCACACTCACATTTCAGTATGTACTATCCATTTCTTCTGTTTAGTGTTGTAACCCTGTGCAGCATATCCCAAATGATGTAATGGTTCAAGGAAGTTGAAAAAATATACTTTGTTGAATTTTAGAGACCATAACAAGAGAGTGGGAACAAAGGGAAATGCAGAATGGGAAAAGGGTCTCTGGCGCAAGTAGAGGAATGTGTCTCCTTCGGGTGACTAGGTCTCCATGCATTGAGTTACAAGGAAAGAGGGGAAGGAAGGGAATGAGGAGAGAGAGGTTATAACTAAGAAGGGAAGCGGTCCAGATCAAGAGGAGGAGGGAGGGCCTTGAAGGTAACCTTTTCCATGCCCCCTCTTAATGGGCCCAGGCAGGTCGCTGGGCCAACTGAGGTCCATGCACCTTCCTCCTATAGACCCTCAATGGGGTCCTAACAATACTCCCCCCTTGAATATCCAAGTTATCTGCAAATTGAATGTCATGGAATTGTTCTTCAATCTTCATTGCATCTTCCCATGTCACCTCACAGGCAGGGAGCTGGAGCCACTTGATAAGTACATGTGTTGGATAATGATTGCTTATAACAAAGCAGGGTCTCTGTGTGACTTATCACTTCTTCTAACAGAGTTGGGGGAACCTGTTGGAAGGTTTCCGCTGCGCTCCCCTCCCCCCCTTCTTGAATAGCTTGGAGACATGAATCATCAGTTAGATGATGGCATGGGCGGGGAAGTTCCAATTAATATGCTACAGTCCCATCTGCTGCAGGATGTGGTAGGGACCAAAGTATCTTGGCCCCAGCTTTGCATTTGGTCGACAGGCCACAGAGCACTTGCAATAAAGTACCTTGAAATCACTTTTGGAAATTTCTGGTTTTGCTTAGTCAAGTTTATTTAAAAAAAAAAATTAATTTGAAGATTGAGGGGTCTAGTCATTAGGAAAACAAAAATTCTCTTTGAGATCTGTTTATGAAGACTCAGATCAGGGAATTGATGATAAATGTTGAAAAAAAATACCCAAAAAAGGCTACTGATTGCCTATATTCAAACAAAAAGAGGAAATCTTTTGTGAACCAATTAATAAACATAATTTTGAATATAATTCAGTGAAAAATTTTAGGAGACTCTAGATATGAAAATGAAAATAAAATATGAAAATATAGCAGAAGAGATATATCTCACTGCTGAATAAATAACCACACAATGGACTTTTATTTGTAATAAGATGTGAACGGTTTTATAAATTAAAAAAATCTTCTTTACAATGCACCAGAAAAAGACACCACCAAAATACAAATATGAGCAAATGAAGAAAATCTCCATAGTATATTGTTGGAAGATGTATGAATGAATAAGCATGAATATAAATTTTCTCATGATGCAAATGAAAGCCTGATAATTTTTTGAGATACGATTGAGAAGATAATGCTGAGTAAGAAAGTTTAGAACTTTGGGATAAAAAGGAGAAAAGGTCAAGATATTTAGAAGAGAACTGGGGGATCAGTGCTGGTCAACCACAGTACTGGGCATATAGGGGGTCAGAAGTTGCAAGGTAGAGAATAAACGAAGTATGGTAGGGGGACATCAGTTATTGTATAAAAGGAATAATAAAATTCCCCATTAACCCCAAATTTTATCCTCATTCACTCATCTTTTTATTTCTCTCAATTATAATTATTTGTATTAATATCAAGACTTAACATATACTCCATTAAATACCTTAGTTCATTTCAATGCTGCAATCCATGTCAAAATGGCCTATCTAATTGGTCCACCTTTATACCCTTTCTCCATGACAACATTCTCTCTTTTTCACATCTCTATCTCCAGTTTCTCCCCACTTGGACTTATCTACACCTTATTTTCTCCATACCTAATTCCATTAGTCCACTTTATTCCCTCTCATTTTTCTCATCTTGTCCAACAGTTTCTTCTCTCCTTCCCTGCAAAATTTTTCTAGCTCTCCAATTATACATAGAATTCGGATGGCAAATTATAAGCATTTCCCTCTCTCTTCTCTCCCTTCCCTTTTTCTCTCTATGTCTTACGTTCTTTTCTTCTCCCTCCTCATTCAGCCCCTTTCTTTGACTTTTCTCCTCTCTCTCTCACATTCTTTTCTCTCTCTCCTCACTTAGTCTTTTTTCTTTGACTTTTCTCTCATCCTCTTAACCACCCACAATTGTTGACTATTTCACCATTCTCTTTCCTCTCTAATTTTCTCTACCACCCTTCTCTCTACCACTTTCTCTTAAACCACCATTTCAAAATGACAGTTTATTTTCTTTGTACCTGAATGTTCCTTTTACTTTAAAAGGGATATGAGCCTGCTTGTATGGACACTTTTGCTTGAGAATTAATGTGAAGTTGTTTGTGATAAAAGAGTGAGTCTTTGGTGACTTTCTGGTGATAACGGCAACAGAAAGTCAAAGGAACAGCTATGACGGCTTCTCATCTTCAACATTTGTCAACTCCTCTTGGGTTCCTCATTTTCCTTTCTCCATACCTTATCATTTCCATCACTTTCCTATCATATTACCCTTGACCTCATTGAACACATCCCTTCATCGCACCACCATCATCTCCATTTAGTTCTCATTGTCTCCCTTCTTATCGTCATCAATTCTTACGCCTTATCCCATCCACCACGTAAATCATTTTCCACACTTCATCTCCACAACTCTCACATTACACATCAACATTTTCTTGTGCCGATCAAATCTCAGACTTCCATTTTATTCGCTTCCCCTACCTTCTCCTCTCTTTATTCACATTGGCTCGTGGAACTGCAAATCAACGTAAATCAAGGCCATTCAACATCAGAACAATCAAGCTATTGGCTTTTGTCTCTGAGGTACCTTGTGACACCTTAACTTTGAGATAATTTTTGTTTCAAAATAATTGTTAATTTTCTCTGAGTGGTTGTTTACTTTTAGAATTCTGTGTGATAAACTTTGGTCGATCAGTTCAATTATCCTACTTCTCTTAAGTTAGGAATAGCATAAGCATTACCAAAGTGTCATTGTTAAATCCCTGCTCCATCAACTTAGTCCCCTTCTATAGTATTAAACCAAATTCGGATCACCCTCAAGGAACACTTAATTAATATTATATCTGTATTAGTTTATCAATTTTATGAATTCCGTTTTCATGTCCCACATCAGATTTTTTGTACATTTTCAATGAAAGGGAGAGGTTAGACTTGTGTGGGACTCAAAATTCTTCTTCTTTGGGCCCACAACTGGAACTAGCTGCTCCTCAAATTCTGACTTTATTTTGATGCTGACCCATTACTGTCAAAGTCAAATCAAATAACTGGTGAGCACAGAGGCTAAGTATCAAAGTGGAATTAAATAATCAGCCAAAGGTGACAGGGCAAAAGGACTATATGATCCAATTAAATTAATATGGCAAGGAAGTGAGGATCAAGGAGATAGAGGATTATGTTACTCTAGGACAGGTTTTAGGATTATCATACAACTAGTTACTAAATAATTGTGCATCATCCATCTCTCACCTCTCAATTTTCTAACTACGAAATGTTTAGATAGCAGCTAAAAAATAGTAACATTTGGCAGATAACTCATTATCAATTACTTGATAATGATTTAAAATGGGGATATTTGGTCCTTAGGAAGAAACAAAATACTTTGAAAGAGAATGCCAAAGTTTAAATTGAAAGAAATATATTAGAGGGAGATCAGTAATTTTAAAATCATGATTAATTTGCTTCTAATGATTGTAAAATCATAATTTGACATATACTTCACAAGTTGTCCCTATCTATATCTATCATAAATGTTCATTTAATGAGTTTACGTTCATACTTTCAAGCCTTAATTATTTAACTTTCTTGACTTTGCTTACTCCACTTGCTACCCCACTTGACTTATGTACCCACTTTTTTCAACCGCTTTAATACTTATCTCTTTCCCTCCACAATTAAAATACTTTATTTCATATCTAGAATTTTTTGCAAAAATATAAAAAATGAGAGCCAAAAAATTTTATTGTTCTTGCTCTTGTTCTTGTTCTTCCTTGAGCTTGACAACTGCGAAGAGACGCTTATCAGATTCTGAGTTTATTTTGACGCTGACCCATTATCGTTGAAGTCGAATCGAATATTGGGTCAACGTCTCCTTGTCGTTTGCGTAGAA